>NC_086176.1:21545535-22170535 GCF_023053635.1 Elgaria multicarinata webbii
TAACAGTAGAAAGTAACAGTAGAATAAACATGGAAGGCTAGATTTCTGTGCCTTGCCCTGATTCTACATCTTGTATATGATTTGCTTCACAATGTGTTGTGTCTACCAGCCTCTGAAAAAGCGAAGCAATAACAAAACACATAAAAGGGAAAACACCATATATGTTGAGAAACTTTTGCAGGAGTCCTATCTGACTCCCGAAGATCATCTCAGACTCATAGGTAAGTTCATCGCTCTTAGAGGAGCCATGGTGATAATCATTCTGGAGATTCCAGATATCTTTCATGTTACAGTCAACAAATACTTTAGGCAAACAATGCTTGGAGAACCTTTCCATATCATCATCATCATCATCATCATCACCACCACCACCACATATGCTTCTATGATCCTGGTGAGCATGGTGATGCGTCTCACTAACACCAGTGGAGAGGTGGTCCCCATGTCCCTTGTTCTGGTGCTTGGCTGGTGCAACATCATGTACTTTGCTTGAGGATTTCTGAAGCTGGGGCCCTTGACCATCATGATCCAAAAAATGATCTTTGGAGACCTCTTAGGATTCTGCTGGCTAATGACAGTGGTGATCTATTTTCTTCTTCCTCTCATGAAAACTTTATTTAGCTTCCATCTCTGTCAGTCATGACTGTCTCCTTTCTGCTCTTTCTGCTCTCCCCCCCTCCCTCCACATCAAATGCCAAAATTCTTTTTCTGTTACCTGGGCAATTTGCTCCCTTCTCCCACCCCTTTCTGTATCTATCTAATAATTTCAGCACCTTCTACACTACCACAACTGCCAAAAAAATAGTCTGCTTCTCCCTCTTTCTCTTGGGAAAAGGGAGAAGCTGTACTCTTACAGTTAGAGCAGGATGAAGTTTTATCTTCATATGTAGAAGTATCCTTTATACACCCACACGTATTGACAGCATGTTGTACTGTTGATTTCACAATCCCTCAACTCAGTTTGCAGCAAAACACAATTTTGCTGCAAGAGAGAAAAGAGCACGCCAAAAGAAACTCCTGTAATGGTCAAACATTTTTGCATTCAGCTACCAACTGTCTACAGCCATAACACCCTGAATACACCCAATCACACCTCATCTTGGTAGCTAAGCAGTGTCAGGCCTGGTTAGTACTTGGATGGGAGACCTCCTGGGAATACTGAGCGCTGTAGGCTTAGAGAGTATGGCCATACCATCCTGAACAATCTGATCTCGTTTGATCTTGCAAATTAATCACTGAAACAGGAAAAAAATAGGTTTTTACATTTTATTTATTTATTTATAAGTTGCAGTCCTTAAGCCTTGTATTGTAGGTCAGTTTTCTTGAACCGAAAAGGCATGGCCAAATAAATAAATAAATAAATAAATAAATAAATAAATAAATAAATAGGAGCTAGCCTTTTTAGGACACAAATTTAATTAGGAAATGCATGCTCCACTGAGCTTTTAAATATACAAAGCCTGCCCTAAGACAACTTTATGAAGATGGAAATAAAGGCTTAAGACACTGACATTGTTTGCACAACACAACAACTCAAGATTGTTAGCCTCATTTATTCCAGGGCAGCTTGTGACATCCAAAACCAAGTGTAGCTTCCTCAGCATGCTTTGTTAATCAAACACAACCCAGCTGGACAACCTATGGCTTGTTGTTGGGTTGTTGAGGGTGGCTTGTGGTCCTGCAAAACTGACCATGGAAGGCAAGGCACCAAAGGTGATATTTACCCTAAGGTCGGCCGTGGAGCAGGTGACCTGTGTGCCTGCCTGTTCAGTCTGTTGTTCAGATGCTACTTGTTGATGAGCTGCTGGGCAACAGTTCTTATGGCTCTTTAATTTTTAAACCAGAATTAGACAGAACAGCCCTTGAAATAGAAGATGCCTTCAAATGGAGGATGGTCCTCTGGTAGCCCTTCAAACAAAGCTCAGTCTTCTGTAGGAGCTTTTCTATACGAGGCATTTATCATGCATTCATCATTCCCTACTCACAGTTGTTTACAGGTTCTTTAGATGATGACGGGACCCTCCAGTTTTACTTCTGCGACTAACACTTTCAAATAGTTTTTTTTAGAGCAGGGAATATGCAGGATTTAATTATGAAAGAGAAAGAAAGCATGATTTCCTTTTGTGCATTTGTGCTATTCCGCTATATCACAGTGCCAACTAGAGGTTATGTAGTGGAAAAGCAGGAAAGGAAACATTCCTCATGTAAGTATGTACCTGCCTAAGTATGTACCTCCCTAAGGTCATCTTCAGGGGTCCTTCTCCGTGAGCCCCTGCCAAAGGAAGTGAGGCAAGTGGCTACCAGGAGGAGGGCCTTCTCTGCTGTGGCACCCCGGCTGTGGAATGAGCTCCCTAAGGAGGTTCGCTTGGGACCTACATTATATGCATTATACGCCAGGTGAAGACCTTTTTATTCTCCCAATATTTTAACAATCTATAAATTTTAAATAACATGGTTTTAAATTTGTAATTTTGCATTGCTGCTGTTTTTATCTGGTTGAGCTTTTATATTGTATTTTATATTATGGTTTTATACTGTTGTTTTATACTTTGAATGGTTTTAATTTTTGTGAACCGCCCAGAGAGCTCCGGCTATTGAGCGGTATAGAAATGTAATAAATAAATAAATAAGTAAGTAAGTAAGTAAAGAAAGTTTATTTGTGTAGCCGAAGCCATTACAAACATATATATAATCAAATAAAACAGAATAATCAAATATATTACAAATATATAAGATTACATTACAAGACTAAAATCGTCCAAAAGCATCGTTCATCCTCATGTACTGCTTGGATCTCAGTTCTGAAACAAAACTGAAAGTAGATACACCAGATCAACGGCCAGTTAACAGCCTTGTTTAGAAAAGCTCCAAACGTGGACACATAGCCACCCTAAGGCCTTACAAAGAGGTGATCAGTGTTACCAAAGGTGATGTTGAGCTCATCTACACCAACCAGGATATTCCATTATGAAAGCGGTATATAAAAGACAGGAGCCACACTACTGCTTCATAGCAGTATTGAAGTGCACTGACATTGTTGGGGCCCATTGACACATACCGTATACCGCTTCCATACCACTTTCATAGTGTTATATCCTGGTTGGTGTAGATGTGTTATGGGCCTCAACAGTTGTTAGTGCACTTCAGTACCACTATAAAGCAGCAGTGTAAATCCTGCAGTGCATTTTAATACTTCTATAAAGCAGTAGTATGGTTCCTGCCTTTTATATACCGCTTTCATACTGGAATATTCTGCTTGGTGTAGATGAGCCCGTTGCTAATTTTCCAATCTATGCTAGATGTGCTATCCTGATCCAGCAATGGAAACCAGTGTTAAGTATATGAAAAGAAATACTTGCTTAGTCATTAAAATTGTGTGTGTATGGCTATCTCAGGGTTAAACAGAGAAAGACTATCTGTGGGCAATTACCTTGAGATAGAGGCTGTTCTGGGAACCTTGCCAAGATTCAAAGTTAGCCTCATCACAGCTGTATGTAATGTAGATAAGAATTGTGTAGATGTGTATATAGTTTCTCACTTGTGTAAAATGGATCTGATCACTGCTTACTGATCACTGCTCTTGGATCACTGCTCTCTGTGTATGCCTCAGTGTGCTGATCTGAACTGATCTGAATTGGACTGCATAGAAGCCTGAAGGAAATAAACCAGCTGTGCTGTGTAAGACCTGCGTGATGTGTGTTTGTTTCTGAGCACAAACAGAGTTCCAGAAGGAGAAAAGTTCTGGCAATAACCCAACAACCAGTACTGGATGCTGGTTGTAAGGGTTCAGATGAAGGAATAGCACATACAGGTATATTTGAATGTGAGATCCAGTTATCAGGTGGGGGAATCTGCACAGAAGCCTACTTCTACAGTGTCAGTGTCACTCATTTTTGAATAAACAAATATAAAACAAAGATAGAAGAAAGATAAGGATGGAGAAGGATCAGGTGTGTGCATATTAGTTACTGGTTTGTACTAAAATTGTATCAGATACCACCTATACATATACTGGAATAGCCCAAAGCTGTCTGTATTTTGCAATCATACCAGATTGCTAGAGCCTGCAGAATGTTGTCACATTGGGAATGAGATGTTGCCCAATAGTTACAATGTGTATTTGTTAAAAGTTGTTTTGTGATTTTTAAAAAGAGCATATGCTAATGCATATTTTGAAATTACTGTTTAAAAATAATTCTTAGTTACGTCATTAGCTTCTATGAAAAGCAGCTTGCTCATTTAGCTTGCTCACTACAATAGCTGAATCTTTTACTCACGAAGTGAAAAACTAGTAGACTTATTTCCTGCTGCTAAATGTTGGGGGGATTTTTATGTGCAATCCCCAGGAAATGTGAGTGATGTGCCACATTTCTGTCTGTGCGTGTTTCATATGAGTCACCTATGGTTCATTTGCATGACCTAGCTCTTTAGCTTACCCTAACCACAAACATGCCTTTTAAGGTGGCTTTGCAGTAACCCTGTGTGGCGCTTCCTCCCACTTTTGCTTCAAATCCCACCTCTTCCTGAAAGTCTTGGGCCCAATCCCCCATTTCCTACCCATAACTGAAACCTCCAAGCAACACAGGGAAACATAGATGACAAACATCACGGCGTGTCCTCGCCACAGCACTGTATACAATAGACAAGGCTGAGAGAAATGATTGGCCCAGGATAATTCACCCTGAGTGCCTATAAATGCATTGATGCATATTTCTCCCCTGCTATCTATAGGATGACCATGGGTCTTATTTTACAGGGGATAGCCCTGTATTAGAAGATGTCCTCTGTTTGAAGGACTGTCCCGTTCAAGTCTGATTTAAAGATAAAGAACCGCAAGAAGGGAGAGATGAGGTCTTAAAGTTGCACATCAACACTTAGTACCTGGATAGCAGACTGAGCAGTTTTACAGATCACCTGGTCACAGTCTTCTCCACTATGAGATGTATTGTATCATAATAATTCTGTCTAAATGTACATCTAAACATACAAATCAGCATGTACACATTTTATGTAAATCTGTATCATCTTTTGCCCTTTCTTCAGCAGTATGTAGATGGCCACCCTAGTTACTCTTTCATTCCTTTCCTTCTCTCACTCTAGAGAAATGTGCAGTGTATTCCTAAGCATGTTTACTTGGAAGTAAGTAGCACTTTGTTCAATGGGTCCCACTCCCTCTTAAGGTTGCAATCTCATACATGCTTACCTGGGAGTAAGCCCTGTTGAACTCAGTGGGGCTTGCCTCTGAAGAGGGACACATAGGATTGTACTGTTTAGTGTTTTTAGGGTTGCGGCCTTAGACTGTAATCTCCTTTTCAGTTAAAATACTACGTTAAGTGCCATGAACTGATGACGGCAATGATGAAAGATAGATTGATAGATAGCAGCTGTCAGTCACAGACGCACTTTGAACAGTATGCAGCCTTTTCTACATCTGAATAAAAATCCAGTGATAACAACAATGGCAAAGTGCATGTTCGTTTTAAATCTGGCAGACAGTTATCCTCTTTCCCTAACTAATAATCACCCGCCTAGCAATTGTCCAAAATGTCTAAAAGCCTAACATTGCAAAGGTTGTAATACATCTACAAATATTTCAGTTAAAGACAAACAGGGTAATGCTCATAGTTGGCAGGAAAGCATGAAAACATCAGTGCAACACATGTTGTAAAGTCTATTTCTGATCAAGCCTCTTTGGCATTAATAAGATTTAAGTCAGGTCTAGTTCTTGCAATAACCTTGTGGTGTGACAGATGTTTCCATTGCATGCTGCAATACTAACATCTGCAAACAGGATACCATGTTGATGAAGCATCTGACGTAGTAATTTCTAACATTAGTGTTTCCCCTCCCCTGTAATATGCTCATCCCGTCTGCAGATGTTTCTGGTTCATCATGCAATGGATTGTGTGGAAGTGATTACTTGTCACCGTTAACGTATGAAGCTGTCATACTGAGTCAGCCTCTTCTCTAGTCCAGCCGCATCTTTCTAAACTCTTTCTGAACACCATTGCCTGAGATCCTTTTTAATCCATGATATCAAGTTGATGCATGCAGAGCACATGTTCTGCCACTGAGCTATGGGCCCAGCGCCATCAACAAGCTTGCTTGCCACCCACCAATCACAGTGTCACTAACAATGCTCACACATTAACCATGTGTAGAACACATCAAAGAGTGTGTGGCTACAGCAGAAATGCCATGATGGAATCCAGTTCACACTCCATCCCACATACAGTTCTAGGTGGAAGACCCCAGCCGCACAACACCTCCTCCAGTACTGGTCCCCACAGTCCACTGGTTATTAGGGTGGCCACTGACAATCGCAGATCTCCCTGCAGACAGAGTTTGAATTCCCTGGCAGCCCAAATGCAACCTACATTTTATTTATTTATTTGCTATGTTTATATCCCGCCTCTTCCTGTAGGGAGGCATATATGATCCTCCTCTTCCTCATTATTTCTTCACAACAACTCTGTGAGGTAGGTTAGACTGAGAGTCCAAAATCACCCAGTATGTTTCACTAGCCCAAAGTCACCCAGTAAGCTTCAGCGCTGAGTGAGGATTTGAACCCAGTTTTCCCAAATCGTAGTCTGACTCTCTAACCACTGCACCACATTGGCCTTCATAAGAAAATCCCAAATAACCCTTATGGCGGCAGGGAAAAACCAACGTTAGACAGGGAAGGAAAGGTTGTCACTCCCATCACAGTAGCCCACTGGCTTGGAGGCTCACATTAAAAACCTATACAAAACCAAGAAAAAGGGTTTGAATCTCACTGTAGTACCTGTGATTTCACACAGATAATGTTCAGAATTCAGCATACAGCCCATTTGCATTGGAGTCTGTGTGAGGGGAAAGATGCTTTTTGCAAGGGAGGAGGATGAAGGCCATATGGACAAAGAAACTGGGGCCGGATCTACACTACTGCTTTAAAGCACTTTATAACAGTTTTGACAACTGTATATGGAGTGCATCCTGGGCCCCAACAGTTGTCAAAACTGTTATAAAGCACTTTAAAGCAGTAGTGTAGATACTGCCTGAGCCACCAGAACAGCAAGGTCAAACTTAGAGACACTCTAACCTCGAGATTTTTTTTTAAAATCAGAAAAATGCATGCCATGGGAAACAAAAGATATGGGTTCAAGTCCTACTACTCTGAAATGCAAATGTGACACCCAGGCCAAAAGTTTAGTCTTTTCACACCAGAGAACTCTGCCCTGTCCATCCAAGCAATGGAGCAGACAATTACACATGCCTTGAGGAAAGGATTGCTCTGTTTTGGCAACTCGTCTCTTAGGGATACCCAAAATTATTGAGTGATATTTTTGCAAGCAAATACCTTGGAGTTTTAAATTTTTAAAAAAGAGAAAAGGAGAGAGTGCGCATGTAAGTGCAAAGACCATTAGCCTGAAGTAGGTAGCCTATTTACCATTGATAATTATTTTGGCCTTTGTTCTGGCTAAACATGCAAAATATAATCCCACTGATTGAGTTTGTCAATTGATGATTAATTGCCTCTCATTTACAAATGAATTGCAAAACTACTCAAGCACAGTTTTTGTTATTATTTGAATGACAAAAGCAATCCCCATTATAATAGCATAATTGGCTCATGTTGGCAGCATATTTCAAAAATATTTCTCTGAACAATTTTCCTAAAAGGATCACCAAAATATGGGAACACAACAACCATTTAGGAGTGGTTAGAACAGATTTTGGTGATCCTTTTAGGAACTATTTACATTGTGGCTTGAAAAGACTGTTGCAATCATTAATATATATGTGACATAATACACCCCTTTGTCGATTCATTAGATGTGCAGTGCCTACATTTATTGGTAGGCAATTTATAACATGTGAAATTGCTGCAGTATATAGTGAATGATTGTATCTTACCATCAAAGGAAAAAGGTAGCAAAAAGCTCCCCAATTTGTCTTTAACAGTGCAATCTTCTGAGTGGGCTCAACCCTTAAATCATTAAAAATACATAAATAAAAATAAAAGTGACCTCCAAAGTGAACCAAATGGGACTCACTCCCAGGTAAATGTGTATAGGACTGCAGCTTCAGTTTTCAAATGCATTGTTTGTTCATTCTTCCACAATACCTATCTTCTACTGCTCCTAATGCTAGAGGATTTACAGAATCCCAGGGTTCATCTACACCAAGCAGGATATTCCACTATGAAAGTGGCATGAAAGCGGTATATAAAAGCCAGGAGCCACACTACTGCTTTATAGCGGTATTGAAGTGTGCTGCAGGATCTACACTACTGTTTTATAGTGGTAAAGAAGAGCACTGACAACTGTTGGGGCCCAGGACACATCTACACCAAGCAGGATATAACACCATGAAAGTGGTATGAAAGCAGTATATGGTATTTGTCATGGGTCCCAACAGTTGTCAGTGCACTTCAGTTCCGCTATAAAGCAGTAGTGTGGCTCCTGCCTTTTATATACCGCTTTCATACCACTTTCATAGTGGAATATCTGCTTGGTGTAGATGAGCCCTTTGCACAAAGAGGTGGAGGTGGAGGTGGTGGGTGGGGAAAGAGAAGCTAAAGGAGGCTGAAGAGGAAAGCATGGCCTGGGGTAAAGCTACAAATGCTGGCATCTGTGTACCTTGAAATAGTTTGAACTGTCAAGAGTTGAAGATGGGAATCCTATTCAGAAGCTGTACATACCTGCACAAAGGAGCTGTGGGTGGGAGCTGCTATTGCAGAGAAGAGGGGGAAGTTGTCAGTTTTTTCAGTCTTTTCAAGCCACAATGTAAATAGTTAAGATCAATAGCATTGAGGTGCTACGTCATCCTAAGACGTAGAGCACCAGACATTGGCAAGTACTTGCTTTGAGGGATTTCATCCATATTCATGTGAATGAGCTTTTAAGAACTCCGGCAAACTGGATTGGGCTATGCACACACGTGGAGAGCCCCACCCTGTGATGCTGACCATTTCCAAGGGGGATGAAATGGCAGAAGGTTGTGTCAGAGGTTTGGCCCTTATCCAAGGTTATACAGGGAATGTGGGCTGCAAGGGAACAGAAACAGGGTCTCCAGAGAACCAGCTGACCTCTTATTCCCTTCCCACATCTGTTTTATTTAATGCATTCATATTTTGAGAAGTTATGAAATGTTTAGCTATACATTGTTCCTTTTTTCCTGAACTACCCCACTGCCAAAGACGGTCTTCTGGTGTTTAAAATAGATTTTAAACTGTTGATTTGGCACGTTTTTGAACCACTGCGAGACCTAAATATATTTCTTAAAGATGAGTTATGTTGTACCGGCCAAGGTGATACAGCTAACACTAAAAATAACAGTGTCCACAGATGCAGCATCTTTATTTTACAACAATAAATCTGAGTATATCTCACTTCCTCTACAAAGAGTTGTTGAACAATTGATAATGCCTGTGGCCTGTGAAGGGCAATTGTAGTTAGCATATAAATACCTATAACTGTATATTAGATATAGGTATGTAGCACAGCTTTCTTTTCTTTTGCTGATAGCCCTACACCAGCAAAGGGTTTAGTTATATTCTGTTTTGAGAACAAATAAGATGTATGTCTTGTTCTGAAGTGAAACAAGCGTGCACTGAAAAGGAGAAAACTAAGAGTGCAACAATCTTAGGAAAGAGAAAAACACAGCATAAAGGTTCAAATATTAAAGTAGTCAAGAGCTCAATTGGGCTGAAGCAGAAGAAACCCTCCCCTCAAAATATGCAGAAGGAAGGGTATTCTAGTAACTCTTTTGCTAATGAAAAGCAAACAGCACCATGAAGAAGAAATTAAGAGAACCAAAATGAAATTGTTACACTGAAAATTTTAGATTGCATTTTTTGAATAAAATATATTACATAAAGCATTATGTTTAAACTATATCATTTATTAACTGTAATATATGCATGTTGCCAAGTCTTGATGCGAAAAACAATGAGATAAAAATGTAAAATGAAATAAAATAAAAGTTTGAAAAACTGAGTGTGATGGAGGGTGGAGGGAAGACAGGAAGTGTGAATGATTTGTGTTTCCTTTTTTTGCAGTTCTTTTGGAACACCCAAAATGGGACTTCTGCATCTCCAGCGGTGAGGTGTGTAAGCTCCACTTATGGAGAAAGCTCATGTATCTCCAACGCATGGGGTTCTTTGTCAGACTTTATCAAGGAGAGAAGGAATAAAAAACATAAGCCACCAAGGCTTTGCTTATAACTAGCTGGGGCTAGAAATAGGAATCTCCAACCTAATGTACTCAGAGCTGGGCGGGGGGGGGGGGGCAGTGGGGCCAGTTGGCAGGGGCCTACAATTTTGAGGGGCCCTACTCCGATTCCCCCTGGTAGAGGCAAAGGGGGACTCTTTGGTAAAGATTTGTAACAAAGTAGCAATTTTTCTGTCATTGCCAGCAACAGTGGCCTCTAATGAGAGGCGCTTCAGTGGTCTAAAACGAATCAAGTCATACTTTCGGTCCACAATGGTGCAAGAATGTTTGAATGGATTAGCAGTTTTGAACATTGACATTGACAAGGCAAAGTTGCTTGGTTTTTCTGTTGTTGATGATGAATTTGCCCAAAGAAAAGCACATAAAGCATTTCTGAATGTGAAGAAGTGATATCTTATATACATCTTGAATAAAAGTGCTTGCCATTACCTTTTTAAATAAATTGTTCTAGTTCATATGTATTTAGAACTGATTAAAAAAATACTTAATGAACAGTTTGAAATGGGGCCTACATTTCCTATCTGGCCCGGGCCTATTACCAGCTTTGCCTGATCCTGCTTGTACTGAGCCGCTCCGTACTGCAGACTAGTGAAAGGTCCCAGGACTATGTGACATCTGCTTAGGCTTTAGAGTGACTCCACCCACCCAGGGGCCCATTGGTTTCTCCAGATCTAGTAGGGCTGTAAAAGCTTCTGTGTCAAGCTTGGGAAACAGCCAGTATTGGCAAACAGCCAATTTGGGATAATCAATAGAGGCCCTTTTCACTTGCCAGCTGCAAAGAGTGGTTAGGCTGGTGAATACAAGGGAGAGGGCCTTTTCGATGGTGGCCCTGTACCACTGGAATCAATTTCCATCAGGGGGTCATCAGGCCGCTTACATGCAGATCTTCAGGAACACTCTCAAGACTTACGTGTTTTTGCTGGCTTTCCCATAATCTACAGGCTGCAGGTTTTATTGGTGTCATTTGTTTTTATAATGTTTTATAGTATTTTATTGTATGCCTATTTGTATACCTTTGCATGGTTTTACTGTCCTGTATGCCACCAGGCAGCCTAAAAATAATTTTAGATAAATAAAATACGAAACTTGCTTGCTTGGCCTCTTTTCCTGGCTCCTGCTTCTCTTGCTCCTAGATTCTCTTCATTCCCCAGTTGTAGGGACTTGCCAACGTGCCAGATTTCTAATGTGCCAGCAGCCCACCTGTCTATCTGCCTGGCTTCTCTAGAACATCCTTCATCAAATAGATTACCAAATGGAATATATTAAGGGCAACATTGCATACTTTAGACATTTCCATTAAAAAAGAAAAAAACGGTGTCTACATTCTTTCCTCAATTAGTTGGTATAATATTTGTGTGTGTGTGTGCTCATCAGTGGGCATGAAAGGGTTAAAAACCTCAAGAGAAGACACTGAAAGCACAAATATTATCCTTGTGGATGAACGTTTCAACGTTTTCCATGCATTAAAAACAACAACACAAGAGTTGACAATTACTCTATGGTATGGCTATGATTTCTTTTCCCCAAACAAAAAGCTATTCAAATATTATCCTCAAGAAACAACCCTTAGAGTTAAGTTAGGGTGAGATCTCTACAGCTAGGTCCATTATTTCTTTACTGAGGACTTAATTATTTAACTCTTTGTTAGCAAATAATGGATTTTGTCCTTCAGGAAGACTGTGACCAAAAACTGAGGCAAACAGTGGTGCTCATAATATGGGCAAACACAGCATTATCCTTGGTCATTTTGGTTAAATGGCAGCAAAGGCATCATGGTTAAAATGGCAGCAAGTGTATTTAAATGGGTGCAACAAAAGACGGCCACGTGTCCCTCTGAACTTTGTTTCATAAAGAAACCCCATATGGCTTTGTCCGCCTCCCTGGGGGACATTCAAAGTGCTCCCCTTTCTGTAAACAGTTTAAAGTCATAATGATAAACAGACAGGCCTAAAGCTAAACTTGCATTTGTTACACTCTTGTTGATTATTTGTGACAATACAGAAATGTTTACCGATTCCAGCCAAGTAAGTTTACATAGTAAACCCCCACACACGTAACTCATATGCCCTGATGAATGGCCAGTTTACTTTGAGAATGAACATGGACTTAAAAAACACACAAAAAAACTTATGTAACACTGTAAGAACTCTTGTGTGTGTTAAGCTCTAGCAGTTTGCAAGAGGAGACATAATGGTTGTGATCAACTCCATCACTGCTGGGTTATTATGGAGGATGAGGCTATCAATGGCTATTAGTCATAATGGATATATGTTACCTCCAGTATCAGAAACACTATGCCTCTGCATGCCAGTTGCTGGGAACATGAGCAGGATGGTGCTGTTTGCCTTATGTCCTGCTTTTGGGCTTCCTATGGGCATCTGGTTGGCCACTGTGGGAACACAATGCTGGACTGGATGGATCCATGGTCTGAATGAATATGAGCCAACAGTGCGATATGGCTGCAAGAAAGGCAAATGCTATTTTGGGCTGCATTAATAGAAGTATAGCTTCCAAATTGCGTGAGGTTCTGGTTCCTCTCTATTCGGCCCTGGTTAGGCCTCATATAGAGTATTGCGTCCAGTTCTGGGCTCCCCAATTCAAGAAGGACGCAGACAAGCTGGAGCATGTTCAGAGGAGGGCAACCAGGATGATCAGGGGTCGGGAAACAAAGCCCTATGAAGATTGTAAGCCTATGCGGCAGGGTCTTGCTATTTACTGTTTTACTCTGTACAGCACCATGTACACTGATGGTGCTATATAAAATAATAATAATAATAATAATAATAATAATAATAATAATAATAATAATAATAATAATAATAGAGACTGAAAGAACTGGGCATGTTTAGCCTGGAGAAGAGAAGATGGAGGGGAGACATGAGAGCACTCTTCAAATACTTCAAAGGTTGTCACACAGAGGAGGGCCAGGATCTCTTCTCGATCCTCCCAGAGTGCAGGACACGGAATAACGGGCTCAAGTTAAAGGAAGCCAGATTCCAGCTGGACATCAGGAAAAACTTCCTGACTGTTAGAGCAGTACGACCATGGAATCAGTTACCTAGGGAGGTTGTGGGCTCTCCCACACTAGAGGCCTTCAAGAGGCAGCTGGACAAGCATCTGTCAGGGATGCTTTAGGGTGGATTCCTGCATTGAGCAGGGGGTTGGACTCGATGGCCTTGTAGGCCCCTTCCAACTCTGCTATTCTATGATTCTATGAATAATCCTTCTTATGTTCTTATCATCCCACACTTTTGTCATGCATTCTTCCAAAATGACAAAAAGCCAATATCCATGGCAAAAAAAATGGGCCCAATGGAGGGAACTTATGGAATTTATCTTTGCAGGCCCAGAAGTGGTCTGAAGAACAGTTTCAGATCAACATTGGATAGAAAGGTAGAGGGATCTGAAGCACCTTGGCTGCTAATGGAACTTATCTGCTGCAGATAGAAAGCAAGCAATAGTACTGTTTACTTTGTTGAAACATACTATTCACCCAGGGGAAAAAAAAAATTTCTACGCAATGCATAATGTTTTATGAATGGCAACAAGGGACAAAAGAAGCAGTAGATGGGTGGGTCACACAATTACGCCTAACAGCTAAAGTTTGTGTTTTTCATGCCAGTGATGATAAGTTAAAGGACAGGATGTTAATGAGATTGAACACAAGAGAGAGATTACTGCAGGGGGAAGACCTGACCGTGGAAAAAGACATTAAAAATGGCAAGAGCATATGAGATGTCTTAAACACAAATGAAAATATTCCAGAATAAATTCTAAAAAATGTATGAAGTAAGGAAGGGGCAAGTCACAGGCAGGAAGACAGACTACTATGACCCCATTCAGAAGATACTTTAAACCATGGCTTTAATCACAGTGGTTAAGCCAGAAAGCCAGGCTGTGTTCAGAAGACACCTTAAACCACGGCTTTAACCATGGTAAATAAAGCAAAAAGCCTTATTCGCTGTGGTTAAAGCCATGGTTTAAGGTGTCTTCTGAACACAGCCTGACTTTCTGGCTTAATCACCATGGTTAAAGCCATGGTTTAAGGTGTCTTCTGAACACAGCCTGACTTTCTGGCTTAATCACTGTGGTTAAAGCCATGGTTTAAGGTGTCTTCTGAACACAGCCTGACTTTCTGGCTTAACCACCATGGTTAAAGCCATGGTTTAAGGTGTCTTCTGAACACAGCCTGACTTTCTGGCTTAATCACTGTGGTTAAAGCCATGGTTTAAGGTGTCTTCTGAACACGGCCTGGCTTTCCGGCTTAACCACTGTGGTTAAAGCCATGGTTTAAGGTGTCTTCTGAATGGGGCCTATGTCTCACCAGAAAAATACTCCTAGCAAAAGGAGACCAAAACAAAACAAAAACCAACACCCTGTAAAAGGGTGTGGAAAGAAACACAGCAAAGTGGAGGAATGAGCAGCATGGAGAAAGTTTTGTTGTGAAAAAGAAAAGCCATTTACATTAGTATGCAATGCAGAGAATACAGTAAATGTCTGAGACAAGTGGTTTAGCTGACATGAAACTACTTCTATGGGCCCCTAAACGGTTTGGGGCCAGGTTATTTGAAGGAATGCCTCCTCCCATATGTGCCTGCCCAGACCTTAAGATCATCCTCAGGGGTCCTTCTCCATGAGCCCCTGCCAAAGGAAGTGAGGCAGGTGGCTACTAGGAGGAGGGCTTTCTCTGCTGTGGCACCCCAGCTGTGGAACAAGCTCCCCAGAGAGGTTCGCTTGGCACCTACATTGCTTTCTTTCCGTCGCCAGCTGAAGACCTTTATATTTTCTCAGTATTTTAACACCTAATTTAACTTAAATTTAAACTTTGCTGTTTTAATCTCATATTTTAACCTATATTAATTTTTGCTGTGTGGTTTTATTCTGATTGTGCTTTTTATATTGTATTTTGTATTTGTGTTTTAAATTTGTTGGTTGTTTTTATGCTCTTCATGGTTTTTAATTTTTGTGAACCGCCCAGAGAGCTTCGGCTATTGGGCGGTATAAAAATGTAATAAATTAATTAATTAATTAATAATATACAAGGGACAGAGGAAGTTCCAGAAGCAAGAGGCAGGAGAAGTCTATTTATGGTATCAGTAACAAAAGTCAGCAAAAAAACAAAAAGAAAGAAATGTAGATATAAAATAGACACAGATAAGAAAATTATTCATTTCAAATTAGGCCCGGGAGCTCAAGTCAACTGCATATTGACACAAATGTAATATAGAATGCTAATAGAAGAGGTTTACTTAGAAACCATTGACTTCACATGCTATGGAGGACACTAATTAAGTGAAGCTGGCAATTTTACTTTTATGTGTAAGTACAATAAAACTGTATCCTTTAGAATTTTATAAAGTGGAAACTCCCATAGA
This sequence comes from Elgaria multicarinata webbii, assembly GCF_023053635.1. Classification (NCBI taxonomy): domain Eukaryota; kingdom Metazoa; phylum Chordata; class Lepidosauria; order Squamata; family Anguidae; genus Elgaria; species Elgaria multicarinata. The sequence continues at coordinate 21,561,125 of NC_086176.1, forward strand.
AGTAGTTTAATGTCAGCTACTGAACTTAAAAAAGATCATGAGGCTGGTGAACCCAGAACAAGCTGAGCTAACAAAGGAAAAAGTTAAAGAATGCTTTGCAGATGTGTTTACAGGTTTAGGCTGTGTACCAGGCCTGTGTTAAATAAAGCTGAAGCCAGATGCAAAACCAGTTATTTATGCACCAAGAAAGGTTCCTATTGCTCTTCAAGAGAACTAAGAACCTAAGTATTTGGAATACATGGGAGTACTGGTGAAACTAGATCAACCCCCAGACTGGGTGAGTTCCATGGTGGCCACAGTGAAGAAAAAAGTCTGAGCAGCTACTATTTTGTTTAGCTCCAAGAGACTTAAATCAGTTTATCATGACAGGATACTACAAACGTCCCACACTATAGGATATAACACAGAAGTTGCCTAAAACCAAGTATTTTAGAGTATTGGATGCACAACCAGGTTACTAGCAACTGAAGCTAGATGAGGAAACCAGCAAATTGGCAACTTTCAGCTTGCCATTGGTTGCTTTAGACTACCTTTACGAATTTTCTCAGCCCAAGAAAAGCCCCCCCCCAAAGTCTATGCAGTGTTGGGAGGATTGTTGATGACATATTAGTGTATAGTTCCACCTGCGAAGAACATTGTAACAAGATGAACGCACTACTGGAAAGGTACAGAGAGAAAAGAATGAAATCAAACTCAAACAAGGTGCAGATTAGAGTCAACAGTTTTGCCTACTTTGGTTATGCACTGATTGCAGATGGAATAAAACCAGATCCAGAGAAAATCACAGCAATAAAGAAAATGGATTTCGCAAAGTTAGAACAGAGCTGGAAACTATAATGGGAATATTCGACTACTTAACCAGATTCTCTCCAGGATTGCCACAGATGAATGCACCAGTGAAAAAGCTATGTAACTGATTCTCAGGTCATATTTCTGTATCTGTAAAATTATTTGCAATCTGGCTGGTGCCTCAGCTAGAAGCTTCTTTATTATGGGTTCAAGTGGCTTGTGTTCCATCACCACTGTTTCTGATCTGCCATGGTTGTAACGATAGAACTTCTCACATCCTGCCACAAGAAGGACATGGAATAGGTTTCGAAAGAATCTTCGAAGAGGTAAAATAAATCATTACAAGAAAACCTGGACTACTCCTTTAATGCAGAAAAAAACAGTGACAGTATAAGTGCCTGCATCACAGTCTGCAACAGGAGTAATACTATTGCAAGAATGGAAACCTCTTACATATGCATCACGTTCACTGACTCAGTGTAATTCTTTGCAAATTTGAAAGAAATGTCTGACATTGTGGCAGGATGTGAGAAGTTCTATCGTTACAACCATGGCAGATCAGAAACAGTGGTGATGGAACACAAGCCACTTGAACCCATAATAAAGAAGCTTCTAGCTGAGGCACCAGCCAGATTGCAAATAATTTTACAGATACAGAAATATGACCTGAGAATCAGTTACATATAAGGGGGGGAAATACCTACTGCAGATACTCTATTAAGAAGATTTCTACTGGGAAACAATGCCAGAGTGGAAGAAGAACTGAAGGATACCCAGGAACTTTCCAGAAATAGAGGGGAAACTGGAGGAAGTAAGGCTCAATACACATGAGATATGCAAAAGTAGCTTAGGATGGTAAAAGTAGATTGACCCAAAACCAAATCTCAAGTGCCATGAAAGACTGAAGAATTCTGGCATGTCAAAAATAATGAACAATAGAAAAGAGACTTATACTTCGAGCAGAACAAATTATAATTTCAAAACCATTAGGACAAAAGCATGCGAAAGACGATTTACACAGGACCTTTTGGCATAGTGTTGTGTAAAAAGCAAGCATGAAACACACTACATTGGTTGAGTGCTTAAATAGAAGATATGGTATCTAAATGCTCCACATGTCTGGCATATCAAAAAGGAAATGCCAAAGGATCAGCGGCACTAAGAGACACACCTAATAGGTCATGGCAGCATATTGAGGCTGATCTGTTCACCTGGGAGCAAAACAATTACTTGGTCATTGTGGATTATTCTAGCAGTTATCCAAAGACTGTACAGTTGCCAGATACTGGGGCAAGCATGGTAGTTAAGTTTATGAAGTCAGTTCCAGCAAAATATTGAATATGTAATGAAATTATATCTGACAATGTAGCACAATATGGATCATCTGAGATTGCAACATTCAGCAAAAAGTGAAATTTTAAACACGTACAAGACCATACTAGCAGTCTAATGGGCTAATGAAGAAGTACATACAGGTTATGAAAAACATGATGAAAAATGTGAAACAGAACAAACAAGACATTTAATTAAGCTTGTTCGGCAACAGAAACACACATATAGGCTGTAGCTAGACCTAAGGTTTATCCCAGGATCATCCCGGGTTTGTCCCTGCCTGAGCGCTGGATGCCCTATGTGGCACTTAGATGAACAGGTTTGACCCCAGGACAATCCTGGGATAAACCTTAGGTCTAGCTATGGCCATAGTAGAAGTTGCATATCTAGCCCAGCTATTTATGAACAGACGGTTGGAATTCACAACCACAAGTAGACAACTGCCAGCAAACATCTAAAATGGAGATCAGAAAAAAATCAACCTCAAGGCTAATACTGAAAATATATTATGACAAGTACAAAGTTAGTCAAACTGCTGAAGGAAGGAAATTCTGTAAGGGTTCAACAACAAGGTAGACGTTGGAAAGCAGTAGTAGTAGCTGGTTTTACTGGAACACCACATTCATACATAGAAGCTGTTCACACAACATACTCAGTGTTGTCTGAACCCAGGACATTTTCAGCAAGTTGGCTTGCTAACCATGCAGTGTGGCTAGTTAATCACCCTGAACAACTCAACAATAAACCATGAGTTGCCAAGGTGGCTTGTTCAAGAAAAAACAAGCCACACTGCATGGTTAGCAAGCTACCCTGTGGAAAATGTCACGGGCTCACACCACAAGATAACCCACGGTTCAATAAGCAACCCACGGTTCAACAATAATCCACACTCAACCATTGAGTGTGGTTTAGCATGATATGCAAACTCAGTCTAAGGGCGTTCCTAGACGAGGCCTTAGCGCGCCTTGAGAGCCGGTTTCCCTGCTGTGCTTCCACATGACGCACAGGGGAATCCGGCTCCAGGCCGCACTGAAGCCTCCTCTAACGCGCCATAAGCCAAGTCGCTTATGGCGCGCCTTTTCCGCAGCTCCGGCCTGAGGCCGGAGCTGCAGAACGTCTAGAGACTTCCGTGGCTTTTTGCTGCTACTCGCTTACTCGCGAGTAGCCACAAAAAGCCGCAGACTGGCCACAGCGCTGAGCACTGTGCCCATCGGCCGGGGGCGGGGAGATCCGGGGGGGGGGAGAAGGGAACACAGACGACACAGAACACACACACACACGGAGGGAGAAGAAGCACAGACGACACAGAACACACACACACACAGAGGGAGAAGAAGCACAGACGACACAGAACACACACACACACACAGAGGGAGAAGGAGGAGAGACGACACACGGGACACGGAGGGAGAGAAAGATCAGGAAGAGATCAGGAGCGGATGGGGGGGTTAACGAAAAAAAACACCTTACCTTCTCCGCAGTCTTCGGGCCACACGTGGCCCCTTTAAACTTTAAAAAAAATGGCGGACGCTGCAGGGATCCCGACGTCCCTGCGCGTCCCGCGTCTGGAAGCCCGGGCAGCGCACGCTAACATCAGCGTGCCGTCGCCCCGCCTCCTTGCCGGCTTATCCCGGCAGGTCTAGCAAAGCCCATAGTGTGGACACAGAAATAGAAGGAGTATAAGTGGAATTAAAACAACTGAGGTATGAGGGAAGACAACAGCAAAGCTTTCTCCATTCACATACCGGCAGTTTCAGAGAGAAATTCCAAGAAAAATCCCAATAGCTACAACCTACAACACAAAAGGAATCTGAACTGTAAAGTATATCAAACAAATCAGAAGACAGAGGGGAAGATAACACAAATGCCAACAGAATTGCTGATCAAAGACAGTATTCCAGATATAATTGACAATTAAAGCCAACGACTTTGGAGGATTATATACTAATAGGAGATAAGCAGTGAAACTGTTTTATTCATTTTTAGATAAGAAATATGGGGAAAGTCTGTTTAAAAAGAGGGAGAAGTAATTTGGGGTGCTTCCAGATGAGACTTTTATTGTGCAATTGCCCAGGAACTGTGTAACCCATATAAAACAGGAAATCCCATCTCAACCCATTCAGGCAAACTATGAACCAAAGTATATGTTGTAACCAAACCAAAACCAAAATACAACTTGAGAATAGATCAGTAAAGTTGGCTACTTGATGTCAATATGCAAGTTGAGTGCCATAATTAGGTCTTAGATAGTACAACTTTATATAATTTAAAAAACTTTTTTAACTTTTGTAAACCGCCCAGAGAGCTTTGGCTATGGGGTTGTATATAAATGCAATAAATAAATAAATAATTTCCTGGAGGTTTGGGGGGAAATTAATAAATCACTGGAATATTATCATCAGAGCTATTTCAACCTGTTGCAGCAAAAATAATAAAGAGTCTTATGCCACCTTAGGCCCAAACAAATTCATTATGACTTTCATGGACTGGAAAACTTTAATGGACTAGAGTCCACTTCATTAGAAGGAGGCATGTATATGTATACATGGGTGTAGAGTAAACTTTTAATGTAAGCTGTGAGATAAAATGGCAAAGAGATGTAAAAAGTATAATGTATGATAATTCAATTAAAGCTTAAATGTATGCAAAATAAATACAGTGGCACTCACAGCGGCAGCAAATGGTGGGAAGAAAATAATCTTAGCAATGCTCAGTTAATGAACACCTGTAGTGGGGCAGAAAAAGCATTGTTTCTATTCATGCCCAAATAGATAAAATCAAACTTCTTTATGAGTTCTAGTTCAGTGATTCCACACTGGAGTCTCCCTTTAATATTACTTTGCTGAAGAATGGCAGTTCAGATGGCATGGAACACTATTAATCTATTTGAAAACGTATGTTCACAATTGCTAGCAAAGTTTAATATGTTGCAAACTGCATCCTACCCCAAGCATCTGGGTACAATGATGAAGGCAGCCAGGTTGGTCTCTGGTACATCTAGGGATGACCATATTACACCAGCTTTAAAATCATTACACTGGCTGCCAATTAGTTTCTGAGTAAAGTATAACGTGTTGGTTATTACCTTTAAAGCCCTACATAGTTTGGGTCCAGGTTACCTTCTCCTGTACAATCCTCCCTGCACACTCAGGTCCTCTGGGAAGAATTTACTTCAATCAGCCAAAACTAGGCTGACAACCATTACCCAGAGGACTCTCTCTTCTGCTGCTCCCAGACTGTGGAATGGCCTGCCGGGAGAGATTTGCCAACTTAACAGTCTTCCTGAATTTAAAAAATGCTATGAAGACTGATCTCTTCCAGCAGGCCTACCAATCGAATTTTAAGATGTCTGGCTGTTATTTTAATAACGTATTAGTTTTCTTTGTTTTTAATCAGTTTTATGTATTTTATAGTATTTTTGTATTTGATGTTGTTCCCTGCCTCGATCCAGAGGAAAAGTCGAGTAAGAAATTTATTTATTTATTTATTTATTTATTTATTATTATTATTATTATTATTATTATTATTATTAAATGAATGAGAGCCTGTCTTTTCATCTCAACTATAACCTCCCCCCACAAAGTTTATACAGGTTAATGGAATGTATTGTTTATTTGGAAGTTTTTATTTGGAATGTAAAATTTTCCTGATGATGATGATGATGATGTGTGAGCCATTCCCTTTGAAACCAAAGAGACTTGAGCTGACTTCGGGTCAGTCCTGGGTTGTGGCCACTATCTGCAAATAATTAATTGAAACAGAATAATGGTTCTCCAATGCCAAATGATGTGCTTGCTAGATATACTGTATCCTAGGATTACAGCTATGTACACTTGTGAACCCTGTGAATGCAATGGGCAACTGAGTACAGTTGCAATTGTCCTTTTGTCTTCACATCAGGCTAGATTAGCAAAGTCCAAGCTAAAGAAAAGTAAGCAACTTTCCATTTCCTCCCGCCTACTAAACCACTTACATTAGCACGGCTGCTAGAGTTTTCCATGCCCTCTTGTTTTTGAAAGCATCTCCTTTCCCTCACCCACCAACAAACAGAGAGCGCCTTTGCTGCCACGGTGTCTGTACTCCGTGCCCTTTAAAGGCATTATCACCTCTTTCCAAAATGCCTACCATGGGAAGGCACTCCCAGGGACGGCATATTTTCCTTTTGTATCACCCAGGTTTTCCTGCCATTTGAATAAATATTTTGCAAGTTCAGAAATTTCAACTTTGACAGATAACAGGGTGTTTCTGCCCTCTCCTATCTTTGAAATGATTTCAAAGTTGCTTGATGGATAACACTTAGTAATTATTTTCAAAAGCAATGGAAGCTATGTTGGTCCGTAAGAAAAAACCCCCAAATCCACTATCAGGCCATACCTTTATTAGAAGCAGCAAAAAGTCACAAAATTGTGAGCAGTCTTTCAAATTCTGCAGAACTTTTCATCAGGCTTGATGTTAAGAAAAGCTGGGGGTGAGGAAAGAAGAAGAAAAAAGCTGGTTTGATGCTGAAGCCACAGAGGCCTTAGCGAGATGGGGCAATCCCCGGGATTGTCCCTGTGCGTCCACATGACACACAGACTATGCCAGGATCAGAGAGGGATGATTCCTCCCTCGCCCTAGGATCTCGCCCTACACCTTAGGCCCGCTTTTTCCACGGTCTCGGGATGATCCTGAGACTGTGGAAAGTGTGGCCCACCATCACAGTTTGTCCCGGCCCCTCACAGATACTTGCAAGGAGCCAGGACCCATGCACGGGGCACAGAACTCCTCAGGAGCACTGCACCCATCGGGGGTGGGGTGGGGTGAGCGGGGGAATATTTTTTTTTAAAAAATTGTCTTTTGCGCAAGAGCGCTCATGCGCATCTTCATTAAGAAAAATTAAAAATGGCGAGCACAACACTTCTCCCTCTGAGGTCATCACGTGCCGCGTGTAAACAGAGGGGGAGATCTCGCGACAGAAATATCGCGGGACCTTCACCCCTCCGTCGTGCTAGATCGGAAGGTCTAGCTAAGGCCAGAGTGTACATATAGTCAGTGTCATAAGATGGGCTATAAGAGGAGATAGAACATTGGCTGCCTATTGGCTACAGGGCCAGATTTAAGGTTTTGGGACTGGTGTACAAAGCCCTAAACAACTTGGAACCAGGATACCTGAGGGAAGCCTTCTCCCTTAACAACCTGCCTGATTACTGAAGTAGTCAGAGGCCATGCTCCTGGTGGTTCTACATGGACCTATGGTCCAATTGGAGTCCACCAGGGGAAGAGCTTTTAGTGTAGCGGCCCCTTCTCTGTGGAACTCCCTGTCCCTGGAGGTCAGGCAGGCACCAACACTAGGCTGCTTCCAGAGCCTCTTGAAAACAACTTTATTTCGAGAAGCCTTCCCAACTGATTAGTGACTTTATTTTTCTGGTCCTTTATTTTAAATTGAACAATTTTAATTTGCTTTTTAAATCTTCTTCCTTTTTACTGTTTATACCTATAGTCACTGCTTTGGAATCTTTTTCTAGATATTGAGTAGTATAGAAATGTTGTAAATAAATAAATAAAATGTCTACTCAGAAGTGACCTCCTCAAAAGTAAGCTCCACTAAGCTCAATGGGAAATACTCTCATGTAAGTGTGTATGTATGACTGCAGCAATAATAGGAGATATGATGCAGGTTCCAGGTTGCCTCAAAGATTTCTGGGACAAAGAAACGTGCAGTGATGGATCCCTCATGTTTTAAAACATAAAATTCAACAGTTAAAAGAAGAAGGGAAAAAAACCTAGATCAGCATAAAGGATAAGGAGAGAAATAAAATGCAAACAAAGGAAAACATGGCAGACCCTAACAATGAGCACATGTAAAAGTTAGCAACAAAAGAGCATGGAGTAACCAATTGAGATAATCTAACAAAGGAGTGATGTGATCACATTCGCAACCAGAATAGATAAACTGAGCATAACGCATAACTGACATAAGAGGCAGAAGGTGAGACAGAAGCAAGCCAATGAATAAAAAAAAAAGTACCGCAATAAAATAGAGGTGAGTCAGTGAGTGAAGAAAGAGAAAATATAATCGCAAGCAATGGTGCACAACCTGCAGGCCATATGCAGCTCCTATTTGTTTCCAGTGAAGCCCGCAGAGCCATGGGAACTACTTTTTTTTTAATTATTTTTTTTAGCCTACAGCACCCGGTATTCCCAGGCGGTCTCCCATCCAGGTACTAACCAGGCCTGACCCTGCTTAGCTTCCGAGACCAGACGAGATCGGGCGTGTTCAAGGTAGTATGGCTGTAGGCACCATGGGAACTACTAACAGAATTTCTTGTTAGTAGTAGCGCTAGCTAGGAAAAGCCTGGGATGTCTGTTGCCAGCATTGGCACTAGCAATGGAAACCCTTCACAATTTTCCAATCTCTCCCTAGAGGAGATTAGGGAACTCATATTACCCTTGCTGAGTGTGTCTTGTCATGACATCTGAACCCGGAGAGGGTGGCTGGCAGGGGTGATTAAGAAACCACCTAGAACCCATGGCCTGTTCTAGGGTTGCTGGGTGGTTTCTTAACCACCACCACCACCACTCTCACCAGGTTTGAACCTCATGACAAGCTGCGCCCGGCCTGGTGAGGTAAGCTGGGTGGCATGTGACCAGCATGCATAGAGCTGGTTAAGCTAACCTACCATGGCTTATTAGCCATCCTTACATCATGCGAACTAGTCCTCTGTGTGTGAGAGTATAATGTGTGCATGCGTACCTCTGTGTGCACATGCACGATCCCTGGCAGACACTGAAAAAGTTGAGCACTCCTGATCTAAAGTTTGAGTTAAATGTCTAGGAAAGAACAGGTCCTCAAAATATTAGGTAATTGTTAGCGACAGATTTTGGCAATAGAAGATACAAGTGAAGACGCAAAATGTTGCAGCATAATCTCCCACCTAAAAGGAGCGGCCCTGTTCAGGGTCCCCATCAGCCATTCCCTCCAAGCAGGGCATACTACTCTTCTTCATCCCACCATCAGTCTTCTGGTGTGTGTGTCTGTGTGTGTGTGTCTGCAAACTGCAGGGTTTCTCTGAGCATACTGGTATCTCCCCGTTGTCAGTGGCCCAGTTCTGGCTACAACCCTGGCAGCACTCATGACCTAATTATTATTAGAAAGAGAAGAAAGATGTGAGAAGAAAAACAAAGAAGAACGAAACAAAACATCTAAATTCCAACTGGCAAATGAAGGACTAACGGTACCAGCCATGGATAAATCCACAGAAGGAACTGATGTACCAGCAGCAAGAAGGAAAACAAGAAATTCACTTTTGATTAAAATCAATGCAACATGTGTACCTATAAACATATCAAGGAAGGAATTTCAGAAGTATCTTTTATCAACAGGCTTTAATGATGCACACTGAGGCCTTAGCTAGATCTAAGGTTTATCCCTGTATCGCCCCAGGGTCGTCCCTGCCTGCTCCCGGGATCCCCTGTGTGTCATTTACATGAACAGGGACGACCCCGGGACGATCCCGGGATAAACCTTAGGTCTAGCTAAGGCCTGAGTGTGAGGCCTCTGAAGACAAAACCTTCACCCTATTTACTTGAATGTTAATATATATTTTACAGTATCACAACCCAACATAGAGGTCCAAGATTCAGCTTTTCTTCCACATTCCATCTTCCTAGTTTCCAGACTAACCATAGTGCAAATGTATCAGCAAAAGTACAAAGGACTCAGAAAGCCCATCCAACACTTTGCTGAACTTTTCTTCCCAACCCCGCCCACCACAAAGTAGGAATTAACTCAAGAAAGATAAGGTACGATGGATGGAATTATTTTATGGCAACCTTCCCCAACCTGGTACCCTCTAGATGTGTAGGACTGTAACTCAGATCATACCCAGCCAGCACAGGCATGTTGGATAGGGATGATGGGAGCTGTAGTCCAAACACATCTGGAGGGCCCTAGGTTGGGGGAGGCTGACTCCTGTCGCAGCCCAAGAAGCAGAACCTAATGCCACACATAGAATTTTTTTTAACATACTATTCAAGCAAGCTGCATCAAATGTGTGCAGATGGTGCTAGAGGGAGCAGGCCCTGCGGCTGAATCAATTATGTTCAGCCTGTCTTTGTCCTGAACTCTGCATTGATTTGCATGCAGAGCCATTGAAGGAATCCTAGCAGATGCCTATTGGTTCCCGAGAAGTGAAGCCATATTGTAAATTTCACTTGCCGCCTGCAATTTACGTAAATTGATCTGATGACATTTGCTACGCAGGCACCGATTTACGTAAGCAGTCCTTGCTGTCTGCTGTTTATGTAAATAGTGGTTGTACTGACATAAACTGTGAGTTTTCAACTCAGTGAGATAAAGCTTCAACATGTCAAATATGGCTCTTTCACCCCAAAGTCTGAATGCTAAAAACAACATATACATCTGCAGTGAGGCGAGTGCTTTAGACTGCATCTTCCGATGTCGTATGCTTTTATGTTTACTAGCTCTTATCACATCTGCCTGTATGAACGATAGTATTAAATATATAGTATCACAGTGATAACATTATCTTATGTTGCTATCAACCTCAAGGCGAGCCCTATTAGAAAATTGGATTTCCATGGGTTGTTTCAACTGTTGAAATCAGTGCAGGAAGGTTTGCAGCAAGTCCTTGCAATTATCATCTTACTTTCATTTTTAGTGTGGGGATACTGGGCTTAATGGGACTTGTTTTTGAGTAGCCATGTATAAGATTGCACTGTAAACAATCCTCCTCCCCTCCTCCTCCTCCTCCTTCTTCTTGCATAACTGTAATCCTGCTTTATTAAAACCCAGCAGGAGTTCTGTTTCAATAGAAGCAGGGCAGTACTTTAATTCTGAGATCCAGCAAGAAAGATCAGGAAGCAGGCTTCTGTGCATTGACCCAATCCAGATGCACATTTGGATCAGCCTCTGCTCTGCAGAGCTCACCTGGACCCCACTGAACTGGCTGAATAAGTGTACAGAGTGCAAAGTCACATTGATTTTCAAATAGGAGTGAAGAGCCCAATTTACAGAGATGTCTACTGACTGAATCCCAATTCATGAGTATATCTTTATTTGCAGCATGAATGCCTTTATCTTTTAAATCCAGAGTTCCACCCTACTTCCCCGAGCATACATTAACTGGACGTGCGTGTGTGTGTGTGTGCGCGTGTGTGTGACACAGAGAGATTATGGCTTTGATCCTAAATTGTTTCTCCATTGACATATCACATACCATTCCCAAGGGTCTCCCCCAACACACAGGAGCAGTTTGCGGGGAGTGAAGGGGATTGCAGAGGGGAAGGGGGACAGCCCTATACCAGGAACTCTGTTCCATTCACAGAAGAAAAGTTTGGATCCAAGCCGTTATCTCCAGCTTTTAACTGTCTACTTTATGTATCTGATCTAATGAATTATAGTCTTGCCTATAGAAGCTCATGCCACAAGACATGTATTAGTCTTTAAGCTGCTCCAAGCAACATACAATCAGAAGGCCCATTCTGCCATAGTTCTGCTGATGGCCATGACAGCTATATAGAACGTCCAGGTTTGGAGGCAATATAGTTCTGTCTGTGCATGTAGTGTGTGTGTGTGCGTGTGTGTGTGTGTGTGTGTGTGTGTGTGTGTGTTTATGATGTCTCTATCTATGATGTCTCCATCATACTCTATGTGTTTCCAGAGGCATCTGAGTAATTAGTGCTGGACTAGATAGAACTTTGTTCTGATCCAACAAGGCAATTATTTTCTTAAAGATTCCATGGAGAGATAACTTCTTCTATCCCATAGATGTCAAAGTCTGTTTTGGATTTCGGACATAAGCAAATACATTGTCAGTACGATGTGTGCATAAGCTCAAATAACTTCACACCTCTTTGTTTTTTATTTGCTTGAGGTGATATTTAGAAGATGTCCACAAGGGACTTGATTGTTTTCTTAGCACAGAAGGAATTTATACAGGTAGCAGTAAACAGAATACTGATCAACCATTGACAATAGATTATATTTTTGGATATACCTATATCCAAAAATCTTTTTAAAAAATTATTATTAGCAAATGTCTGAAGTTACAAGCAAGGAGTAGCTAAGTTGTTGGTTTCTTGGGCTGCTCCTAAAATGCTGTGAATCAAAGATAGTAGCAATGGTGTAAGGCAGCATGAGTAGAAGAGGTGACAGGGTACATAGATGGTAAACATACTGTAGTAATTTCCTTGCAATAATTGATGGCGGTAAGAAGGGAGCATCTGTGGTTCCAGATGTGAAAGAGCAACAGATGGGCAGTTCTCTATTGTACTGATAATAAAAAGTGAGCTAACACTCTATTTAGGGAAGTTGAGCTCCTTCTCGCTGGCTGTTTACAGACTTGGAAATATCATGATAAGCAAACCCCTCCAGCTCAAAGCAAAGCAAAGAAGTTAAAAAGAAAAGAAAGGATAAGTGGATAAATAATGACCCAACTTTGTTACAAAACACGGTGTAATCCCGTATTTTTAATATAAACACAGATGACCTTTCAGTTTGTTCAACTTTTTGTCCCCAGCACAGGAAACCACAGATGATCTTTATCAAGGGGCAGAACCTTCCAGTCTGCTTCTTCTAGAGAGCTGAGGGATAGATTATGGGCTGCATTTAGGGTTGCTTGATAGAATCACGACTATCTCGTCAGAGCACATGCTGAAGACACAATACAATGCTGACATAAAATAGAGAGCTGGTGTGGCATAATGGTGGTGACAGGTGTGAGCTATAGGAGGGAGGAAGCCCCGGGGTTTCATCTCACCTCAGCCATGGGCTCTCACTGGGTGACAGGAGGCAAGATGCTATTGCTGCTTCATCCTCCTTTCCCCATCTTCTGCAATATAGTAATTCTGCCCTACTTTGCCAGGCTGTTGTAACAGTTGCCAAAAGAATGTATGCCAAACGACTCACTCCCCAAACACTACATAAATGCATAATCAAGTAAGAGTCTAGGGCACCTTAAAGACTAGTGAATGTATTATGGCATCAGCTTTCCTGAACCAGAGTCCATGCCATCAGGTATATTTATTTATTTATTATTGCATTTATATCCGGCCTTTTTTCCTCCAAGGAACCCAAGGCGGCGTACATAATCCTCCTCCTCTCCGCTTATGTGACTGGCCCAAAGTCATCCAGTGGGTTTCCATGGCTGAGTAGGGCCTAGAACCCAGATCTCCTGACTCCCAGTCCAACACTTTAACTATAACACCACACTGGCTCCCTGCAAACATTTACAATAAAATGAAGGACACGAAGATAACGTTTGGCCAAAGGCATGTGGTCTGCCTTGAAATTTACCAGTAATTATCAGAAAAAATTGCACAACAGGGGTTGTTTTGGTTTACCATGCTGACCATGGTAAATGTCATTTACCAGAAAATGATGCAGAGAAGGATGACATTTGGTCATAAGGGAAAGGCACTTAGGTCTTGATACTAGTAAATATCAATATTCACCAATATTGTGACACTTACAGTAATGTATTTGTAATTATCTTTCTGGAGTTTACAACTTGCCATGTGCAATTTACCTTAGCCCTTTGGCAGGAACCCTCAGGTGTCCACTGCACATGACTAGACATGAGTTAAAATAAGTTTCTTTAATTAGATACATGGGTAAACGTTTGTGGATTAAATTGTTCTCTACCAATATCTCTGACAAGTAAGTCTCAACTGTAAATGGGACATTAAATAATGCACATTGTTTAGGGGAGATCAAGATAAAAGAAGGACTACTTTTGTGTATCTCATGCCCATGTTTATCTAAGAAAAAAACATTTCCTTAAGTCGGTTGCTTATTCTGTTTGTTCTGCTTTTCTTCCATCATGTAACAAAAAGTAAAGCAAATAAAAAACACACCTGCGTAACTGCAGATACAGAACTGGCTCAGATAAAACCAGAATGATTTTATCAAGCTAATAAACAGTTTGTTCACGTAACTCATTTTCTCTATAGTAACTACTGCTTCTAGAGATTTTTCAAATCAGAGGATGTCAAAGATTTCCAAGAGAAATACTGAGATTTAGGCTGCAAACCTATACACACCTGGGAATAAATCACATTGAACTCCATGGGACTTAGTTTCCAGTAGATGTGCATAGGATTGTACTCTTAAATTCTTGTCAACCCCGGGATGAGAAGGTTTCCACAGACTCATTTATCTGTGAAAATCCATACTACTGTGTGTCACTTCAGCTAAAAGAGCTTCCTATAGCTAGGATAAGGTGGGCTAATGGGATTATGAGAAATTATTGTCACTAGTCTCAGCACATATTCCATATTCCTGCAGTGGAAGGGGACTGAAGCTAAGTAATAAAACAGATCTCTGTGTATCCTGTAATTCTGTATAAATGCCCATAAGGCAGTCATCTTATGTGGCAGATGCTAAGTGACAGAGATGTGTGGCAGGATCTACACTACTGCTTTAAAACAGTAGTGACAACTGTTCAGGCCCAGGACACACTCCATATACAGTTTTTAAACTATTTTCAAAGTGTCATATCCTGCTTGGTGTAGATCTGGCCACAGTTTGCCATGCACCCCTTAAGATAGCTTGCTGTCCTTTTGCCAGTATTGAAATAAAATTCTACTGCCACACTGGTCAATTCCCATACAGCTTCTGGGTGAACAATGTCATGGGGGGCTCTGCAAATGTCTTGGGCAACCCTTAGTTTTCTGAGAAGCTCAACTGTAATAAAGAGGAGAGAAAAGAAATGAGAAAGTGCCTATATGAATGCAAATATATACTTTGAAATGTGTGAGCTTGCTTGAAATCTATGGGCTCATCTACACCAAGCAGGATATTACACTATGAAAGCGGTATGAAAGTGGTATATAAAAGGCAGGAGCCACATGACTGCTTTATAGTGGTACTGAAGAGCACTGAAAACTGTTGGGGGGAGGGGGTTAACCTCCTGCACTGCATAAAATAATATAGCATTATCTGTTATTTTGCTATGTTAAAATTCCCCCCACCCAAAGTTGCTATTTATAATAATAATAATAATAATAATAATAATAATAATAATAATACAAATTTCTTACCCGCCTCTCCACTTGGATCGAGGCAGGGAACAACAGTGAATATAAAACACATTCAAAACTGATTAAAAACATAGCATACATGATTAAAACATCCTAAAAATATTCTAAAACATTCTAAAATAAAAGGGACGCTCCCATTTGAACCTCATGTTTATGCAGGGAGGGAAATATTTATTTATTTATTACATTTCTATACCACTCATTAGTCAAAGCTCTTGAGGTGGGGTATACAAGACAAAGCTTGAACCATAAAATACATTAACATAGTAAAACATAATATAAAACCATGCATTTAAAACAGAATAAAACCAAAGCAGCAACGAAGATAAAAGTTAGCAGCAGTGCAAAGATCTAAAAACACAATTTTTAAAAACTGAAGGGCTAAAAAGCCTGAGAAATTTAAAGATCTTCTTATTTATTTATTTATTTATTTATATTTATTTATTTATTACATTTTTATACCACCCAATAGCCGAAGCTCTCTGGGCGGTTCACAAAAATTAAAATCATCATAAAACAACCAACAAGTTAAAAATACAAATATAAAATACAATATAAAAAGCACAACCAGGATAAAACCACGCAGCAAAATTGATATAAGGTTAAAATACAGAGTTAAAACAGTATAATTTAAATTTAAGTTAAAATTAAGTGTTAAAATACTGAGTGAATAAAAAGGTCTTCAGCTGGCGACGAAAGGAGTACAGTGTAGGCGCCAGGCGGACCTCTCTGGGGAGCTCATTCCACAACCGGGGTGCCACAGCGGAGAAAGCCCTCCTCCTAGTAGCCACCTGCCTCACTTCCTTTGGCAGGGGCTCACGGAGAAGGGCCCCTGTAGATGATCTTAAGGTCCGGGTAGGTACATATGGGAGGAGGCGTTCCTTCAAATAACCTGGCCCCAAACCGTTTAGGGCTTTAAATGTCAATACCAGCACTTTGAATCGGGCCCGGACCTGGACTGGCAGCCAATGAAGTTGTAAAAGGACTGGCGTAATGTGATCTCGCCAGCCAGTCCCTGTTAGTAAACGGGCTGCCCTGTTTTGTACCAGCTGAAGCTTCCGGACCGTTTTCAAAGGCAGCCCCACGTATAACGCATTGCAGTAATCCAAACGAGAGGTTATCAGAGCATGGATAACTGTAGCTAGGCTATCACTGTCCAGATAAGGGCGCAGTTGGTATATCAGCCTAAGCTGATAAAAGGTGCTCTTTGCCACTGAGTTCACCTGTGCCTCAAGTGACAGTTCTGGATCGAAGAGCACCCCCAAACTACGGACCCGATCCTTTAGGGAGAGTGCAACCCCGTCCAGGACAGGGCAAACATCACCTCGCCGGACAAATGAACCACCCGCTAACAGTACCTCCGTCTTGTCTGGATTGAGTCTCAGTTTGTTAGCCCTCATCCAGTCCATTACCGTGCCCAGGCACTGGTTCAGAACAGTCACTGCCTCACCTGGGTTTGATGAAAAGGAAAGGTAGAGCTGGGTGTCATCCGCATATTGATGACACCTCAGTCCACATCTCCGGATAACCTCCCCCAGCGGCTTCATGTATATGTTAAACAGCATAGGGCATAAAATAGAGCCCTGCGGAACCCCATGGCTTAGGAGCCACGGCACAGAGCAATAATCCCCCAGCACCACCTTCTGGAATCGGCCATCCAAGTAGGAGCGGAACCACTGCAACGCAGTACCTCCAACTCCCAGCTCAGACAACCTATCCAGAAGGATACCATGGTCGATGGTATCGAAGGCCGCTGAGAGGTCCAGGAGAACCATCTTCTGTGGTTCCAACAAGACCACAATGTACGTAGTCTTCCTGTGTTGGTCATTGAACAACCTGGGTGCCACCAGTGAAAAGTCCTCTGCTTAGTAGATACCCTCCTGATCTCATTTGGCACTCAGGGAAGGCCTCCGAGGATGATCTTAAGGTCTGGGCAGATGTATATGGAAGGAGATGATCCTTCAGGTAACCAGCCTCAAGCTGTTCAAGTATGTTGTTTTAATTTGATCCAGAAATGGACTGGCAGCCAGTGAATATCATAAAGCACTGGCATAATATGATCATATTGACTAATCCCCATTAACAATCACACTGCCCTATTCAGACCAGCAGAAGTTTCCGGACAGTTTTTAAAGGCAGCCCCACATATAATACATTGCAGCAATCCAAGTGAGAGGTTACTAGAAGGGGATAACTGTAGCTGTTCAGATAAGGGCATAGTTGGTATATCAGCCTAAGCTCCATGCCACTGAGGCTACTTGTGCCTCTAAAGGCAATGCTAAATCCCAGAGCCCCCCCCCCCCGCCCGAAACTATGAACTTTATGCTTTAGGGGAAAATGAGAGAAGAGCCCTCTTGTGTGATCTCATTTAAATAGGGGATTACATACGCATCATCCAAAAACAAACTGCTTCTTCAGAATTATGGTTTTTATTCATTTTATGTACATGTAGTTGATTAAAACTTACATGATTACTCAACTAAGGTTTCTTTAATTAGGTGACTAACCATCCTTCTGCAGACCTATACTCCTGTGGGAAAAAGTAAAGTCGCATCCTTCAATATTTAGTTGCATGACTAAGAGCTCCATCTCACCAGCGATTTATCGCACACTCGCCATGCCTGGTATGCTGTTTTGCAGCCCAGTACTCACATGACGTCGTCCACGTCCTGCACTCATTTCGGCTCTAATCCTCCATGTTTCATTTCTTTCTGGAGCACAGAAAGTCTGGATTATTCTCCCTCCCCGCGAAATAAATGTTCTCCTTCCTTCTGTGTATTTCTGTGGTTGCATTCTATCAACCATCCCATTCTTTGTTGGGTGTGTGTGTGTCTAAGGGCAGTCTCACTAACAAAAGAGGAGGGTGGGGTGGTTCTCTGCTCAACCATGAAGGGGGAGGGAGAGAGGTCCCATTTAACTCTATGTTCTTATTCCTGAGTAGGCATGGCCAGGGGTACATTTCCACCTTAAAAGAAATGTGGAAAATGCACCGGGACACGGGTGGTGGTGGTTCACCCCTGTGCCTCCCTAGAACTGTGAAGCTTCGCAGTTAAAGACTTGGTTTTTTTTTTAAGAAATGGAGTGAGGCACTGGTGCACCTGGTACCGAGTTGCAGTGCACATTTGCTCCTCCTCCCTGGTAGTTTGCTGAGTTGGTCCATCATACTTTTGGTCCTCCAACTCGGTTTATAAGGATCCTAGGGCAAGCATTGTTTGTTCTTTTTGCAATGATACTTTGTTGAAACGAGGATAGGTAGACCAGTCCATGGACATGCAAGGGGTTGACTTTTCCTAATCCCTTAAGTACACCATTGCATCATTACAGCATCTCAGCCTACCAGAATTACATTTGCCAGAATGGGGTTTAAGGGGGTTTACTCAAAGGTAAGCATGCCTGAGATTTTAGTATGACTTGGATGTAAATGCAGTCGAAATCAATGGGATTTACTCTTGAATAAGGGAACCAGTAGATCTCTATTTTATGAACTGGAGATGCACAGCTTTACTTGATCAAAATAAAGTAAAATAGATCCTTCACAATTGCAAATAGGTGGACCTTCGCACTGGTGGACTTTCAGGAAAGGGGTTTAAGGGGGGGAATGAACAAATCCTAAAAAATCAAGGGATGAACCAATCTGATTCAAACTTGGCATGGCTAAAGTGCTCATTAAGAGCTACCAATGTGCCAAATTTGATCTATTTATCTTTAAAAATTATGCAGATATAGGCATTTGTTAATTTCCAAGTAAAAATGTCTTTAAATCTAGGCATGAACGGATCTGATTCAAACTTGGTGTAGCTAAAGCCCTCCTTAAGAGTTATCATTATGCCAAGTGCAATCTCTTTATCTTTAAAAATTACACAGATGTAAGCATCTTGGTTACCTTGGAGCAAATGAGGGGACCTGACCACCTTCACAAAAGAAATTAGTTAAAATTATTCTTCATCTGTCCACCCTTTGAAATTAGCAAAACAAACCTTCCCCCCTCCTCCTCACCTGCAAATCTTTCCCAAGTCAAGGGTCAGTAACAGTCTCGGCCCATGCGCTCCCTCTTGCTTCCTCCAAATGGCCTCCCTTCCTTGGAGTTTGTTTAATACATTCTTAGGGGCCAGTGTAGTGTGTTTCTTTCCCATAATTGAGCAGTTTCAGGCTGATGTACTATGATGTACTATTATATATGACAGAAATAAAGAAATGTTTTGTAAAAAATAAAAAATTAACTGCAGAGGAAAGGAGAACATAGGGGGCAGGGCGGGAGATTTCGCCGGCATAGTAGCACTCCAGGTGAAAAGAAACATGAGCTGAAAGAGCGCAACAATGCACGGATGTGAAAGTTTCCAGTGCTCGACTCGCTAGGGAAATGGAAGGGGAAACCACAGATGAAAACCGGATTAAAAAAGTAGGTGTGACGGAGCTCTAAAAGATGGACAGGCTATGAAGACGGCAAAGGTAGGACATTGCAAAGCAGAAGGGCAGGATCAGCCCTGGATCCCGCCCACCCCGCGTATATTTTAATGGCAGTACAGAAAAGCAGAAATCCAAAACAGTTGCAGCTTTTACCATCAATGTTTTTATTATTACCCATTTATTTCTTGAGCATCCACAAAGCAGAAAAGGCCATGCCTGTTAAATAATTGACTGCAGAACCAGCTGCTTAATGTAGAATACTTCTGTCGGGGTGGGGTGGGGTGGTGGCAACCTCACTGAAGAGTTTTAGTGTTAAATAATCAGACTTATTCAATCCACCGTAATGAGCTGCATTTATCTTTCAAATGGTACTAGTCTAATTTCCTTTTATGAGCATTAGGAATAACCAGTTTTGCTTCTCACAATGATTTAATTAAAAGAAAAGGAATTGTATTGATCTTTCACTCTTTGTCTTAGTTAAAGATCTTCTTGAGCATAATTCCCATTACACTAACAGGAAGATATTTGGAGATCTTAGGCAAAGAGTTCGTTTTATGTCTCCCCACAAAAGCCTCAAATATTATAGTAAAAGAAGGCAGGAGCTGGGGGAGTCCCAGGGTTTTGGGAACAACATTCTTTAAAGACTTTTGATAATCTCAACCCTGCATCTGTACATTTCAGTGTTTATTCAGAGACTGGTGTTATGCAAACCACACATTAGGTGCCTATCCAAAGGTCAAAGAAGAAAGTAATGAGATACGGGAGGTAGGATCAACCAAAGAAACAGCCTTACCCCCACCTCCATCCAGCTACATGCATAACTTGATAATCAGTCTCGACAGTTTATCATTAAAAGCTCTACACCACCTGAAAATGACGTAATGAGCCACATGCCCCTGTTCTCAGGATGAGTTAATTATATAAAAAAGCACACATCTGATGCAAGTTTTCTTGTTTTGGTTATGTTTTAACATCAAGGCAAGTTATTACAGGAAATTCCACCAACTTTGGAAGTAATGCAAGCACTGGGCACAATCCCAGGGCTGGCTCAAGGTTGTAGCAAAGGTATCCCTCATTCAAATGGAGAGTGTGTCCCTTACCCCCTGGGATAACACTCTACATTAAAAAAAAAAACACCCTATATCCTTAACAGGGTTTCTGCTTCTGGAGTCTTTCTGCATTTACGACTGGCTCCTTCAGATGGCAACTATGTGATTTTGAATTGAAAACTTCCCCTCTCGGCAATGCTATTTATGTTCAATGAAACAGTGCCATCTAGTGGCAGAATGATAGCACTATGCCAGCTTTACATACTGGAGACATCGGATAATAATTTAAATACTGCATTATCTCTGGGTTTTTTAAAAGCGAGATTACCGAGGGAAAGTGTGGGAGATGTCCTGGAGGGTGACAGCATTGTGTAAAGGATCCGCAAACCTCCGTGAGTGGCCAATCACAAGGGTGCAATAAATCGGTCATGTAGAGAAGCTCTAATATTCTTGGTTCAGACAGTAAGCTGGCAGGGTAGCTATTCTTTTAATTGTGCTGCCCTTGGCAGCCACCTTGTCTGACTGTGGGGCAAGTCCTGAGATAATTCATTGGGCAGTTTTCCTGTGCAAGTTATCAGCTAATTTGCCATGCTAATCTATTGTTTTATTATTCTTATTAATTGTTAGCTGTCCAGAGTATATTACTGAAGGGTAGAATCTATTTTTTTAAAAAATGAATACAACAAAATTCTTATGGTACGCTGAAGACTAAGAAGATCTCATGCCATTTATTTATTTATTTATTATTTATTACATTTCTATACTGCCCAATAGCCAGAGCTCTCTGGGCGGTTCACAAAATTTAAAAACATTCAAAGTATAAAACAACACTATAAAACCATAATATAAAATAGAATATAAAAGCTCAACCAGATAAAAACAGCAGTAATGCAACATTACAAATTTAAAACACCAAGTTAAAATATATTTATAGACTGTTAAAATGCTGGGAGAATAAAAAGGTCTTCACCTGGCGTCTAAAAGCATATAATGTAGGTGCCAAGCGAACCTCCATAGGGAGCTCATTCCACAGCTGGGGTGCCACAGCAGAGAAGGCCCTCCTCCTGGTAGCCACCTGCCTCACTTCCTTTGGCAGGGGCTCGTGGAGAAGGACCCCTGAGGATGACCTTAGGGTCCGGGCAGGTACATACGGGAGGAGGCGATCCTTCAGATAGCCTGGCCCCAAGCCGTTTAGGGCTTTAAATGTTAATACCAGCACTTTGAATTGGGCCCGGACCTGGACTGGCAGCCAATGAAGCTGGAAAAGGACTGGCGTGATGTGGTCTCATTGGCCAGTCCCTGTTAGTAACCGTGCTGCCCTGTTTTGTACCAGTTGAAGTTTCCGGACTGTTTTCAAAGGCAGCCCCACGTATAACGCATTGCAGTAATCCAAACGAGAGGTTATCAGAGCATGGATAACTGTAGCTAGGCTATCTCTGTCCAGATAAGGGCGCAGTTGCTATGCCATACTCTTGCATAGTTCTTATTCATTTCAATAGCACTTGTGCAGGAGAACTGCCCAGCAAATTGTGCTTACTGTGTTTGAGAACTGCTTTCTGACTCCAGGATGAGTTCTCAGCTGTTCTCATATTAGGAGGACAAGTGTCAAAGTGCATATTTTGGGGCTCTAAATCAACAGCTGCTTCATTCCACTAGGGACACAAAGGTCAACTTTCACAACCGTCTCAAGACAGCTTTTGAGTAAGAAAAATGCTTTTGACCAAGTCAGACTTTTACTGAGTGTGAACATGCTTAGTGCCACTTTGCTGCTCAAACTAACTAGGGAACCAAATGGGATTAGGCCTGAGACGAATGGATTTTTTTCGATGCAAATTTGACACACCGATTAGAACATCACATTCTAACATTAAGAATAAGTCAGCAGCCAAACTAACTTCATTTCAGGACCAAATATTGTCAGAAGGGTCTTCTTAGGAAGACACAGGAAGTTGCTAAGTCTATATAGTGTAATACCTTGATTAGGCCAATGTTAAAGCTTACAAAATAAGGTTATTTGAAGGAACGCCTCCTCCCATATGTACCTGCCCGGACCTTAAGATCATCTACAGGGGCCCTTCTCCGTGAGCCCCTGCCAAAGGAAGTGAGGCAGGTGGCTACTAGAAGGAGGGCTTTCTCCGCTGTGGCACCCCGGCTGTGGAACGAGCTCCCCAGAGAGGTTCGCCTGGCACCTACACTGTACTCCTTTCGTCGCCAGCTGAAGACCTTTTCATTCTCTCAGTATTTTAACACTTAATTTTAACTTAAATTTAAATTTTACTGTTCTAACTCTGTATTTTAATCTTATATCAATTCTGCTGTGTGGTTTTATCCTGGTTGTGATTTTTATACTGTATTTTGTAATTGTGCTTTTAACATGTTGGTTGTTTTATTATGGTTTTAATTTTTGTGAACCGCCCAGA
Source organism: Elgaria multicarinata webbii (assembly GCF_023053635.1). Classification (NCBI taxonomy): domain Eukaryota; kingdom Metazoa; phylum Chordata; class Lepidosauria; order Squamata; family Anguidae; genus Elgaria; species Elgaria multicarinata. Next base: position 21,584,163 of record NC_086176.1, read on the forward strand.
GAGCTTCGGCTATTGGGCGGTATAAAAATGTAATAAATAAATAAATAAATAAATAAATAATAAAATAGTGCAAGCTTTCAAGACCTCCAGATTTTTCATCAGGCAAGATGTTACAAAAACCAGGTTGACAGGGGGCGGGTTTTAAAAATAGTCTGACTGGATTTTGTAGTGAAGATCTCTGCACAGTCAGAGACTTAAAATGATATGGAGGAGGAGAGTTTGCAGACATTCAAGCTGGGTTCTGCCAGGTGATATGACAGTTTCAGGTTTTACTGCCCCTAGAAGCACTGGGAACAAGACAGTTGCAGACAACTATTGATTCTCTATATATACAGCTGTTAACTCAAAACTGTCTCCAGAGGGAGCAATCCTCTGGTCCTTAGATAGCATTCTGTCCTTCCTGAATCCGAGGACGGAGACAACATTCTGAACTCAGGAGTCTGAGCATCCCACCATCTCCTCCTTGCAGCTGGCTCAGAGCGAATGGCCTCAGCTGTCTCTCCAAAATCACAAAAGTGACCTTGGTGAGGAGGGAAAGGGGGTGGATATGTGGGAGGGAGGGGCACTGGGGAAACTGGCTTAGGGAAAATCTTCTGGCCTCCCCAGGCTCCTTCCTGCCTGTTCTGCAGAGCCCCAGTTAGATGGGCGAAAAAGCCTGTCTAGCAAAAATGAATAGTGGGAGGTGCACAGAGGTGAAGATCTCTCCATGCTCCTTGTGCTCTTCATAGGATGTCCATCAGCCTCCAAGTTTGGAGGCTGATGGGCATCTGGATAGGATTGGTGGAAACACTGTATGGCTTTTGGAACTTTTTCTTATGACCAGTTGGTACAATTAGGGAGTGTGTTGCTTGCCCCAGTGAAGGGTAGAACCGTAACAATGGTTAAGAGGCTAGCTGGTTGTACTGGGTGTCCTCCATTCTAATGGTTGATGTTATCTGGAGGGAGCATTGGTATAGCTCTACTTTTTGAACCCTATTTGTCTGAGAACTGGGCAATATTATATCATATTAAGCAAAGTCTGCTTCAATTTTTATTCCTCCAATTCTGGTTGTCTAAAGACAGGAACAACATAATATGATGCTGAACTAGTGCTTTCTTCTTTGGATGGCTCCACATTGTACGCAAGACACATGCCTGGTGTGTGTATATATGCTGGGATTATGGGTACAACCTCTACATACATTGTAATGGTTCCTGACCTATTTTTCTCTTTACAAAATGGGATACTGCCACATATTTGCAGAAATGGCATACTATTGTGAAAAAGGAAAGAAAAGTCTAGGCATATGAAATCTCACTGGAACTGTTTAGCATCAGGGCATTAAATTGCAGTCCTGAGCTCACTTACTGGAAGCAAGTTCCATTAGAATCAATGGAAATTACTTCAAGGTAAATGTGACAAGTTCTGAAATGTCAAAACGATCTTCTCTCTCACCCCCTTCCTCCATCTCCTAGAAACTTCATAACATTAAAAAGCCTAAATGCCTTTTAGGGGTGCCACTCTCTGGACATTTTAATGTATGTCATATGTTTAGAAGATTTTAAAAATGCTTCTATGGTGAAGATAAGGAATGGAGGCATATTAAAACAGCTCTGTAACAACACAGTGAGTTCAAATCTTATGTAAAATGATCTACATCTTATTTATTTAACCAAGAAAAGTACCCATGCCAGACAAGTCAAACTGTACAGAAACCTCTAGAAATTATTGCCTTAAGTGGCTGATTCTGGATTTCTCATTGACAAACTGCCCACAATAGTTATTGCTTTCATGGTAAGCAAATCTTTTACAATTTCACTTGTAAAGGTTTTGGTTGAGCATCTCCACCACTAGTTCAGGAAATGTTCAGAGGGACCCAGCTTATTTGTTTTGTGAACCAGATAGCAGGAAGTATAGTAGAGAGATATATTAGGGATATGGCCTTCGTGGTATATATTAGGGATATGGCCTTCGTGGTAGTCCTAATGTGGGTGATAATGGTCTGTATGCATCTGCTTCCTCCTGAACCCTGTGTTCCTGCTCAGACCTCTGTAGTTATAACGCATGACCAAAAAACGAAGCTAGACTACTTAACTGGGAGAGGACAGGGGGAAAGGTCTTGAGAGTGTTGCCATGTAGAGGATGTCTGCTCCAAAATGAGGACTATGTGTATGAAAGCCTCTGACTCCTGTGGGGCTGGAGAGCAAGGAGCTGACCATGGCTATCACATAACCTCATCGTGTGTTTTAAAAACAGCAGAGCGCAACTAACACAAGCCCATTCTTGATTTCACGGGTTTCCTTTTACGTTATTTGACAGCAATCAAATCATAGGCAGGCAACTGGGCTATTGACTGGCATCTTAACACTAGTTTTTATCAAGGTAAATTTGATCATAATTGCAAAGCACATTGTTCACTAAAGCCATGATCCATGGTAGATGCTTTTGGGCTTAAATCCAATTATTTCAATGGACATAAATCCATCTAACTCTGTACAACACTGTGATGTTCAATGATTTATAAATGATTATAAATTAAACTTTATCTTGGTGTGGCATCATGCAAGTGTTCAGGACCAATTGGTTTTTCCATTATAAATGTTGTCTTCTTCTTCAGTGTAATGTGTATCTTAATTTCTGTCAGACTGGAGCTGATATATGAGCCTGTGTGCAATTTTCCTCCTGACTTACTAAATACAATCCATTCAATTGCCTTTTGACTTTCTATATTTAGAAAGAGCAGGCAAGGCTTTTTGACCACCTCGAGCAAAATATTACCCTAATTTTTCAAGCACTTCATCCGCTACATGGATGGTTGCTCTCTGCAATTAAAATCTGAACAGCAAAATTATCCAACCTGGGTCAAATGTTCAATAATAGGCTTTTAACGTTACTGTTAAAACTCTATGATTGTGCAAATGACATTTTACTGAAATTCAAGGCATAAAAACTAAAAAGAAAAGAAAATATACCAAAGGGTTGGGGTATTTTTTAGATATTCTTAGAAAAACATGTTATTCTGTTTAAATAAACAACCATGAAGGAAGGCGTGGAAGGTGCAATGAAGTGAGACAGCCTTTAGGAGAAGAGGACAGTTCCAAAGTGGCTCCTCAAATTGAGTCCTATCTCTGCATGCAGTTCCTGAAGGGGAAAAGGTTGCCCACCCCTGCCTAGTCCATACAGCCCTGGGTGCCCCAGCCCACCATTCTCTGCCCTGGCCTGTCTATTTCCTTCCCACCAACACAGCAATGAAGCACGTAAGATCGTTCTTATTCTATATAGTGCCATGTGCATTGATGGTGCTATATAAATAATAATCAAAAAAATAGTTAGCCTTGGCCACTGACCACTGATGGAAACTGAATATTGAACTAAATAAACTCTTGGTTGGATCCAGGATTATTATTATTATTATTATTATTATTATTATTATTATTTTGAATGGAGAGTAGCTGAAGGCAGGCAACTGATTTATACCTACAGTAATGTGATGCTCGGGTACAATGTTGTCCAATATGTTTCTTGCATTTCCCAGGAAGGCTAATCCAATAGAATTTATCATTAACCAATTACAGGAATTGACCTGCATAATTATGAAAAGAACTACAACAATACTGACATATAGAGACATACACGTTGCGGGTCTGATTGTGTTTACTTACCATAAACTCTTTGAACTGGGCATTTGCATTTCAACAATAATACAGTGGCTGTGTTCGGACAACACAATAGTCACTGGTGGGGTAATAATCAACTCAACAGTTGTTTATCTAGCAGGAACTCCCCACACAATATGATAATAATCAACCATGTTGTGGATTAGGATCAGCATTGAGTTGACTATTAGTCCATGCTGAGTTGACTCACTCATCCCCCGGCCTTTCTCCTCCTTCAGGCCTTCTGCTAGTATCCCATCAGCCATTGCTGCCAAAAATCTATCCTGCCAGCTGGACTAGAGTGGCAGCCACCACCTTGATTGCTCTTGTCTTGTGACTCTGTGGCTGATGAAATATCAAGTGGTAGCTGAAGAAATAACCAATGGTGCCCTCCACACAACACAACCAATGTTGGTTCAAATAGCAAACTCTGCAGAGCGTTGGTAATTTGCTTTGGTTATTTTGGCCAAATAACTAACTGTTGGTTAAAAAACTCCCTGCATACAACACGATAACCCATGGTGGGTCAAATAACCAATCGTTGACTATTTAAACAACCATTCGTTATTGTGTTGTCTGAACCCAGTGAATGTTTCCAACTAAGAAAAGAAAGGTAAGTGACTAGTCCCCACTCCTTCTCACTTTTTCAGTCATTTCGCACAATATATATCTTATATTTAATAAAATTCATTATTATATAGTAAAGCTTTTTTAGAGCCATTGTGGGAAGGCTCATTCAGCCATGAAAATCACTGGGTAACTTGGGTCAGACATTACACCAAGTAACCAGCACTCTCTCTCAGCTTAACCTACCATTAATGGTTTACATTTTCTTAAAAAAGGCAAACAAACAAATTCAAATGCAGTTGTTGACAAAATGTAGTAGATTTATCATTCCCCCCCTTACAATACAGACAAAAGGTCAGAGGGCTGTCCCAACCTCAGAGGGGAGAATACTTCCCATGGCCCCTCAAACAATGTCTAGGGGTCATAGGGTTGCTCCCTTAGTCTTTTTTAAATATATAATCTGAGGAAAGACTTTGGCAAATATTGTTGTGTATCTTACTGATTTGTAAAATCATGCTGTATTTTATTAAAAAATCTGATATGTTAACTTTGCCTTTAGCTAATTTTAATTGGTAAGCAATTTTTTCTGTCACAGCTATTTGCCAAGGTTGCATTTTCCAAGAATTCGTTGTCAGATGTTCTACAGTTTTCCAACTTTTAGCTATTAACCTATGAGCTCTCATCAGCATGAACATGCTTAATGCCTTAGAAGTCATGTTTGCATTTTGTTTTCCCTATATTGTTAGTACAGCCAGTGCTGATGTAAGATAGTTTGACATGAAATATTTGCCATTTCTGAGAATATTATGTTCCAACTATAACTTGATGGGAAATGACCACCATATATGAATATATAAAACTTGCTGAGTATATTTCCCCCCAACATTATTCTTGCCAGACATACTAGTGTAATATACTATTGGTGTAAGAATTTTAACGAATTCTCCCTAAAGTTTATTGATATTGGTTTCTTTGTTTAAGTCATCCATAATTTATCCCATACATTAATGGCTTTTTGTGAGGATAAAATTTGATCATCCCATGTATGCTTCTCATCGGAAAAAGGACAAGATACAAACATGATTAATAGTGGTATAATATTGATACATTAAAATAACAATTCATTAGATTGTATCTAGACTTAGTAATGCTTAGAGTCGACAACTGAAATAGGAAGCTGCCTTATATTGAGTCAGACCATTGGTCAATCTAGCCCAGTATTGTCAACACTAACTGTTATGACTAACTTAAGCCCCTCTGATTTCAATTGGTCTACTTTAAATAAGTATGATGACTAAGGCCAGATCTACACCAAGCAGGATATGACACTCCGAAAATGGTTTGAAGACTGTATATGTAGTGCATCCTGGGCCCCACCAGTTGTCACTACTGTTATAAACCATTTTAAAGCAGTAGTGCAGATCCTGCCAGAATAGAGATCCAATCCAATGTGCCCTCTTAACTAAACATAATTCTCTGTAATACTGAACTCAGTCCTCCTGTAATGACTGGACTGGAACCTGAATAATAGGGCCACTGAGGGGGAAAAGGAAAATATCAGCATGCTCAGGTAAAGCCCCAGTTTTGCACAAGTTCAAAATAAATAAATAAAATAAAAGACACTCCCGCCCCAAACTAAGATACATGGAAAGGTCCTTAGTTTGGGGGATGCTCCTGGACCCATCTTTGTCACTGGTGGCTCCAGTGGCCCGGAGCGCCCATTATCAACTTCGGTTGGTACACCAGCTATGCCCATTTCTGGATAGGGATAGGCTAGCCACAGTCATTCATGCACTGGTAACCTCATGATAAGACTACTGTAATGTGCTCTATGTGGGGCTACCCATGTATGTGGTTCGGAAGCTGCAGCTTGTGCAGAACACAGCAGCTAGGGTGCTCGCTGGGATGCCCAGCTCTGCCCACATAAAACCAGCGTTAAAAGAACTGCATTGGCTGCCTGTTATTTTTATTTATTTATTTATTTATTTATTACATTTTTATACCGCCCAATAGCTGAAGCTCTCTGGGCGGTTCACAAAAATTAGCTACTGAGCCATGTACAAGGTCATGCTATTATCTTATAAAGTCCTAAACAACTTGGCATCAGGATACCTAGCAGACCGCTTTCCCTTATATACACCCAGGTGACATTTATGACCTTCAGAGAAGGCCCTGTTCATCATTCTAAGATGAAGAGAATGTCTTCATGAAGAACCTCGACAATGGGCCTTCTCTGTAGCGGCACCTACCCTCTGGGAAACCCTCCCTCATGCGGTATGGGAGGCAGAAGATGTAATACGGTATCTTTTAAACACCTCCTAAAAACGTATCTTTTTAGACAAGCTTGCCCTAGACTGTAACTTATTCTGGTTTTATGTCATTTTTAAAGTTTTAAATTGGATCGTTATATTATGGTTTTAGTTGTAAAATGCCCAGAGAGCCTAGGCTGTTAGGCAGTATAAATATGTAATAAATCAATGAATAAATAAAGGGAAGGGAGCAAATGCAAACACAAAATAACTTGGAACTTAAAAGCCAATAATGGAGATCCTACCACAGAAGAAACATCACAAGCCATGGAGAAAGGCAGAACTGAAAGTGCAGGTCCCCATCAAAAGTCATGCACCGTCCACTTTCCTTTGATCAGGAGATGGAGAGGACTTCTAATATCAGTTGCAAGCAGCAGAAAAAACACAGACACCCAGCTTAAAGAGCCAGCACTTACTGTGAGTGGCCAAGCTTTAAGACTTTGGTTAAAACCATGGCTTCAGATGGTGGTTTGTTGTGAACCTAGTAACTATAGGCCATGGCTAAACAAGGGGTTAGGACGGCAACGATCTCGTGATTTTACGATCACGAGATTGTCGCCCTGGTCTACAGGTGATGCGTGACATCGTGGCTGCCATTTTGGATTTGGTTTTTGAAAGGAAAATGAGCACAGAGACTGCAGAAAAAGTGGGAATAAAGGGCCTGCTTTATTATGTATAATTAGCCAAGTAAGTTGTCATTCATGCTGTGCTGATAAGGAGAAAGGAAGGGGTGGACACCTGGCTCATGCATATCTTGGTTTGGTAGCATATAAACAACATTCTGTTTTCCTATTTTGCTACTTTTTCTGCCTGCCCATATTCTTTTGCCACTGCTCAACTAGAAGATGTATGGAGAGTCACTGGTGCCAACAGATATCTTCAATCTATAAGTGGTTGTAGGAAGCCCATGCACCATTTCCTTAGCTTAGCTCATACATGCTATCAATACCAGTCAGAGAATGATACTTTTACTTAACTAGAATGAGGTATGTTTTACATGTTTATGTGGAAGATCCATTAGAAATCCAATACATTTTTTTAAAAACAAAATTCTAGTTTATGACACTGTAACCATTATGAAAAGGAAACATGTTGTCTGATTGTATGAGCTCATGGCCTGAAGTAAGGTGATGCACATTTATCTCCTTTAAACACATTTCAAACATTTTGGGATCCCATCCAACCCCATTGCAATAAGCTTGACCTTCTGAGCTGCACATAATGTCAGAGAAGCTGTGGATACTGGGCCAACTCTTGCACTGGGTTAAATCAACGGAGCTTCAGGTTAAGTCATCTCATCTTTGAAGCCAGTGAAAGAGGGTTGATTCACACCAGTTTAAAATGTGATTCCAATGTTCAGAAAGTGCCTCCATCTGCTTTAGAAAACTAAATACAGCACCAAACACCTGCAGTCTTCTGGATGGTATTCATTAAGCTTTTCATAAGTGTCATTTTCCTTCAACATTAAAAACATAATAATAATAGTTTTCCTTCAGTCCAGTTTGCGTATTGTGGCTCTTTATCATATGGAACCCACTTTTAAGTTTGGCAATTGTCACATCTGGTTCGTTATTCACATTCAGTGGCTTGCTGAAAGATTGGACATTTTTTACACAATTCTTTTCTGTATTGCTCATGTTTCTGGTGATATGGAGAAAATCACATTTATCTGTTGAGCAGCTAAACATCAGCGTCTTATCATGCAAAAATACCTGTCAAGTGGAATGAATTGAAGTGGTTTACACCCAGTGGTGAAGAAGTAAATTTTGAAGTGCAGGTGCTTATCATGATGGTCCCCACAGCCACATCCCCAAAGAGAGTCCAAAAATGCAAGCAACTCTGTTGATCCATATCAACAAGCCAGTTCTAGTCATTTTCATCTCCACCAGGAGCATTGTCTGTATTAGGTAAATGCATCCCCCCCACATTTAAAAGTTCAGGCCTGTATCTTGGGAATTCTCTTGAACCCAGCCTGGTTATTTGATGCTCAAACATCAGCTATGGCTAGGAGTGCTTTTGCCCAGCTTCGGCTAGTGCACAAGCTATGTCTGTTCCTGGTGTGGTCAGACCTGGCTATAGTCCTTAGGGTGACCATATTGTGGAAACCAAAAAGGAGGACAATATGGTTGGCCCCTAAGGGGGCGTGTCCACCAACATGGTCGGCCCCCAAGGGGGCGTGTCCAGCCTACCCAAACATAGCCTTGGTCACATATCTGATTTTACAGCACATAATTAAGAGGAATCTGTTCTACACTTGTGAAGTAGCAAGGGCCTGGGAACCTGAAGCTTCTGCTAAAAGAAATTAGCAACATGCATATGATGAGAGAATGCACTAGAAGATGCAGACAGAGCATTAAAAAAAGGGCTCTGATAACGAAGGACTATGGTGAGAAGTCTTTTCTGTAACAACAATCAGGTAATCTAGGAAAGATTTAGCATCATGTACAGGAATTTTACTATGGACATAATGTGCCCCCCTTCTGGATGTGCTTCGGAAGTCCACTCATGAGATGGATATTCTTGCACACCAGGCCACACATCCGGTGCATCGGAACTTACTCAAAAGCTCCGTGTCTTTATTTTTAGGCAAGGATTCTGGCTTTGATGTTAGAAAATAGCGACAGACTTCTATCCAAGAGAAATCACTGAAAGATTAGTACATTTTAAAAACCAACAATAAGATTTTTCATGCAGAAAACTGGAAATATAGTGCTATGACACACACCACTATGTAATGCCTAGTGACATTGTCACTGAAGCTATGTAGCAAGTGCCATTCGTTGAGTGTATATATAACTTGCCTGGTCCTGAAAGGCACATTTAGTCAGATGTCAGTCCCCCTTTACTGGATGGGTCTTATTCCCAAGTCAGCTTCACTTTACTTCTATAGATTTTGGTGGTTTAGGACTTGAGAATTGTATATATGAGAGTCTGGAACACAGCCTGAGCCCTAGTTCTAAACACACTCTGTCGTTACAAGCAGGCCTTGCATATCGCGTATGCAGAATTCCCCACAGCACTGTGGGAAAGGCATCTACAATCTCAGGATGTCATGCACTTGGGCCCCGTGGGAGGCTCCAGCAGAAGAAATGAAAAGCAAAGGGTTCAGGAGGCAACCTTGCATGTTCCTAACGACTGAATTTCAAAATGCTCAAGAGTTGTCATAGATGTGGTTGGGATTTGGAAGCCCAGGAATATAAAGTGCCGCCCTGAAGAGTTTCTTTTACTGCTACATGCCTCTGAGAAAGTTTCGTTCCTGTTTGGTTCCTCATAATTACTCCTCCAGGCGCAGGCCCTGTTGAAAATACTTCAGCTGAAGCACAATCGCTTTCTTAGTCCACATGTAGCTTACAGGCAAAATAAGCACCCCAAGAGCGACATAAAAATAGTTTTGGCAAATATGTAATGTGCTCATGAGAAAAAGTACACTTACGCTTATTTGTGAAAAACAATGCAGGAAACCTGAACTTTCAGAACAGAGAGCGGGAAAGAGAGATGGTGTTCAGGGACATTGGGGCAAGAACACAAAACAAGTTGTGTTCTGTTACATTCCCCAGCTAAAGGTGATATTTAAAGTCATAATTTGAAAGATGCTGTCACTGGGTAAAATTAAGCAGCTCTGCACCATCTTGATTGTGAAAGATAGCTATCATTATGTTATTTGCTGTAACTACTCATTTTGGACTTTGCTTCCTTTTCTTTCTCTCAGACTTTTCCTAGTAAAGACCTGGCACAGCCAGGCTTTGCTTTCTCCCGCAATCCGTCTTGCCTCCCCCACCCATTAAAAATACCACTCTTATGGGTCTTTTGAGGACTTGCAATGAAATCCAGACTTGGGATTTTATTGTTAAATTGCTTTAGAAATTCTATCGCGAACAGCTATGATTCACTTGTGCGTGGCTGTGCATGAATGAGCGTAGCACTGTGGGTTGGAGGACCTGCATGAATTGGTCTCACATCAGTTGTGGACTGATACACAACTGACCTACACAAGTGGAAATGCAGGCTGGAACCCCCTTCCCCTAAACATTACATCACATGTATGGCTACTGTAGAAAGCAGCTGCCACATGCCACTTCATCCTTTCCTTCTAATAATTCAAAATGTATGGCACAAGGTCATAGAATCATAGAGCTGAAGGGGTTCCTGTAGGCCATCTAGCCTAACCCCCACTCAATGCAAGAAATCCACACTTTCAGCATCACACCAGATTGCTGCCCAGCCTTGCTTGAAAATCTCCTGCAAGGGAAAGCCCAACACCTCCAGAGATAGTTAACCCATTGTTGAACGGCTCTTATTTATGTTGTTACATTTATATCCTGCTTTCCCCTCTCTTACAAAGAGCCCAAGGCAGCTTACATGACTCCTCTTCATTTTATCCTCACAACAACCCTGTGAGGTAGGTTCAGTGACTGGCCCAAAATCACCCAGTGAGCTTCATGGCTGTGCAGGGACTAGAACACAGATCTCCCAAGTCCCAGTCCATCACTCTAACGACTACACCACACTTGCTCTCTGGTCATTAAACGCTTTCACCTAATGTTCAACTAAAACATACCCTTCTGTAACTTAAGCCCATCTGAATGAGTTCTGTCTTCTTCGGCAGTAGAGAACAAGTTTTTGCCTTCTTCTAGGTGGCCTGTATTTGAAGGGTTCCCCATCAGTCTTCTGTTCTCAAGTCTAAACAAACCCGGTCCCATCTACCTCCATGTTTTCCCTTTATCTATACAAGTAAAAAGACTAGTGACTTTGCAGTGTGGCAAGCATCCCGATGGATAAACCAATGGTACAAAAGCTATTCTGAAAGAGAGGCATAAAGTCACAGTTCTTTTTGGGTAAATTTCCCTATGGCAATTGGCTTCATAATCAAAATCATTAAAATGTAAATATATTGGGTTGGATCCAGCCTTAGTCATACTTAGAGTAGATCCACTGAAAACAATGGGGAAAAGTTAATAATGACTAATTAATTCAATGGCTCTACTCCAAGTATGGCTACATCTTGCATGGAGCAAGATATTCCTTTATTTTCAACCCAAATTTGTATGCAGATAGTCAGGAGGCGTAACTGTCATAAAAAATAGTTGTCAAGATGACCTGGATGGTATCCAAAGAGAAAATGTTAAGTTATAGCCCTATTGCTTGGGTTACAGGGTTATTTGAACAATGAACAGGTGTGAGACCATGTTATTCCAGGTCAAAAGTGTACTTAAAGTTGACATTTATCAATTGATAAGCAAAAGATAATAATGTGTTAAGTATAACATCAAAAGGCTTGATGTACAGATGCCTAGAAAATTTATAGGCTTAGTTTTAATTAACAAATTCTGAGTAATTACATTGGAAAGGTGTGATTCAGAATTGATCTTATCTAGCCTGAAAGTTGTATGTCTAAGCGTGTTTTTCTTAAAAATTTAATTTTTCAGGAATGCTTACTAACAATAAGATAATTAAGACTGTGAGCCTTAATTTATGGGAGAGTAGATAATATTAGCTATGAGATAATTTCTGCAGAAAAAAGTATAAATATGCAGTGATTTTAGAATGCAGGAACTTATTAGAAACTCACCAGGTCTGTCTTCCTGTCAGCTGAGCTGAATAACCTATTCAAAAGCGAATGGGAACTTGATACTTAAAATAAGATCACTCTTTTTAAAGCTATTTTGGAGTAGAAGTCTAAGAACAAGAAATATTTAGGAAATTCTATTACCCATTACGGTATTAAGACCTAAGAATTTTTTAAGCAATACTTTGTTTAGCTACAAGAAATTTTTATTTTATTTATTTTATGTAAGATATATTTTGATGTGATGTTACAAGTATATTTCTAATAAAAAGGAAAACCAGATCAAAAGATTTCCCCTTACTAAGTCTTGTTAGTACAAAACCAAAATCAAATTCAGCTAAAATAATTTTGGGTGTATACTTTATTTGAAGTGTGTTGATCAGCCATGGGTAGTTAACCGGCAGCCAAAGTCTTCCTAAATATTGGAACTATAGTTTGAAAACACTCAGCAAAGGCCGAATTTGTAACAGAGGGGATAGTCTACAAGGGCAGAAAAGGACTTTAAAAAAACACAACACACAGGGTAAAGGAAGATTATCCTTGGCATTGATGTCTCCTAGAATCAACTCCCAAAAGAGGGCAGCCTCTGGATATATATGATGTTTATATAAAAGCAAAGCCAAAAACTTTTAATGAAACATTTACTTACACATGCAAAAATGGAGTCGCCTAACTGTCTGGGGGTTGACCAAAAGAAACAATTTACCCTAATAAAACTTAAGTCTTGCACATCTTTTTAACAATCTGCAAATAAATCTTTCATAGGTGAGGTTAAGGGTTTCTCATAAAGAGCCACTGATTCATAACTCCTACCAAAACATTCCTTAGAAATCACCTCTCCTTTTACTTCTTGCTGTCAGGATCTCAATAGTTTGAGCTTTCTCCAGCTATGCACTGCAGTTAATAGGGGAGAGGACCTATTTGGCTGTCCAATAGCAACTTTGGCCAATTAGTGTTGATTAATGGCTTTTCTATTGCCACTTCCTTTTGTTTATCAAAGGCTAAATTGAACCCACCAGGCCAGTGTGTGTGTGATGGGGAGGCAGATGTCAGAGAATGACCCTAGAATCTCACCCATTACCTTTGAGGGAGTGTGAGATGGTAACCAAACTTTGTGGGATTTGCATGGCACTTTATTCACAAGTCCCTAAAGAGGTACAAGTGGAGAGGTAAAGATCAAATGCCTGAACTTTAGATGGTAGCCTCTTTCTCACTAACACAAGGACAAGAAATTACCTACATGGAGATTATCTCTGCACACCTGGTGAGTAGGGCTGTGCATGGTCCCCCCGATTCGCCTCGGAGGCCAGTTCCGAGCCCCCAAAACAGCCCTGATTGGACTCAGGGTGCTTTGGGGATTGCCCGCCTCACCTCAGTGCCAAAGAGGAGGTGAGATTGCTCCCACCCCCTGAAGCAACTCGGCCTTTCAAGTCCCTGGGTAATGGCTGTGCAGCCGGCACCCAGGAAAGCCGGTAGCAAGGCCGGCCGTGAGTCCTTTGGACTCACCTCCCTCTCCCCGCTCTCCTGCCACCATCACCTCACTCCTGCTGCCATCACCATTGGCGCTGCCGCCTCGCTCCTGCCACTATCGCCGCTGCTGCCTTGCTGCCGCCACTGCCACCGGCACCTCGCTCCTACTGCCATCGCCGCTGCATCCGAGAACCAGGTTCCGATTTTAAGATATCATGAGGGCTCTGATAGATAGCGATGGAGGCAGAAGTGATGTGGTGGCAGCAATGGTGGCGGGTGAGCAGGGAGAGTGGCCCAATGCCACTCCGAAGTGGACCGAAGCTCCCTGAAGTTTTGGTGCTGATCAGCTTCGGGGTGCCTCAGGCTGACCTGGAATCGACTCAGAACCAAGGTGATGCAGGCTGAATCAGTCCGCCTCACCTCGGTTTGGGTGACTTGCATACTAACATTGCATACTAACATTTATTGCACATTAAGGTAGTGCTAATGAACTATTAAATATTTATTTATTTAAAACATTTATATGCACATTTACTAGGAATAAAAACCTAATTTGTCTCCTCTGGCTCACCAAAAACACAAACAGTATGAAAGCTGCATAATTAACAAATTAACAGAGACTGACAGAGCAACCCTAAACTCAGCAGAGGGGCTATAGGATTTGGTGGAAGCCCAACAACCACAGTGCATTCTGTGATATGCCAAAGCCATGATATAAGGGCTGTGGCTCAGTGGTAAAAAACATGCTTTGCATGAAGAAGGTCCCAGGTTTGATTCCCGGCATCTCCAGGTCGGGCTGGAAATATTCCTGCCTGAAACCCTCAGGAGCTGCTGCCAGTCAGTGTCAGTGAACCTAGGCTAGATAGACCAATGGTTCCTAGCTGTTCTGCCAGTGAACATACATGGGTGGAATGGCTAAAATTGGCAGAGTTGTGGGTGGGACAGGTGCAGCATAGGGAGAAAGCCACATACGCCATATCCTAGAATCATAGAATCATAGAATAGTAGAGTTGGAAGGGGCCTAAAAGGCCATCGAGTCCAACCCCCTGCTCAATGCAGGAATCCACCCTAACGCATAAGACAGATGGTTGTCCAGCTGCCTCTCAAATGCCTCTAGTGTGGGAGAGCCCACAACCTCCCTAGGTAACTGGTTCCATTGTCATACTGCTCTAACAGTCAGGAAGTTTTTCCTGATGTCCAGCCGGAATCCGACTTCCTGTAACTTGAGCCAGCAGTGTAATGTGGCAGCAAAAAAGCAAATGCTATTTTGGTCTGCATTAATAGAAGTATAGCTTTCAAATTGTGCAAAGTATTAGTTCCTATCTATTCGGCATAGGTTAAGCCTCATCTTGAGTACAGTGTCCAGTTCTGAGCACCACACTTCAAGAAGGATACAGACAAGCTGGAGGGGGTTCAGAGGAGGGCAACCAGGATGATCAGGGGTCTGGAAACAAAGCCCTATGAGGAGAGACTGAAAGAACTTGGCATGTTTAGCCTGGAGAAGAGAAAACTGAGAGGAGACATGATAGCACTCTTCAAATACTTGAAAGGTTGTCACACAGAGGAGGGCCAGGATCTTCTCCATCATCCCAGAGTGCAGGACACGGAATAACAGGCTCAAGTTACAGGAAGCCAGAGTCCAGCTGGACATCAGGAAAAACTTCCTGACTGTCAAAGCAGTACAACAATGGAACCAGTTACGTAGGGAGGTCGTGAGCTCTCCCACCCTAGAAGCATTCAAGAGTCAGCTGGACAGCCATCTGTCAGGGTTGCTTTGAGGTGGATTCCTGCATTGAGCAGGGGATTGGACTCAATGGCCTTATAGGCCCTTTCCAACTCTATTATTCTGTGATTGTATGATTCTATACCTTCAGTTTATGGCCACACCCTTGACAATGTCAGAACACACACTCCAGACCTGATGCAAGGAATTCCTAAAATGTAAGGTTATTCAAATGAAGTAGACATGATTGTGAAACATTTTTCTTTTCTTTTCTTTCTTTGTTTTTTACTATGTTGCCAAATGGCATGAGCCTACATTCACCAGGGCAAAAGGTTTCACCCCTCAGCAAAAAATGCCCCAAGTCAATTCCTGGGAAAAACACTGATTCACATAATCTTGGAATATAGGTTGATGGAGTGAGTGGGGAAAAGAGTTGTTTTCTTTGAGATGACTCACCTAGGTTTGTGATATGCAGGCTCATAGTGGAATTTTAGCGTTGCTTTGCCTCATTACTCCTAATATACAAAATGCATTATTATTATTATTGTTATTGTTATGATTATGATTATGATTATTATTTATTACATTTATATACTGCCCCGCAGCCGAAGCTCTCTGGGCAGTTTACAAAGGTTAAAAACAGTGAACATTAAAAACAAATATACTAAATTTAAAACCATAAAAAGCATAAAATACAAAATATACACACACACAAGCACCCCCCTGTCTATATGACAATGGGATTGCTCCTCATTAAATATAAACCCGAATTTTCGTTGATTCGAATCTAGGTAAAGAGCATCACACTGCAGCAGCAGCAGCAATTTATTTCCTGAATTTTTTTTATAGTGCAGTTATAAACGTGCACATGCGCATATATGCATATACGATGGGACGATGCTACGGAGGAGAGACAACGGAAACTATAAATTTTATATGCAGAGCTCCGCAGATTCATATAACAGACAAATTGGGAGCGGGGGGGAAGGAACGAGGCAGCAGAATCAGAGAAGTCAAGCGAACAAACAAGGCAGCCGATAGGTGGGAAATTGGCCAATCACGTTGTCCTACCCTCAAAGCTCCGCCCACATGTCAAAATGCAATTTAACTCCCCCAAAGACACATAACCATAATGCGGTGCAAACTTGGACGTGATCTAAAAGCCGTGGTAAATCGCAAATGCGAATATGCGCATGATCGTGTTAAAAACCCAGCACTACGGCGAATGGACGGCTGCGTCATGTGTCCTGAAACGCAAATATGCGCATTTAGGTCGGGGTAAACAAGCCATATAGACAAGCCCCCAGACAGTATCCATTTAAGGATATGTCACTACTGTCTGATTCTTAGCAACCTTTGCAAAGTCTTCATCATATACATTGAAAATGTTGGCCTTTGGCATAGGCTCTTCACCGCATGCCCAGCATCGTCCCTTTTAACGGGATTAATACCAACAACTATTCAACACATGGTCAGTTTCCATGATCTGCATATAAATGCTTGCTGGTCTATTACGTCCTGCCAAATGGTATGGTGAATTTTTACCAACTCCTTGCTGCTTTCCTGAATTTCTGGCTGGGCAAAGGTGTGTGGAAAGTTCTATTCAACAGATTCTTGTTTGATTTTAGCCCTGTTCAGGCATTCACCTGAACGTGTGAAGGATTAAAGTCGCTAGAGCGACAGGGCTGTGCCAGCTGATGCTGCCTCCTATGTGTCCCAGGATGCAGGCCCTGCTCCCCTCAATTCAAACCTTACCATGTTGAATTAGCAAGGGTTGAGCAGGAGCTCTACTTGCATCTGCTTGAACACAAAGTGAACTCTCCTCCACACCTTCAGGATCCTGTTCAACTGGGTAGTGTGTCATGGCCTATGTGCCAGGAGATGTAACAGGTGTAGTCTTTATGCATTGCCCCATCTCTTATCCACTTTAATGCCTAAACAGGGCTTTGGGGGACTCTCTTCTAACAGCTTCTATGTACTTCATCCATCTACCATGGCAGATCAGTTTACTCATGAGCACCGCTTACTGCAGCCAAATGAGACAGTGTCACTGTGACACTGCTTGTCTGAGACTATACTGCACTGCTAAAATCAAACTGACTCTTTAAAGTGTTCAAAATGGATTTCTTAACCTATTAAAAACTGCACTTTTATGAGCGTTCATAAGGAAGTACTAACAGACAACTTTGAAACCGTCAGGCTCAAACAAGTGATCTAAAGTGCAATTTTGCAACCTTTTTCTGTATTCCCACCCCACCCCAGAGGTAACATTCATTTTGTCTGTAGGAAGACAAAAAGGCCATATCATATGAACATAAGAAGTGCCAGGCTGGATCAGTCCAAGGGTCCATCTAGTCCAGCACTCCGTTCACACAGTGGCCAACCAGCCATCGGCCAGGGATGAACAAGCAGGACATGGTGCAACAGCACCCTCCCACCCATCTTCCCCAGCAACTGGTGCACACAGGCTTACTGCCTCAAATACTGGAGATAGCACACAAACATCAGGGCTAGTAGCCATTGATAGCCTTTGCCGCCAGGAATTTATCCAACCCCCCTTTAAAGCCATCCAGATTGGTGGCCATCACTACATCCTGTGGTAGTGAGTTCCATAATTTAAGTATGCGCTGTGTGAAGAAGTGCTTCCTTTCATTTGTCCTGGATCTCCCACCAATCAGTTTCATGGGATGACCCCGGGTTCTAGTATTTTGAGAGGGGGAGAAAAATGTCTCCCTATTCACATTCTCTATACCATGCATACTTTTGTACACTTCTATAATGTTCTCCCTCAGCCTCCTTTTCCTCCACAGGCTAAACAATCCCACTTGATGTAACCTTCCCTCATAGGGGAGATACTCCAACCCCTTAATCACTTTAGCTGCCCTTTTCTGCACTTTTTCCAGCTCTATAATATCCTTTTTTAGGTGTGGTGACCAATTTGTTTGTTAGTCAATTTGTTTGTTAGTCAAAATAGCTCCAGGAGCAGCTTTTTTTTTTTAACACTTGAGTATCTGGACATCTGAGGTCCTTATCCAGGAAGCCTCCAATTGATGTGAGGCAGAATTTCAGTGGTGGCACTCCAATTGTGGAATGCCCTCTTAAGAGAGGCTCACCTGGTGCCTACGCTATGGCTTTTTTGTTGCCTTCTGAAGACATTTTCATTCTCCCAGGCATTTTAAAAACAGGTGGAGGGTTTTTTTTTAGTGCTTTTAATTCTTTACTCCACTGCTGGTTTTAATTTGGTTTTCTGTGCCATAATGGTTTTATTCTTTGCTGCTAGTTTTATCCATGCTTAGTGCATAAAAGTCTTTCTTCTGGGCATTACAGACTGTAATGGATGTACGTTACCACAGATACTACAGCTCCAGAGGTTCTCTGTGTTTCGAAAGGTGGACCTGTTAGTTCTGTTTGACACAGATGTTGACTTTTCTTTCTTTGCAGACTTGAGCTTTGTCACACCAGACCCAAGTGCTACACTGTTCTTTATGGTTGCGAACATCCTCCCTGCCACATCACTCGCCAGTGTTTATGCCAGTCTGTGCATTGGTTAGCAATGAGCTGTGGTTTCCCACTATGCATTAAACTGGCATGGCTCCAGCAATTTGTTCTGCAAAGTCATATGTTGGAAATGCCCCCTGCAAAAATGTATTAAGCTGTGCCTTATCCCCCAGTTATTTTAAAATGGGACAGAATGCTTCAATCCAGCCAGATCCTGCTCCATCTTCTTGTAATCCATGGGATACATCAGCTTGTTTCAAGGTCTTGGAGACGCCCAGAAAGTAGCCCTAAGAATAAAGCTGTGTTCTAGTTCCTTCCTTTGCTTGTAGGAACAGCTGTTGCTACTTGTCACTAGAAATGACATACTTTGCCCCTATCCATTGTCTATAGCAATGAAACGTTTGAAGGTAATAATGATGGTAACAATATTTATTCTTGATTGAGCTCCTACATAACTAGGCACTGTGAAACAGCTAAACAGATGTGACAAAGAATCTAATTGTTGCTTTTAAAAGGGGGGAAACGAATACAAAGAAATCAAAATGTTAAAAAGACATTAAAACGGTGTGTGTATGAGGTAGGGGCGGAATAAGAAGAAAGCTGTCAAAACTGAAGGGAGGAATAGCATGTTAACTAAGCTGCAAAGAAATATTAGAGAGGGAAAGCACAGTGTAAAATATGTGTGTTAAAGCTGCCTTTAAAAAGGCAACAAGAAGGAGACATGCACAGAAGAGGTCTGGATTTCCAACTGGTAGTTAATTCCAGAGTTATGGTGCAGCCAAAGAAAAAGAATGAAAATGAAATATGGCAGAAATTTGTTCAGAATTTGTTCAGAACAGTCGTGTTCAGTATTTGTTAGAAATTTATATAACAACCAGAGTGCTAAAAGGAGACACTGTCCTGAGTATCATTCCTTTATCAATAACTGAAGTTTTCCTCCCCTTTCTTAGATAATTCCCTGGATTTTCTAAGCTGAGAGCCGCATTATACATTTTGTATTCTATCAATGGCCAGAGGTCACCGTTGCAACTTGGTGATGAAACTACTGGGGTTGAGACAGCTCCAGCCATTTCACTTCCATGTCACCCCGTGCACTGGAAGCCCAGCCAGCCAATAGAAGTAATAGTTTAACTCAGTGATTCCCAAACTTTTTCAGGTAACTGCCCCCTTTGTTCCACAAACTCAAGCCCAGTGCCCCCTGCACACGGTCCTTTAAATGGGAAGCACATGCCTCAGGCTTGCCGAGGGAGGGAGGGAAAAGAGAGCCAATGCCTCTGTTTTGCAGCCGGCGTGGCGGGGCACACCAAGCAGGGTGATGAGAGCTGCGGGATGATTCTAGGGCTGGGCAGAATAGTTTTGGTTTGAACTAGCTTGGCCCCAAACCAAGAAGATAGGTAAAGG
This sequence comes from Elgaria multicarinata webbii, assembly GCF_023053635.1. Taxonomy (NCBI): domain Eukaryota; kingdom Metazoa; phylum Chordata; class Lepidosauria; order Squamata; family Anguidae; genus Elgaria; species Elgaria multicarinata. Next base: position 21,604,333 of record NC_086176.1, read on the forward strand.
TAAATGCTCTCCTAAATTTTTTAGGGTAGCTCCTCCCACCCAAATAGGAGGAATATCTTGAGGTGGGAGAAGCTACCCTAAAAAAATTAGGGGAGCATTTACCTTTTCCTATCTTCTTTCTTTCTTTTTCTGTCTCTACAGTTTAAGAAGTGTGCTCTCTCCCACACTCTTTCTCTCTGCACAAAGACAGAGAGTTGTTGGGAGAGAGAGGGGAAGCAGGGAAGAGAGAGAATTAATGCTCCTCAGGCTTATCTCCAATCTTTTTAAAAGCGGTATAAATAAAGCTCAAAAAGCATGGGAGATACTCTGGAGATTGACAATGTCATGTAGCGGAGCCACAAATATCACAAGCATGCAATAAAGTAGAAATTATATCTGTCTGAACAACAAGACAGATAATGGCTGGCTGCCATTATTCTCCTTCTAGAAGGCATTGGACAGTGCTATGCCAGATGTAGCACCATCCCATGCCTCCTGGTAGGAGAAGAGGCTAGGATGGCTGGTAGCCAATTGTCCCAAGGGGTTCCCTCTCTTTCTTGCTGTGCAGACAGATATCATTTCTACTTGAGGCCTTTATTGCATGCTTGTGATATTTGTGGCTCCTTTACATGATATTGTCAATCTCCAGAGCATCTTCCATGCTTTCTGAGCTTTATTTATACTGCTTTTAAAACGATTGGAGATAAGCCGATAGTAAACATTAATGCAAGATATTAGCAGTATGTCATGATGGCACTACATGGCACTGCATAATGAAACATATAGAACATTGTCAAGAAAGGAAGTTTTCAGTTCAAATCACGTGCCAGCCATGTAAAGAAGCCCATCATAATCCCGCAAAGAAACTGGAAGCAGAAAGCTCCAGAAAGGATGTGGTATTTCAGCCTCATGTGATGAACCTCAGAGAGTGTGTGGGTTTTTAAACAAGAAAGGGAGGGAGGAGGGAGCATGGTAGAAGGTAAGCATCCAGAATTATTGGCAGTACTGCCCCACCCCCACCCCAAACAGCCATTTATGTTTATTCTTGAAATGTGGAGGGCCATTTCAGTTCAGTCCTAGTTGATGATGATGATGATGATAATAATAATAATTTATTTCTTACCTGCATCTCCCTCGGGATTGAGGCGGGGAACAACATTAAATACAATATAATACACAAAACTAGTTAAAAGAGCATATAACACCAATACAATATTAAAATAACAATCACAACATCTTAAATTTCTTAGGTTTAAAATTCATCTGGGTAGGCCTGCCGGAAGAGACTAGTCTTTATGGCTGTCTTAAACTCTGAGAGAGTATTAAGCTGATGAATCTCCTCTGGCAAGCCATTCCATAGTCTGGGGGCAGCAGAAGAAAAGGTCCTCTGGGTAACAGTTGTCAGTCTAGTTGTGGCTGACTGGAGTAAAGCCTTCCCAGAGGACCTGAGTGTGCATGGTGAATTGTATGAGAGAAGGCAATCCTGCAGGTATCTTGGACCCAAATATTGTAGGGCTTTAAAGGTAATAACCAACACTTTATACTTCGCCAGGAAACCAGTTGGCAGCCAGTGAAGTGATTTTAAAGTTGGTGTATTATGGTCACCCCCTAGGTGTACCGGTGACCAAGATGAGACCCTTTGCCCTTGAGAATTGTAGATCTAGGCTCTATAGTAAACAAAGAAAAACATTTTACAAGTATGATCATTTAATTTGATCTAACCAATGTTTTAATTAATGTTAATCTACATTTAAATTGTCCTTGTGACGTTGCTGGACTTTTGCTCAGCTCGGTTAATCAACTCCTTGAATGCACTGTGCTCCATTTCTGTAATTTCTCAGATATCTCCCAGTTCCAGCCCTTCAACTGGAATCAGTTCATTCATAGGAGCATGTAGAAAGCAACTTCTTTCAGCACATAAGATTCTATTCCATGTTAAGGAAGAGCACTGAACTATCGTTATGTCCAAAGGTAGCCAGATATGAGTTCCTATTTCACTCACTCCAGGGAGCATAGTACCAAAATTGGGTCAGTTAGAATTAAATATTCTCTACTAGGAAATGACAACACTGCATCTGACAAGCTGATCTCTGGGGGAGTGTTCAGAGAACACAGAGGGGTGTGCATCTCTCTCTGTGTGAAGGGAATTCCCTGCTTATTTATTCTATATTGTATGTTCAAAAACCTTCCCCCAGATGTCCTCATTTTCCCCTCCTGCTTGAGGACCAAATTATACATGACACTCAGAGGCAAGTAATTTTTCCTCTGACACTTTTTTTTTTTTTTTACCAGCTGCATTAAGGAGTGAAAGACTGGAGAGCGCCTCTAAGCCATGTGATATATTTTCCACTAAAAATCACCCCTCCCAAGCTACTTTTCCCTGGGAGGCTAGGAGAGAAAGAAATGCATCCCCTTCCCTTATCAGGACTGCATAAGGGGTTTTGTTTGTTTGTATTTTGTTTTTTTGCAGGAACCCCCCTCAAAGAGGTAAGGTTTAATATTCCCTTGCTGTACAGCAGTTCTCCACTCCAAACTTCAGCATCCACAATCACATTTGGTAAAGAGGTAGTTTGGATCTAAGGGCTACTCTAAATGAGCAATTTATTGCATGCTAGTTATTGGTTACTCATGGAAGTTTGTGGGTCCATTACATGACGTTATTAATGACCAGAATGTCCCCCATGCTATCCTGTGGAAATCCCGCTATTAAAAGAACCACAGATAATGTAGTAATATTCAGGGGGAAAGTGGGTTCTTCCACCACTAGATCGCGCTGTGTAAATGGAAGTGAACAGAACAAGCTTAGAGAGGAAGTATTCAATTCAAATCACGTAGATGCCCCTCTCCACCCATGTAACACAGCTCATAACAATCGCGCAAAAGAAGAAGGAAGCACAAAGCCCCGATAGGGCAACGCGATTTCCCCTTAATGCAGAGATGCTCTAAGTGCTTCTCATGTACCACAGCGAAGGCCACTGATTCCTTGTCCCTACTTGTTTGCTCACTTTTAAAATCAGTTAGACTGCCAAGCACTAGGAACAGGGCTTTCTCAATAGTGGCTCCTACTTTATGGAACCCCCTTCAAAGACTGAGCCCCTCTATTCTGGTGTTTAAACAGGCTTTAAAAATGGTTTGTTTTGAATGGCTTTTAATTTATGCGTTTTATTGGACATGCTGCTATTTGTTGATGTTTTATTACTGTGGGCTGTGAATACATTTTTTTAAATACTGACTAAATCATATTTTAATGTATTGTTCATTTTTATATTTTTGAATTTTAAAGGAGTTTTTGTATGTTTGAAAAGTAAAGATGATGATGATGAGGAGGAGGTATTTTATGTTTGTCCTTGTATGTTGTTCTCTGCTTTGGTGGGCTTAGTCCAGAAAGGTGGCTTATAAATATTTAAATACATAAAATAATGAAGTAGAAAGAGGAGCTACAAAGGGCAGTGGGATTAGGAAGAAAGGGCAGTGGGATTCGTGCAGTGTGGGGCTTCACTGGGCTTCCCCATTTGGGAGCACAGGAATCTCAAGCAGCTGATTTGATTTTATCTGCCTTTGGGCATCAGGGACCTTACAATTCATGTCCAAGCTGTTCCCTGTTATTCTAATGGCATTTTCAATGTAAATTAAAAACAAAATAGAATTGCCACATAACATATCATCAGAAACTGGTGCTTTAGTAAAGACAGCAGGTATGATGGGGAATATTGCCAAAAAATATGACTTCTTTCCATTTCTGGGTTTGTCCCACAGAGCACAAAATGGGGAATAAAAACTGGTTGGCCTGTTTAATCATGAAGAAACACTGTTGGGAAAGTTAATACAGAATGTGGAATTAGGTCTTTTTTTTTAGAGAGAGAGAAAGACGTGACTCAGCCATGACATCTGAATAAGTCACCTAATTCTGGACATAGGTTACAGATTATGCATTCTGCTTTTTTTGGCATTGTCTTGTCTTTAGAAACAAATCCTTTCAGCCAAAATATAGTTGAGCAGATGCATAAAATAACACATTTGCATACATGTAATGTGGGTATAATTCCTACCACATTTTATGTTGTCCTTTTATATGCTTGTATTGATTTTACTGCCTTTCTTGCTTTTAGTTGTAGTTAGTTACCTCCTCTGGTCCTCCCGCATTGAATAAATTTGAATGAATGAATTAGGGTTGATTCTAATGGTCTGCTGGTTTTGGAGGGTAAATTGGAGGGTGGTTAAGAGGGGTGAAACCCTTCCTGAAGGTTTAGAGGGAGAGTGACATCTGGGTGAGGGGACTTACTTTTTATTATTCATTTATTTGTTGCATTGTTCCAATGTACTGTACATGACCCTCACAACAACCCTGCGAGGTAGGTTAGGCTGAGAGTCTATGGCCTTAGCTAGATCTAGCGGGATGGAGGGGTAAAGATTTCACGATTTTTTCATCACGAGATCTCCCTTTCAGTTTACATGTGGTGCACAACGACCTCAGATGGAGAGGCATCGCGCCTGCCATTTTATTTTATTTTTTGGTTAAAGGGACAGCAGCACACGAATGCTCGTGTGCAAAAGGTAAGTGAATTTTTTTTAAATAATTACTTTCCCTGCTTCCCCCACCCCACCCCTGATGGGCGCAAAGCTCCTGAAGAGCTCTGCGCCCCATGCGCAGGTCCCTACTCCTTGCGAGGAGCTGGGGCAAACCGCTGTGCCCAGCCACATGTTCCACGGTCTTGGGCTGAGCCCAAGACCATGATAAAACCAGGCCTAAAGGGTAGTGCGAGATCCCAGAATCCCCTGTGTGTCATGTGAATGCACAGGGATGATCCCGGGGATCGCCCTGGGATTTCACCCCGTCTAGCTATGGACAGTGAGCTTCATGGCTAAGTGGGGACAAGAACTCAGGTCCCACTCCAACACTCTAACTACTACACAACACCGGCTCTCCCTTTTTGATGAAGTGGCTATTATCATTTTTGTTTCCTTTCCTATTCCTATCCTTTCTTTTTATTTTAAACAAGGGTCTGCATCTGCACTCAGCAGAATAATAGTTCTGGGAATGTTGCTATATAATGAAGTTGTGTGATTTCCAGTGATATTCTCTGGAGAAAAGGACTGTTGACACTGCAGTTGCTTACCATTATTGAAAGCAGTAGTGATAAATAATAATAATAATAATAATAATAATAATAATAATAATAATAATAATTTCTTACCCGCCTCTCCATTCTGATCGAGGCGGGGTACAACAATAAATGATAAAACACATAATACTCAATTAAAACATAATATACATTGTTAAAAACATCCTAAAAACATTTTAAAAACATCTTAAAATTCCACTGGATAGGCCTGCCGGAAGATATCAGTCTTTATATTATATGATAATGGTATTTGTAGTAGTAATAGTAATAATAATAATAATAATAATAATAATAATAATACAATAATGAAAGAGGAAAACAGAGACCACTTAGCCATCATGTCAAATAGTATGTCCCCCTCCCCTGCCCACAAAAGTGTTTCAACCTTCATGTGAAGCCCACGAAGGTCACCTATGCTGAAGGGAGGTCCAGCAAAAGTGGGACAACAGATTGGGAACTGCCCTAGAATGAATGAACAAAGTCAGCGAAAGCTGATAGTAACAAATTATTCAAATGAGGCACTGCTGCAATAAATGATGCTGCAGCTTTATCTGGCCATCCAGTAAGTGGGTATAATAGGAGCCTTATAAATACTTGCTGTGAAACTATAGCTACACGTCATATAAACCATATCTGTTCCATATATATATATATATATATATATATATGTATATATATATATATATATTAGAAGCAAGTTTAGGGAAATGAGGTAATGGAAATGTGATGAAGAAGGTCAGAAGAGAGATAATCCAGAGAGTATGGAAAGGCCCTCAGAGACCACTTGTGCATCTGTTACAGATGTGTACAGGTTTGTTCATCTGCATGGTTTTCTTTCCTTGTTTGTACTGCACTAGGGATTCTCAGAATAGGTTTGTGCCAGCTGTTTTCCATATAAAGAGACCAAAGGGCCATAGGGGAAAGTACAGATGCAAAGGACATACAGTGCATGGTTATTTATGTTAGGAGCCTCCAAGCAAGACCCAAGCATTCGGGGTGGGGAGGGGAGTAAAAACTGATAACACAGGCCCCTTCCTTTACATATACCATGATCTATCACATTCATGCCACCTCATGAAGCATGAAATAACAGTTTCCATTTTAATTCTGAAAGCACCTTTTCTATATTTCTGAAATTACACTATGGCCCACACAAGGGGTTTCTACCCTGCTTCCAACACCCTTCCCACCCCTTTATTTTAGTTAATTGTAACATCCAGCCTGAAGAAGAATCCTAGAAGCATTGCAGAGGATTTTGTAACTTTGGGTTGTATTGTCCTGTAAACCCTACCAGCAGCCCTAGTTCCCACTGTCTCTAGGATCAACATCCTTGATCATTATCATCCTTTGTCCTTCCTGGCAGCTCTCCTTCTCTTCTGCCTAAGCACAAAGAACTCTGGTACTACTAGTAGTTTCTGAGAGATCAGAGAGAAAGAGATGGGGTGCAAGAAAAGTCAGTATCCAGAAAGAGGGAGTGCTCCAACATTTTGTGATTGGCCCTTCACCTGTGGCAATTCTTGGTGATGCCCAGGGCACTTTTTCAAAATATCCCATCTGCCTGCAGGCTCAATATGTTGCCTATCCCTGGTCAAGAGGGTCAACAGGATGGTTGGAGGTTGCTTAAAGCCAAAATAACAGATGATCAGTTAGAATGCATACCACAAATTATGAAGGGCATGAACATAGGGTGACCATATGAAAAGGAGGACAGGGCTCCTGTATCTTTAACAGTTGTATTGTAAGCAGGTATCATTTGTATATATGGAGAACCTGGTGAAATTTCCTCTTCAACACCACAGTTAAAGCTGCAGGTGCCCTGCCCTCTTTTAAATCTGGTCATTCTAGTATAGCTCCTGCACCTTTAACTGTTGTGATGAAGAGGGGATCTCATTAGGTTCTCCATATATACAAATGATACCTGCTGAAATTTCCTCTTCAACACCACAGTTAAAGCTGCAGGTGCCCTGTCCTCCTTTTCATATGGTCACCCTACATGAACAAGTTCAAGAGGAGGGCAGTGGCCCCGTTCAGAAGACACCTTAAACCATGGCTTCAACCATGGTGGTTAAGCCAGAAAGCCAGGCTGTGTTCAGAAGACACCTTAAACCCTAACTTTAACTATGGTGAATAAGGCTTTTTGCTTTATTCACCATGGTTAAAGCCATGGTTTAAGGTGCCTTCTGAACACACCTTGTGTCTCTGCACCATCACGGGGAAGCCCCCGTGATGGCTGCAATCCTGCGCCTGCTTTGTCTAACTGATGGGGCAAAGATCCACAGCCACTGTGGGGCTTTCCCTGTGTGTAGACAGCCCCCTGGATAAGACCTGGTTTAGTTTGGATGCAATTTAAATGTGAGTGCAAGTTTTAACTGCAAGGAGTGCAAGTTAAGAACACCCATTCATTTCGGAGATTATTTTTATTCTTTTGTATAACATCACATTTTAAAAAGTATTAAAGATGGCCTTTCCTTTCCATAATATACTATTTTATTTATTTTTATTTATTATTTATTTTATTACATTTATATACCGCCCCCCAGCCGAAGCTCTCTGGGCGGTTTACAACAATTAAAAATAGTAATCATTAAAAGCATACAAAATTTTAAAAAAACATAAAAACAGTATAAAAACAACAACAGTATCCATTTAAAACAACAATTCTGGGGTCCATTAAAACAAACTTAACGTTATTAAATGCTGTTAAAATGCTTGGGAGAAGAGAAAGGTCTTGACCTGGCGCTGAAAAGATAATAACGTTGGCGCCAGGCGAGCCTTATCGGGAAGATCATTCCACAGTTGGGGGGCAACCACTGAGAAGGCCCTCTCCCTTGTTGCCATCCTCCGAGCTTCCCTCGGAGTAGGCACTCGGAGGAGGACCTTAGATGTTGAGCGCAGTGTACGGGTAGGTTCATGTCGGGAGTGGCGTTCCATCAGGTATTGTGGTCCCAAGCCATGTAGGGCTTTATAGGTTAAAACCAGCACCTTGAATTGGGCTCGGAAACATATAGGCAGCCAATGCAAGCGGGCCAGAATCGGTGTTATATGCTCAAATCTTCCTGTTCCAGCTATCAATCTGGCCGCCGCATTTTGCACAAGTTGCAGTTTCCGGACCGTCTTCAAAGGCTGCCCCATGTAGAGGGCGTTGCAGTAATCTAATTTGGAAGTTACCAAAGTATGGACAACTGAAGCTAGGTTATCCCTGTCCAGATAGGGGCATAGCTGGGTCACCAACCGGAGTTGGTAGAAAGCACTCCGTGCCACCGAGGCCACCTGAGCCTCAAGTGACAGATGGTTCTAGGAGAACCCCCAAGCTACGAACCTGCTCCTTCAGGGGGAGTGCAACCCCATCCAGAACCAGTTGAACGCCCCCCATCCGATCAGAGGAACCACCCACCAGCAGCATCTCAGTCTTGTCTGGATTGAGCCTTAGCCCTCATCCAGTCCATTGTCGCATTATTTAAATTCACCTGATTAATTAGTTAAAAGACAGATGATTAATCCATCTTTTTTCCCCTCTGTTGAGTGACTGCCCTAATATTCACCCCTTTGTAGGGCTCAGTAGCAGTTTGCTTTTGCATTGCTTATTCTTTTTCTACTCAGTTATACAAGCTGGCAGCTGGTAAAGGATAAGAATGTGAATGGAATATCTGATACCAGAAAGTCCCTTTTCCTTGAAAACAGCGAAAACAATGGGAAGTTATTTCCAGATTTCATTCATGAAATATCTCCACAATCAAAGGCGCCACCAACGAGCTCCATGCCCTTTTCTCTCCCATCTTCGGTATTCATTCATGAGAAGAGTGACTCATGCAAGAGCTATGCTGAATGGGCAGCAGCCTTAATGGGCCCACCTATCTTGGCATATGACAATATTGTCTACAGAAGTCAAACAAGTTCATTGAACAGGGAGAGGGTGGGCCTGCCCATCAGGAAGTTCAACACGCCTCTCCTTTTCTACTTGTCTGGACAAAGCTAGAACAGTACTGGCATTTTCTCACTGTATTTGTCAAAATCCTAGTTTATTAAAAAGTAAGCATTTTTTTTAAAAAATGGTGTAAATTAGGGACTCTTCCTCCAACTATAACACAATGATCTCTCTCTCTCACTCACACGCACATACACACACACTCCAAATGTGCAGTAATCCTGCCAAGCTTTTAAAATGATAGTTCAGTTCAGTAATAATTATAAACAGACCTTGCCTATCAATATTTACATTCATACAGTTGCCTCAAGGAAACACAGTGGGACAATATGCTTTGACATGCTACAACCTTGTTTAAGACAGGCCTGTACAACCTGTGATCCACCAAGCCAAATGCAGCGGCCTACCAGCCATGTATGGTAGCCCACTGGAACAATTGTCCTGTTTTTGCTGCCAGCCCGGAACTGGAAAAGCACATTGGTCATCAACTGTGGTGAGCGGTGTCTGACTCGTGGGATCACAAGTTGTGCAGGCTTAGTTTAAGGGTATGGCAGTACTAGAAAGAAACCACGTCAAATATATGCTGCAAAACTGAAACTCGGCTTACCAGGTTAAAATACATCAGACAGGAGAGCATTTTGATGGAAGTTTCTAGGCCACTGTATATAGGACAAGGAGAAATATAACCGAATCCCTATTGTCCTAACACAGAAACACAATATTCAAATACACACTTGTTATATGTGTTCTTTTTTGTCACCTGCATTTTAAATCCAAGATTCAAACTCACTCATGCAAGTAAAAGAAACTTCCTAGCAGGATAGTGTTTAAGTGGGATAAAACCCCACCACTGCAGTTCTGGTATTTATACAAATATGGCAGCCACATGGAATTGCACCATGAGGGAAATGGCTTTTATACATTTATTTATTTATGATACAAATCTATAAACCACTTTCCATGAAGTTATCAAAGCGGTGAATATGCAATGTCAAGATATAACAAGAAAACACAACAACAAAAACAATGCTACAATAAAACTAAAACTAATATAACTGGGTGGGTCATACTTAAGAATAGAAGAACAGAAGAAGAGCCATGTTGGATCAGACCAAGGGTCTATCTAGTCTAATGCTCTGTTCACACAGTGGCCAACAAGCTGTTGACCAGGAACCTACAGGCAGCCCATGTTCCCCAACCTGAGTGAACAGAGGTCTATGGATGTCTGAAAAAGGGGCTTACATACTTATGCCCATTACATTTTCAGTGGCCCCATTGACAGTCATACATTATAAAGCACCCTTCCCCATGCTCCAGATGTGCTGGGATCACAATTCCCATAATTCATGTTGTGCACTCAACACATCTGGAGAGTTCCATGTTGGCGAAGGCTGCTATAAAGAATCATAGGATACTACACAAAGGGCATTGAAGGGGATTCTGCTCCATCTGGCTCCCAACATAACTGCCTTAGTGCAAAATGCTGTTCCTATGCTAACAGTGAAGTCTGAGTCTCGGCCGCAGCAGCAGTGAAAGATCAAGAGCTGTGCATGACGCCTATGCTGGGACTCCAGCGTTCAGTGAGCTCCTGCCTCCATTTACAGCACCAGGCCATCAGGCCTCCGAAAGGGAGGATCTCAGTACTTTTTGTACTGAGTGATAAAAGATGAAGCAGAGTTATTATACATTCCACTGTAATGACAAAGGAGGTGTTCCAGACTTTCCAACATCTGGCAATGCAAGATAGACACACAGGGAAGAATAACAAGCTCTAAGGGATAACCAGAAGAAGAAGTTGTTGAAAGCGCAGGTGCCATCTTGAGGGATGTATGACAAGAAAAAGAAAGGGGGACGTTAACAAAATCTCTATGGAAAATGTTAGAAGAGGGAAGGAACAGGAAATGTTTGCAATGTATTTAAAACATTTTGATTGATTAAATAATGAGCTCTTTTTTTGTTGTTACACATTTAAAAAATAAGTACTTCCTCTGGCATTTCCGCACCATGAAATCTCACCCTTACCATCTCTACCAGCATCTCAAGAGAGCCCTGAGGGTGGAGGAATAGTGAATGGAAATAGTGCAAGGTGGAAAAACAGAGGACAAGCAGGCATGTCATTCCACCAACAAAAGAATCTTATGCTCTGCAGACTTGAGCAAACTAGTGTTTTTGACCCTGTACTTGCAGAACGATACCTATGCATAGCATGTCTGTGTTCATCTTCTTTTAAAGACAACAACAGCTTATTGATACTCTAAAAACAAAAGGAGAATCGTGATGGATCTGACCAAAGGCCCATCTAGTCCAGTATCCTCTCCATTGCAGAGTGGTCAATCAGATACCCCTGGGAAGCCCACAAGCAGGTCATAAGCACAACAGCACCCTCCCACTTGGGATCCCAGCAAATGGCATACTGTCCGGGATAATGAAGGTGATCATGCATCGTAGCTATTAATAGAATTAAGTTCCAGGAATCTGTCTAATCACCCTTTAAAGCCTCCCATGTTGGTGGCCACCACTGCCTCTGGTGGTAGCAAATTCCATAATTTGACAATGTGCCATGTGAAGAAGTACTTCCTTTTAGACAAGTATGCTTTTGAAATAAAGGTTGTTTTATTCATATGCAAATTCAGTTAATCAATTAATTCTGTTACCATTCCTTCAATCAATCAGATTTCTTTAAGCAGTTGACAGTCTAATACAATAGGTGAATACATGCTGCGACACCAGTCACAGGACACCAAGCACATGGCGATGCTCTTCAGTCTGGATGGCAATGCGGAAAAGTATGCACAAAGCCTGAACTGGTGACACTCTTGCTGACAGCAACAAAACGAAAACGAAAACGTTTCTTCAACCTGTTGAATACTCTACAGAGTAGCAAGTCATCTGGACTCTGTTTTTCACCATTGTATAAACCTTGATGCCAGGTCTCCACAATTCCTCTCTCTTCATTTTTGCTCAAGGGATCCCGTGTCCTTACCTCTAAAACTGGTTTCCTTTCCTTTTCCCAACTCTCCTTGGAGAAGTTTTAAAAGTAAGTACATGGAATCCTTTGGGCAAAAGTCAAAACTTTCTAGCATTTTTTTTTTTGAAAAGCCAGGTTTTCTTATTCAGGATGTCAAAAACTGACATCATGGTTTATACTGTGGTTAAAAAAAAAACAGTATCCAGATGACTTGCTGCTCTACAGGGTATTGAGCAAGTTGGGGGGGAAAACACTTTCCCATTCAGTTACATATAGATGTAAATATATGTTTTTTGAGCATAAGCAAGGAGATATATGTACTTTAACCTGCTGAGGATAAATGAAAAATACAGGTCTTAGAGAGCGACATCCCAGTCTGGCTAAGGAGGTCTGTGTGGAGAAACAAGCTTCACTGAGTGCATTATTTGCTGGATCGGGCATAAATCAGACGTGCATCCAAATGCAGATATCATTTATTCACACAAGATCGCCTTCAACGTACGTCTGAATACTCAGCCCCATCCATGTTCTGGTGCAACTAGTCATGCTTACTACTCATGAGTTGGATTAGAGCAAGAGAATGCAGGGTTTTTTTTATGAAATTAAAAGCTGTAAGAATGTATTTATTTTAAAATGTATATCTTGCTTATAAACAAGCATACAAACAAACTCCCAAACCGCTTACAACAATCAAATATGCCAATGTCATAAAACCTAATGAACAAAACAAAGTAACTATGATAAATGGATTTTGAAAACTTTTAAACCATGTAATACAGTGCAATAAAATTAAATGATTCTCTTTTTAAAATTTCCACTGAAAATAAGGAACACTATGGAAATAAAAGGTAAATGTAAAAATATATATTATGAGAAATGATTGTAGAATTTTAAAATTGCAGCATTTCATATTTTTCTTTCTTTCCTTAAACCTCTGTCAAGCTTGCATGGTGATATTCCAGTTTGTCTGGAAAAGCTGTGTCCATGAGACCAGGGGTCACCTCTTTCTGCAAAACCAGAAGCCACGGCCAGGGCCACCTCTATCATGAGGCAGCTGATTTTGGATGTCATGAAAGTGCAGCAAGTTATTCAATTTATTCTTACAGTAGTTTTACTGCAAGGGACAGAGGAGAAGTGGTAGTGGGATTTTCAGCCTCAGGTGCCAAAACAACTTGGCTGGCTTGGGGTACTATGGAGCTTGACGTAAGAGGGGATGGGTTGGCAGGAGCATTGCTGGGCACTGATGTTTAAGTGCCCAAGCCCAGAGGGCAGAAATATACCAAAAATGGCATATGCTTATTCATATCTGTATTTGAAAATTTAGAATTACTAGGATTTATTTATTTTTTCTACCGCTCCCAGTTTGTGGAATGGCTTGCCGGGAGAGATTCGTCAACTTAAGAGTCTTCTGGAATTTAAGAAGGCCATAAAGACTGATCTCTTCCTGCAGGCCTACCCAGTTGAATTTTAAGATGCCTTTTTAATAATGTGCTGCTTTTAATAATGTATTAGTTTTAAATGTTTTAATTAGTTATATGTATTTCATGGTGTTTGAATTTGTGTTGTACCCCGCCTCGATCCAGAGGGAGAGACGGGTAACAAATAAATAACTATATTATTATTATTATTATTATTATTATTATTAATGTAAATGTTACTGTATGACACTAAGATGACAAAAATTGATAAAAATTGGGGAGGTCATTTTTTCTGGTATGTGTGTGTATGTGATACATTTTCACACAAAGTGGTCCTCCATTTCGTCTCAGCTCTCATTGTCATAGATTGTGGACCGTTTTTGTAGTAGTGAATAATTTGAGTGATTAGGTTTTACATTGTTATAAAATGGATTTGTATATCTTTGTACTTCCCTCAGAAAGAGTCTGGAGAGGTTAGAAGCATATTGGATGTTTTAAAGTACATTTAAGATATTCACAAGTACTTTGGGGATGCTGAGTCTTTTTCTTACATTTTAGGAGGACAAAGAAAAACACGGCTTGAATCCAGACTTAAGTTAGCCATGACTAACTTCTCCCATTGAATTCAATGGGATTTAAGCATTACTAATTAGTCCAAATCCAATCCAGTATTTCTGCCACATTTCTCTCCTCAGCTTCCACATATTGGAATGTATAGAGCAGCCTTCTCCAACCTGGTGCTTTCCAGATGTGTTGGACTACAACTCCCAGCATGCTGGCTGGGGGATGTTGGGAATTGTAGTCTAACACAACTGGAGGTCGCCAGGTTGAAAAAGAATCAGAATTAAATCTTGGGCAGAGTGCAGGTTAAGATGGTGACAAGCAGGTCACAATTTTGTTTGAGCCTTCATTCAAAGGGTTACAATGATGACATACATAGGATAATTTGTGGAGTATCTGTGTGTATACGATTCTAATTCTTGGATGTACGTGAGTACTCCAAAGGTGTGGCTGTGTTTGATCTTCCTTTTTTCTACCCTAGCATACAAATGGCACATGCAAATTTAGCTGCCTGAGGCACCACATACTGAGGGAAGCAGTTGTTCCACTCCTTACATAACTGTTCCATGCTGACTGACACAAAAGGAGCGGCAATTTCACTAGCACCTGGATGGGCTGGGCTGGGCTGGGCCAGGCAAGCTATGAACAGCATGAGTCTGAGGCTCGTGTACAGGAGGGGGCTGGTGCACTCGTACATGTAAACATCACTGTTTGGAGCCCCAGTTAGGAGCAGTTCAGAATGGCTACTGTTAAGCTGAACTAGTCATTTGGTGGCAAACACAGGAGTGGGGATGTCTCCAAAGTGCAAGGTGTGGACAAGGGCGAAGCAGCCAGCTCAAGGGGGTGGTTATAAGCCTTCCTCTAGCTGCCCTTTCCCTTCTGCAACCACCACTCCTCAAGCTTGGCTCTAGGGCTGGGTTTCAAGTTCCAGCCTGTGATTGTTTGCTGAACCTTCCCCATGACCGCCTTCTCTTCTATGTGCATGAAGGCTTTCCCCTGCCCCTTCATGGGCATTTGAATATTTGCTTATTCATAAAACTTATATACCACTTCACTGTATTGCTCAAGACTTTCCTCTTCTGACAGGCATTTAATCTTTAATCTCTTGCTCTGGTTAAAAACTATTAAAGCGCCAGCAGTACAATTAATAATCTCTTTAATGGTTTAATGTTTTAAGACTTTCATATTTTTTTTACTATATTATAGTTTTGGTTGTTTTCTTATGATGGTAAACCACCCCGAAGGCATCTGCCGGTTAGACTGCCTATAAATTTAACAAACAAACGCATCAGGGCCCTCACAGCTTTCAGAGAGTTAATTCTTTCTAATAGGGTGACCATATGAAAAGGAGGAGAGGGTTTCTGAATCTTTAACAGTTGTATAGGAAAGGAAGTTTCAGCCGTTGTCATTTGTAGGCGTGCTGCAGCACCTAGTGAAATTCTCTCTTCACCACAACAGTTAAAGCTGCAGGAGCCCTGTTCTTTTGACTAGATACAAAAGAGGGCAGGGCTCATGCAGCTTTAACTGTTGTGATGAAGAGGGAATTTCACCAGGTGCTGCATGCATACAAATGACACTCAAGTTCAATCGCAGCTTTTAAAGCTCAACTAAAAACTTTTCTTTTTCCTAAAGCTTCTAAAACTTGATGTCGTGCAGACTTTATACTGTTAGTTTTACCCTACCCTGTGCCTGCTTACCCTACCCTGTGCCTGTTTGCATTCTCTTCCCCTCCTCATTGTTTTACTATGATTTTATTAGATTGTAAGCCTATGCGGCAGGGCCTTGCTATTTACTGTTTTACTCTGTACAGCACCATGTACATTGATGGTGCTATATAAATAATAATAATAATAATAATAATAATAATAATAATAATAATAATAATAATAAAGACACAGGAGCCCTGTCCTCCTTTTCATATGGTCACCCTATTTCTAAGCACCTTGTTATTCAGTCTTTCCTCCTGATGTCTGATAATTAGGGAGACGGTATCTTATAGATCAGGGCTGGGGAGCATGTGGCTTTCCAGATGTTGTTGGACTGCAACTTGCATCAGCCTTATCCAGCATAGCAAATGGTGAGGGATTTTGGGAGATGCAGCCCAATAACATCTGAAAAGCAACACATTTTCCATCCCTGTTTTAGATGAAATGCTCTCAGGACATCCTCAGAAGCACTTCCTACTTTTGTTACTTTCAAGTTGGAAGGCTGACCTTTGCCACTGAAAATGGATTTGGATGCTTAAATCGTTTTATGCTAATGACACAGACACTACGTGGGGTGGCTGAAAGAATAAAATGCAAAGTCTGACACCCTCTGGAAAGGCAAGGAAGAGTCAAACGAGGAATTGCAGAGATGATGGGAAGAAATAAGCCATGAGTGGGTGAGCCTTGATTTGTGTTGAAGAATAAAAAACCATACCTTCATTCTTGTTACCTTTGCCTGCCTCTGTAGCAATGCCTATATTCTGGAATTTCCTGCCGAGGGGAGCCTACCTCAACCCCTTTCATGATGGCTTTCCACTGCTGTGGCAAGATATTTGTTTTTCTGGCAGGCATTTGGTCTGCCAAACTGTTAATTTTAATCTGCCTGATTTGTTGATTGAAGGGTCTTTACCTGCTGTCTTCTTCTCTCTTTTATTCTTGTTGTTTATTTTGTCTTTCATTGTTAGTTTTAACATGTTGGTTAATTGTAAAATTTATTTCAATGGAAAGGCAGGATCAAAACACTTCTAATACATAAAAATAAATACAATGTCCCTCACCTCTTTGTTTTCTATTCACTGACAAAACCTCTCCAATTGTAACCTCCTTGGGGCAGGGAGTTCTCTTGTTCTCTCTCTTTTCTCTTTTGCTTACATGATACAACAACACAAATACTGGATATGCTTTATATCAGCCATTACTACAACCATTGTTTAACAAGCCTGGTTCCATTTTTGATGGATTAGGTTGGCACAAGATCTATTCCATACGCTTGAACCCTCTGACTTGTTTGTCTTCCAGAATGGAACTTGAAACCAGTTTTGTCAATGTATGATTGTGAGTTCAAGTAGGCTAGGGGACAGGATTTCCTGGGAGTAAGAGGCTCGGTTGTCTCTTATGGTCTTGGGAATAGTAAGAGAAAGAAAAACCTTATTAGAGCTTGAAATGTTATAGGCCAAGGATCAGACCAATGGATGTGATAGTTAAAGGCATTTTTTCATATGAGGTCTGACAGGGTTGGTACAAGACTTCCCACCATCTGAGACAGGAGATTGTGCCACTACCCTCTTCTTTACTGCCGCCCTCCCCAGAGGCAGTGACAACTCTGCTCCCCCCAACTGATGACGATGAAGGTGGCAACCACCCCCATCTCTACCCAGTGTTGGTGGCAGGAGTGTACTGCCTATCTCTCCCTCAATGACTCACTGTGAGGGGTTCTTCCTCGGAGTGAGGCTTTGGTGGGGAGGTGGCCCTGGAGATCGCCTTTTCTGCCTCCTCTCCATCTATGCCTTGCTCTGAGGAAGGACCCCTCATAGTGAGACATTTGTCTCGGGCTCTCTTTTGAGTGGTCAGTGGGGCTTCCCAGATAGTCTACCACCGGATGCCATGCTCTGAACATGATATTGGCCAAGTGCTCTGGAGAGCTATGCCAGCCCCTCTCTCACTGTAGGATTTGCCTCAACAGGAGAGCAGCTGGTGCAGCACATCAGAGCAGCCCCACTCTTACACCGTACTCTGACAGGTCCTCAGTGTGAAACATAAGGTGGCGATGGCTGTTTGGGACAGCCATGCTGGCTTCTTTTCTGCAGCAGGACTCTCTGGAGCAGTGGCCTGCCCTGAGCCTTGTACTGAGACATCCTTAGAGTTGAGTCATAGGGCAGTTGCAGGGCTCACAGCTCTCCTGGCAGAGGCAGGGCCCATAGGATCTGCCACCCTTTGTTATCCGTCGCCTAAGGTGGGAGATTCAGCCCACCTCATAGAAGGGCCAGCCCTGAAGTAGTTGCTTTAATTGGTTTGTAATGTGGATGTATACAAGGCCGTTCATTTACATTATAAATGCCCCTTCTCCAAATATCTGATTTGACAACAATCAGACATTGACATAAATAGCAGAACAAGAAGCTGAAAGGTGATTTCACTGTCATTTCATTGTCATGTAAAAAGTCTAAAATGCTTTGATTGTAGTGACTATAAACATGACAGACCAGTAAAATAAGAACCTCCGTTAACGAACACTTTGGCTCCACATCACCATCTAAAAATAATGATATACTCCATGCACATGGGGAAAACTCCGCAAGTCTTGTAGCATCTGAAAGATTAACAACTTTATTTATGGCTTAAGTTTCATAGACTAGAGTCCACTTAATCAGACACCTATACCATTATAAATGTGTTAGTCTTTTAGGTCAGGGGTCCCCAACCCCTGGGCCACGGACTGGTACCGGTCTGTGGCCTGTTAGGAGCTGGGCTGCACAGGTGAGCTGCTTTCACCCCACCCCCCCCGGGCACGGGGTGCCATCTTGCCTACCCCGCAGAAGTGAAACCAGGACGCTGGGATGGGGCGGCTTCAGAACGGTGTGCCCGGCCAGAAGCCGCTCTGGGAGAGCGACTTCTGGGCACGCTGTTCTGAGGCCGCCCGCCCCAGAGTCCTGGCTTCACTTCGGCTGGGCGCACCCAGCCAAAGTGAAGCCAGGATGCTGGAGTGGGGGGGGGCAGGGCTTCCCAAAACAATCCCCTCAACCCTCCCCCCCAGTCTGTGGAAAAATGGTCTTCCATGAAACTGGTCCCTGGTGCCAAAAAGGTTGGGTACCACTGTTTTAGGTGCCACACGACTCGTCTTTGCTGCAAAAGATGAATGCAGCTACCTATCTGAAAAAAATTACATATAAAAGGAGACTATTATTATCCTGGACAGATACCTAAGCTGGGCTAAGTTACTACCCACAACTGGCTTCTCCCTGCTCAACAAATTTTGGGGGAGAAGAGAGGCAATTCAGAAGAAAACCTTCTCTATGTAATTTGTCCACAGTGCTGAAGGCTTACTAATATAGCACTCAACAAAAATGCTTCTTTTGCTGTTAAAACACTTGGTTACTGAAATAAAGGTGGTAAAGCTGTGACAATAGCTGTCATGGTTTAGCAGCAAAGGTGGCAGCAATGACCCTGAAAACGTCAAAGTGGAGAATTGAATGGAGATCTCACCATCCAATTCCAAGTGTTCCAGAACTGCCCAAGAAAAATTGATGGAGCGGAACAGTTTCTGATGAAGTTAAGTGCGGCATTTCAGAAAGATTGCCCATATCAAAACATTATTGTCAGTAACTTCAAGGCAGATAGATTTGATGGTGATGGTGGTGGAACTGATATTAGGAATGTGACAATAAATTAACGACATGTGGACTTGCTTAGTCCCAAAGGCTCTGTATACGTCCCATTACGACAAGTTAGCCAATTGATGTAATTAATTAATTTCAATTGTGACTTGTACAATGAACTTGCTCTGGCTTGGGCAAGGTTGTCTTAATGTGGACTTTATGTGACCATAGGAAGCTGCCTTACACTGGATTGGTCCATTGGTCCATCTAGCCCAGTATTGTCGACACTGACTGGCAGTAATGGTTCTCCAGGGTTTCAGGCAGGATTCTTTCCTTGCCCTACCTGGAGAAGCCAGGGATTGAACCTGGGACGTTCTGCATGCCAAGCATGTGCTCTATCATGCTGAGCTATAGTCCCTCCCCATCTCCAGGTCCATAGGACACCATTGTTCCCATTTCACAGAAAAGAAACTCAGGTGTAATAATGCCCCCTCCTCCTGGAAAGCTTATGATTCTGTTACAGCAGCGCTCAGGCAGCCCAGCTGCACTGAAACAAGAAGGATTTCATTTTGTAATCAGGAAAAAAGGGAAATATATGCTTCCGGAATTGTATTTTGAATCCTTGCCTACGTGCCTACGCATGCGTTAAGAACATAGGAAGGGCCCTACTGAATCAGACCATGGGTCCATCTAGTCCAGTATTTTGTTCATACACTAGCCAGACAGTTGCCTATAGAAAGCCCATAAGGAGGACATGAGTGCTATGGTACCCTCCTATTCATGCTTCCAGCAGCTAGTTCCCGGTCTTGTACCTATACCTGACACTGGTATTCAGAGGCATAATGCCTCTGATACTAGAGGTAATATATAGCCATCATGACTATTAGCCATTGATAGCCTTATCCTGCAAGGATTTGCCTAATCTCCTTTTAAAACTATCCAAGTTGGTGGCCGTCACTTCATCTTGCAGTTAGTGAATTCCTTAGTTTGAACTATGTTCTGTGTGAAGGCCTTCCTTTTACCTGCCCTGAACCTCCAACCATTCAGCTTCATGGGATGACCCTATTAGGTTCCAGTATTAATGGAGAAAGTTAGTCGGAAAAGCTTTCTCTCTCTCTCTCTCTCTCTCTCCATTTTCTCCACACCACACATCATTTGTATACCTCTGTCATACCTTGTCTCCCCATCCTCACCCTTTTTCCCCTGAACTAAACAGTCCCAAGCATTGTAACCTTTCATAGGGGAGTCACTGCAGCCCCTTGATCATTTTGGTATTATCCTGTTCTAACTTCATAATAACCTTTTTGAGGGACCAAAACTGTACAGTTATTCCAAGGGTGGCCTCACCATAGATTTGTATAAGAGGAGTATTACCTTGGCAGTTTTATTTTCAATTCCTTCCCTAATTATGCTCAAGATGGAATTTGCTTTTTTACAGCAGCTGCACATTGGACTGACACTTCCATAGAGTTGTCCACATTCATTTTAGGACTTTAACTTTTTTGTTAACTCACTCTGTACACTATGCTTCTAACAGCAACAGTGTCCTGATGACATAAGCAGGTGGTACCTTTTATCTCCATGTGCTGAAAGGCTTTATGGGCTAATTCCTGCTCACTATGTTGCTGTTAAAGTCACAGGAGCAGGCCAGCCTGGGTTTTTTTTTCCTGGTCAGCTGGAAACCCTATCACTTTTGGATATTCTGCTCACTACCTTTAGACATCATCAGTTGACATCCAGAAAGAATTATGTTTATTTTCATTCTGAAAATGTGAGGCTCCCTTCCAAGAGCCTCAGTTGAGGCATCCAAGATAATTAGTCACTGTTGATAATTATCTTTATAATTATGTATGATGATAGAGCCAAAGAAGCATAAGGTCTAGAAGGGACCTGTTCCATGCTCCTGAAATTACCTGCAGCAAAATATTCCACAACAAGCTTTCTTAGCAGATGTACAAAACAATCAGAGACAATCAAAAGCATGTCTGCTGAGAGAAAATCCTACCGAATGGAATTAGACTTACTTCCTAGTACGTATGTTGTGGAGAGTAGTGACCAGCTTCAATCAGTGGTGTAATGGAGTCAGAGCTCAAAGGGCTGAAGTGCTGGGTCTTTTTGATTGGCAGGAACAATGACGTCATCTGCCATCACCCTCAGACTTCCCTGTTCTGTCTGAGTTTAGTTGCAATTCTTGGAGTAGCAGGAGGAAAATAGATTTCCCCCAGCAACAATATAGTATTGAGAGCTATTTCTGTTATGCAAAGGATAGTGTGTTGGCTTGGACTTGAATGCACAATTAAGATCAATTAACTTTACAACAGACTTGCTCCTGCTGGGAATGAAAACTGTTAGAACTGGATCGGTGACTTTGAGATTAAATGTTTGTCCTTGATGCTGGGAAAATAAACTCCTGGAAAATCTTGAACTGGTGATCTTATGATGCATGGAAATATGTTGTGCCTGTTCACATGATTGCCATAGCCTACCGTGGCCAATCATCTCATGAGGCAGGGTGAATCCCCTGCTTGCCAGGAATCCTTCATCTTCCTTGTTCGGGTTAGGAACCCATGTCTGGATTGACTCTTCCCTTGTGTTTGGAACCATGGGGATGGCAACGGACAAACCACGTTGATGGGGATCTCAGTCACAGTAGTAGTGATTAGCTTTGACTGTTCTAGAATTTCTTGGAGCCTACAGCTACCGACCATCAGCTATATGATTTCTGAAGTGTGTAACCATTAAGCTTTTTCCATGAAATTTCCAGCAATAAAGAAGTCTCACAGATTTGGGTGTCCCGTGTCCGTGCTTGCCTGATTTATTTATTTATTTATTTTTTATTACACTTATATACCGCTCCCATAGCCAGGGCTCTCTGGGCGGTTTACAGAAATTCTAAAATTGAGGTAAAAACAAGTATACAAAATTTAAAACTCTAAAACACAGAACATACACACATAAAGCATTAAAATGATGAACCGAGAAACCTGACACTGCCTCAGGCAGTGGCATCGGCAAATTGTGTAGTGAGCCAGTGTGGTGTAGTAGCTAAAGTGTTGGACTGGGAGTCAGGAGATCTGGGTTCTAGTCCCCACTCGGCCATGGAAACCCACTGGGTGACTTTGGGTCAGTCACAGACTTTCAGCCCAACCGACCTCACAGGGTTGTTGTTGTGAGGATAACATGGAGAGGAGGAGGATTATGTACACCGCCTTGGGTTCCTTGGAGGAAAAGGGCAGGATATAAATGCAGTAAATAATAATAAATGGCAAATTGCGTGCTCCCCTTCACCCACTAGGAGTGCCTCCTGCTCCTGGGTGCTCCTGAGAGTCCTGCTGCCCACTCTCTTGCTGGGAGAGCAGGGCTCTCCAGAGCTGATGCCCATTCAGAGCACCTGGAGGGTGGCAGTTCCATAGAGCCCCACCAGTCCTACCTTCCTGTAGTGGCAGCGTGGCTCACCATGGTAGCTACCCACCCTCTAGCTCACTCTGAGAATCTCAGAAGGGGGTGGCAAAGGGTGTTGGAGTGGTGTTGTTGGCGCATCTGTGCTCTCCAGCCTCAGGCAGCCGGAGGGCTTGTTCAGGCACTGATCCTGTCCTGATCACTTTGGAGGAAGAGAGAGATACAAATGTAAAAATGATGACCGCCGCTTGTTTCTGTGATCACCCTTGGCTGTTGTTTACTACCAGGGAAAAGAGAGCTTTCCATATACCAAATTTTATTTTATGGATTGATTGCATTTCTATACCACCCAATAGCCAAAGCTGTCTGGGCGGTTTACCGATTTCAGCTCTGCTGTCTTGAGTTCCCTCAAGGATGGGTGGAGCACAAAGGAGCAAACAAATACTCAGGCATATATAATCTCTGTGTTTTCTGTATCACATTTCAACACATATTTGTATTATGTTTTAAAATAAATATGAACTTTTCCTTGAATGGTTTACCTTAGGGTTCCCTGTCAGCGTAATACATCCACTTTTGCATCTATTATTGATTTCTTCTCTGATTGCTCCTGATTGTTTGCTTTCCTCTTACTGCACGCCAGCACCCAAGGTGAATTTTCTTTCTGCCTGCTCTTCTTTGATGTCCATCAGCTTGACTGAGATCAGATCTACCCCTCATGTCAAATTGCTACAATCCAATCATGGTGATGGTATATCCCCCTTTGCCCACTTATACCTTTGTACACACAATGACATCTGTTGTCGTATTTTGGATAATACAGAATAAAAAGCTGGAAATAATATGAGAAAAGCAATACACAGAATGCGTAATGTGCCCCAAAAGTTATCAATGCACTTCAATCCTGATAAAAAGCACTTGTGTGGATCTAGCTTGAGTTACAGTGTACAAGTTACTACAATTCCTTTTAACTTTCTAACTCAAATGAATGTGTTGGCCGCCTGCCACCTAAATATCAAGTGAATTACTCTGCTTCCTATACTGGCATTTGAATCCTTTATATTTGGCTTCAGAGTATAGTTCTGTACAGCCAAACACCACATCCCTAATAAAATGTCTACACTAAAAAGAACAAAAGTTGCTTTTTAACTCAGCCTGAGCTTTTCCTGACAATAGCACTTAAGTAATTTAATCAAGAATTATATTGCCCTTGCTGCCAAAACATATTTAGGCCGTGATCCAGTAAGTGTATGGCTGCATTGGGGCTTAGCATGGTTCCTATTTCATGCCTCCCTTTTTAGTTTTGACGTAGCTCTATAATTTCCTTCCTCTATTGTATTTATTTGTCCTGGCAGGCAGGCATTAAAAATGGCAGAATGACAACAGTCTTCTATTTTGGCCAAAAATATGTTCTTATAAAAGTAACATTTCTGTTCAGAGGCAGGAATTATTAATCAGCAAAATGACTAAGCAGAACCCTATTACATAATCTCATGTATTAGTTCTCCAGTGTGCATTCACATGTATTTTTAAGCACAAGGATAACTCAGGGATGTAATGCTATGTGAGTAGCCATTGTCCCCAGGCAGCTGGGAGTAGTACCACCTCCCTTGACTGACATCACCATAGATTTTATTCTTTGTGCGATACAGTGGTGGCTCTGTATGGGGTGGGGAGGAAACTGAGAACATGACACTGAGGGCTGGGTGGAATTTTATTTATTTATTTATTTATTTATTTATTTATTTATTTATTTATTTATTTATTATTGCATTTATATCCTGCCTTTTTTCCTCCAAGGAACCCAAGGTGGTGTACATAATCCTCCTCCTCTCCATTTTATCCTCACAACAACAACCCTGTGAGGTGGGTTGGGCTGAGAGTTTGTGACTGGCCCAAAGTCACCTAGTGGGTTTCCATGGCTGAGTAGGGACTAGAAGCCGGATCTCCCGACTCCCAGTCCAACACTTTGGCCACTACACCACACTGTCTAGCATGGGGAAGCCGTACGAAGATTCTGCTGTGGAAACAGCAGGACTACCTGAGGATGGGAAGCAGAACATTAGACAGGAGACTTTGAAAGAACTCAAGGCCAGCCCAAGATATTTTGCTGCCTGAAGTGGTGCTTTGTACCCAAGACTTAGCAAGTTATTCTGGCACCTGATGTGCAGAAAATCCCACCAGCCTCTCTCTTCTTCCCTGGCAGTAAAACTACAACAATGATAAATTAATATTTGCTGCATTTTCATAACACCAAAAATCTGCTGCCCGAGGCAGCAGCCTCACTCCGCCTAATGGTAGAGCTGGCCCTGAAACAACTACACCTCTCAGAGTCTCCCTCACCCAGTGTGACTTAGCCTGGTCCAATGGATGGATGGAAAGGAGGGAGGGAGCTAGAGGAGTGGGGGGGGGCATTTATTTTGCTTCTCACTACCACTGCTGCTCCAGCCAACAGGGAAAGAAGGAAGGGAAGGGTGAGTGTATTGAGGGCGGGGGCATGCAAGAATAGGGGGATTGGGAGGGCAGCAAAGATGGATTAAGCATACAGGACTTCCCCTTCTGAATGCTCAAATTTTGATTGAAGCTGGGAGAGGAGGTTTGGGGCTTGTAAGGTTCAACACACCCACCCCACCATTGTGAGTCGGGTCTTCCAAACTCGGGGGGTTAGAATCTCAGCTAGGCTTAGGCAAACTGCTACAGCATCCCTAATTCACACTTGCCCTGTTAGCCTATTTGACAGATGCTACTGAGAGTTTTGAACTATTCCTAGATAGGCATCATTTTAGAAGAGTCTTGGAATCCCCATCATTATTGAGGGTTTCTTCTTTAAGAGGTGTATTGTTTAAATGGGTGTTCATTCAAGACCTACAAATGAGCAATTTGTAGCATGCTTGTGACTGGCCACTCATAGAAATCTGCGGCTCATTTTGACGATATCGTGAGCCTCTTGTACGTCTTCCGCTCCTTCCTCCGGTAATTCTGTTTTTAAAAATCCTTGAATATCCCAGTTCTTCTGAAATATCTCGGGATTTCTCGCCATGTGCAGCTGAAGTTGCACTACAAAACACCCACTAGAGGACACTGTCTCATTCAAGTATATGAGCAGGGAAGTTTTCAATTACAGACCACATGGTCTCCCCTCTCTTCCCATGTAATTCAGCACATTACAATTGCGGAAGAGAAGCAGGAAGCAAAGTGCCAGTAAGAAAACACAATTTCCCTTTAATCTAAAGAAGCCCCTAGTTAGTTCTTGCTGCAATGGCAGCTCTTATAGTTTGTTTATGCATTTTGGGGTCCCTATTTCCTCACTGTGAACCCAGCCCTCCATATCTTCTCTCTTTGTTTGCATCCCTACCCGTGGATATAGGTGGATATAACTGTGCAATATGCAGGCTTCTAGAGGGAGGTGGGCTGGAGAATGATTCACTGCACCACACCTGGAATAACAAAGCCTACTGCAGCTTTGTGTCTGGGCCTCTTCTGAATAAAAGCAGAGGACATCTATCTAAAGGCAGAGTTAGTACTTCAGAGCTCTAAGGCCAGCCTCCTCCAACCTGGTGCCCTCCAGATGTGTTGGACTGCAAATCCCACCATTCCTATGAGCATAGCCAATGGTACAATGGTGGGAGCTGCAGTTCAACACACTGGGGCCCACCAAATTGGGGACGGCTATATCAAGGACTGAGTTTGCCTCAATCTGGAGCCCTGTATGCTTCTGTGCACAGAGAGAGTTCATGAGCATAAGAATATAAGAAGAGCCATGTTGGATCAGACCAAGGCCCTTTCTACACCCGTTTTGTTTCCTAGATTGTCCCTGTGCATTCAAATCCCAGGAGCAGGCTGAGACAATTCCTCCATTTTCCCGGGATAACTGAGACCTTGGTCATTCTGGTTTTACCCACGGTACTATGATGATCCCAAGGACTGCGGGCTGGGTGGGTGCCCATCCCAGCTTTTTTCCTTCTCCCTGTGAGTAGTGAGGGTCAGCAGAGGGAAGGAGCCGGGCCAGGGGGAGTCCAGGGACATGGGGGGGGGATGGGACTTTTTATTGTTGTTTTTTACTTACATTTCTCTAGAGCGCAAGTCCGCTCTGGCTCCTGTTTTTTTGTTTAAATGGCGGGTGCAATGGGTGCAATGTCCCTCTTCCCTTCCAGGATGTCGTGCTTCCGTTTAGATGCCCAGGGACGATCCCGGAAGCAGGTAAGTCCGGGATCGTCCTCCCTCCCTCCCTGAAGGCCCTTAGGTGTAGGAAGGGCCAGAAGGTTCATCTAGTCTAGCATCCTGTTCACACAATGTCTGGCCAGCTATTGACCAGTGACCCACAAGCAGGACACGAATGCATCAGCACTCTCCCACCCACATTCCCCAACAACTGGTGTATATAGGCTTACTGCCTCTGATACCGATTTATTTCAAGGAAGAAGTCAGCTCTGTGTGGGGCGATGCAATCTACTGCAATAAATGGGGGCAGGAGATACTCAACGGAGCTTCACCAGGAAATCAATGGAACATCAGGGCCACCTCTAATTAAAAATATAAACAGGTTGTGCTTCCACAAGTGTAACTATAGAAAAGAAAGACCACCCAGCGGAGCTCATTCTCACTTCACTAGTAACAGGGGCAATCAGAAGACCCTGGCAGAAAAGTGGAAAGAGCACAAGATCACACAGTCAACTGCACACTTCAAGATCCCCGTGGAGAAGAACAAAGCAAGATAAGCTGGAAAAGTGAAAGGAATTGTGTGACAGGCCCATAGTACCCTCGGCCAAAACAGTGTGATACAGGATATAGAGGCAGAAGGCAGGGCCAAATGCTACCATCTTGCCCAGCAAAGATCAAATGTCAAAACTGATTCCAGGGAGGGCATCTATCTTTGTGCCTCCTGAGAAACTGCTCATGCCTCTGCAAAAGGCACACCATAAAGTGGTTTTTAGCATGAAGGTGCCTTTAAGTGTAGCCTTCATAAATTGGCAAGCAACTTACAGAAATATAGTATTTAATATATAAAGTTTGCCATCCAGATTTCTATAAATGCCCCAATATTTTGATTGTGGCTGGGTGTACTTATAAGTATCCAAATTTGTAAATAATCCGCCACAGGACCTAATCATATGTTTTGCTCTGACGGCTATATTTAACAGATATGCAGAACTTAATTCCACTGGTTTTAATCATAGTGCCTATTGATAACTGCTCCTTGCAGCTGTAAGTATTTCTCTAGCAACCTTTTCTTCTTACAGGGAAAATTATTACGTTTTAAATTAGTTAATTTTTGTTGTTGCTACTGGCAACAACATAGTAACATAGCAATTCATAGTAACAGTTTCAACCCTCCCCACAGGAATCCCTTCCAACATTTTCATATTATTATCTACTCCTATGCTTTATGAACTACACACAATTAACTAACTATATGCACTTAACATGTGAAAAATGGGGAAACCCTGAATTAATCCAGTGCGTCTAATTTCCACATTACCTCACCCTTCTGTCCCTCTGACTATGCCTATGGAAATCTCCAGAGTTCTCATGAAGGTCTAGGAGAAGAAATGACAGGTAATTATTTATAATAACATTGTGCTTCATTTGAGGTTTTACTTTTGCACAGTGACATCTTGTGGGCTGTAAAGGAATCTTTCAGAAAATGGAGACACAGATGTTTGACAGCACTCTCAAGTCAAATACTAAGGTTGACCATTAGCTGTGATGATGGGAGTTGGAGTCCAAGAACATCTGGAGGTTCCCAGGTTCCCCACTTTTGCACAAAATTACCTGCAAGTAAATTCCATTGAGTTCAATGGGGCTTACTTCTGGGTATTCACATAAGATTTTACTGATTGTACTGTTTAATTGTTGTAGGAGACAGGTATTTTTGTTACATAACATACTTGGCTGAGGCTCTCTGTAGACTATATTCTCAGTGGAAAAAACTGGGTTTTTTGGTTATGCAATATTATTTATTTATTTATTTATTTATTTATTTATATAGCACCATCAGTGTACATGGTGCTGTACAGAGTAAAACAATAAAATAGCAAAACCCTGCCGCATAGGCTTCCATTCTAATAGAATCATAATAAAACAATAAGAAGGGGAAGAGAATGCACCAAACAGGCACAGGGTAGCGTAAAACTAACAGTATAAAAGTAAGATCAAAATCAAGTTTTAAAAGCTTTAGAAAAAAGAAAAGGTTTTAGCTAAGCTTTAAAAACTGTGATTTAACTTGTAGTTCGCAAATCTTCTGGAAGAGTGTTCTAGGCATAAGGGGCAGTGGAAGAAAATGGACGAAACTGAGCAAGAGAAGTAGAGACCCTTGGGCAGGTAAGAAACATGGCATCTGAGGAGTGAAGAGCACGAGCGGGGCAATAGTGTGAGATGAGAGAGGAAAGATAGGAAGGAGCTAGACTGTGAAAAGCTTTGTAAGTCAACAGGAGAAGTTTATATTGGATTCTGAGGTGAAATGGAAGCCAATGAAGAGATTTCAGAAGTGGAGTAATGTGGTCAGAGCGGCGAGCCAAGAAGATGATCTTAGTAGCAGAGTGGTGAACAGAAACCAGCGAACTGATGTGAGAAGAAGGAAGGCCAGTGAAAAGAAGGTTGCAGTAGTCCAACTGAGAAATTACCAATGCATGAACAAGAGTCTTGGCAGAAGAGACAGACAAAAATGATCAAATCCTGGCAATATTACATAGGAAAAAATGACAGGATTTAGCTACTGCCTCAATATGAGGAATAAAGGAGAGCGAGGAGTCAAATATAAAGCCAATCCTTACAATACATAAGGATGCTAGTAATTCTGCTATGAAGAGGCAGTGAATGGTGGGGGAAGGAACCCCAAGCCTCAGTAGTCTTCCTTGTGCTGAGAGTTACCATTTCCAGTTCTCTCTCTCTTCTTCTCTGTTTGAACCTTCCCATTTTGGGGGCCACGGTTCCTGCAGGATTCAACTTGAAATGTGGCTTACAGAGCCAAATTCCAAGGAAACATCTTCCCTACAGTAAAAAGCTCCTACAGTTGCAGCGAGACCAAGAAAAAAAATAGAGATAAGTGTGATTATTGTATTTAAATGAATTCAGAGGAAACAGAAAAGAAGTGAACACATAATTAACCTCCGCTATTAGGGTGTAGATCTTCCAAAAGTGCTCTGACGAAGCCACGTTATATACCTGCTCTGCAATGGGAATGTTGTCAACAACGTATAGGCCTGGGTATACAAGCTCTACAGAATTTGTATAAATAAATAAAAAACCTGTGTTTAAGAAGAAAGCACAATGCAGGTGTAGTTATTTTAGAGTCTGCCCCATCCCTCAGGTTTAGTATGGAAACTAAAGCCTTAGGTAGACCTAAGGTTTATCCCAGGATCGTCCTGGGGTCATCCCTGCCTGCTCCCGGGATCCCCTGTGTATCATTTACATGAACAGGGTTGACCCCGGGACGATCCCAGGATAAACCTTAGGTCTAGCTAAAGCCTAACATTTTCATTTCAATACCTTGGATGATTTTATTCCCATTTTACAAATAGGACGGGACAGGAGCTGAAAGAAAGTGACTTGTCCCAAGGTCAACCTAGAACTCTGTCACTCAGTTGGAATTTCAGTGCAAAAAGTACAGATCCAGGAGGTCTGATATAAAGTTTCCTGTATGTGGACACAAAAAATAGCCTTATACAGGTTAGACTATTGGTTCAGCTACCTCAGTATTCTCTATCTGCACTGACAGACAGCGATTTCAGACATGGGTCTTCCCCAGTCCTACCTGGGAATTCTAGGGATTGAATCTGGGACCTTTTGCATGCAAAACAGATGCTCTGTTGTTGAACCACAGGTACTCTAGGGCTGTGAAATACACAAAGCTGATCAAATAACACATATTACAAAAACACCACGTATCTCCTGCATTCTGTCTGCTCACAAAGAAACTGATCCTGTCAAGCAGCCCTGGAATGTCCTCCTTCTTGGGGAAAGGGGGGAGCATGAAACAATATTATACACTTGCTCGTAGTCCAGCAAACAGGCTTTCTCTCTCTATTTATTTCCCTATTGCCACATAAAATATTCTCAGCTTGGCTGTTCCCTGCTGACATACTGACAAATAGCCAGTGTCACTAATAGAGTTCTGAGTCCATATGGAAGAGAAACACTGTTCCAGGCCTCCCAGCAAGGCCGAAACAGTAAAGCAAAGAATTGCCTCTGCAGGCATTTTATGTCAAACTTTTTAATTATTCTCTATCAGCTAAAACGTTTTGCAGGGGTGACGCTGTCAGATTGGGGAGAGGGGAAAAAAGGCATTTTAATGAAGATAACAGGTTTCCTTTTCTCTTGAGCTGGTTTAAATGAGACTAGTTCGATTGACTGGCATAAATAACATTTGTAATTGTGCTTTTAACCTGTTGGTTGTTTTATTGTGGTTTTAATTTTTGTGAACCGCCCAGAGAGCTTCGGCTATTGGGCGGTATAAAAATGTAACAAATAAATAAATAAATAAATAAACTACTCAAGCCTGGCTAAGCTTCAGCCCTTTATCCATTTTTATAAAAGCAAATGATCAGGGCGGCTTGTCCTCATAGGTGAACTAGGCTTGTCCACACAGGACACCAAGTTAAGTGGGGTGCCAAATTCAAGGAAAAAATGCAAATAAAATAATTATTTCAATTTTTGTGCATGTACAGAAGGAATATGACCAAGTATGGGTTAGATCCAGATTTAGTTATACTTAAAGTAGACCCACTGAAATTAATGGGATATAAGTTAGTCATGACTAACTCAACGCCTATGGATTTCAATGACTCTGTTCTAAGTAATACCAAATTTGGAACCAAGCCATGTAGGGTTCTACAACTTATCCTATGTCGTGGGATCATCCAGATATAATCCGAAGCATTGCTGCCAGTGTGTGGAGGTGCACATCATCATAAAAACCAAGCAGGGTCAAGTTTAACTTATCACAGACCTGTCAATTTTGGTGGCAGTCCCATACCCCTGGTAACATTCAGTTCTGCCCTCTGAAGTTCTCTGTTCTTGTTTCACATTCTCCAGAGGTGGGCCCTGTAACTATTGCAATTTAATTCTTTTGATCTGCAATAGTCAAATAATTGCAATTTAAATAGAAATGCAGTGCATTTCACCATAGTGTGAGGAACAGGACTGTGACGAGGTGACCATGGCCATGTCTACACCCTGCCTTTTCCCTGGGATCATCCCTGGATTGTCCCTGAGAATCCACATGAACGCACAGGAGATCCCAGGAGCAGGGAGGGACGATCCTTCCATTTCCCCAGGATTTCTGAGACCACTTTCCCCCCAGTCTTTGCCACGATCCCAGGACAATCCCGAGGATTGCAGGTGGTGTGGGCACCTGTCCCGGACCTCCTCCCCACAAGTAGTGGGGGTCAACAGAGGGGAGGAGCTGGGCCCGGGGAAGTCCAGGGACATCAGGGGTGAAGGGGAGGCAGGGTTGGGACTTAAAAAAAAAACTTTTTCGCTGGAGTGCAAGTGTGCTCCAGCTCCTTTAAAAAAAAATGGCAGGTGCAACGTCCCTTTTCTCTTCCAGGATGTCTCGCTTCCGTTTAGATGGCCAGAGATGATCCCAGAAGTAGGTAAGTCCAGGATCGTCCCCCTCCCTTCCTCCCTTCCCTATGGTGTAGACATGCCCCTTGTGTCCCTGCCTGTTCAGTCTGCTGCCCAAGTGTTAAGCGTGGGTGAGCAACAGTTTTTTATTACTATTTTTTTCAACAAGAATAGGACAAGACAGTCCTTCACATTGAGGACAGTCTTCTGTAAAACAGGACGCATCGATACTGTAGGCCATGGCCACTGCTAGAATGTGCCCCTGGGCAGGTTTTCACCAAAGTAATGCTACCTTTGGACTGAAAAAAGTTCCCCACCACTGTCATAAAGCAATGGAAGTGATACCCACCCCTTACTGCTTCCATGACTTACTGCTTCCATGACTGTTTGAAAAGGAGGAGGGAAGGCTGAGGAAACAAAGTATTTCTAATTCCTAACTGCAGCCAATGCCTTTTTTGTCATACATGTCAATGACGGTACAATTGACTAGACTACATGGTGAGCAGCTTCCGAATTACTTGGGTTTACTCTCAAAATATATATTTTTTTTTGTTAAAGTTGAACATGCTGGAGAGAGGACACTCAACCCATTAAATAAAAACATGATTTAAAAATATGCTCTCAAAATGTTCTTGATGCATTGGTGTGTGTGTTTGTGTGTCTGTAGGTATTGCGTGTTTGTGATTATGCTTATGTTTTTAAGAGTTCTATAACAGCGGATCTGCATTCATCTTTTTTGTACTTAAAAATTGCTTCAGGTGTTTGCATGTCTTAAAACATAATAGCTTCAGTTATTGGGCGGTATAAAAATGTAATGAATAAATAAATAAATAACAGAATAAATGATAAGGTTAGTCATTATTAACATCCGATGCTAAAACATCTCCAAAATGTTTCAAATTCGTACAAAGCTGACACTGAAAAAAACAACCTCAGTGTGAAACTTTGAGCACCCTGGGGGAGCTCAAAGAATCAAGTAGTAATTACTCTAGTTCTGTGTTTTCCCCCAATGAAAAGAACAGTAACAGCAGATGAGACATTGATGTTTCTTTCTGGTGTTACTGATATTCCTCTGTAGTGACCAGAGTGTTGAGTTTGTATAGGAAGACAGCTACACCCAAAACCTTCAGAATACTCTGCCATCAGTAGGAATTTTGTAGCCTATCAGCAGGGCTTTGTCATCAGACAGATTGACGAGAAAAAGCTCCCCTGAAGGTAAGAATTTTGAAATCCACTGCCCTAGTTTGGCAACATTTAGCAAGACAAAATCCACAGGACTCGAGCCACATTAAGAAGAATTTCGGAAGAACAACCACCACAAATGAATGGCAGGCATCAGTGGAAGAGAGAAACATGCTGTCACTGCATAGCCCTGGAGTAAACATACAGCTTTTTACAAGCTCTGTACAGTTTTATAATGAAGCCATTCAGACAACACGCTAACCATGCTGCTTAACCACAAAATGGTTAACGGAATGCTTAACCATTGTTTATGGTGTCGTCTGACACACGTTTTCCATAACCATCTGCCCCGTTAACCACGTTGTGGTTAGGCTCACTAAGGAAAACTTAACCACAAAAGGGTTAAAAGTGTTGTCTGCAAGCATTCCGCATGTGGTTAGTGTTAACCACAGCTGAACATGGTTAAGTGAACCACCAAGCCCAGAGTGTCGTCTGAACCAGGCAATAATAATTTATTGGGCTTGGAATAAAAGCTTGGTTTCCCTGTGGTATACAGTTTTCATGCATTGATCACACATATCAGAACATAAGCCAATCATCTGACATTTCCACAATATGTGTCAACTATCTATCACATGCAGCAGGATTTTTCCCCTCATCAAGTGCAATTGAGGGGAAGGGAAACTTGCACAGGGGATAATGTTAACATGTTATAAGCAGTGGCCAAATGGCCAACAGCCACCCTCCGGGGCACAGAAATGTTACTGTGTGTTGAGGCAGACAGGTGACTGGAAATGGGCTGTCCAAGGGCAGCTTGGTCTGCACCTGGACAATACGATACTCATGCAGAGAAGGGTGTTGGCTTGGTGGAGGCCAGAGCCAGCAGCTTGACGGGACCAGAGAAAACCCTAGTAGTCCTTTGTGTTACCAAGCCTAGTCTGAGATGGGAGCTGTAGTCCCCTCTCTGCCATCTGCCGTGGTGGTGCTGAAGCACAGCAGAGAACAGGCCTGCAGCTTCTTTTTTCTGCCAAGCTACCCATGGAGGCGGAGAATGTAAGGCAGCCTCCACCAAGCTGATGCCCTCTTTTGGATGTTAACTCTCATCTGCCCCATCCAGCATGATCAGGAATGCTGAGAATTGTGGTCTAAAACCTCTGGAAGGCTGGTGTAAAGCAGCCAGGAGCTCCTGCTAGAATCCCAGAACCTCTCGAACTATGTTCTTCTGTCCACAGAAATGTTGCCATAGCAAAACCCCATCCCATGTCACCTGCCATGTGTTTCACAGTCTTACCTGAGCGTTCCCTACCCTTCCTTTCCGCACTGGAGACAGTAAGTTCTCAAGGGGCAGGGATTTAAACAGGATCTCATTCACAACCGTATTTAATCCAGCGTAAATCTACTTAAGCCACTGGAGAAAGCAAGGCAAAAATAATGTGAGCTATAGAGTCATAGCCTTTGTCTTTTAACGCCTCTCCACAAATGACTTACATTACATATGGTACAATTACCTTAATTATCACATGTGATAAATATGTGGGAAATGGCAGGCGGAGGCTGTCATTTCACGAACTCTGTTCTACTACGCTACGCTCTTCCTTCAGATGAATATCTGAGTGTGAGCATTTCGGCATGAAATGTAGAATGGTGCCTGCTGCCTCCTCAGGCTATTTGCTTTTCGATGTTGTTCTGGTATGCTTCTCCCCACCACCACCACCACCACTCTCAGTCTGCCAGTGCCACTCCTTTTAAAGCAAAAAAAGAGAAGAAGAACAGCATGCAGAGGTGGTGCTGAAGTTGTAGCAACAAAGACTTCCCCAGAGCAAGTTCAGGCAGACCCAGGAGCCACACCCTGGTACAAAGATTCAAACCATGACAAAGAAGCCCCAGCATCACTCATCTAATCAAGTCAGGGCAGAGAACGGGAAATGGAGCCCATCTGACTGTTGCAACTTGCTTCGCTGTGAGCAACTCTAAAGTTCAGGAACTAATTTACAGCCAAGTAGCAGAACCAAGGGAAGAGGAAGAAGGCGAGAAGTGTGTTCAGTTGGTATATAGATTTCTGGGAAGCCAAAACAATGTATGTGAAAGGAAGGCAATTCAGCCTCAAAACATGCAGGTTCGCCTTCTAGGCTCCTAGCATGACACTGGAATACGACTGAAACACGCCACCCCCTACCCGAAGTTGTCTCAAAGAATTCTGAGGACAAATATTCTTCCAACGTGTGAATGTTCTGCATTTGAATATTCAAAGGATATTTGAAATTCTGCATTAGTAATCAAAAGATTGTGGAGTAGCCATGGATATTTTAGATAAATATTGGCCCCTACCTGGCAGGTAGCAGTAAGGATTTTATAATCTTTGACAGCTGTATGAAGTAGCAGCCTGCATGCCCCTTACATGCCGATAAGCATGTAAGGGCCCCTAGCCAGAGGCTCTTGTGTTCGTTGCCTGCCCAAAGCTGCAAAAGTGGGAGGAGGGTGTCAAAATAGCTAGCAGGGCCCATGGTTGGAGGGCTGTGTTTGGTCTGGTAGGTCATAAGTTGTACAGAGCAAAGCTTCTAGGAGTTGTTGACAAGCAGCAAATGTCAACATTTCACAGTACCAGACATTCAGCAATCAGCATTTGATGGAATCAGTCAGCTGATATCCACTAGGAGTCAATAATTCACAGGAACTGATATATGATTGAAGCGGCATTTAGTAAGTAATTTCCTTTCATAAGAATGAAGACTACAATCTACTAATGAGATCACCATATCCGCTAGGCTCTTTACAAAGTTTATCTATGCAGTTTTGCATTATCTCATGATTTTGATATGGGTTTTCAATCTCAAAATTCAAAAGGCTCCAAAGTTTCAGGAGTGTAAAAAAAAAAAAAAAAAAAAAAAGTCCATGAAACTATATATGTAGTTTGTATCCTAAAAGTCCAAGGCAGACATATAGTATTAAAAACAAAAAAATATACTATACGGAAATGAAATATAGCTGATCCACAAAATGACAATCTAAGTGGATCTTTTGGCTTTGACAAACTTGCAGCTTAAATGATCTCTGGGGTCTCTCTGTAACCTTTGCCATTTGAACTCGGTATGTAGATGGGATTGCTAAGAGCAGTCTTAAGAATATGGATGGAGTCTAGGGAAGGAAAGGGGTTCTGTAGGGCCATAGCCGTACGAGCACAGGATTTCTTTGTTTAGACATTTTGTTGCTGTCTCTGTCTGACGTGGATTGACCTCCACCTCCCCTTCCAATCTCCCATCTGCTTCCCACTGTGCTATGTTTTCTCTCCCTTAGATCTTCAAGAAGAAATTCAAGAAAGAGTCCTTCCATTATAGAATCATAGAATAGCAGAGTTGGAAGGGGCCTACAAGGCCATCGAGTCCAACCCCCTGCTCAATGCAGGAATCCACCCTAAAGCATCCCTGACAGATGGTTGTTCAGCTGCCTCTTGAATGCCTCTAGTGTGGGAGAGCCCACAACCTCCCTAGGTAGCTGATTCCACTGTCGCACTGCTCTAACAGTCAGGAAGTTTTTCCTGATGTCCAGCCGGAATCTGGCTTCCTTTGACTTGAGCCCGTTATTCCGTGTCCTGCACTCTGGGAGAATCGAAAAGAGATCCTGGCCCTCCTCTGTGTGACAACCTTTTAAGTATTTGAAGAGTGCTATCATGTCTCCCCTCAATCTTCTCTTCTCCAGGCTAAACATGCCCAGTTCTTTCAGTCTCTCTTCATAGGGCTTTGTTTCTAGACCTCTGATCATCCTCGTTGCCCTCTTCTGAACACGCTCCAGCTTGTCTGCGTCCTTCTTGAATTGTGGAGCCCAGAACTGGACGCAATACTCTAGATGAGGCCTAACCAGGGCCGAATAGAGAGGAACCAGTACCTCACATGATTTGGAAGCTATACTTCTATTAATGCAGCCCAAAATAGCATTTGCCTTTCTTGCAGCCATATCGCACTGTTGGCTCATATTCAGCTTGTGATCTACAACAATTCCAAGATCTTTCTCATTTGTAGTATTGCTGAGCCAAGTGTCCCCCATCTTGTAACTGTGCATTTGGTTTCTATTCCCTAAATGTAGAACTTGGCATTTATCCCTATTAAATTTCATTCTGTTGTTTTCAGCCCAGCACTCCAGCCTATCAAGATCACTTTGAAGTTTGTTTCTGTCTTCCAGGGTATTAGCTATCCCACCCAATTTGGTGTCATCTGCAAATTTGATCAGCGTTCCCTGCACCTCCTCGTCCAAATCATTAATAAAAATGTTGAAGAGCACTGGGCCCAGGACTGAGCCCTGCGGCACCCCACTCGTTGCCTCTCCCCAGTTTGAGAAGGTTCCATTGATAAGTACTCTTTGAGTCCGATTCTGTAGCCAACTGTGGATCCACCTAATAGTTGTTCCATCTAGCCCACTTTTAGCTAGTTTGTTAATCAGAATGTCATGTGGTACTTTGTCAAAAGCTTTGCTGAAGTCAAGATATATGACATCCACAGCATTCCCACAGTCCACAAGGGAGGTTATCCTATCAAAAAATGAGATCAAATTAGTCTGACAGGATTTGTTCCTGACAAATCCATGTTGGCTTCTAGTAATCACTGCATTGATTTCAAGGTGTTTACAGATTGACTTCTTTATAATCTGCTCCAGAATTTTCCCAGGGATGGATGTCAGGCTGACTGGTCTGTAGTTCCCAGGTTCCTCCTTTTTGCCCTTTTTGAAGATAGGGACAACGTTAGCCCTCCTCCAGTCGTCCGGCACCTCACCCGTCTTCCATGATTTTGCAAAGATAATAGACAAAGGTTCTGAGAGTTCTTCCGCTAGCTCCTTCATTACTCTTGGATGCAGTTCATCGGGCCCTGGGGATTTGAACTCATTCAAGGAAATTAGGTGTTCTTTGACCATTTGTTTATCAATCTCAAACTGCAATCCTGCCCCCTCAACTTCTGCTTCACTTTTTCCAGGGGGGTCATAGATCCGCTTTTGGGAGAAGACCGAGGCAAAGTAGGAATTGAGCACTTCAGCCTTTTGTTTGTCGTCTGTTATCAATTTGCCATCCTCATTAAGCAGTTGAACCACCATTTCTTTCCTCTGTCTTTTACTACTCACGTATCTGAAGAAAGCCTTTTTATTGCTTTTAGCATCCCTCGCTAATCTCAGCTCATTCACAGCTTTAGCCTTCCTGACGCCATTTCGGCACTTCTGCGCCACTTGTCTGTACTCTTCTTTTGTAGCCTGGCCTTCCTTCCACTTCCTATATGTATCCCTTTTTGTTTTCAGTTCATCAATAAGCTTTTTGTGGAGCCACATTGGTTTCCTCTTTTGTCTTCTATCTTTTCTCCTTGTTGGAATTGTTTGTAACTGTGCCTTTAAAATTTCATTTTTTAGATACTCCCACCCATCCTGCACTCCTTTTCTTTTTAGGCTCCCTTGCCACGGGACCTTACTTATTATAGTTATGATGTGATTCTGGCAACTTGTTCTGCTGGCGGGATACTTTCAAAGCTGATGGGGAGAAGAGCTAACCCCTCATCCTCACTCTCTCTTCGTGGTCTGCAATCAAATCCAGGCGCTTTCACACATCTCTGCCTGACTGAAATAGGGGGCAGGGAGGAGGAAGAGTGGAGCACAACAGGAGGAGGGTTTCCTTTCTCTTGGGTTGTGTCATCAACAGGAAGATGTCTTCTCTTGCACCATTTTATCTCAGTATCTCTGCACACACCCACTTCAAGCTATTTCAAGTAACATACGGGAGAAGGGCAGCGGGGCTTTGGAGCTAGAGAAGTCAGGTGACATTCCTTGGGAGTGGCATTTGGACTTGAATGAATGGGTTCCCAAGAACTGACCTCCAGCTTAGACGTTCAGGAGTTATTGAGTTCAATGTACAAAGTTATTCATTAATTTCACCAGGAACTATACGATCTTTCAAGAGGAGAGCAAGCATTTGAGCTCAGAAAGAAACCAAAAGGCAGGTTTAAATAACAAGTAAATAAAATGATACAGCTGCAAAAATTTACATTTTTACTCCTTTTGTATCTGATCATGTTCAATACAACATTATGACAATTGACATATACTGCAAGTCAGTACTGGGTTTCATTCCAGCAGTGACCTTTCACGCTACGAAAAAATTTGTTGAAACACCTAATAGACACCAAATTTAAAGTTTACTTTTAAGGAATGCTGTGGTTGGTATGACATTCCTGGACAAAGAATACTGGGCCAGAACCAAAAGGCAAGGAGGGCCCTGGCATGTACTGTTGCCAGTTTATTTAGCCTGAGTCATTCTTTGAGATGAGGAATGTTAATGAGTCAAAATTTCAGTGATCCAAACTGGTATTGACATGCAGATTAAGAAAATAACAGCCTGAAGGAGCAGGGAAGAAGTTAGGAGGAAGGAAAACCCACTTCCAGTGACGGTCACCATGACAGTTCATATTATGGCATAAGCAATAGAAGGAGTAGAATACTTTTCTCTTTCTTCTGGGATCGTCTCTTTCTATATGGTGGTGGCGATTCAGTAATAATGCATATGTTGTAACAGCATGAGATTTCAGTGTGTCTTCTGCCTTAAGTCAAGGACTCAAGTTAATTATTTCCCATTGTGAGTCTTAGTTCACTTGGGAGTTATGTTATGGGCTGAGCGTTAGTCAGCTTCAGCTGACGCCCCTTCCTAAAGTTGGAAGACGTAAAGATGGTAGTGCACGCATTGGTAACTTTGATGTTCGTCTTTTGCAATGTGCTCTACATAGGGCTACCTTTGTGCCTAGTCCGGAAACTTCAACTAGTTCAAAATATGGCAGCCAGGTTGGTCACCGGTACACCTAGTGGTGACCATATTACACCAACTTTAAAATCACTTCACTGGCTGCCAATTAGTTTCCAGGTGAAGTATAAAGTGTTGGTTATTTCCTTTAAAGCCCTACATGGTTTGGGTCCAACTTACCTGTGGGATCACCTTCTCCCATACAATCTGCCCTGCACACTCAGGACCTCTGGGAAGGGTTTACTCCAGTCAGCCACAACTAGGCTGGCTACTGTTACCCAGGGGACCTTTTCTTCTGCCGTCCCCAGACTGTGGAATGGCCTGCTGGACGGGATTCATCAGCTTAAAGCTCTCTCAGAGTTTAAGACAGCCATGAAGACTAGTCTCTTCTGGCAGACCTACCCAGATGAATTTTAAACCTAAGAATGTTAAGATGCTGGGATTGTTATTTTAATATTGTATTGGTTTTATATGCTCTTTTAATTAATTTTATGTATTAAATTGTATTTAGTGTTGTTCCCCACCTCGATCCAGAGGGAGAAGGGGGTAATAAATACATTATTATTATTATTATTATTATTATTATTTATTATTTATTTATTTATTTATTTATTTATTTATATAGCACCATCAGTGTACATGGTGCTGTACAGAGTAAAGCAGTAAATAGCAAGAGCTTGCCGCATAGGCTTACAATCTAATAAAATCATAGTAAAACAATAAGGAGGGGAAGAGAATGCAAACAGGTACAGGGTAGGGTAAGCAGGCACAGGGTAGGGTAAAACTAACAGTAGAAAGTAACAGTAGAAGTCTGCACAACATCAAGTCAAAAGGGCTTTTGTATGGCTATTATTGCAGACAAAAGATGGTCAAAACATCCTAATATCTGCCACATGTTATAAGCCTGCACTGTTATGACCCATCATATCAAACACAGGCCGATAAGCATGTAAGGGCCCCTAGCCAGAAGCTCCTGTGTTTGTTGCCTGCCCAAAGCTGCAAAAGTGGGAGGAGGGTGTCAAAACAGCTAGCAGAGCCCATGGTTGGAGGGCTGTTTGGTCTGGTAGGTCATAAGTTGGACAGCGCTAATCTTCTATGAGATAACCATATTCCATCAGCTTTGAACAGAGTTTACAAGTGAATCTATATTGCGAGCTTTAGTACACAATATAATCAGCTGTTAGGCTGCTGTATCTACGTTAAGTTTTGTTGCTGAACTGAGATCCAAGCAATACACGAGGAGTGTTTCCTTTCCTGCTTTTCCACTACATAACCTCTTGGTGGCACTGTGATATAGTGGAATAGTGCAAATATAAAAGAGGAAATCACACTTTCTTTCTCTTTCGCAATAAAATGCTTCCTTTTCCAAATATTTCCTGAAAATGCCTGTTAGACACAGAACTGGAGGATCATAACATCTTCTAAAGAACCCATAAACAACTGTGAGTAGGGAATGGAAAACACACAACAAATGCCTTGTGTAGAAAAGCCCTGTCCCATGATAAGGCAGAAGGTTTGTTTGTTGATACTTTTTTTTTTACACCCAAACTAGGGGCTTCCACTAGACTAGCAAGCATCCCCCTCCCAAATAATGCTCTTCTGAAATAATTATAAGGTACATTCTAATTTCAGTGGAAGATCATAGCACAAATCAATGCAAATCAAACATGTCTATATATTTGTGAACCACCCAGAGAGCTTTGGCTATTGGGCAGTATAGAAATGTAATAAATAAATAAAATAAATAAATAAATATAGGGAAGGCTCTGTTCTCTTTCCCAATAGCCCCACTTACCAACTGCACTTTTCCTGTTCTGTGTACCTTGGGATGAGTCTTTGAATGACATTCATTGGCTATAGCCTAAAGCCACATAGTGGGGAAAAAGCGCCACAGAAACACAATCACATGTATGTGGAACAACATCCTTGGACATTGTGTTCCAAGATTTAATTGAAAGAGTAAGAAAGTAATGCGTGATGACAGTGGACAAACGTCAAATTGTGTTGGTTTGTTTTTCGGTGTGAATAAATAACTTCGTGCTAGGAACTAGGAAAGCAGCGGTATTCCTCCCGTGGGTTTCTCTGCCCTCTCCCGCCATACCTGTTCTTGCCGTGAAGCATATACCTTGCTAGCAATGAATATGGGAGTTGGTTCCCGAACTCAGTCTCTGATGGAGAACCCAGTTCAGAAATCTGGGTCCTATTATAAACCAAGTCCAAACACCCATAGGAATTTGGGTCTGGCTCATCAGGGGTTTACCACCACTGCTGCTAACCAGTCATAAGAACAAAAGACACTGCCTTATAGTGAGTCAGTATAGTTAGTCTTGCTGCCTGCCTCCACGCAAAGCATGTGCTCTAGCGCTAAACTATGGCCTCTCCCTGTAAAAACCTTTGTTTTTAAAAAGGTGGGGGGTATGCTTGCTGGCATGGAGGGATGGCTGAAGACAGAAGAGACCTTGTAAGAGTCATCTGGAGTCCTGGACACTCTGTGATTTGCCACTGAAGAGAACTGGAGTTGTAATTTCTTATGCCTCCTATCCCCAATAATTGAACTGGGAGGCACTGAGAACTAGAACTCCCTTTCACTCTGGCAGGAAAGGATGTCCTCACACATACATAGGAGTATCCAGGCCTTATAGAATCACAGAATAGTAGAGTTGGAAGGGGCCTACAAGGCCATGGAGTCCAACCCCCTGCTCAATGCAGGAATCCACCCTAAAGCATCCCTGACAGATGGTTGTCCAGAATGCCTCTAGTGTGGGAGAGACCACAACCTCTCTAGGTAACTGGTTCTATTGTCATACTGCTCTAACAGTCAAGAAGTTTTTCCTGATGTCCAGCTGGAATCTGGCTTCCTGTAACTTGAGCCCGTTATTCCGTGTCCTGCACTCTGGGAGGATCGAGAAGAGATCCTGGCCCTCCTCTGTGTGACAACCTTTCAAGTATTTGAAGAGTGCTCTCATGTCTCCTCTCAATCTTATCTTCTCCAGGCTAAACATGCCAGTTCTTTCAGTCTCTCTTCATAGGGCTTTGTTTCCAGACCCCTGATCATCCTGGTTGCCTTCTCCAACCAGAAATCCTTGCTGCAAGCCCTTCTCCCATCCCTTGCAAGAATATG
The DNA here is from genome assembly GCF_023053635.1 of Elgaria multicarinata webbii. Lineage (NCBI taxonomy): Eukaryota > Metazoa > Chordata > Lepidosauria > Squamata > Anguidae > Elgaria > Elgaria multicarinata. The sequence goes on from NC_086176.1 coordinate 21,647,638, forward strand.
TTCACTTGGGAAGGGGAACTAGTAGGGAGGATCGGGGCGCAGGATGAGCTCCCTGGTCTTGCTTTTTTCTTTTTCTTTTTTTTTACCATTCTTAGAAAAATCTCAGAAAGCCTCCAAGTTTTGTATGAGAAGTTTTCAAGAAAGCTTGCAGGGAAATGAACTAACTATGAGGTAAACCTGGGAGAGCTCATCAAGCTTCTTCTTCTTCTTCTTCTTCTTCTTCTTCTTCTTCTTCTTCTACTACTACTACTACTACTACTACTACTACTACTTCTTCTAATAGGGGTGTGAGGAACTAAATTACAGCAGTTCCAAAAAGGGAACTGTAGCTATGTACTACCCCCTACTTTAGGAAGCTCAGCTGTGAGGCAATGGTTACTATAGCTGCATACTGGTGAGATGCATGAATTTGTGTATCCACTAAGCAGTCAAGATGGCACTGAAAATCTTTGGTGAGATCTGGACATACGCCAGGTTAGTCCACAAGAGAGACCTAAATCCTGAATTAGTAGATCAATCAGTTCCTCTTTTTGAAAAAGTGGCACTGAGTAATTAATTGTTCTCTTTGTATTGGCATATGCTCACTCGACATGCAAGTTTTGTGCTCAGGCGACTAAATGAATCCAGATGTAGACATTTAAAGCTTGTCCTGTTTTGTGAGCTCGCATAAATGAAATCTGGAATAACGGTGAACTGTGATATCTTGTTCATAAAAAGAAAAATCCTTGATTGTTGATGATTGCAAGTTACGGGACTGTTGTCAATCAACATTTTTGGTGACACTTCACCTTCTACATATTACTTACGTAGATAACAGGATGATGTAAGAATCTTTGCAGCTGCCAAAAACAATATTAAATCTGTGGATGTGCTAAAATTGGAACAGACATTCTACAATGAACAGTGTTGTAACAACAATAGCAAACAACAGTGCTAGCTGAGTTGGGTTTGCAAAGAAATTGCATGGTTACCCCATTTTAGAATTTCTGGGTCTGCGTCTAGTATTGTCTGAGTATTGAGATCTGGAGCTAATTAGCAGAAAATGCCCTACTAAAACAGCAATCTCCCCCCTCCCCACATTCGTTTTGTACTAACTCTGAGCCTGCCGCAAGTAATTGGCACTTCCTGAACTTGTGGTGACCTGCCTACTCTTTCTTCCTTGACACACACATACACATGATTCTTGAATGCAATTGTTTCTATTTTGTTATTATATAGTGCTCTTTTCTCCAGGGGTAGAGGCATCTCCTTTGAATCCATGCTGTGTGACATTCACACAGGAGCGCCATATCAAAGGCAGACAAAATGATATGGTGTTGCTCAAGGTACCCAACACTGGAGGCATACAACAGAGGATGGCTATTTGGAAGCAGTAGTCTGCTTGAAAGCTTTCAGAGGGGTCTGGCTACTCTCTGTTCAGAGCAGGATGCTGGACTGGATGAACTTTTAATCAGCTCCAGCAAAGCAATTCTGATATGGTCTTAATATATCCCAAGTCTACTGTGCCATTTTGTTGGGCATTCATGCTCTTGCTGGCTCCCAGTGCTGCAAACGTGTGAAAAGAACAAGAGAGCGTGGTTTCGAGCCTCAATCTATCTGGCAATATGCTATTTTCCTACGGGAAATCATGCCTGGATTATAATATCAAAGGCCTCTTCCCATTTGTGTAAGGACATGGAGGGAATAATTCACACTCCTTTCCCAAACTGTTTTGGGCAACCCAGATATTAATTTTTAGAATCTAAATAAACCCTCCCTTATTTCCATCCTTCCTTTCCACATGTTGAAATCTTCTCTTTATCTTAGATGCCTATTTGCCATCTAAGGAGAGAGTGGGGAATATACTAACATGGCCAAGTCTTGTCATTTTATACAAACATTCTCTCTCTCTCTCTCTCTCTCTCTCTCTCTCTCATTCTCACTTCCTCTTCATAGAAAACGCACATGGTAGAATTTTCTGTAAAGAAAACCAAGAAGTATCTCCACGCTGTTTATAATACCATAATGTATAATCTACAAACCTGCACAACCCCTATGCTGACATGGCACACACAGACCTGTCTTCCTCTTTGTGCAGTATGCTGATTTCTTTAGGACAACTCAGGGTGGAAAATACCACTCCGTCGGAAAAGGTGGTGCAGGTTTGCTATCAAGAGGGTCTAAGAAATCATTCAATTTTTCATTACACCCGCTTTGATTCTCTACTAGCATGAGGATTAAGGAATGCTCCCAGCTGTAATCTGCTGCAGAGCTGCCATGGCTGGCCAGCAATCTTTTACAGACAGCTGTATCAGGGGTTTTGTTTAGTTTTCGTTCAGAAAAACAATTTCCAGAAGAAGCCATTAAGAGGTGTGCTGTGTGGACTGTAGCAGTTCCATTTCTCCTTCGCCATAATAATTTTTTATGACTACTAGAGGTTTCCTCCTTACACAAGTGGAGAGAGAGTCTGGCTTTTCTCAAAAATGATATTTCAGCTCAGGGATTCCCTGCAAGAGACTGGTGCTGACATCACCAGGAAATTCTCTCTTTCAACTTACACTGTTTGTGCATAGGAGGGCACTCGTCGATAGCAAGGGAAGGTTGGCGAAGACAGAGGGAGGGGTACCGCTAGGATTTTCCAGGGAAACACTACGGCAGATGGCCTGATCTTCTGAAAAACAGTGGTGCATCTGCAGGCTGATTGGTGGGATGGATATTTTTGGAAATCTATGTGCATGCAAGCTTGCCTAGTATTTTTCTTTTCCATTCCTTCCCATTCCTTTTGGTGTGTGTGTGTTTGTGAAGCTGTTTGATCCACCATTGCAGGCAAACCATCTCCCTTTCCTCCTCCACCCAGCAATGCTGTTTAAAATCTTCCACTGGTGTGCTTTTCTCTCCCTGCACCCAACTAGGTATAATATCAAAAAAATATTAGGACAGTGCTGAATATTAGAGCAAGTGTTGTCAGGGCAACAAGAGTGGTACAGCATTGCTCTTTCGTAACCTGAAAAATTAACTTTGCTTTCATTCAAATGAACTGCACATCACCGAAACCAGAGAAATAACAAAACACAGGCTGAATTGACTTCGTCACAATACAATGTAATTCAATCATAATATGCAGTGTGAGTTAAGATTTCTATTAAACTGGCAAGCCCCTTGGGTGGAAGAATGAGGATGTAGCCAGTATTTCTACATTTGTGTCCTTCCAGAAAATGAACTCAAAACTCACTAATGAAAATTGTCGCTGCTATAATTATTATACTTAATTTAGGGCTCAACCCTGTATTCCAGTGCTAGGATTTGGTGCCAGCTCCCTATGTTGGCATATCTTGTGACACGCCTCTATTTGGTTCTCTAAAGGGGTTGTTGACATGCCATGGTGCCACTGTGATTCACAGGAACCTGTCGTTGCTCTGCTGCCAGTCATGTACAAATAGTGTTGTCGCCTTTATTTACCAGCCCTATCTGTGGCTTTAACAGCTGCTTGTCACATACAGGGCTCATCTACATGAAGCAGGATATTCCACTATGAAAGCGGTATATAAAAGACATGCGCCACACTACTGCTTTATAGCGGTATTGAAGTGCACTAACAACTGTTGGGGCCCATTGACACATACCATATACCACTTTCATAGTGCTATATCCTGCTTGGTATAGATGGGTCATGGGCCCCAGCAGTTGTCAGTGCACTTCAGTACCACTATAAAGCAGTAGTGTAGATCCTGCAGTGCACTTCAATACTGCTATAAAGCAGTAGTGTGGCTCCTGCCTTTTATATGCCACTTTCATAGTGGAACATCCTGCTTGGTGTAGATGAGCCCACAGAAACAGAGCAGACAAAAGTTTTCCTGGCATGAAAATGAGTAGCAAAGTTTTAATGGTAGCTTAATGTCCACAAAGTTAGGAGTTAATATGATTCCCCATTATTTATCTCCATGCTGGAAAAAGCTTGAGTTGCTAAATTTCTAGTTGTCAGGCTGCCATTAAAGGTAGACATACAATGACGGTAGAAAAGGTGGTTACAAGACATTGTATCCCCCCCACCCCGAGATCAATCTGTCATCAAATAGGGACGTACAGATTTTGTAAAGTCCGCTCTGTCTGTGTTTTGTGAATTGTCAGATGCCTTTTGTACACTTGTGGAATCAGACTTTTTCCAATTTCCTGAATTTGCAAAAATTTGCATTTGCGCAAATTTACACAAAAATTAGCAAATCCCCCCTCCATGCACATTTTCGTGCTTTAGCCTATGGCCCCAATCCAGAGGGAGAGGCAGGTAAGAAATAAATAAATGTATTATTATTATTAGAGGAAACACATCACCAAACAATGGGGGAAAAGAGGGAAATGGTTTGCATGAGATACTCAGATATATATGAGTATATATATATTGTATATAGATGCACATTTAGAATTATTATAATTTAAATACAAATACCGTACATCTCAGCATAATGCAGAAGACTGTCTGCCTCTTCAATCCGCCAATTGTTTATGGTTCATTGTGTTTAAACTAGAATTGGACAGGACAAGCCCTTCAAATTCAGGATGATCCTTTGGCAGGCCTTTAAATAGAGGACTGCCCTCTGTAAAACAGGACACATAGCCATGCTAGTTCCATGTAATTCTGTGATTCATTTTCTGGACCTCCTGAGGCAACAGTTCAAAACAGAAAAACAGCACAGAGAAGGGAGGGAGAGACTTCTGAACTCATTCCCCCTCATGCCATTTTACAATGGGAGTTGATATCTGTACGTTTTCCCCAGCAGGGAATAAAAGCAGCTTGAGGGCCAGCTTCCAGCAGAAACATGGCATGAGGGAACGTGTGATAACGAAGCCCCCTCCCTCCTGCTTGCATTGGTTTGCTGCTGCAAACTGCAATCTCGGTGGCTGCACTGAATAACAACAAGCCTGAAAAAAGAATGCAGAAGCAACACCTAACACATAGTTCAGTCCCTTAGACAGCAGGCATCTTAAGCAGACTGGCTGGCATCGCTGATGTCTCCATTCATGTGCAGCTACACAGGTTGTTAGATAGGTTGGGACGGCAAACACCAGGGGTGGTCCTAGGCACTTAAAAGAATCCGGGCCCAATATTCCCATTGGTATCAATTGAGGGTTTTTTTAAAAGCATAATTGCCACGTGGATGGGGGATTTCAGGGGGCCACAGGGAAGGGAGGGTAAACCTTCCTTCCCCCTTTATGGAAATCTCCACCACCGCATAGCAGCTAAGCTTATGAAAAATCTCCCATTTGCACCAATGCAAAGATATGTTATACTTTCTTTATTATATGCGTAATTGCCATATTGGGGGGGCGGCGGCAGCGATGTGAGGGTTGGGGGAGGGTTGCAACATCTGCAAAGGTGGGGTGAACCCTCCCCTCCCCAGCTGCAATGTCCCTTAAAGATTCCCCCCTGGAGGACATTTAAGCAGAGAAGAAAAGTTTCCATTAGTACCAATGGACACTTAGGTCTCTGAGGAATAGATCCAGGGCCATGGGAAATAGATTCAGGGCTGAGGCCCCATGGGCCCAGGCCTAGCACATCCCTGGCAAACATGATCCCCAGAGATCTATCAACACTATGTATGTACAAATATTTCCGGTTTCACTTAACAATTGTGTGCATCCTGAGAAAAGTCCAATGTATGTATGCTTGTATTCCTGAGATTCTGTGATTGGGAATGTAGAAATATTATTTTCATATTACAGACCAACACTGCCCCCCACTGCTTTAGAATACACAGGAAGAATCCATTAGTTCAGGGCTTACAGCTGCTGTGGAACAAAAGAGAGGGGGGAAATACACTTTGCATCTCCATTCCTCTGCACCTGGTGTAGTCAGTAACTTTACACCAGCAGAAAGTATAAAATTCAGGCAGATCATAGTAGTAGCTCTCTCCTTGACACAAATGCTATAAAGAATCTAGACTCGGCAGCTGCTGGCAAAATGTTATGGAAGGGTGTGACAGGTGGTTACCCACAAGAGTAGCCAGGATGAGGTCCCTAATTAAATGGGGCTTCCCAAACCATAAGATTTATTTTAAAATTATACATCAGAAGCTCTGAATGAGGAGACTGCAAGAACTCAACGCAACTTGATGAGACTGGTTAAGAGAAGTACACCTCCACCAGATGTTTCAAGCTAAAGAAGAACTGATAGCCATCAACAGACCCTACCTAGGTTAAGGGTTCAGTGCTGATGTGGTAATACATCAGATTGTTTGAACTCTGAAAAGGAATCAGGAAGCAAGCATTTTTAGGTCACCGGTTGCAATTTAAGGAGAGATAAAGTCCTAACCTTTTAACAGAAACGCAAATAGTTTGGGGGAAAATAATCTTGGCCAAAGGCCCTTCTAGACTATTGATTTTTTCATAGTTATTACCAGTTTTGTGTCTATTGCTGAAAAATTGCAATTTCCTAGAACTTAGCAGCAATATTTTTTCTTGGGGGAATGAATTCCCATCTTTCCATTTTTTAAATCTTCAAGGCAAGAGTAGCACCACTACTGCAAAGCTACATGGTATATATTTTGTTGTTGCCCATTGTCACCTACTAGCTAATGTTTATGTCCTCACCAGTGGTGAGCTATTTTCAAGGTTACTTTATGCCACAAGGGCTAGAAGCTTACTCTGTTTAAAATCAAAGTTGAGAGTCTATGGGCATGTCTAGGCGATGGGGTTGGAGGGATATGATCTCACAATTTTATGATTGTGAGATTGTCCCCCTTGTCTACACGTGGCACACGACGTCCCAGGAGGAAGAGGACGTCACGGTCTCCACTTTGTGGGGTTTTTTTCAAGCGGAGAGAAGCACAGGAGCGCTCCTGCTCAAAATATGAGTTGATTTTTTTTTAAAAAAAAAATCCCGCTCCCCCCACCTCACTCTGATGGGCACAGAGCTCCTGAGGAGCTCTGTGCCCCGTGCCTGGGTCCTCACGATTACTCCCGAGGAGTCAGGACAAAAATGGGATGGTGGGTCACATGTTCAGTGGTCTTGGGACCATCCTGAGACCGTGAAAAAATCAGAATTTATTGATAGGGTGATATCCCAGGCCAAGGGAGAGATCATCCCTCCCTGCTCCCAGGATGCCCTGTGTGTCATGTGGACACACAGGGACTGTCATGTCTAACCCTACTGCCCCTGTTTTGGGAGAAGGTGTTTCAGGTAATCAATCAGATTCAGAACTAGAAGAGACTAGCCAGCCTCTACCAGCGAGGGAGGAAGCTCTCATGGGCGACATCCCAGCTGGAAGTCAGCCCTCTCCAGAGCTTATCTCCTCAAGGCCAAATCTTACACACTCAGTGGGAAGTGAGCTTTCTTCCAGAGGAGAGCGTCCCTGATGCTAGGGTCTGCTGGAAGCTAAAATGCACAGAGCGGAAGGAAGGCATGAGAAAGTTGGTCCGACTAGGATTGTGCCAGAACCTGCCTCTGCACCAGGCTCTGAAGTTACAGGTGTTTGGGAAGAGCCTTCCTATTCTAGTTGGACAAACTTTCTCATGCCTTCCTTCCACTCTGTGCATTTTAGCTTCCAGCGGACCCTAGCATCAGCTAGCTTGTTGGGACACTCTCCTCCGGAAGAAAGCTCACTTCCCACTGAGTGTGTAGGATTTGGCCTTGAGGAGATAAGCTCTGGAGAGGGCTGACTCCCAGCTGGGGAATCTCCCATGAGAGCTTCCTCCCCCACTGGTAGATGCTGGCTGGTGTCTGGCGCCGCCTCTTCTAGTTCTGAATCTGATTGATTACCTGAAACACCTTCTCCCAAAACAGGGGCAGTAGGGTTAGCCATGACAGGGATGATCCCGGGACAATCACCAGGATATCACCCTGTCTAGCCATGCCCCTTGTCACAAAGATAGGTGTGGAGTTCCCCTTAAGTGGGGAAATGTTCTTGCCTCAGGCAGAACAGCAGCATATTGCACCACTCTACCTGCCAGGAGGGCCCAGTGCCATTGCCTCCAGCATGGCACTTGCCACAGTGAGAGAGTGCCCAGTGGGTCTCTTCACAGCTGCCACCCTCTGCAGAGCTGCATTGACCAAGGAAGCATCCAACGTGCTCTGCAGAGATCACCAGGCTGAAATGCCTGGTTCTGAGAGGGTCCTTCCCAGAGCCAGGCATGGGAATGGGTGCCCCAGGAGATGACCTGTATAGGCAATCCCCTGCAACACCCCTCCCATGTTTAGCTCTGAGGAAGGATCTCCCTCTGGGTGCTTCCTCTGGCTATGCAGCTAGGCAGTAAAGGTAAGGGGGAAGCGGGCATGACACAGTGAAAGGAAGAGGTCAGGGGGGATGATGTGATGGTGGGAAGGAAAAGGTGTGGGAGGGGGATATGATAAAAAGAAGGGATAAGGGACATTGTGAAACCATGGTGCCTGTGCTCTCTCGCCTCATGCAGTGGGAGAGCTTGCACCAGGACTAGAAACTTGCTCTTTTAAAAAGCAATGCCGAGATTCCTGCAAAGTTGAATTCTCTGCCAGAACTTGAGAATATCTCTCCCAGCATACACTGTTCCACTTTCAGGCATATAGGAGCTTAGCTATATCCTCCAAGTGCATCCTTCCCCAAAGCATGGGATATAGTGCTGTGAGGGACTGGAGGATAGATCATGCAAAGGAAAAATCTGCTGGGCCAGATCTACACCAAGCAGGATATGAAACTTTGGAAATTGTCTATGGAGTGTGTCCTGGACTCAACAGTTGTCACTACTGTTATAAACCATTTTAAAGCACTAGTGTAGATCCTGCCCTGGATAAGTCAAGGATAATCTATCTTGTAGCAATCTGTCACTAGGTGTAAAACAACACAAACACCATCCAAAATGCCATACTGATTGTGTTAAAGATGTAAAAGATGTCACTCGGCACAATAGGCTATTTTTAAAATACTGCCTGCAATCCATCTCTCTTAGTATCAATTACTTAAGTAGAAGAGGGATATTTCGTGGTTCCTTCTACAGCAGAAGGTTATCAACACTCTTGACTTTTGGAATTGGCAGAACTACATTTTTTAGATGGTCTCCCGCACACCTTGTTGTTGTTGTTGTTGTTGTTGTTGTTGTTGTTGTTATTATTATTATTATTATTATTATTAGCAGTAAGCAGTGAATAGTTCTGGAAGTGCTTCACCTTTGTATAGGTGATCCAAACCTTGATTTATCGAATATTTGTGGAACCGCAGAAGAGACACGTGTGCTAAACAAGCACTGTCTTTTGAGCCTCAAGCCACCAAGACCTTACACATCAGACTTCCGATTCAAAACCAAGGATTGCTTGCCTATCTGAATTTGAAATGATAGAACATGCCTTTATTTTTCAGTACTACTATCTCATGAATGTTTAATTGCACCTAATTATTCCCTATTGAGAAAATCTGGGAACGTGGGAGACCCAATTTAAGTGCAAAGGAAGCCTGGTTTCTGCTAAAACTGCTGATTAAGCATCACAGCTCTCTTTTGGAATGTCAACATAATTTTAATTAATTAAAAGTTATTAGGTAATGTGATGATGCCCAATTAAGGCCAATAGAAAAGATGACTAAATTATAGCAGATGCTCTGCAGTGCAGTTTGGACAAATTTTATTATAGAAGATGAGAACGAACCTTTTTTTTTTTTTTCTAGCAAGAAACTTTCTTTAGAACTAGCCTCTGATATTGTGTCTCTTTTAAAGGGAACGTAATTATTCCATGTTTTCAAAGTGAACCGTCTTCAAGTTTCTGTTGGCAATTCCAATACTTTCATCACAAAAATCTCTTCTACGGGGAGTTAAGACTGGCAAGAACAGTGTTTATTTTGTCATTCATTAAATATGCATTTGTATTGTATTAAATTTCATAACATATCCTGCACTCCCCCTTGCCCCCACTATATTTTCAAGTTCTAAATATTGACTAGAGACACACACTTTAATTGGAATAAACCCTCTACCCCTATGCTAAAGTCATAATTCAGATCAGCCCCCCCCCACACAAGTGCCACTTCCAGAGTAAAAATGAAAACAAAAAAGGATGTAGCTGATAGCTACATAATGTCTGTTTGTCCCCGGGCAACCCTAACTATAGTTACCCATCTGCAACATTGGGGGAAAGAATACTGATGTACCCATGTTAGAAAGATTACAACTAGCTAATGTATGTGATAATGCTAAGCACTAGTATTTTAATTGGTGGGAGATAATTTTATTAAGTGAAGGCAGGGCCAGCTGAGAACAGTGCCAGCTTGAAGTTTTTGAGAGACCTTGGGCCAGACATCTTCAAAGGGCCTCCTGCGTTACTGAATCTATCTTCTCACCATCCTTGTCACTAATAGCTTCATCCCATGTACCTGTTTCCCTTGAATTATCCCTTACAGCGCTAAACTGGCATCCTTGTTGTTGCTAAATCACACCCCGGGCGGCAGTGCTCCTAACATCCTTTGCAAAGGGTTTAAGGGGGGAAATGTAAAAAAAAACACATAAAAAATCAACGGATCACCCAATCCAATTCAAATTTGGTATGCTTAAAGCTCTCCTTAATATCTATTACTGTGCTAATTTTGATGTCTTTATTTTTAAGGCTTACGCAGATGAAGGATTTGTTTATTTTTTAAAAAAACATATCAAATCCTGCTCCTATGCCCCAGTGGCCACTCGGAAAACAACAAATGATTCACTCGAAAACTAGTAGCAAAATACCTCGATTCTTTCCCCTTTATAGCACAATTAAAGCAGGATGCATGGGAGTACTTCACAGTCAAAGCAGATTATAAACTGGAAAACTTCAGAGTACTTCACAATAAAAGCAGATTATAAACTGGAAAACTTCAGAGTACTTCACAATAAAAGCAGATTATAAACTGGAAAACTTCAGAGTCCTTTGCACACAATTCGCAGTAATTGCAAAGTATAACGCGGGTGTGATAAAGCTCCAACTCTTGTTATTGCTCCTTCTCATTACTGCTACCACCTTCACAGAGCCATCAAGCAAGAAGGTAGGAGCATTAACTGCTCGCTCTGTCTAGGGATAGTGGAGGAATCCATCTCGATGGTGGTGGTGGGTCACGTTTGCTGAGCTTTTGGCAACTCAACCCCTGACTCTGGCTCACTTGTCTGCAAGCTGGCCTGACTCAATATAAGTCAAGTTGGGCTGGCCCCTGGACTTCCAGCATTGCCATTGCTGGCTGCTGTACACAAGTCTCCCCTTCTCTCTCCCAGGTCCCAAGAGGTGAGAAGGAGAGACTTGTACACAGCAAACAGCTGTGGCTGGGAATCCATGAGTTCTGGTGGGGAGCCTGCAGCTCAGCTTGTGAATGCAAACAAAGTCAAGGGGATCATCTACACCAAGCAGGATATTCCACTACGAAAGCGGTATATAAAAGGCAGGAGCCACACGACTGCTTTATAGCGGTATTGAAGTGCACTGTCAACTGTTGGGGCCCATTGACACAGACCATATACCGCTTTGATACCACTTTCATAGTGTTATATCCTGTTTGGTGTAGATGTGCCATGGGCCCCGACAGTTGTCAGTACACTTCGGTAGTGTAGATCTCGCACTGCACTTCAGTACCGCTATAAAGCAGTAGTGTGGCTCCTGCCTTTTATATACCACTTTCATAGTGGAATATCCTGTCTGTTCAAGGCCCTTGCCGTAGTGTCAAGCTTGCTGTTCCCCAGACCTCTGGCATACAGGCTACTCACAAAAGCGAGAGTTGAGAGCCATGAAGAAGAGCAGCCACAGGGATGCCTGAGCAGGAGGATCCCACCTAGATGTGGCCGAGTGGCATAGTGGGAAGGCACAAAGGGAAGAGAAGGGTGTGTGTTATTGGGCCCACATGTGAGCCCTTCCAGACCACCTTCTCCCTACATACCATGTGCAGGTTTGCATCACCAGTTGTTAGCAGATTTAGCAGCCTACCCAAAGGGATTACAAATCCACTAACTGTGCAATCCTATTCATGCTACTCAAAAGTAGGTCCCATTGAGTTCAATGGGATTTACCCTCAGGTGAGGTACGTGTGTTGAGGATTGCAGCCTTACGCTGCATGTGTTTATTTGGATGTAAATTGCATTGCAATCCATGGGACTTGTTCATAAGTAACCAAGGTGGTAATCTTCTATTCTATAACCTTGAAGCCAGTATAGCTATCTTTGTCCTTTATTTGCCTTGGAAAATACCACACTTAGTGTACTCAGAGAGAGATCTACCACTAGTGGAAGATTATTTCCTACCACCGGAAAAGGGACTCTGCATTCTGAGAATTCCTATCCCTCCAACCATTAGGTAATACTACCCAGTTTGGCTTCAATGACTTTTTATCCTAGTGCACCACCTAACACTCCTCTTAGCTGGAGACCTATGGGTGTGCATATTGCAAATCTTATACCCCAACATTCCTGTGTGATAACAAGTTGGGGACCTTTTATTCCCTTTTGAGGGCTGTAATTCCGCAGTATAATCTGGTGGGGAACGGGGGACTCCATGTCTGTGGTTGGTGGAGCCAAACCCAGTGGTGGGCAGGTTCAGAGGCAAAAGTTGGCCAGACATCTCTTCTCTCTCTCTTTCTCTCTGCCATTCCCCATCTCCTCTCTCTTTCAGTTACCCCATCCCTCTTTCTCCCCACTCAATGGGCTGCCTGCGGAGGATTAGATTTCTCTGAATTGATTGCCTGCCGAAGTTTGAACTGATCATTTGCAGAGGGCTTTAGGAATCACGCTGAGGGCAGCAGATTGCCTATCTCCCTCTTAAGGGATACCGGATTGTAGCACAACACAGCTACTAAGGCTAATAAAATGTGCCACTGCGGAGATCAATTTGAAATAATCCAGGCCCCAATGTTCCAAAAGCTGCTTCAAAACAAACCGTTCCAGATGATTCCCGTGAATGCCTGCTACACAGGAAGGCAAAAATTAATCATAATGATACAGCGAGCGATTCTCTTTTCAAATATTCTCGTTTCCACAGGATTATCAAGTAGGTACAAAATCTGTTCTCATCCACTGGACTAGAAACCTGAAAGAGCCAGCAACATGGTTTACAGCTGGGACAATAATGAAGGCATTTTTAATATTTAGAAAGTATAAAGGAGGGCAGAATCCAGAATTAAAAATGGTGAGAAAGAGAAGTAAAGACTGCAGAGAAAAGCGACCCTGAATGAGACTGAAAACGAGATTAAGATAAACCAGTGTGCCATATGTAGGTTAAGAATAAAGAATGTGACAACAGAAATAGATAGCCCTTTTGCAGTGATCCCTACTGACCACCACCAAAATGAGAACAAAAGAAGATAGGGGAATAATACCAAACCTTTCTCTACATCTGTCTTTGTACAACATGATTCTTCCTCTTATCACAAAGTGCATATAATCAGAGTATTTGTAATAGAGTTCCACATGGGGTCAGTAGATAGAGGGGCTGAATGTAATCTTGAGAGAGCCTGTGACATACATAGTTGCATGTGTATGCGATACATTTTGAACTGATGGAGTTTCCAGGGAGGGATCCTTTCCCCTATTTCTTTTTTAAGCTATGTTGAAATAGACTATGGTTTGGATCCAGTGTGGATCCAGTGGGAGCACTCCCTGAGCAGAGGTAGAAAACTGGGGAGGTGATTTTGGCCACTTTCCCCCTCCAGCATATTCCCAGTTTTAGCTTTACATAGAAGTAAAGTTACATCACTATACAAAGTGGGTGGGGGAAGGAATTCAGAAATTGGTTTAACATGGGGCTTATCTACACCAAGCAGGATATTCCACGATGGAAGTGGTATATAAAAGGCAGGAGCCACACTACTGCTTTATAGCGGTATTAAAGTGCACTGACAACTGTTGGGGACCATGACACATACCATATACCGCTTTCATACCACTTTCATAGTGTTCTATCCTGCTTGGTGTAGATGTGTCAATGGGCCCCAACAGTTGTGGTGTACTTCAGTACCACTATAAAGCAGTAGTGTAGATCCTGCAGTGTACTTCAATACCGCTATAAAGTAGTAGTGTGGCTCCTGCCATTTATATACCGCTTTCATACCACTTTCATGGTGGAATATCCTTCTTGGTGTAGATGAGCCCCTAGATTGTCAACAAGCTCTTATGGAAACCACTGGGACCCTCATGTAGAAGCCCAATTTAAGAGATTTATATCCTGCTGTTCCATTAAAAAAAAGGCCACTGACAAAACAGTCTAAAAACATAAAATCCAAAGTATATGATATCTATAAGTAAGTACTTATGTAGGTATTTAGATAAGGACCAAAATTTAATAATAATATTTTAAGTAACAAATGAAAGATTCACTATTGTTTTTTTAATTAAAAATTAAAGTAATGTATACAATGATTACTCAATGATTCCTAACACCTGCATTATGTTGTGGACTTTTGGCTCTGCAGGCAGACAGGGAGATCCACAGGTGGAAAGAGAGCTCCGGCTATTGGGTGGTATAGAAATGTAATAAATAAATAAATAAATGGAAAAGGAGGTTCACTTCCTGAGGTCACCTCATTGCTCTGGCAGAAGATTCTAACATGGAGAGGAGGAGGATTATGTACGCCGCCTTGGGTTCCTCGGAGGAAAAAAGGCGGGATATAAATGTAATGTAATAAATAATTGTTGCTCCGCCATTGCTGCTCCAAGGGCAGTAGGGGCAAAAATTGGGTGAGTCATGAGCGGATTGGGGGAGGCTTTGGATTCGTTGGGTCCAAATAATAATTATTACATTTATATCCTGCTTTCTCCCCCCTCTTGCAAGGAGCCCAAGGCAGCTTACATGGTCCCCCTCCTCTCCATTCTGTCCTCATGACAATCCTGTGAGGTAAGTCAGGCTGAGAGTAACTGACTGGCCCGAAGTCACCTGGTGAGCTCCATGGCTGAGTGTGGACCAGAGCCCAGATCTCCTGAGCCCCACCCCAGTATTCTAACCACACTGGTCCAACATCCCCCTCATTCCCTGGACAAGCTCTTGGAATGGTATGTGCATATGTTGTTGGGGAACTAGCATAGTTGTTTGCTTTCCCATTGAAAATGATAAGGGAACTTTTTAAAAAGGAAAAAAAGAAGAAGAAAAAAGGGTGACCCCCCCCCACCCCAGAAAAAAAAGAGAGGAAAAAAGACACCATCACATTTCACTCTGGCCGGTGCAAACCCAGTAGGATTAGGAAGTGACAGTTTTTCTGCCAAAGATTATCCCTCTCTTATCTTTATAAGATTGCTCTGTTGGCTGGGATCCTATATAGTAGAACATGTGAGGAAGTGAGCTGTGGCTTGTGTGCCTGAAAACTACTACTTACTCCTGTGTAGGCATGCATAGAACTGAGCTGTGGCTTGCATGCTTGGTGGGAAAATGTCTAAATTGGTATGAATTACACCTGCCTCAGGGGAAATGGTTCCAGAGACTCTTCTCAAATTGGAATTGGGCCCTTGGGCCAAACCAGATTTGCCACCTTTGCCATATACACACTTATCTGGGAGTAAGCGTCACTGGACATTCTCAGTAAACATGCACTATGAATTGGCTTTTGGCTCATTTAAGGGGCTTTTAGTGATCTTGGCAGCTTTAGTTAGTGTTGTTTTTGAGTTGGCATAATAAGAAAATTAGTATTACTTCTAATACACTATCTGTGAGAAGGAATAGTAAAAACCTGAAAATGAAGTAAGGCTGCACTTGCCTGGAAGCAATTTCAGGGGTCATTTTTCTCAGTAAACATGCATAGGATTGCGCTACACAGATTAATGTATCAATTAAAGCTGGGTGCAGATGGACTCTTTAATTGATACATTAATTAATGTATCAATTAAAGCTGGGTGCAGATGGACTCTCAAAATTCTCCCCCAACCCCATTTGTGGGTAGAGAATTTCACTGAATTTCTCCAGGGGGAGGAGAAATCCTCCAACAATTTCTCATGGGTCAGCATGAGAAAAAGTTGCAGAACAGCTTTTTTTTCTAAGGGTTTTTGGGTGGGTTTTTTTTTGCATTGCCACTGCAAGTGGCAACATCGCCAGCTGCGTTCACAGCCTGGCCTCCATTTTGCACCTTCCAAAATGGCCCATATACCGAGCATCACTCTAAGCTATTGAAGGGAGGGAATGTAGCCACCACAAAAATGGTGAAGAAAATATAGAGAAATTTTGGAGGAAAACATAGTATCCTTTTATTTCTAGGAAGTAAGAAAAAAAAAATACCAGGAATTTCCTGAAAGTTTTCTTTCCCCATGAAAGGTGTTTCAATTTTTTTTCTTTTTTTTCTTTACTCATTCTTAGGGCAGTTTATAATTTATTTTGAATGTGTGTAACTGGTGTTTTTGACCACTGTGATGTTGCTGGCTATATTTTTTCTTTCTATTACACATCTCACCATTGTTCTACACTTCCCCAGGCTGCCTGTATTCCCCGATCTGAAAAGGTCCTATGGGAGGAATTAATTCATGATGTCTTTCTCTGCTGGAGGGGGGGGGGAGTGCAAGAAGCCAAGGAGGCTACGAGCTGTCAGTGAGATTACTGTAAAATGAAAGACAGGACACTCACACATACTCCTCATAAGTAAGGGAAGCACAAGAACCCTGAACCAAACCCATGAAAATTTCTTCAAAATTTCTTCTCGTTTGAATTTCTTTTCAAAAGCAATTTCTCTTCTATCAAATTGAATGAGAACGGTCAAAATTTTCATACGAGATATTTTTGGCACAGCACTAGTATCAATGTGGGGCTGCCCTTGTTGTCTGTTCCATGAAGCGTGAACTAATGCAGCAAATATCAACTGACCATAAAACACCAGTGGAGTAGCAGCAACTATGCCAGGCTGGACAAATCTGTCTATTCCTGGTTTGGGTTACTTTCTCCATAAATCTATTCCCACAGAAGTCTGTGCTGTTCCAGATCTGCATTAACTTGCAGTTAAAAAGCAGAAGCACACAGACAAGAATCACATTTAAATATGTATTTTAAAATGCATTTTCTTGGAAAATGCACGTTTGTAAGTCTGTTTTCTGTCAAAATACACATTTTGAAATGTATTTTAATTTGTGTTTTGAGCCAAGAACTGCTGGCACATTCAGAACTGCGAAAGATAGATAAGTTCCAATTCACACATTTGTTCAGGAGGTTCAGATCAGGATGGTTTGTTTTTGAATTCACAAAGATCAAATTCCCCACATTGACATCCACCATGACTCAAGGCTTTGTTCTTGATCTTTAAATCATGGACCCAACCCAACAAAGAAAGATCATTTCCTGTTCTATGTCTCATTCTAATCTCAAATACAGAGTTTCCCTTCTGATAACTGGGGCAGAGCTATTGTGCCTGAATTAAATTTGGGGATACACCTCCTACTACAGAAGAAAGATTACTTTTAGTAAGTATTTCAGTGGTACCAGCAACAAAACATTGCAGTGTGTAGTGCTCCTGTTAATAGCTAGTTGGCTGGAATTTTGCTCTCTTACAAAATTCTCCATTCCACCTCCCCTCTGGTTTTCTGTCCAAGACAGCCCTCATTTCAGAGCCACTGTCTTTGCTTCATATTCCCCCAATGGCTTGTACTTCTGCAAACCTTGGGGTACACCAACACTTGTTTACCCTTTCCTCTCCTGCATGGATGATCCCATTTTAGCTACAGAAGGAACAACTCTTGGAGGCTGTCATTAGCATATACAAGAGAAGAATTGAGAATTCACTTGGAGAATTGAGATTACTATTAGTAGATATACTGTTAAAAAGAAGTTTTTGTTACATTGTGGAATACTTCTGTACAGGTTTCCGCCACTGAATTCCATTCCCCTCCCCAGTGATTTTCCTTTTTATACCCCCCCCCCACACCAGTAGTCAGTCTCTATTCCATGCCCATTGAACATTCTCAGGGAGTCTCTACATTAAGGAAAAAACCACATCCTTACCAGGCTTTTTTTCCCTTGGGTCTTTCAGCATTCACTACAGCTCCTTTAGATGGTGGTCATGTGATTCGTAATGGAAAACTTCCCTTCTTGGCAATACTCCACAATGTTAAATGAAATAGCACCATGTACTGGACTGAAATAATTTTAAATAGTGCATTGTCTCTGATCATTTTAAAAGCGAGATTACTGGGGGAAGGGGCAGGAGACTTCCCGGAGGTTGATGGTATTATGAAAAATGCCCACAAACATCCAAGAGCGGCCAATCATGAGCATAAAAAAATCAGCAGATGCCTCCCCTAAAATTTTCCCCTAAGTCTGCTGATACCTACTTCAGCTCTTCTGCATGTATGGTGCTATTTTGACTACAAAAGGCCCTGCATTTAGAGAACTGAATCAGAATTGGAATCTATATATATAAAACGCTTAGGTATGTTTCTGTAAAGGCTTCAGCTGATACAGGTTGCTAAGCAACAGTAACAATGTGTAACGTCAGCTGATACAGGTTGCTAAGCCCCTCGCCCAACTCCTCCGGGCTTTCCAAGGTAATCCTACCCAGCTTTCTGCCTCTTCGCTCCCCCCCCACGAAGGGGGCAGCGCCACAGTCCGGAGCATGAGCGAGGCACGGCCAGGGCCCTTGGTGGCCAGGTGGGAGGCCGCTTGCCTGCTGCGAGCCGAGGCCCCGGCCTAATCTCATGCGAGCTGGGTGGGTGGCCCAAGGCTGACAGGAACCCCGAGGAGAGGGGGACACCTGCTCCCCATCCCCCAACCTCCCTATCCCCCAGGTCTGCCAGATGGCGCTGTATCGGCGGCCTCCAAGCAGCCCGCACCCCCGTGATGATATTTAATTAATAAACTTTAAGATATGCTACAATGGCGTATGTTACGCCGGGTACAGCTGGTATAGAATTATTGTTTCAATTTAAAACTTAAGATTTATTAATGACATTATGTGTTTTTAATATGTTTTGTTCTGACTGAACCTTCAAGATGCGGCAGGCTGCTTAAATATACAGAAGATTTTCTTGTCCAATCAAGTAATTCATTTAATGAATGAATGAATAAATACATAATTAGAAATAAGAAGGGGGGGGTAATGGTCATCTGGCAAAAAAATGTATTAATATTTTTTAATCATTCAGCCCTTTACTTCAGTCATCAGATAATTAAATAAAACAAAACATTATGAAGTTCTGCTAAACTGACATAAACCAACGCCAGATCTACACCAGGTAAAATATAGCACTTTGAGAGAGGTTTGAAAATGGTATATGGAATGTGTCCTGGGCCCCAACAGTTGTCAATACTGTTATAAAGCAGTAGTGTAGATCCTGCCCCAGTGACAATCTCAGTGCTACAGAAAACTAATCCTAAAACAGGATGCAAGCTTAAAGGAATATGTGCCATACATGTTCTGACACTCTTTATGATCTTTAAAGTCCTGCAAAGCATATGTTGGAGAACATCTCTAAAACAATGCACTGTCTATAACTGGTTCGCCTCCTATCTAGAGGGTCGCTCTTTCAGCGTGTCGGCTAACGGCAGCTCGTCCTCCTCTTTTCCCCTTTCAGTTGGGGTTCCGCAAGGCTCGGTGCTTGGCCCGTTGTTGTTCTCTCTATACATGCTGCCCTTGGGCAAGCTCATTCAATCTCACGGCCTCCAATATCACCTGTATGCCGATGATACACAATTATATCTTTCATCTCCGGAACTTTCTCCAGATGTTCACGATCGTATCTCGGCATGTCTTTCAGATATCTCAGCCTGGCTGCTTCATCGTCGTTTGAAACTTAACATGGCAAAGACTGAACTGCTAGTTTTTCCTCCTAAACCTTCTCCTCACCTCTCATTCTCCCTTACTGTCAACGATGTCACGCTTACTCCGGTCAAGGAAGCTCGTAGTCTTGGCTTTATATTTGACTCCTCGCTCTCCTTTACTCCTCACATCGAGGCAGTAGCTAAATCCTGTCGTTTCTTCCTGTATAATATTGCCAGGATTCGACCATTTTTGTCTGTCTCTTCTGCCAAGACTCTCGTTCACGCACTGGTTATCTCTCGGTTGGACTACTGCAACCTTCTTCTCTCTGGCCTTCCTTCGTCTCACATCAGTCCGCTGGTCTCTGTCCACCACTCTGCCGCTAAGATCATCTTCTTGGCCCGCCGCTCTGACCATGTCACTCCACTTCTGAAATCTCTTCATTGGCTTCCAATTCACTCCAGAATCCAATATAAACTTCTCCTACTGACCTTCAAAGCTCTTCACTGCCTAGCTCCTGCCTATCTCTCCTCTCTCATCTCACACTATCGCCCCGCTCGGGCTCTCCGCTCCTCCGATGCCATGCTTCTCGCCTGCCCAAGGACCTCCACTTCCCTTACTCGGCTTCGTCCTTTTTCTTCTGCTGCCCCTTACGCCTGGAACGCTCTTCCAGAACACTTGAGAACTACAAACTCAATCACTGCTTTTAAGACTCAGCTCAAAACTTTTCTTTTCCCTATAGCCTTCAAATATTGAGTTTGTTCTGACTTTACACTGTTGGTTTTGCCCTACCCTGTGCCTGTTTACACTTCCCTGTGCCTGTTTGCATTCTCCTTCCCTCTTTATTGTTTACTACAACTTATTAGATTGTAAGCCTATGTGGCAGGGTCTTGCTATTTACTGTGTTATCTGTACAGCACCATGTACATTGATGGTGCTATATAAATAAATAATAATAATAAATAATAATAACATGGAGAATGTTTCCTAATGTTCTCCATATGTAAGGCAACATCACATGGACCTCTCTGCTTTCAAATGGAGAGGCTCTCTTGGAAGCACTGCATTGTTAGTGAATTTAAAGAATGGTGACTTGGAGTAGGGCCTTCTCAGTGGAGGCTCCATCTCTCTAGAACTCCTTCCCATGTGACATCATTACATAATTTTAGATGTCAAACCAAGACAGTACTGTTCTGCCACATTTTTAGCTGGTGAACTTTTAAATGGCAAGTTATCCGTTTCCCTGTCAGTATTGTAACGGAGTTTTAATTTAGAGTTTTTATTTTTTTACAATTTTTGTGGTTTTTATTTCATATTTTTGCTTTTTCTTCCAAGGAACTTAATGTGGCAGACATGCTCCTCATCTCCATTTTATCATAACAGCCCTTTGAGGTAGGTTAGGCTGAGACAAAGGCCGTAGCTAGACCTAAGGTTTATCCCAGGATTGTCCTGGGGTCAAACCTGTTCATCTACGTGCCACACAGGGCATCCAGCGCTCAGGCAGGGACAAACCCGAGATGATCCTGGGATAAACCTTAGGTCTAGCTACGGCCTCAGTGACTGGTCCAAAGTCACCAAATCAGTTTCATGGTTGACTTGAACCCACATCTCCCCAGTCTCAGTTCAACACTCTAACCACTATACTACACTGGCTGTTGGAGTTTTTGTTTTTACATATCCTTGAGCTTTGGTGACAACGGAAAGATAGTGTGGGAAACTTAAAAATAAAGACAGACCTTTCTGTCCCCTGTCTAGTGTACTTTCCCATCAACCCTACATAAGCCACCCTCTGTTATTTTGCAAAGTGTAACTTATTATTCCATAAGCTATTAAACTTAATAGCCCTGGATTTAGCTCTCATTTTAACGACCGTTAAAGCTTAGCTTACCTATTGGGTACAGATAATCTACCATACTGATAAATGGCTGTGGTTCTCAGCACAAAGAGGATAATGAGGATGGCTCTCTCTCCCTTTTCCAGCAAAGGCTGCAGAAGCAATAACTCAGTTCTGTAACGGAGATGTTTTATAATAACCTGCCTTTCCACTATATTTTAATTTCCTGGAACTAGGAAAACATATCTATGCTCACTATGTAGGCAGAGAAGGTGTTGTTGTTATAGATGCAAAGATTACTCAAGGCTCTCAGCATTTAGGCATATCTAAACAACAGACTAAAGTTTAAGAGTGATTCCCTTTACTCAGGGAATCCTGGGAACTGTAATTCTGTGAGACAGTTCACCAAAAGAGAATTCTCCACACCCTTAGCAAAAGAGCAGCCATTATAGTTAAACTGATAGATTTGTAGTGCAGTTTGTTCAAGCAAGACCCAACAGTTACTAAGACAAAGACAAGATAGACAACCATACTAGTGATTATCACTCACCTCCAGGATCGGGAGTTAAACGAAGCAAGCTTTTTAAAAGAAACACAAAGTGAAGAAGGGTGCACAACCAAGCTTGATTTGAAACATACCAAGTAAGTGCCATAAGCCAACATAAGACTGGTTAATACTCCACCTCCCACTGAAACAAGACATACCAAAAAGATGAAGAAGCTGGGATTTCGTGAAAGAGTATCTAACACATGCATAAAGAACTGCCACAGCTCTTTAGAGAAGCAGGATCCACATTTTGAAGTACAGAAAAATGCTGCTATTATATCTTTAACAAGAGTTTTAACATCTCTTGCAAACATCAACATTGGTTTCGTTTGATGTTATCATGTACTTAAATAATCAGCAGTTATTGAGCATCGTAAAAGTGTGCAAACTATATCAGGGAAACAAAAAATCTCTTCATTAAATTGAGGGGAAAAGTTAAGGACAAAAATCTACTCAAAGTTAGTATCAGTGATTTACTGGAAAACCAATGCAATGCTTTAGTAGGTAATTTTAAGGCACTGGTTTTTGTTTTTTTGTTTCTACCTAGAGCAAGATACCCATGTCTGGAGCCTTGTGGTAAGTCCTGAATGAGTTGCCTTTACTCAGAGGAAATACTTCATCCAGCTTTATCACTTTCAAGTTCATCACAAAAAGGTGATACACTGTAGCATCACATACAACTACCTGACAAATGGCTGGAGTCATGTTTACTCAATGTTGCTTCATACACTGTATATTTTGCTCTTTTTCAGAGACAAATTAAAATGAGGAGAGAGCAAGGCTAAGAAATATAGACCAGTCTTCCCCAATGAGTTGGACTACAACTTACATCATTCCCAGACAGCATGGCCATGATGACACTGGCTGTCCCACCCATCTGTAAGGCATCAGATGGCCTGCATTGGCTGCAGCAGACTCTCAGTAAAGGGGCTAACCATGAAGGAAAGGAAAGAAGCAGGCAAAGGTTCTAGCACACAAGTTTTAGTCCAATGAGCACAGGCAGGAGTTGTTAAGACAGCAAAACACAGTTAGGCTGTTAGATATGTTACAGAATCCAGAAGGAGTCCAAAGGTTAATAGCATAGATAGTCAATTACAGGGTAAACTCCAGAAAACAACACACTGGAGTTGATAAAATGATGTTACAGCACTTAGTACGCACATACAGAAGGGTTACCAGAGCCTGCTGAGCTCCACCCAGAGCCCAGCTGCAGTACATTACAGCTCTGATCTGATCCCTACTCATGAGGAGTCACTTTCCCCTGAGGAGTCCTTCTTTGCAAGCCCATTCTCCTCACTGGAGCCCTACTGGCCTGTCACTTGAGGTAACAACCATCCTGGGAGCCAGGGGCAAAGTCCACTTCCCCTGATGTAGGGTGACCATATGAAAAGGAGGACAGGGCTCCTGTATCCTTAACAGTTGCATAGAAAAAGGAATTTCAGCAGGTGTTATTTGTATACATGGAGAACCTGGTGAAATTTCCTCTTCATCACAATAGTTAAAGGTGCAGGAGCTATACTAGAGTGACCAGATTTGAAAGAGGGCAGGGCACCTTCACCTTTAACTGTTGTGATGAAGAGGAAATTTCACCAGGTTTCCCATATATACAAATAACACCTGCTGAAATTTCCTTTTCAGTACAACTCTTAAAGATACAGGAGCCCTGTCCTCCTTTTCATATGGTCACCCTATGGAGCTGGAGCTGCAGCTATCTTCCCCAAGGGCCCAGGCTCCTCCTACTGTCACTGGTGACAGTGACTGATCTGGGGTACCCTCAGTTTCTGGGAACTCTAGCTTTTCCTCTGAGGAGGAATTCTTCCAATGGGGGCATGCTACCAGGTTCAGGAAGGTTGGTATAAACCATGAATCCCATATTATTTATTCACATTGACATCACACTACAGTAGCGTCTCTTCTATATTTCCCCAGAGTGCCTCTGATCCCCATAAAGAGACATTTCCTTTCGTGAAAGGAGTTTGGGAAATCCTTGTGACTTCAGCTAATGGTTTTGATGAGGCAGAAACATCTCCTCAAAAAATGCTTGGACTGTACACATATTCTCCCTTTTAAATCCTGTGTGATGCCATTGCGTCCCCCGATGCCTGCTGTGTTAACAGCTGTTTCCTCCTTCCTGGATTAGACTCAGGCATGATGCCACCCAATCACATCATAAATGGGATGGCATCACAATGCTTTGCTTCCAATCACAATACTCTGTCTAATCAAGACAACTGAAAATGAAGGCAATTTAAAGTCATCAGCAAACATGTAATAAATGTTGGGAAATCATCAAACAAAGGAGGTGTCTTTTTGGCACTACCAAAAATGTTTTCTAAAAACCAGGGGGTATTTTTGGTTCAGCCCTAGTCTTGAAAGTATGGCACATATTCCTGGATAGCCCCTTTAAATGAATATGCTCTGTGTTCATATTCACGCAGTACTGGTGTCTACGCAGCTTTCAAATATAATTTTCATCCATATAGACCTGTTCTGTAAAGCCCATCCTTCCCAATGCCATGCTCACTGCCAACTGTCATGAATCTTTATTTTCTCCACTAATTGGCTCATAAAGCATCTGCTTGGCTTGGTTCTCCTTTTAGCCCCCCTTCATCTTCATCCATCGTTGTTTGCTCATATAGTTCATCTCACCTCACCCCTCATACAAACTAGAATTACCCCTCCAGTCTACAATTATGGCTCCCCATTCACTGATGTCCTTCACCTACAACCATCTACAACCAAACCCATGGTCTCCAGTACTTCAGTGGATCAGGCTGTGGTCCTCTGAATTCCTTGCCATGAAGAAAACATTTGTGCAGAAATCCATAGCTGCTGGGGCAGAATTTTTCTCTTGGATCCAGTGGAAGAAACCTAAGTTTTGCCTTTTCCCTAAAGTTGGTAAGACTTTCCCTCCCTTTCTTCCCTTTCCAGTGTACAGAAGTGTGTGTGTGTGTGTGTGTGTATATATATATAGCACCCCCAAAACTAGAATGCTTTGCAAACCTTTATTATGGAAAGGATGACCCAGGTATTATGGGTTTTAACTTTCTTTTCATGGTAAGGACCTTAAGGATTTTCTTAAGGATGATCACGCTTTTCAAAAGACAGGATCTCTTTGCCCATGCTAAGAATAGAGCAGAGGAAGAATATGCGGCATCATAAATCAATACTCCTGCTCAGTACCAAACTGGGATTGGCAGAGGCCCATTAGCACATGCCAAGGATGGGGCTCATTTAGCTGATGATCACTAGCTGTACAGCTGGCTCCAAGCCTCTGTTTTCCTGCATCAGCTTATGCCATTGATATGTCTTTATGAGCAACAATGGAAGCAGCAGATGGGTCTGTCAGCAGCCGTGGCCGAAATGGAAAGTTGTTGATGGAATTAGGAACCCCATTCTGCTGGTCTTATTTTGGGGAGTGCAAGAAACTCTGCTGACGGACACAGGCTTGTCAGGGACGGAAGGGTCACAACATATTTCAGGAGTTCAATGCCACACCTTGGTATTATTGCCCTTTGGTTCCCCTCCCCTCTTCAATATCCACTCACTGTTGTAGCTGCTGCCGCCATTAGTCTCTGCTGATACCAGGCTTTGCTGACTTGGCCCTTCAGAAGTGGCCCTTCCTGACAGGAAGTGGGAAACAAGGGAGGGGAAGAAGGGAGAGGAAAGACAGACAGAGACACACACAGAGAGAGAATGGAGAGGAATATTTAGATATTCTCACTTGAATGTATTCCAAGACACTTCAAAACTTTTAGTCTGTATCTTGCGATGTCCATTCATGCTTCGGCAAATCACTCACAAACCAAAGTGCTGCCATCACAGTTCTCAGCGTATGAGGCATTGCAGATAGATCTGCATTTAATATTCATTTGCCACAGTGCTGGCCCAAGACCTTCCGCTACTTTGAGGCAGAACACCCCAATGATGTCATATCTCATCTCGATGTCTCCCGAATCTGACAACCAATGCATTTCTGACAACCAATGTAAGACAACCTGCATGTACTATTGTTGCTGTTTTGGTTAAATGTTAAAATTATTATATACTTTAGACAAAAAGGAAATAAGCACACACGTACACATGTAATAAAATACCTAATTGATAATCTGCTGTCGGTGGTGAATCTTTACATCCTTCCCAAGGAACGATACAGTCAGTCCTGGTATGCCATATTTTGATGACTATAATAAATTCCATTTGAATTACTGCAATGGCACGTGGGCCTGCTTTTATTTATTATTTATTTTATATATTTATTATATATTTATACTGCCCAACAGCCTAGGCTGTCTGGGCAGTTTACAACTAAAACCATAATATAACAATACGATTTAAAACTTTAAAAATGACATAAAACCACAATAACTTACAATCCAGGGAAGCCTTGTCTAAAAAAAAGATATGTTTTTAGGAGGTGTTTAAAAGATATTACATGTTCTGCCTCCCAAACCACAAGAGGGAGGGTTTTCCAAAGGGTGGGTGCCGCTACAGAGAAGGCCCGGTGTCGAGGTTCTTTATGAAGACATTCTCTTCGTCTCGGAATGACGAGCAGAGCCTCCTCTGAAGACAGTAAATGTTGCCTGGGTGTATATAGGGGAAAGCGGTCTGCTAGGTATCCTGGTACCAAGTTGTTTAGGGCTTTATAAGATAATAGCATGACCTTGTACATGGCTCGGTAGCTAACCAGCAGACAGTGCAGTTCTTTAAACGCTGGTTTTATGTGGGAAGAGCTAGAGCGTCCCAGCGAGCACCCTAGCTGCTGCGTTCTGCCCAAGCTGCAGCTTCTGAACCACATACATGGGTAGCCCCACATAGAGCGCATTACAATAGTCTAATTGTGAGGTTACCAGTGCATGAATGACCGTGGCTAGGCTATCCCTGTCTAGGAATGGGCGTAGCTGCCGTACCAACTGAAGTTGATAATGGCCGCTCTGTGCTACCGAGGCCACCTGGGCCTCCAGTGACAAAGTTGGGTCCAGGAGCACCCCCAAACTATGGACCTGCTCGTTTGGAGGGAATGCAACCCCATCCAGAACAGGCAAACACCCCAATTCCCAGACCTGGGAACCACCAACTCACAAGGTCTCTTCAGTTTATTGGCCCTCGTCCAAGCCATAACTGAATCCAGGCACCAGTTCAGAACATGTATGGCCTCTCCCAATTCAGATGTTACAGAGAAATAGAACTGGTTGTCACCACTCTCTCGAGCACCTTGCTAAAAAATGGGGTATTTGCGACCGGATGGTAGTTAGCATAAATCTCTGGGTCATGGGAGGGTTTTTTCAAGAGTGGTCACACCACTGCCTCCTTCAAAGCAGCAGAGACCACCCCATCACCACTCCCCTGACCCAGTTGGTCAGCCCCCCTGCAGCTAGCTTGAACAAGCCAAGACGGGCAAGGGTTGAGAGAACATGTGGTAGGTTGAACAGATGCCAACGTCCTCTCCACATCCTCAGGCTCCAAAAACTGAAATTGATTCCACAAAACGGGATAAGACAATGCACTGGGTAGGGCGATCATATGAGAAGGAGGACTGAGCTCCTGTATCTTTAACAATTTATTGAAAAGGGAATTTCTGCAGGTGTCATTTGTATATATGGGGAACCTGGTGAAATTTCCTCTTCATCACAACAATTAAAGCTGCAGGTGCCCTGCCCTCTTTTAAATCTGGTCGCTCTAGTACAGCTCCTGCAGCTTTAACTGTGGTGATGTAGAGGAAATTTCACTAGGTTCCCCATATATACAAATGACACCTGCTGAAATTCCCTTTTCTATGCAACTGTTAAAGATACAGGAGCCCTGTCCTCCTTTTCATATGGTCACCCTAATCAATAGCAGTGTTCAAGTCAGCATGAACGTGAGCGATTTTATCCTCAAAATGTCCTGCAAATTCATCACAGTGAGCCTTCAAGGGTTCTAGTATTGGACTGGGTGGGTTAGATGTAATTAATCCCCTGCCTAAAGGCAGTCTGGAGACTTCGGCTAGTGCAAAATATGACTAAGAGTTTTAACTGGCACCAGGCATTATGAACATATTATGCTGGTCCTTTTTCACCTTCACTAGCTTCCAATTTGTTTCTGGGCACAGTTCAAAGTGCTGGTTTTCAGTTTAAAAACTCTACACAGCTTGCAACCTTGGTATTTGATGGAATGCCTGCTCCCATATGTCCATGCCCTAAATAATCTTCAGAAGCCCTTCTCCATGTGCCCCTCAACCAGAAGTTTCAAGGGTGGCCACAAGAAAGAGGACATCTTTGGTACTGGTCTCCTCATTTTTGGAATACTACCCTATGGAATGCTTGGCTGATGCCTACATAGTTATCACTTTGACACCAGGCTATGACTGTCATGTTCTCCCAGGCTTTTAAAGATTTGTGGTTTCATTTTAACTCCTACATCTGGAGGCTGTTTTAGCTTTTATAGTTCTCTTGTATCTTAGTGCCTCTGCCTTTGTGTCCTTCAGCTGGTCTACATAATTTACTACAGGAATTGGTATTTACCAGGTGCATTTCTCTTACCTTGGATTTATCATCTAGTAGTGCCCCGCCATGCATGTCAGGTAAGTTTATTTGCCCATGATCTCCATCAGTGCCATTTGTTGATTGGAAGCAGATAAATGCATCATATGATGACCCTAACTCATGTGATGAGTTTTTCCAGAAATATTGCCAAGGTGTAGGAAATTTACCATAAGGATACGAAGCCTGGTGGTGAAAGCAAACTCTACACTACCTCTACATGTTTTAAAATTTGAGCTTCTTTTTAACAAGGCCAATTTTCAAGTACGGAAGGTATTCAGGAGAAATCAACCCAAACTTATCTTCATTGTCCATTGGTTATTTTCTTTTGCTTTCTAAAATGGTTTGCAGAGTAACTGTTTTAATCTTGTAAAGCCACCTTGAGGCTCAGCATTGGGCAAAAGGCAGAATACAAATAAATATTGTCATTGTCATCATCATCATCATCATCAAAAATCAAAACCGAAGACATTTGGATTTTAGAGTGCATTTACCATAAACATTTATGCAGGGCATTTCAAGAAAAATGAATATCTACCAAACCTATACACACTTACCTGGGAGTAAGTCCCATTAAACTCAATAGGACATACTCCTGAGTAGACATGATAGGTTTGTGCTGTTGGGTTGACTGCATGCTTGAAATCATTTTTGAATATTCAGTTCAGTTCATTAGCAAACTAAGAATAACCCTGCTGGATTGGATGAAAGATCCATTTTGTCTGAGATCCAGTGGCAGTGAGCCAGATGCTTGCAGGAAGTTAACAAACAGAGTATGAAGGCAACCGCCTTCTCCTTTAAACAAAAAAAGGGGGTCATTTTACCTAACATACCTTCTGTCAGTGAATCTCATACATTAATTATGTGGTGTGTGAAATTCTTTCTTCCATCCATTTCAAATGTACTATGGGGGTACACATGGCCCCCTCCAAGCATTGAATGAATATGAGGAAGGGGCTATAGGGCTGCACAGACTAGCACCACCCACTGCCATCCCCACCTACGGCTGCCATGCCCTCCTAATGAATGTCCATTTGTCATTCATCAGAAAGAATCCTCCACACCTACAGATGTATGTGCTGAGAGCTCCTATTTATTTATTTATTTATTTATTTATTTACAATATTTATATACCACTCCCCATTGAAAATTTCAGAGCGGTGTACAAGATAAAATAAAATAAAAACAGAATAAAACACTTTAAAATAGATTTTAAAAGAAACAAAATGTACAGTGAACCATGGCTGGTCATTAAGGAAAGGCTTCCTGGAATAATGACGTTTTCAGGAGGCGCTGAAAGGAATACAAAGTTGGTGCCTGCCTGACCTCCAGAGGCAGGGAATTCCATAGGAGGGGGGCTACCACACTGAAGTTCATTGCACCATTGCCATGTTCATTGGGGGAACATGGCAATGGTGCATGGTGGGTGGGGCTAGCCCATGCATCTACACAACTCCCTTGATACATTCATCTATTTCACTGGGTGACTCCAAACTCTAGTATTATGAAACAGAGAGAGAGAGAGAGAGAGAGAGAGAGAGAGAGAGAAGTACTGCAGGTGCTCTAGAATGCTGTGGCCAGTCTGTTGACCAGAAGTGCTGGTTATGACCTACAAAGCCAGATACAGCTTGGGACCAGGCTACCTGAAAGACCACCTTCTCCCATACGAGCCTGCCTGGGTTTTAAGATATTTGGTAGAGGCCCTTCTTTTGGTACTGCTGCCTCAGAGTCATGTTTGGTGGCCATGCGAGAGAGGGCCTTCTTATGGACGCTCCCAGGCTGTGGAACTCCCTCTCTCCCATCCTTCCATCAGCAGGCACAGATGTTTTTATTGAAGCAGTTGCCTTTGGTGTGTAAGCTGGTCTGTTGAGTTGGGCACTGCTTTTATTCTGTTATTGTTGGTTTGTTTTTTAATATTCTTGTTTTATTATTGTTTTAATCATTTTTTTCTTCATTTTTTTTTAAAAAAAAGTTCCTATGATTGTAGGCTGCCTTGAGTGCCGTTACCTTGGTGGAAAGGTGAGGTACAAATTAAATAAATCAATAAAGCACGTTCTATCCACTTTCTCCAACATCCATCAACCCCAGCCAGCATGGCCAATGGTCAATTATGATGGGATTTTTGGTCCAGCAACATCTGGAGGGCCACAGGTCCCCCAGCCCTGCTATAGAGAACCCTATAATAGGATGCGCAGTCACTTATAAAAGAATCTGCACATTCACTGAAAATCTTTGTGATCATGCATGATAGCGACAAAATTAATTGGCAGCCTTTCCCTTTGCTAAACAACCTCCGCTTTTATGCAGGAAAGATATATCAAAGTCTGCTTTTGTCTTGAAAATACATTTGATTCCAGATGACAGCATATTTCCATTAAGACTGCACGCGTAGCCTAGTAAGACAGCCTCACCAATGCTCTTGCATTTTACTCTGCTTCAGTATTCTGGGGGATTTCCAAAATGATTGGTTTTAAAAGATTGTAAGATGCTTCTTGGCCACCCAGGGTGGATATGAGCAATCATTTTGCACTTGATATATTGTAATGTTCCCTTTACGCCACTTGCTTGACATGCAATCATAGGGATATGGGAGATGATTCCTCCATGGTATAATCCCATGTAGTTATAGTATACCTGCACATACTGGGACCCCATGGGTGGGATCAACTCCACAGGGTGTTTGTGCCTGGTTGCTACCCTCACAATTGATTGGGCAATAGTCAGGTGGGAATTATTCATAGAATTGGCACTGGTAATCACACACAAAAGCCAGGTTCATGCAACATGTTAAACTATGGTGGATAACTTCCAAGAGCCAATCTTGTAACCCACACTGTGCAGAAAGATTTACACAACGCACGATGGCTTACCATGTCATCTGGTGAGCATACATGGGTAATGGAGATCTACCACAGAGATGCATGCCTAGAGTGGCTGAAAATGCCGATGCTGCTCCACTCAACAGATCTCTCAATAGATCTGCCTAACAACAGCTGGTGTGGCTTCTGGGAACCCTTTTCTGGTATGGGGGCCACTGGGATGGCCCCCATACCAGAGGACTCCAGCGGAAATGTGCCTTGGAATGGGTGAGCAAACCGCTCTGAGCAGTGAGGTTGCATGCTAGGAGGGCAGCCCGTTCTTTTGGTAACCCTCTCTGCAAAGTGGCTATGGGTTTTTGGGTCATCTGAACATGCCCAATGACTGTAGAAATGTGGAAACACACTATGGGGAGGAAACTGCAACATTCACATACTGCAGGGATATGTGATGGGGACCAGACAACTGGCTTGGTTATGTGCACATCATTTGGTAACTGATAGTCTGAATTCACACACCTCTCAGCTTTGCCCTGTTGAAGTGCATGTTCATCTCAGGTCTGTTCTGAGTGGAACTTGATTTAAGCAGCAGGTGACCTTCAGCACTGAAAAACATTTGAGTATCAAATATAGATGCAACCAGAAGTTGCACCACTTTGAAGAGGGACACGTATTTTCAGTAAAATCTACAGTTCAAAAATGAGGGGCCATTTTTGACATCTTGAGTTAAAATTCTCTACTCAACTTTTATGACAGTTATGTTTAGTAGGGATGTGCTCCGCTCCGATTAGAAGCGGAGAATCAGAAGCCAATTGGCCTGCTCCGCCTTGCCCAGAGGCAGAGTAGAAGAGGACCGGGGACCCGTAGAAGCACGGCGAAGAGAAGCGCCCATATGCGGAGCGCTTCTCTTTTCGCGGACCGATCCGATCGCCATTTTGAAAAATTTTGCCCATAGGATTGCATTGCGGAAAAGAATAGGGGATAACTGTGTTGTTTTTTAAGCTATCTTTCTGAAACTTCTTGTGCTTAGAGAGTCGTGGCTGGGGGTCATTTTGAGCCTACTCTCAGCTCTCTGCGTGCTGCGGTTCGCTTGCTAGAATTTTTGGAAAAATCGGGTAAAACAGTGGAAAAATGTATCTTTTTCGAAGGGCTGAGGGGCAGAGTCAACTCCCGGTCATGATCACATGATCCCAAAGTTGGAGGAGGGGATAGGCAAAACGGGTAACTTGGGATTCTGGGAACTTCTCTTTCTACTCTGAACGGACTTTGGGTTTGAAGCCATGCCAAGCCACTACACACCCAATTGTCTGTTGGGAACAATGTGGGTTGTTCAGCAAACAACCCATGGTGCCTTATTCTCAGGATGGATCCGCGTGATGTGTGAACTTGCCTATAATTCTGGGACAGCCTCAGCCACGAGACAGATCCCTGCTTTGAAAACACAGGGCCTGCTTATATTCATGCAGCAGTTTATCAAGTCAACAATGAGAGTAGCACAAGCCTTGTGAAGCAACATTGTACATGTTTGCAATGTGCTTGGACTCATGGAAGAAGAAATGTAAAGCTTGGGCTTGAATGTGAAGATGCAAGTGGGGGCAATATTATAAAATGTCCCTTCCCTGCATGTGATACTTTCCCAAGCTCAGTTCAAAGAATTGTCACTGCATTTATGTCAGCTCTGGAGAATGGAAAAATCAGGTCCTCAGAAACACATGGATACCCATTATGATGATATATGGACTGCCAGCAACTGTGGGCACACACATATGCAAAGAAGATTTTTCCTAACTGTGTGCTGATGGGATTGGCATTGGGCCTTCAGTCTACATCCAAATGTGAAAGAGTTTC
Organism: Elgaria multicarinata webbii; assembly: GCF_023053635.1. Classification (NCBI taxonomy): domain Eukaryota; kingdom Metazoa; phylum Chordata; class Lepidosauria; order Squamata; family Anguidae; genus Elgaria; species Elgaria multicarinata. Next base: position 21,680,808 of record NC_086176.1, read on the forward strand.
TGGCATGTAGCCCCTTGGGAAAACTAGCAATAGTACAGTCAGCATTAGGCATCCTTTAGTCATGCTGATTTCAACTGGAGAGTTAAGTACATACCTAACTTTTTGTCACTGAATCAATGGAACTTAAAAGGGAATATATCTGGATCACAGTCATGTGTGATGAGAGATGGGTTTGTTTGTTTTTTTTGGTTTTGGTCAATTTGCAATTAACTATTACAGACTAAGAACATCAAAAAATGAAGACAACATGTCTACTATCTGTGGCCACAGCTAGACCTAAGGTTTATCCTGGGATCATCCAGGATTCGCCCCTGCCTGAGCACTGGATCCCCTGTGTGTCACCTAGGTGAACAGGTTTGACCCCTGGACGATCCAGAGATAAACCTTAGGTCTAGCTATGGCCTGTGTAGTTTGGCACTCAAACCTCTTCCCATGAATGAGAGCCCAATGTCAGTTACATGTAAATTACATGAACCCTCTAGCTCACAATATGTTCCCAAGCTGGTGCCAAATACATTGCTCTCTCCAGAATGATATGAATTAGTGCAAATCTCACTAACAAAAACAAAGCAAAACCTGGCCATGTTTTTGTGTCTTTGAAAGCAGCCTGAAACAGAAATTTTGTGGCACGAGTATAAAGTGATGGGGGAAACAACACCAGTTTAGGGTGCATTCCTCTGCGTGTTTCAAAAGAAAAATGGCCTACAACTCCCAGCATGCCCTAGCCAGCTATGCTAGCTGGGAAATCCTGGGAGTTGTAGGACTTTTTTCTGTCTAAACATGCATAGGATTGAACTCTTAATATCTCTGGCCCAGTTTTCACATCATGTTAAACCATCAATCATGGCTTAATAAACCATAATGTACTTGTGTATGCTGTCCATTTGGTCCTGCCTCACAGGAACATAGTAAACTGCCTTATACTGAGTCAGACCATTGGTCCCTTTTGCCCAGAATATTGTTGACACTGACTGGCAGTAGCTCTCCGGGGTTTTTGATAGGATTTTCCCCATCCCTATCTGGAATTGCCAGGGATTGAACCTGTGGTTTCTTGCATGCAAAGTATGTGCTCTTCCACCAAGTCATAATCCCTCCATTCAGTTCTCTCTTGGTTCAAGTGGGGAAACAAACCAGGATGTTCCAATAAGCATAGCTTCCTGTTACATGCAGACTAGGAATTATGGTTAATTGCTTTCAAATAAGCCAAGGTTCATAAGCCAACTTTAAACCCTGGCAGGCACCAGCATATTGTTTGTGCGCATCATGGTTTAGTAAGCCAGGATTGGGTGCTTAACATGATGGGTGAACCAAGTCCATGCCAAGTTGCTATTAAAAGCACATGAGCAGAGCAAGTAAAAAGGTGGCATAGTAATTATTACATAAAATCTGAGCCCTAGACTCTTTGCTATCATAAGGTGGATATAAGTAAACTGGCTTTTAAAGCCATATTGTGTCTCCTCTGAATGAATGCTTCGAGGCGGTAATGGGCTGGATGAGGAAAAACAAACTGAAGCTGAATCCAGACAAGACGGAGGTGCTCGCTGTCAAAGGAGGTGTGTCAACTGGTTCTGGAGGTGTGTCAACTGGTTCTGGATGGGGTTACACTCCCCCTGAAAGATGGTGTTCACAGTTTTGGGGTGCTTCTGGATCCGTCACTCCAAATGACAGCCCAGGTAGATGCGACGGCCAGGAGTGCCTACTATCAGCTTCAGCTGATACGCCAGCTGCGCCCCTTCCTAGAGTTGGAAGACCTAAAGACGGTAGTGCATGTGCTGGTAACTTCGAGGCTCGACTTCTGCAATGTGCTCTACAAGGGGCTACCTTTGTGCCTAGTCTGGAAACTTCAATTATTCCAAAATATGGCAGCCAGGCTGGTCACCTAGGGGGGAACCACATCATACCAGTTTTAATGGCTACCTGTGGGATTGCCTTCTCCTGTACAATCCACCCCGCACACTCAGCTCCTCTGGGAAGAATCTACTTCAGTCAACCAAAACTAGATTGAGAACTGTTACCCAGAGGACCTTCTCTTCTGCTGCTCCCAGACTGTGGAATGGCCTGTCGGAGGAGATTCAGCAACTTGACAGTCTTTTAGAATTTAAAAAAGGCAATAAAGACTGATCTATTCTGGCAGGCCTACCCAGTGAAATTTTATAATGTTTTTAGAATGTTTTTAGGATGTTTTAATCATGTATGTTATGTTTTTAATCAGTTTTTAATGTGTTTTATATTCATTGTTGTTCCCCGCCTCGATCCAAGTGGAGAGGCAGGTAAGAAATATATTATTATTATTATTATTATTATTATTATTATTATTATTATTATTGAGAAAAGATTGGATCCTGATGTGAATGCAAAGGTATGCATGCGTTAATATAAAACTGTAGTTGCTGCGGTAAAACATGGCACATTCATATATGTACTTCTAAACCAATCTATATACACCTACAGTAAATGAGAACTAACGCCATATCCTTCTTGTTTCACATAAGAATCTGAAGCAAATGTGCATCTTTTCAAGGATAAATAGGCCCACAGCCTATCCATGAAGCTCCTAAATATTTTAAATGACATCCGAAGCACAGAGTTTAAACACTGATGGATTAGGGTAATTCAGCCATCTGAAAGCTAGCAAATAAATCATCCCAGGGTGCCCTACAAATTTCCATCTACAAAATTCAGACTTCTTTTTCCATTTTCCAAAATAGAAGCTAAACCTGCTGGCTCTGCAATCTATGCCTAGGAAATGTCTACACCTGAGGGGGAAATAATAGAACAGATGCCCTGAGGACTCTTTCTCAAGATGGCAAGCTGCTCTTATGCAAGGGTAGTGCAGGATAACTAAATCAAGCAAGCCTCATAGTCTCTCTACCAAGCATTTCACACAGATCAAACTGAAGTCAATGGTTCAATAAGGACTAAAGTCTGTCTACAGGTACATTTGAGAAGCTCCTGCTGAAATCAATTGAAGCTGAGGCTTTTGTGGCTTACCTAATGGCAGAATCAAAGCTAGCAGGCTTTGAAACATAGCCAGCTTCAAATGTAGTGCGGCAAACCTTAACCCTTATGGAAAACTCAGTGAATAGAACATGGATGAACAATTTCTAGTGTGCTGTTATTCAAATCCACCATGTAAGATAGTGTCTCCCTCTTGCATCTACTAACTTGGGGAGCAGTTCAGGAAACAGAAGTTATATCAACTTTATCACAGAGGAGAATAATATATTCAGAAGGTGTACAAAGATTTACAGCAACTCCCGATATATGTAGGGATATAGCTCATCATCAGGGGAAAATGTATTTAAATGCAAACAATATAAAAATGAATGCAAGTATAATTACAAAAGACCCAATACCATATCAAAAGAGCATATATCCAAGCTGTATGCAAGTTGCAGATAACATTCTACTCAATTTTAATAATTTGGTCTATTACTTTAAACACCTTAGCTTGTACAATTTAACCTCTCTGCACTACACTGGCCTTTGGTTTTGATACAAAAGAGGGCAGGGCTCCTGCTGCTTTAACTGTTGTGATGAAGAGAGCATTTCACCAGGCGCGGCATGTATACAAATCACCTACTGAATTCCCTTTTCTGTGCAACTCTTGAAGAAACAATGCCCTTTCCTCCTTTTCATATGGTCACCCTGAAAAAAGAAGCAAGAACTTCCCATCCCATATTTTCTAGCTAGCAGCTATCTTGTTACAGAACCAACTGCAGAGGAGAAGCAACTGCTGAGGGGCAAGAAAAGCACAAGGGTGGACAGATATATTTTGTAGAATTCTTTGCATCCAGTCAACCACTAATTTACTCTTCTTCCCTTCTTAGCATGACTGTAGGCTGCAGTTGACCTTTTGAGATCATTAGTGTAACATCGTTAGCTAGGAAAGACCTGAAGGTTCTCCAGGCTAACCTGCTTCTGTCCTGAGGATCTTACACTCATTCAATTGCCTACTAATTAACTCACATCGTCCATATTACTGAATGCCATGATGTCAAATGTTTTCTTGGGTATAAAACGGCAAATCAACATGTTACAACACACATCTTTAAGATTAATAAAGAGTCTTAAGGAACATTTAAGGTGAAGCGGTATGCTGTATAATACTATGTATATTTACTAAGGCTGTTGGTAGATGAGGCATTAGCCCGGTGTGAGGCCCAGTCTCCCTCCAGTGCATCCAGATGACACACAGGGGATCCCGGGGTCAGGCCGGGCTAAGTCCTCCCTTGACCCGGGATAACCGGATGCGGTTATGGCCCGGTTTTTCCACAGCCCCGGCCTCAGGCCAGGGCTGCGGAAGGTCTAGCAGGGTCCATGGCTTTTCCCGGCTGCTCACTTACTCGCGAGTAGCCGGGAGAAGCAGTGGACTGGGCACAGCATTCCATAGGAGCGCTGTGCCCATCGGGCCGGGGGGGGGAATCACAGGGGGGGAGATGGGGGCCGGGGGAAAGAGCGGACCTGGCAGGAGAGGGGGGGGAAAGAAGAACGGGGACAGGCATGGTGGACGGGGGACGGGCATGGCAAGCGGGGACAGGGGACAGGCATGACGGACAGAGGGAAGAAGAACGGGGACGGGGGACAGGCATGGCGAGAGGGGGAAGGATGGGCGAGCGAGCGGGCAGGGGGTGGGCACGGGCGAGCGGGGATGGGCATGGGGAGTGGGGGAGGACGGGCGAGCGAGCGGGCAGGGGGGCATCAGGCATTGTGGGGAAAAAATCAGGGGCAGGGGGAGCGGGGAACCCTTTATTTTTTTTAAAAAAGGACTTACCTTTCCGTTGGTGCGCTCCTGCGCACATGGCCCTTTACGATCCCAAAGAAAATGGCTGATGCGACGGGGCTTCCCCTTACCCCGCCGCGTGTTACGTCTAGAAAAGCGCGACGGCGTGCGCTAGCTGCAGCGCGCCATCATTCCTACTCCCCACTGGATTATCCGGTAGGTCTAGCAAGGCCCTAAGAAATAAGTCCCATGAACACTCAGAAGTGGTACTTACTCACAGGGAAGGGTGCATAGAATTCACCCTTATTGTGATATAAGCTTTTCTGGAGCAGAACCTCCGAAAGATTATGGCACAATGTCTGCTAGTCTTTATGGTGTCTCAATATTCTTTCTTTTTTTTGTTGCAATGCGTTAACGTGATTACCCATCTGGAGTTTGTACGAATGTGCCTGCTCACAGATCAAAGAAGCCAAGAGCCCATCAGATCATTCAAATGACAAGGGTTCAGGGTGCAGGGGAATTAATTTCCAAGAATCAACATTTGAATTTAAAATGGCTGTTTTCCACACTACACAAGCATTCATGCATTTAAGCAAAATCGTAATCAGAACTATGAATTCTTATTATAGCTTATGGAAGCACTAATTAACATGTACGCCTTTAAGTTAGGTTGGAATTGGACTTTGCAATATCATGTTCGATATAATTCTACGAAATAGAAAATGTGTAATACACATCTTGAGTAAGAAACTTGTCAAAACACCTAAACAAACAGATAAACATGGGCCGCATAAGTAAAAGGAACTTGGGAGGACAAACGCAGACACTGGGCCAGAAAATATTTTGTTTCTGCAGCAACTTTTCCATTTAGTTTGAACCATATTTCTGAATGTGAGCAGTAAAGATTCTAAATTTACTTGCAAGCAGTAAAGATTCCAAATTCAAAAGACAATATTTTAGTCTGGTTCAGATGCTCTAAAATCCTCTGAAAAGGACACACCTGTAGAAAAAGTAATGTTTGTCCTTGGCCTTTTCTACATCTAAGGGTTATCCCAGGAAAATGGAGGGATCGTCCCTGCGTGATCCCGGGATATCCTGTGTGTCATTTGGATGCACAGGGTTGATCCCGGGACAATCCCGGGGGGAAAAGCAGGTGTAGAAATGGCCCTTGTGTCACCACACTGACAGGTGCTATTTTCTGACACTCTTTAGCATGCAATGGTGGCCTATTATTTCCCATCCATGTTTCATGTGAATTGGCATTGGGAGGTTTACAGAGCATCTGAACTGGCCCTCTGTTTACCAAGAAGAACTGAAATTACTTGGAAGATTTTGAAGATAGCCCTATGCATCATCTTAATTTGAGAGAGAGAGAGAGAGAGAGAGAGAGAGAGAGAGAGAGAGAGAGAGAGAGAGAGAATTCACTTCTGGATGAAAACCTTGCAAGCACATCTAGGGAAATATTTGGGTTTGAAAAATACACTCAACATTGACTTACTGTGATTATAATTAAATTACATATTTGACTGGCTTTCATAAAAACCTGGAAAAAAGCAAGTTCTTGACTATATAGGACTGGACAGAGCTCTTTAGTTCTGACCATGCCTTTACTGCTACATTGTTTTCAGCCCTATAAACATTTGCTAGGATTTTCCAGACCAACCTAAAGAGCCCAGTAAAGTCTGGGCTTTACTTTTCTAGATAAAAAAAAGGAGTGTTAAAGGAAGCCCGGGGGCTGCTGATCTCATCTTGTGCGTGGAATCATGGGTTATTCTCAACAGAAAATCCAATCAGTTAAAAAAGAGAAATAATGGTATGAAAATAAGTCTGCCTGGTCAAATTATAATTGCAAGAAAACAGGGAAAGAGACCAAACAATCCTGATGCCATTGTTTGTAACTTCTACATATAGGAGACAGAGGCTTCTTCATTCTAAGAGAATTGATTTGCAAACTGAAGATTGGCTCTGGTTGGATCCTACAAGCATTCTGAATTGGAAAAGAAAACCATGCCCTTTCAACATTCATCATCACTTCTAAGATGTTACTCAGGAGACAAATTTAAAAAATTAAAAAAAGAAAAGAAAAAAAAGAAGGGGAAAAAGTAGAATTAACAACCTGGACAAAAGTCCTTCTTGAGAAAGGGAGAAAGAAAATAGATTAAATGAAAATGGAGAAAACAAAGCAAGGAGTGGTGTCACAGCCACATCAGCTACATCTTGACATAAGCGAAGCCATGTTGGTACTGGAGGTGAACTATTCATTAAAAAAATCTTGTACGGGTGCAGGAATAACATTCACTCTGGTGAACTTTGAAGTGGCTGATTGATAAGCAAGTTCCTCTTACAGGACAAACAAGAAAAACCTAGACTTCCCCTTTTTCCTTAGCTGCCGAGCCAGATTTCCTTTTTCCCTAGTCACCTTGGTAAGAGGTCTGCTGCAGGAAAGTTGTGGTCAGCTAGAATTTCCGTTTTGGTAAACAAGCATTCTGCTCATGCTCTAGTTGCTTCTGCCAAACTAGCTAATAAAAACAGCTGGCACATCCAGCAATCCTGAGAAATGTATTCCTTGACAGAGGTATGTCTTCTCTCCACTGCAATGTGAATTCCTTTCCATCAATTAAAGATGTGTTGGATCATAAGCAGTGTCTTTGTAATGTTTGGGCCACAACAGTGGCATAGAGGCAATGGCAGCTTCCTGGTACTTCTACATAAAACTACTGATCTGGATGACTGTATATCAGTATGGCAAGGACTGACTTGGGAGGTGGCATCTTAATGGCTGGATAAGCAGCGCACAACGGAAAGATGGAGGAAATAAAAGTTTTCATCATCAGAAGTAGAAATAGGGCTTCTGAACATAAGGCCTGGCCGAAAGGGTTAGGACAATGGGCAGTAGCCAATGTGACACAAGTGACACAGTGTGTAGCACAACGCTTATAGCATTAGCTGGCACATTGGGTTTCTCTGGGGACTCTTGTCATACCAGCTAATGCTGTTGGTGTTGTGCTAGAGATTTTTTTACATGAGCACCACATAATTTGAATTAGCGCTCGTGTTGCATTGGATCCTGCTCAGTGTGTCTTAAATGGCACATGGGACACAATGGATGGATCAAGATGTTGGGTCAGAGTCCCACTGTGGTCTCTAAAAAGAATGGAACTGCAAGCTCTTGACAACTGCAGGCCCAGTTATCTCAATGACATGGCACCATAAGGACTAAAGATTAATATAGACTAATTGTTGTTGTTGTTGTTGTTTAACTTAATGTTTTATGTTTCTGTACTGGAAGCTGCTCTGGGAATAGGAACAGGGTATTAAGGGTGCAATCCTTTGCATGATTAGACAGAAAAATGTCCTAAAACTCCCATGCTAGCTGGGGAATGCTGGGGGTTGTAAGCCATTTTTCAGTCTAAACATGCATAGGATTGCACCTTAAATCAATCAATCAATCAATCAATTGCCACATAAAATTTGATCTCTTGGAACTGATTAAGTAGACTCTTCTCTACAAAAGCAGTCATGCTGTGATACAATGTTTTTAAAGAACGATTCTATTATTTTTTTCAAATACAAAAACAAACATATAAACAAACCAAAGTAAAGTTCATCCAGCTTAAATTTAGTTGTTGACAAATACATCCCTCCTTAACTTTTCAGGCAAAAATATGCATGGAATCCATTGGCTATTTAGAGATTTTATGATCCTTCAAAATAGCAAATTATATTTAGTTTCTTTTCCATAATCCAAAGAAAGGCTTTGATAGATGTTGCTGCATATGTCCCTGATTTGTATATGAATTAAATTATGTTGTATTCTACGAAAATCAGATATTTAACTCTGCCTTTAGCTAATTTAAGTTGACATGTCAATTTTTCTGCATGGCTGTTTGGCATAGCTCCATATACCAAGACTGCACTGTTCAAAGTTCTGCAATTTTCCAACTTCTAGCTATTACCCTGTGAGTTGCCATCAGCATGAACATAATTCCTTAGATGTCACATTTGCATTTTGTTCTTTCCATATTGTTAATAAAGCCAATACTGGTGTGACATGTATAATTTGATGTATAATGTTTGCAGTTTCTGAAAATATTGTGTTCCAAAACTGTAACACAACAGGATGTAACCACCACAAATGAATATGTAAACCTTGCTGATGACAGTTTCTCTAACATTTTGCATTATTGGTGTTCCTTATCCTTGCTGGATACACCAGCTTAATATACCAAAGATTGTTGATACAGTTTTCTTGAAATTATCTCGCTTGTGGTAAGAGCGACTAGATCAAGAAATATTGCAAATCATATCAATCAAGAAATATGATATTTGGAGAGAACCTCGGAGATTTTATGGGTATATATCAGTCTCAAGATTTTATTGTTTATAGCCAATGGCCATCACAATACAAACACAAAGCACGCAAGTATAAAACAGAAAAACCTTTGATACAATAAAACAAGAACACAACAAAATGATCAGGATTTAAAACATTCCTTCTGTTCAACCCCCTTAGGATTTGACGGTGGTATGATTTAGAAAAGCTGCTCTTATTTTTCTTGCAGCTAGCGCAAATAAAGCTATCCTACAGTTGATGAATTTGTCCCCATCAACCAACAGCCATCTAATTTTAAAATCATGGGTAGATATGGGAGCAATGGGGAAACATTCACAATTAACTGAACACATTTTATTGGGAGGAGGAAAAATAGATTTGTAATGGGGAACAATCCCTTTTTATACACTGTGTTAAACAATTTGGTAGAAATAGAAAAATAAACTAATTCCAGAAATATCCCCATTGGTTCCATTCTTGTTGAACCCAAATTTTGCCCCTCTAGATAAAGAAGAGGAACATGCATAATGGAAACAAAAAGTGTTTTATAGCAAGAGAGATGTCTATGGAAATAAAGCTACTCCCAGTTTAGCAGCTAAAAGAAAAGCTTCAGGGAATGCAAATGAATTGGATTCTCCTCCGTCAAATATATTATCTTATTACAAATCCTATAGTAAGACAAAGTATGATTAGAAATGTGACAAAATATGAATGTATTTTATGATTAATACCAAAGGATTAGTCTCTAAAATGTATTCACATTTTATTGAAATACATACAAGTATGTCAGATGGATTGAAAAGAAAATGGGAAGGTGATATTGAGATAACAATAAAGTAAGTTATATGCTGTGATAAATTTATGAGCTTTTCAGGTGCCACAGTATCTGTCTTTCTATCGGAAAGTTAGTGAGTACCATTGGCACTCATAAAATCTTTAGCTCATAAAATCAACTGTAATTCAACTAAGATGCACTGTACAAGTTGGATACATGCCAGGAGTCACGAAGGCCTTAAACAACAGACAGGGAAAATACTAAGAGCCTACTGAGTCAGTAGGTATTAGAAATGATGATTTGGAGATAGGGATGGGAGGATCTCTCAGTTTCACTCTCTCCTGAATTTGAAGTTTTAACATCTCAATTTCTTTTTGTCCCAAATGTGGAGAGTTTAGCAAGTTTTGGCAAATCCTTATCAAAACTGAAATGAAACAAAATTATCACCCATCCTTACTTGGAGATTGATGAGAAAGCTGTACTGAGGAACCAGGCCAGTTAGCAACTTTATAGGACTAGGTAGAACAGCATTGGGTCCTTGTGTCACCTGATCTTTGCTGAGCTGGAAGGTGCATCTGTGGCCATCTGTGGTGGTGGTGCTGAAGCACAGCAGAGGAGGACAGTAGCTCACTCCTCTGTCAAGCTACCATGAGGGTGGACTATGTAAGGCCCCAGGACCTGCTGCCAGAGTCCCCAGATTGAGATTCTTGGTGCCTAGCAAAGTACTGCCAATAAGGGAGAATTTTATAGACCTGGGTAGAATTGGTTAGTTGCCAGAATTAGAAGAAGCAATGCTGGAAAAGTTTCTAGCCAAAACACTTTTGCTTTTAGTGCACATATGTGAGTTGCCTTTGTGAACAAATATGCGTTATTATATCATGCATGCTTATTCTATACATATGATTTGTTTTCTGTTATCTTTCGAGGGTCTGTTACCCTCGAAACAGAGTCTCATCTCATTAAGAAAGGGTCTCATCTCATTAAGAAAGTCCTAGGAAGTCAATGTGGGACTTGTGTAATGAATGGGGGCATTTATAAATGTTTATTATTTATTTATTACATTTATATCCCACCTTTCTTCCATCATAGAACTCAAGGTGGCTACATGCAGTTCCCAGGTAGTCTCCCCTCCAAAGAGTGACCAGACCCAAACCTACTTAGCTTCAGCAAGGTGAATGCCTCATGTGTGCCTTCAGACCATGCCCTGTTTGAGGTGGTACATTCCCAGTAAAACTCTATTCTACATAGCTTAGCAGAATGGAATGGCCAGCCTCAAGTCACTGTGCCTTGAATTTTCCCTCTCATCCCAAGGAAACCCCCTAAAAGCTCTTATTCTAATTTCAGTGGATATGGCTATAAATAAAGCCAGTGTAAGTAGTATTGATATTGTTTTGCATTGTGAATATGGGAACTAACTGACAATAACAATCAAGAATGATTAACTTCAGCTTCTAATAGCTTCCTAGCAGCTGTTGCCAGGAATCAATGCATCACTTCAATACTGGGCAAGTTTTTTTTTCCCCTTGAGGAAAAACCCATTCCAATTGCCATCTTTGCCATGCTATGCTGACTGTTGGGCAATGAATTGGAAGGGGGATTGGAGAAAAAAGTGAGGATTATGCTCCATTAATTAAATGAGATTGAATGAATCACCAAAACAAAGGAAACGGGTCACACTGGTGCTATTGCAAGAACTACTGAATGGAAGTGAGCTATTGCACTAGAAGTGTGCATCATGAACACAGAATCTCCTCACGAAAGGAATGTCCAATCATGGAATGTACCAAACTGAGGACTTCTATTTTCCTGACATTATTGTATATTGCACGAGGAATGTACAGGTGGAAAAATTATGGAACTCACTACCACAAGATGTAGTGATGGCCACCAATTTGGATGACTTTAAAATGGGGTTGAATAAATTCCTGAAGGAGAAGGCTATCAATGGCTACTAGCCCTGATGGTTGTGTGCTACTTCAAGTATCTGAGGCAGTAAGCCTGTGTGCACCAGTTGCTAGGGAACATGGGCGGGGTGTGTGTGTGCTGTTGCACCATGTCCTGCTTTGTTGGTCCCTGGTTGACTGCTGCTTGGCCACTGTATGAACAGAATGCTGAACTAAATGGACCCTTGGGCTGATCCAGCATAGCACTTCTTATGTTCATGTGCCCGACAAGCTAGCCTCTTTAAATGAGAGGCTCTTTAGAAGAGCTTCTCCTGCTGATCTTAGTAACTGGGCAGCTTCGTACTGAGATAGGTGACCCCACAAATAGCTAGACCCAAAGTTGTTTAGAGTTTTAAAGATTAAAGGCAATCCCTTGAATTGAGCTTGGAAAACAACTGGCAACCACTACAGATCTTCTAGTATTGGGATGATACAATCCTGTTACCACTCACTGGTTAACAGCCTAGCTGCTGTATTTTGCATCAACTGAAACCTCTAGACACTGTTCAAGGAGAGTCCCATGTTGAAACCATTACAATAGCCTAGCTGTGATGTAACTAAAGGCATGATAACTGTTGCAAGATCAGACTGATGCAGGAATTAACCACAGTGAACACACTAGACATAGTTCTATAAACATGCTCCTCATCGTCCCTGCCATCTGAAGATCTAGGGACAATATAGGATCCAGGAGCACTCCCAAGCTCTGAACCTGATCTTTCAGGGGAAGTGTGACATCATACTGAACAGGTTGAATTCAAGTTCCCCAAGTCAGGCTTTCTATTGACCAACAGCAACCCTGGCCTAATTTACATATGTCATTTATCACGGGGTGGTCATGAGGTCATCCCTGCACATCCAAATAACGCACCGATGATCCCGGGGTGAACCAGGGACGAGCACTCAGTTCTCCCAGGATAGCTGGGACTGCTTTTACCCCATTTTTCACCATCTTTGGACCATCCCAAGCTCCGCAGGCAGTGTGGATCTCCCTCCTGGAGTCCTCCCATTTCTCCGCAAGTAGCGGGGCTCAGGAAATGGGCAAGAAACTGTGCAGGGGGAATCTGTGGGCATTGGGGGTGAGGGGGAGAGCATTTTTACCATCTTTGGGATGGCACTTGGCGTCTTCCAGCACCAAGTTCGTTGCTGTCCTTGTTGTTTTTAACAAAATCTTACCTTTGTGCAGGATCACGCCTGCTCAAATGTCTCCCCGTTTCTTTTCTTTTTAAAAAAAGGCGCCCTGGAATGTCCCTCTTCACTTCCGGGACAACTCACTGGCGTGTGGTCCCTGAGGGATGATCCCAGAAGTGGAAAATTCTGGGATCATCCCTCCCCACTCCTCAAAGGGCTGCAGGTGTAGATGAGCCCTATGTCGTTTCTGGGGTTTGGGCTTCTTTAAATGAGAGCTTTATAACACGTTTGTGACTGGATACTCACGGAAATGTATGGGTTATTTTGATGAAATCATGAGCCTCCTGCACGTCTCCCTCTCCTTCCCTCCATTATTCCACCTAAAAATAAATCTTGGAAAACACGATTCTTCTGAAATATCCCAATTCTTCCTGCCGTGTGCAGTCAAAGTTGTGCTACAAAACATCCACTACAGGGCGCTGTTCCACTTCACCTACTGTATATGAGTTGGGAAGTTTTAAATTGCAGACCACGTTTCAAATGCAGAGGAGAAGCAGGAAGCAAAGCTAAGCAAATGCAATTTCCTTTTAATCTAAAGGGCTTCTTTGGTCCCCTTTACCCAGCACATCATTGAACTAAGGCAACATTCAAGGCTGTTGACTGCTTCCTTGGAGCCAGGTAACAAAGAGCATATTGATGACATCTTACTGCAAGGCTCCAGATGACCTCTCCCAGGGGTTAAATAACATAGGGGACAGGAGAGAAACTTTTGGGGCTGCTTCCAACAGTCGCAATGCCAAACAGTAATAGTCTGAGGCCTTAGCTAGACCTAAGGTTTATCCTGGGGTAGTCCCGGAGTCGTCCCTGCCTGCTCCCGGGATATCCTGTTTGTCATTTACATGAACAGGGATGACCCCGGGACGATCCCAGGATAAACCATAGGTCTAGCTAAGGCCTCAGAAACAGCTTCAGCTATTGGGCGGTATAGAAATGCAGTAAATAAATAAATAGTGCATAGGATTAGGATTTTAGTCTCTTTAAAATATATGGGATCTAAAAATACAATGTGCAGTTTAGATCAGGGACTTGGGGTTTAGACAAGCAACATTCAATGGACTGCACCAGTTGATTTTGCAATGCCAAGGAAATTTAAGGCAGGCGTTATAGTGGGGAAGGAGAAGAACTTAGACATGTCTGGACAATAAAGTAATTTAGTGTTAAGGTATGAAAACTACTTCAATGGTGAGGAAAGAAGGCCTAAGTATCTTCTAGAAACCTGACTAAAAATCAAGTAGTGAAACAGTGCAATCCTGTGAATGTCTACTCAGAAAGAAGTCCCATTGAGATAAGTGGGACTTACTCTGAAGTAAATGTGAACTGAATTGCAGCCTAAATTTATTTCGGATTTGTATGCCCATATTTGCTTCCTCCAACTCACAGAACATGGTGTGTGTGTGTGGGGGGGGTATGTAGGAAGTTCAGAATAGGGATAGATTCAGCTAGTGATTTAGGCTGTTTGTGTTCGTTTGGGGGTGGGTGGGAAGGGCTAATGCTAAATATAGCTTGAAAGCATGTGAGTTGAAATGCATAATTGTTCCAGTCCAACAAGGGGGATCTGTGTGTTGAAGCCGCTTTCTGCTTGAGTGGGTGATGCAGATGCTGTGTGCATCTGGTTGCACATCAGCTTGTGCAACACTTACCTCAGCCCAATTGAATTGTGTTGGAAGACTTTACCATCTAGGACAGGGCTGGGCAACACATGGCCCTCCGAATGTTTTGGCCTCTAACTCCCATGATCCCTCCCATGATTGGCTATGCTGACTAGGCTTGATGGGAGTTATTGGCCAAAACATCTGGAGGGCCAAAAGCTACCCATCCCTGATCTAAAGCAACTGGTTGTGCATAACTAGAATATAAAATATTCAGGTTCTCTTGGTACATTCATACTGTAGTCTAATTTCCCCCTCTTCTCAAATCGTAGGTGAACTCATCACAGGTAAACTCTTTTCCTTTCTTTCTCCTGTTTATGCACCAGTCTCCTCCAGCTACCATCTATAAGTCAGGTTCTACAATGGATTTTGTATTTTATTTTTACAAAATATTCTTCCGACAGTTTACTCCCGGAAGAGAAGGATATGACTTCCTGCTATGAATAATGTTTTAGGCAGGTGTCGTGATAAGCCCCAGGAAATATCAGACAAATACCATTTTAGCTCAGAATAATTTTAAGAGGACAATAGTAATTTAACTCTGAACGTGTGTGTGTGTGTGTGTGTGTGTGTGTGTGTGTGTGTGTGAAGAATCCATATTTTCTCTCTCACCATCACTCTGTACATAGCACATGTAGAGGAAACTTCTAAACCCCTTAATGAAAAAGCTCTTCATTCAAGCAACCCTCCAGGCTCTAACCAGCTGATTTAAATGCAGTGTGTTCCCCATGTTCTCCTATACGCATCCTTCTGGCCAATTTATTCCATTTTCTTTTTAACACTCTGAAAGCTCCCATAAGATTGTGTCTGATACATGGGCACATTAACTTGAATTTAAAGTTTCAACACATGAACTAGAGTGGAAGTGAGAGAGGTAGAGAGCTTAGAATTGCAAAAATGACAGAAGTGAGGCTGCTGCTGAAAACGGCAGCCTTGCATCTCATTCTCCCTTTCTCCTCAGAAACACCAACAACCACTGGTATAAAGTGTCTGATGTTATGTCATTGCATTGCTTCATACAGAGCCAAGGAAGTATATAGGGGGTTTGCAAATGCACAGGTGTTTATATCATGTCACACATTTTGTCTTACTAAATGTTACAGAGGAGATAGGAGAAGTGAGGATGCTGTTTTCAGCAGCAGTCCCTTATCTGCCAGTATGGCCTTAGCTAGACCTAAGGATTATCCCAGGCAAATGGAGGGATCGTCCCTGCCTACTCCTGGGATCCCCTGTCTGTCATTTGGATGCACAGGGTTGATCCCGGGACGATCCCGGAATTTGGGCCTGGTCTAGCTATGACCTATATCTAGTTTTAGCCCTCCTTTTGGCCACAGCCAGACCTAAGATTTATCCTGGGATCATCCAGGGTTCACCCCTGCCTGAGCACTGGATCCCCTGTGTGTCACCTAGATGAACAGGTTTGACCCCTGGATGATCCGGGGATAAACCTTAGGTCTAGCTATGGCCTTTCATTGCTCTTGCTCTGATACATGTAAAGTCTTCAGTCTATGGGCATGTCTGTCATAGCCTACATCCAGTCAACCACCTCCCATTTGCAAGAATTGCTTGCATGTTTGCTAACCATGACATCAAAGTTTCACCCTTTTGGGTGGAAGACTTTACAGGTACTGGAGCCAACATAGGAACAACCGTAGAGGATCCAGCACCAATTTACATGTCACCTTAGAGCCAATTTACATGCTGACCCACTACACCACAGTTGCCTCTCCACAGGGGCTCTGGTGGCTACACTGCATCAGCAATGCAAAACTAATAGGGTGTCACTGATGATGGAATAATCACACAATAAAGTCATTTTGCAGAGGTAGAAGATGATGCATGTTACCAGTGTAGTGTGGGAGCCAGCCAGCCAACCACACTGAACTGGTTGGCCGCAGCAACAAAACCATTAAATAACATATACACTGGCCCTTACACTTGGGGGTGGAAATTTCTGCACTTCTCTGACAACACAGAACTGCCCACCAAAGCGCCCATATTACCACTGGGCTACATTTTCACTAACATATTACTTCTGGATTCTTGTAGCTACAACTATAGTGCTCACTTAACAAGCATTAGGTGTGTCAGGTATCCTATGTTTGTCCTCCAGAAATTCACCATTTCCTGATGGCACCTTCTCTCTCTTGCTAAGCTTGGGATTCTATACCTTCTGACATCAATGTAGTTCTTTCCATCACAATGTTTAAATGTCTGTTACAACTCATTCCTTCACTCTGGCATTCTTAAACTGGTCTTCCTTCTCAATGTTTACTCTCTATTCCCCTTTCCTTATGTGACTAATTTCTCACATTGTAAATCTGAGAACTGGACCTGTAAGTTCAGGTAGGCATTCTGGGTATAATAACCATAATACAATTACTGGAAGATTCCACAGCAATTCTAAGCATCTAAGGAGGAGCTAGCATTGCAGGAATTGGTCCAAAATTCATAGCTCTTATAATCATGATAAACTTATTTTCATATCAAGAGATGAAGGCCCGGTCCATCAAGCCCAGTAATATTTACCCTTCCTGGAAATGGATTTTCAAGATAGGAGTATTTCCAAGCCCTGGTACCTGAGATGATTTTAGCTGGAGATGGTGTGGATGGGATCATCTGCATGCAGAGCATGTGGTTTATGATCCTGGCTTATTTAAACTAACCAGGATTCCCAGTTCAGACATTATGATAAACTCTGGTTTGTTTAAACCAGGAAGCAGATGCTTTCAATCTCTTCCTTGAGGCTACACTGGAGGGGGGCAGGAGCACATAAGCCCTATTGCTGCTTGACCACGATGCTAAATTATGTATTGAATCAGGGGCCAATATAGTTAATGGTTGTTGCGGGTAGGACTTCAGTATCAGGAACAGCTTCTTGAACCCTCCCCACCCCCCACTCATAACTAAGCAATCCAGAATTATGAAGTATTATTTATTTATTTATTTATTTATTGAACTTATATACCACTCCCATAGCCAGGGCTCTCTGGGCGGTTTACAGAAGTTAAACATTACAGAATAATATATGCAAAATAGGACAAATTATGCATCCACATAATTTATAAAGGTGAAGAATTTGGCTTTTCTTGGAGCAAAATTTGAATTGCTGAGCCACTGAATTTTATTTTATTTCTTTTGCATAGAGTAGACGCAGATCTCCCTATAGTACTCACTGATGCAAGCATCTATTAAAACAACTTTCCTCTGTCCCAGTGAAAACTCCTACTTTTTGACCACTATCTATTTCTTTGCCTCCTTTGGTTACAGTAGTCAGTCGCATGAAGCAATCTGTCATTTGCATTTATTTGTCATGATCCTGAATTTGCCCAGGGCATGTAACTGAGTGGCACTAGAATGCTTTGGCAGGGGGAGGGGAAAAGGAGGTTATGATGAAGACTGCTGGAGATATAGATCCTCCCTTCCTACTAGTCACAACTTAATTAGAATCACAGCAATTTGCAACTATGAAGGGATTGCTATAGTCCACGCTTGCGCAGGAATTGATTGTTATGCCTTGGAGGAAGTTCTTGACAGACACAACCAACCGCAACATATTGCAATATCAGAGCCCAGAGGCTTTCTTTCTCTCTGTGTGTAAATGCTCGTAAACAATCCCTTAGGCTTCCCTAAGCATTCTGCAGTGATTCTTTGGTGTCCTTGTCACTATGGAAAATATTAAGAGCCACAGTTCCTAAAAGATATGAACAAATAAATCAAAGAAGTACTAAACCATTTTTGAAAATGTTTCGCAGAACATGAAGATTCAAAATGTTGCATTTAGAATGGAGGAAGAGACATGGTGAAGTAGCACACAGGAGGTGTGTTGTAATGGCTGTATTCAGAAGACACCTTAAGCCATGGCTTTAACCATGGTAATTAAGCCAGAAAGCCAGGCTGTGTTCAGAAGACACCTTCTATGTGTCTATGAGTTTCTGAATACAATTTAAAATGCTGGTTTTGACTTATAAAGCACTAAATGACTGGGTTGCCTGGAGGACAAGCTTCTTTTATATAATACTGTCCAAGAACCCTTCTTGCCATCTCTCCAGGTAAGGAGCCAACATGCAAGAGGGGCCTTTCTGTTGTGGTCCCTCCACCTCTGGAACCCTCTACCCTGGGAGATTCATAAGGCTCCTTCACTGATTGCATTTAGGAGCATAGTTAACATTTTGCCTTTTCATCAGGCTGTATTTCAGCTGCTGTGAATTTCATTGTTCGCTACTGTTTGTTTATATCATTTTTCTGTGCCCAATGTGCAGCACTCTGATGTTTTCAGAGAGGAAGAGTGGGATTTAAATTATTTTAAAGTAACAGGAAGACTAATCAAAGTGACACTTCGCAGCAGGCAGTACAATGGTTCCCAAAGAGTACAATTCAAAGTGTTGGTTATGACCTATATGGCTCAGGTCCAGGTTATCTGAAATACCATATTCTCCCTTATGACCCTGCCCATGCTTTGAGATCTTCCGGAGAAGCCCTTCTTTCAGTCCCACCATCTTCACAGGCGCGCTTGGTGGGAACATGGGAGAGGGCCTTCTCAGTGGCTGCTCCAGAGCTCTGGAACTCTCTTCCCAGGGAAGCTAGGCTGGCTCCCTCCTTGATGTACTTTCAGAAGCAGGCAAAAACTTCTTTGTTCCAGCAGGCCTTTGGCGAATAATCTGGGCCTCCATCTATGTTAAGGTCTTGTAAAATTGCAATGGGTTTTAAATATTTAATGTTTTAATATTGTAATATATTTTATGTTTTAATTTTTTTAATTTTTATTTTTTGTATATTTCTTTTCTTTTCCTAGGTTTTAAAATATATATGTTTTTAAATTTTGTAAGGACGCCTTGAGGCCCAGTATTGCTTAAAAGGCAGGATAAATAAATAAATAAATAAATAAATAAATAAATAATAATACATTCCCCCCACCCTACCCCACCTCCATCCCTAGTATGGGATTTCTATTGAAAATGCTTGAATCAATTGTGCCTGCCTCTCTGCTCCTGGCTCTAATTCTGCCTGCCTGCTCTTCCTGAACTCCTACTTCCAGCTCTGCCTGCTGATGAGATTTTGGCCTTGCTTGCACTCTATTTTAATATGCATCTTAGATATGGTTTTGCATTGCTGTGTGTGGTTGTGTGTGTAGGGGGAAGAGGAGCCAGCCCTGACATTTCTTAAGGTCTGATCTTGCCAGCTGGAACTTGACCAAGTATTGGGCCTTAGCCAAAAAAGATTGGATTGCATTGACAAGAGACCCCTTAGTAAGGAGCTTGTGGACCACTGCCTTAATGGAGTTTACTTGTTTCCACTACAGTTTCCCTTTAATTCGCTCAGAATAGCTGTTTTGAACAAAGAGCCTTTAACCATTATAAATGATACACAGGATGAAAGAGTTGTGCAGAGATAAGTGACTAGAGCCTTATTCTTATTTCCATGTGGAAATTATGGACCATTTAAAAGGGCAGCACAGAATCCAGACGGGTAAACAACACTTGACTATTGCCAGTGACAATTTGTCTTCAGGTGCCTCAAAGCTAAGCCCATTTTAGTTCACGGAGAATTATCATCCCGCTGTGTATTTTAATATTTATCTTCTTCAAGGAGAAGTTCAAATGTCTTTCCCAACATTTGTTAATTAGGCTCTACACAGTACTCTTGGAGACGGACAAACACTTTAGTCCACTCTAAATTAAAGAGATTTTTAATAGGTTATTTATAAAGGATTAACAGCTGCTTCAATAAATTACCAGAGCCTGGTTAGCAAAGCCACTGGGGACATGCAGTACTGCTTTTTCTGAGGTTATGAAATGATATCACAAATCCTCAGGAAGAGCAGCCAAATGGTTATGGAACTTCATGACATTTCTGAATGTCGTGGACCTTGGCTTTGTATTGTAAGACCAACCCCATACATCAGCCATAGAAGGAACAGCTGTAGGGTCCTTGTTTTGCTCTTCTCTGCCAGAAAGAACACCTATAAGAACGTTGAAACTAAGAACAGGTGCCCGAGTTTTGCTTCTTCTTTTTTCCTCCTCCCTCCCAATCCCATTTCCTTTTGTGTCATATCTGTTTAACTATAAGCCTGCAAACAGAGACTGTCATATTATTAATCTTTGTAAGCTGCTTTGGGAATCTTTTTTTCCTTATTTTGGCTGAAAAGTAGGATAAGAATGCTGTAAATAAATAAATAAATAAATAAAATTGGCAATGAAGGTAAATCTGTTTATAGCTCTTAGCCATAACAGCTAAATGAACTCTCCACGTCTGGAGGCAGTATACCACTGAATACCAGGGGCTGGGGACAAAACAGGGAGAAAATGGTTGTCTTCATTCATGCCCTGCTTGTAGGCTTGCCAAGACCATCTGCGTGGCTACTATTAGAAGAAGGATGCTGGCCATTTGAAAGCAGGGCAATTCTTAGATCCTTAATTTTGTCTAGTCTTATTAAAATAATTTGGCTTCTCCTTGTATGATAAGCAGTGCCTTGGATAATACTACATTATTTATTTATTTTATTTATTTATTACATTTTTATACCGCCCAATAGCCGAAGCTCTCTGGGCGGTTCATTATAGCACACACTATAGATTATACATTATAGCACACACTGTACAAATATTACTCATATCAAACAAAAAATGCAGCATGGTTTAGTCACACTGGCCAATAGAAAGAAGCCCCATTCTAATACAGGGAAGAATGTCATTCACAGCAATTCTTATTACTCACAGGTTATGCAAGTGACATTTAAGAGGTTTCTTTCATTTGGGGCTTAAGTAGTATGGTCACTTGGCTTGAAAGGAATTCGTATATTTGGCCCCAGTTGTGTTCTCTAAAACCCAAGCCTGTGCTTTTCTGAATCTGATAAGCGGCTGCCTGCTGCTCAAAGCCCTCTCCTTCCCACTGTCCCTGCACCATCGGTCCACCTTTAACTGCAAAACCTTCCATTCTGTTTATCGCTGATAACAGCCCAGTGTTGTCATGTGGAGCAAAATATACACAAGTTGAAGCCATTGAACCGCTGACATAAGCAGGCACCCTGACATCAGCCTCTTAACGAGATGGAACAAAAAGATACATGGTTTGTGGTTATTTTTAGAAAGCAGGATGGCAAAGGAAATTAGTTCATGCTTAAACATTATCTTTTTCATGTAGAAAAGTGTCATCCTATTTGAATTACAATCACTCTACCACCACCACACGGTTTTCTTAATTTCTTTGCTCATGTTTATGCCTTATGGCCTTTGCTTCCTTAATTTTCTTGCTTATGGGAGGGTTCCACCCTTAAAGGTTGCCTAGAAATAATTTTCAATAAAAATAAAATAAAATCTGTTTCCCCTTTTCACCTCCTTATTACGTGTTGGATATAGGTAACAAAATCTGCTCAGAGCTCTTGCTGTATGTTCTTGGTTTGTATATAGATCAAAAGACATTAGAAAGAAAGAAAAATACATTGCAATCCTATGAATATTTATTTAGATGTAAGTATCACTATGTTAAATTGGGCTTTCTCCTAAGTTAGTGTTTATAATTTCAGCCTTAGGCTATACAGAAGTGAATAGATATACAGCAATTTATAAAAACATGGCTTAGATCCATACCTAGTCTTATTTACCACAGACCCATTGAAATCAATGAATCAACACTAAGTGACATCCCATTGATTTCAATGAGTCACCTCTAATTCTGGATCCAACTCCTTTGGCACCATCCAATGGGTGGCACAGTGCTAGAGCTAATGACATTGGGCCTCTTCAGACAACACACTAAGCCATGGTTAGGCCACTAGCCCTTTTGCAGCAAACGGTTAGTGAGTGTGTTTTAACCGTGGTTCTGTAGCCGCCATGGTTAGGAATGGTTCACATCACACAATAAGTCATGGTTCACGTGACACGCTAAGCCATAATGGTTAGCTCAAAATGCTTAACCACCATGGCTTAGTGTGTCATTTGAACAGGGTTAAAGTGCTAGCAGAAACCAGTGTTAGCACTTGGTTTATGCTAGCACTATAGCATTAGCACTAGCACTGCACCAACATAGAATACTATCTTGTAAGTCCTTACATAGTATAGGTAGGCAAAAAAGTAAAAATATATTACTCATATATATAATCATATGTGATAAGATAAATAATATTCAGAAATGCATGTTTGTCCATCATAGTAAAAATATTTTGTGTGTATATATCTCACTCCTTTTCTTCATGTCACGTATCCTTTTAGCTCTATAGCAGGATGGTCCATTCAGCCATTTCAGAATTACACTGTAATCATGTCTCAGGAAAACATTTGCGGATTTATACAGAAAGAGTACTCATTTCTAACCAATATCAAATCAATTTCTGAAGTATGATAATTTCCTCCAAAGACTTATAGGACATCCTGAATCATTCTTCCTCCTACACTAGAAATATTAGCTTCATTTATTCTTTGGAGTTTTAAAAAAGCCCAAATTTTCTGAAGAACTTACACTTAGGGCTCATCTACACCAAGCAGGATATTCCACTATGAAAGCTGTATGAAATCAGTATATAAAAGGCAGGAGTCACACTACTGCTTTATAGCGGTATTGAAGTGCACTGCAGGATCTACGCTACTGCTTTATAGTGGTACTGAAGTACACTGACAATCATTGGGGCCCATGATACATCTATACCAAGCAGGATATAACACTATGAAAGTGGTATATGGTATGTGTCAATGGGCCCCAACAGTTGTCAGTGCACTTCAATACCGCTGTAAAGCAGTAGTGTGGCTCCTGCCTTTTATATACTGCTTTCATAGTGGAATATCCTGCTTGGTGTAGATTAGCCACCAGTGATGCCTCCTGGGAAGTCATCCTTCTGAGTAGAGAAAAGATCAATGGGTAGTTACACTTTTGGATAACCATAGCTGCAATCCCATGCCTGCACACCTAACTTAGAGTAAGTTCCATTGGACTCAGTGAGATTTCCTTTCAAGTAGACATGCGTGGGTTTGTACTCCAAAAATATTTAGAATATGTACAAAAATATGTTCATATGCTGTACCGGAAAGTGCTGAGTCCTCATTCCCTTCTTTTATGTTACTGTGAAGTCTGTGGAGTTTTACCACTTTAGGTAGGATGTGTTAAAATGTTCTTCTTTGTATATTTTGTTTTTGTTTTAGAGTTGGCAGCTCTTATTATTCAGCCTACATAAATAATTTACAACTTGGCTTCTCATTTAGCAAACTTTAATGAGGAACTGCATATGATATAGGATATGTGTAAAAGGAGGGAACAGGAAAGGAAGGCACTATGGGCATGGCTAGGCAAGGGGGGTGGAGGGCGACGATCTCGCCCTCCTGTACACGCGGTGTGCAATGTCCCAGGAGAAAGAGGACGTCATGTCCGCCATTTTGTTTCGTTTTTAAAATACAAATCTCATTGTCTCATTGTACAATCTCTGTTAATTTTTACATTTTAATTCCTTTAATCTATGTTTTTATTCAGGTTAGAATAAAAACCAATCAATTGGTTTGAAAGGCAGTAGGTATATAAACTGTTCAATAAATTAAAAAAGAATGCGGACTTAATAATGAGAATCTATTCCTTTCAGGGGAAGGTTTCTAATAGAAAAGTATAAGAGATCTCATTGCCTCTGAATAAGCTTTTAATTGAAACATGTTGGGCTCATAATTATTTTTATTCTTCCAAAATTAATCATCTAGTTCAGTGCCAAATTGACATTTGACTGTTTTCTTGTGCTTTCCAGTTTCTGGTACTGGCCTCATCCCGCCACTCCTTTTTTGCTACATATTGTTGCTAAACATTTGGGGAGTGAATTGGTTGATAACAGGATTTTCATGGAACTATTACAAAATTATAAATAACTAAAACTAAAATTACCGCATCAGTATTTTCATCTTCATCCTTATTGCTTTGGAATAAAAACTTGTGGCGTTACCCACATTTCTATTCCCTTAGGTATGTCTGTTGAGTATGTCTAGAGAGTGCGGAATGTTGGACTGAGTGGGTGTGGCTGGTGATGCTGTGGAAAGGGGGGAGGAGTCTATATATATGGGGGAGCTGAGTGGTCTGAGGTGTTCTGTTGATGATTGGGTTTGGAGGGTAGATGTGTTTAGCTGAGTGATTTCTTGTCAGGAGTTGTGTGAGGAGTGAGTGAAAATAAGATCATAGGGACTAAGGATTGTTATTTTTAGATTGGTTTCTACCAGTATTCTTAAGAATAGGCAGGTATTGAATACCATATTTCTTAGATTCTAAGACACACTTTCCCCCCATATAAACATCTCTAAAAATGGGGTGTGCCTTAGAATCGCAGGTGCATTTATTATTTCTTAGAATCAAAGCTTTTTTCTGTTGGTGGTACTGAAATTAGTGCACGTCTTACAATCGATGGTGTCTTAGAATCGAAGAAATCTGGTAGTATTTGAAGGAACTAAGAACTGTAAACTACAATAAACATTTTCTTTATTTTGCTACCATAAAACCATGTGTCAGTTGGGCTGTGTCTCCTGCTCTATTAGTTCATAAATAAACACATTACATTAAACCTTCAGCCTGCTATATTCACAGAAAAGCCTTTTCCAAATCCCCTTACCTTTCCCTGCTATAAGGTAAAGGTTATACTTTTCTTTTTACCCTTCCTCAGGTATTTAAGTGGTGGTGCTTAGCATGAGGGAGGTGTGTGTGGCAACACCTTGTGTGTGAGGTGGCATCGTCGCAAATCTCCTTTACTCCCAAGCCGTTCTTGTAACAGTCAAGTCCTGCATTGAGCTGAGAATTGGACTCGATGGCTTTATAGGCCCCTTCCAACTCTACTATTCTATGATTCTAAGTTAAGGACACAATCCTATGCATGTTTAGGCAGTGCTGGCTAGGGGACACTGAGTTGTAGGACTTTTTAAATCTAAACATGCATAGGATTGAGCCCTAAAAGATTTATCTGTTGCTGGATTATACCCATGTAGACAGTAGGTAGAGGATCAAATATTTGAATCTTCCCCCCATTAAAAACAACAACAAACAAACCTCTCCACACAGACAGCTCTGCACTTCCTAACTCCTGAGTGGGCAAGAAATGTTTGTTTGTTTTTAGCGTGAGTGATTATTCAAAACTCTGATCACTAACCTGCACTGGTACAGCCCAGTAATAGATACATCAGGTATCACGACCCAGGAGTCCAGCAGTGACATGGAATCTGATGTTGAAGATCCAGTGGTCCCAACAGAGGAGACTCCAGGTCCAAGCACCACTGCAGAGCCTCCAGAGACCCCTGAGCCCATGCTTCCAGAGATGCCTGAGCCTCCACAGACCCCCAAGCTAAGTCCCAGCACTGGACCAGAACCCTCATCTACAAGACCCTCACATTCCAGGGAGCCACTGTGCCAAGGCTGGAAACATGCCAGGCATAAGCTCTTGGACAGCTGCTAGGCTACAAGCCAGATGCCTGTCCCTTTAAGAGTTCCAGTCTGAAGGAAAGGGTGGAGTCTGGGACCATAGCATAAAAGGCTTCAGTTTGGCTTCAGACTTTGTTGGAGGAAGTTGCTCATTAGGAGCTCTTAAGAACATAAGAAGTCCCATGCTGGATCAGACCAAGGGTCCATCTAGTCCAGCACTCTGTTCACACAGTGGCCAGCCAGCTGTCGGCCAGGGACCAACAAAGCAGGACATGGTGCAACAGCACCCTCCCACCCACGTTCCCCAGCAACTGGTGTACACAGGCTTACTGCCCCGAATACGGAAGATAGCACACGACCATCAGGTCTAGTAGCCATTGATAGCCTTTGTCTCCAGGAATTTATCCAACTCCCTTGTAAAGCCATCCAAATTGGGGGCCATCACTACATCTTGTGGTAGTGACTTCCATAATTTAACTATGTGCTGTGTGAAGAAGTACTTCCTTTTATTTGTCCTGGATCTCCCACCAATCATATCATGGGATGACCCCGGGTTCTATTATTTTGAGAGAGGGAGAAAAATGTCTCCCTATCCATATTGTCCACACTATGAATAATTTTATACACCTCTATCATGTCTCCCCTTAGCTTCACTTTTTCCAAGCGAAACAATCCCAGTTGATGTAACCTTCCCTCATAGAGGAGATGCTCCAGCCCTTTAATCATTTTAGTTGCCCTTTTCTGCACTTTTTCCAGCTCTACAATATCCTTTTTTAGGTGTGGGCCTTGGCTCCTTTTTCCCCTGCTAACAGCTGCCTGGTATTGAGACCTTTGGGCTTCTGCATGGTCCAGAACAGGGCACCATTGATCAGCTGTTCATGTGATTCAATTCTTTTGTCTATTGAGATTCTGGCCTATAAGCTTACCATCCATGGTAATAAGTAAAAGGATTTCTTTTAGCAAAAGAAAAAGTTACTAATCTATTTCTGTATGTTTGCAGGAATTGTAATGATCACCACAGTAAACATGGGAGGAAATGTGGAGTTAGCAACGTCCCCTGGCCTTGTCACAGATTATTTCTTCTTTCTGGATGACAACATACATTCCTGTTGCTTCTCAAAATAAAGCTAATAACAAATGAATATCTCCACAGAGGAAATAGAACATTTTAAAAACGATATAAATCTTTTATGGAAGGGTACCTGGCCCAGCAGACACTCTATTAAAAAAGGATTGGGATGGAGGGTGGCTGAGCTGAAGAACAAATGTTTAAAATACTAATCAGCACTCTCCACTAAAGCCTGCACAGGATATGCTGATGCACAGCAGAACAGACTTAAAGTGTGAATGTCATTGTAAAACAGGAACACCACAGAGGAAGGTGCTCTTGTGTTCCAGGATCTAGTTGTAAAAATAGTGCAGGTATTAAATGTTTCAAACGGACTATTTAACAAGTACAACCCAGATTGCCTTTGAATATATTCAAGTGGGAAGAGGAGAGGGAAAGGCCAGGCAGATGGTGACATCGACCTGCTGAAGCAACTGACTCTTCCAAGGATACTACGGTTGCAACACTGTGCATACTTACTTGGGAGGAATCCCCAGCAAACTCAGCAGGACTTATTTCTGAGTAGATGCAGTGTGTATGCAGATCATCCCAGTACTTCTTCTAACAACCCTGTAGGGTGGCTCAGGCCTAACCTACTCCAAGCAGGATATTGCACTATGAAAGAGGTATATAAGAGGCAGGAGCCACACCAAGCAGGATATAGCACTATGAAAGCAGTATGAAAGTGGTATATGGTATGTGTCAGTGGGCCCCAGCAGTTGTCACTGCACTTCAATACCGCTATTTGAAACTTAATATGGCAAAGACTGAATTGCTTGTTTTTCCTCCTAAACCTTCTCCTCATCTCTCATTCTCTCTTACTGTCAATGATGTCACACTTACTCCAGTCAAGGAAGCTCGTAGTCTTGGCTTTATATTTGATTCCTCGCTCTCCTTTATTCCTCATATTGAGGCAGTAGCTATTTCCTGTATAATATTGCCAGGATTCGATCATTTTTGTCTGTCTCTTCTGCCAAGACTCTTGTTCATGCCTTGGTTATTTCTCGGTTGGACTACTGCAACCTTCTTCTCTCTGGCCTTCCTTCTTCTCACATCAGTCCGTTGGTTTCTGTTCACCACTCTGCTGCTAAGATCATCTTCTTGGCTCGCCGCTCTGACCATGTTACTCCGCTTCTGAAATCTCTTCATTGGCTTCCAATTCACTTCAGAATCCAATATAAACTTCTCCTGTTGACCTTCAAAGCTTTTCACTGTCTAGCTCCTTCCTATCTCTCCTCTCTCATCTCACACTATTGCCCCATTCGTGCTCTTCGCTCCTCTGATGCCATGTTTCTCGCCTGCGCAAAGGTCTCTACTTCCCTTGCTCGGCTTCGTCCATTTTCTTCGGCTGCCCCTTACGCCTGGAACGCTCTTCCAGAACATTTGAGAACTACAAGTTCAATCACAGCTTTTAAAGCTCAGCTAAAAACTTTTCTTTTTCCTAAAGCTTTTAAAACTTGATTTTGTTCTGACTTTATACTGTTAGTTTTACCCTACCCTGTGCCTGTTTACCCTACCCTGTGCCTGTTTGCATTCTCTTCCCCTCCTTATTGTTTTATTATGATTTTATTAGAATGTAAGCCTATGCGGCAGGGTCTTGCTATTTACTGTTTTACTCTGTTCAGCACCATGTACATTGATGGTGCTATATAAATCAATCAATCAATCAATAAAAATAATAATAATAAAAAAGTGCGGCTCCTGCCTTTTATATACTGCTTTCATACCACTTTCATAGTGCGATATCCTGCTTGGTGTAGATTAGGCCTCAGTAATACTGTCCCTGTACTGCAGATTGTGTGTGTGTATAAATCTTGGAGAGAATGGTGGTTAGCCTAAGGCAGGAGTGAGACAAGTTCTTCAGTCCCAAGGGCCACATGCAGTGCTGGGTAGTGGGTCAGGAGCTATAGGCGTGTTCACGCACATGCACACACACGTGCTGTTTTAGCTGTTCCAGCAAGCTAATAGCAGCATCAAAACAGCAGGCTTTCCCCTATAGTCCAGGCTAAGGCCACGTAGTACATTCCTGACTCAATTAAAATTTTAATTCAGCTCATTCTCCAAGGTGCTACTCTTTGCAGCAAACAACACCTTCAGGGGAGTGGGGTAGGGGGAATAGCAGTAGGGAGGGGGATTTTCAGTAGGTGACTGCCAAAGGACTCCAATCCTTAAAAAAGAAAAGTGGTCCATTTAAACATGCTGTTTCAAGACAGGAACAATGTCACGTGTAGTTGGGTCCTGAGATAAGGATCCTCTCAGTGCTTCCCTATTTATTAAACAATAGACTCATTTGAGAGACCTGCAGATGAAACATCGAAAAGGACCATAATAAGTTAAGGGTATCTTGGCTACAATTCATATTGTTAGCACAATTGTGGCTACAGTATCACAGTGCTTTGAGGATGTTCCTGGGAGGCATGGATACGCAATACCAGTCACAATCCTTTTATGTCCTTGCAGCACCATCCTAAGCATGTTGACTCAGAACTAGCAGTGGGGAAGAATTTTGTTTGGTCTGTATTTTGAAGCAAAGTGACCTAATTTTCAGTTCCTGGAGTAATACGCAGATTCGAACACAGTCATCCTTCTAATCGCACGCTTCCCCACATTCTTACAGTTTTGGGCTCAGATATTGCATACAAAAATGCATCTGTTCAAGAAACTTGTGAACAAAAGGGTATATTAGAAGTAATTTTGTATGGGAAGAAGAGCAAATTTTCATGCATTTAAAAACACACACAGAGAGTGACACAGAAATTGGTCAGTACACACTCATGACTGAATATATAGAATCATAGAACAGTAGAGTTGGAAAGGGCCTACAAGGCTATTGTACCCAGTCCCCTGCTCAATGCAGGAATCCACCTCAAAGCATACCTGACAGATGGTTGTCCAGCTGCCTCTTGAATGCCTCCAGTGTGGGAGAACCCACAACCTCCCTATGTAACTGGTTCCATTGTCGTACTGCTCTAACTGTTAGGAAGTTTTTTCCTGATGTCCAGATGGAATCTGGCTTCCTGTAACTTGAGCCCATTATTCCTTGTCCTATTCTCTGGGATGATCGAGAAGAGATCCTGGCCCTCCTCTGTGTGACAACCTTTTAAGTATTTGAAGAGTGCTATCATGTCTCCCCTCCATCTTCTCTTCTCCAGGCTAAACATGCCCAGTTTTTTCAGTCTCTCCTCATAGTGCTTTGTTTCCAGACCCCTGATCATCCTGGTTGCCCTCCTCTGAACACGCTCCAGCTTGTCTGCGTCCTTCTTGAATTGTGGAGCCCAGAACTGGACGCAATACTCAAGATGAAGCATAATGAGGGCCGAATAGAGGGGAACTAGTACCTCGTGCGATTTGGAAGCTATACTTCTATTAATGCAGCCCAAAATAGCATTTGCTTTTTTTGCAGCCACATCACACTGTTGGCTCATATTCAGCTTGTGATCTACAATTCCAAGATCCTTTTCGTTTGTAGTACTGCTGAGCCAAGTATCCCCCATCTTGTAACTATACATTTAGTTTCATTATCCTAGATGTAGAACTTGGCATTTATCCCTATTAAATTTCATTCTGTTGTTTTCAGCCCAGCACTCCAGCCTATCAAGATCATATGTGGAATTGACATGGACGAGGAAGTGCCTGATTTGTCCATCCCTGCTCAGAAGTCCATCAGATTTCCATAGGAGTCATTCCCATAAGTGTGCATAGGACTGCAATGGCAAATAGCCTTTCATTCCTATATTTCCCCAGCCTATCCTCAAATAGTTCCCTAATAAATTTTTGGGCCATTTCTCTGGAGGCAGTTTAGAGCACATGAGAACCAGAAAGATTACTAAAGGAACTGACACTTAAAAAAGAAGTAGTACACATATACACAAAGAAAAGCTTAATGTCATGTTGCTTTCTCAGAAGGGAAAGAGATAACAGGGCACTGAATGTTTGTCAGGATAGCTGCATCTTCACTCCGCAATGAAAGATATTTAGGAGTATTGGATTAAGCTTGTCATCCTAAACTGCTTGAAAGTTAAGTACCGTTAAAATTAGGAAGGCTTTCTTCTAGAATATGGGTGGTTGCATTTACGACTGAATTGCTAGGGTTTCCTGTCACCATACATTCATATGCTCTAAGAATGCAGCCCTGGCTTTAGTACAGATGTAACAACAAACCATGATACAACAAACTATAATTTCTTCCAAACGAAGAATGGAAGCTTTAAATCCCCTCGCGGTGCCATGAAGTGAAGGAGGAGCACACAAGTCCGAGCTGTGCCATTTTGTGTTTGGAACAACAATCTATTGTTTGTTAACATGTTTGAACTGGGCTAACTTCATGATATTTTTAATATATTTTTAAATAAAAATTCTAGATGGATTTTCTACAAAAAGTAGCAATGGTAGTTTACACACAAAGAACTGAACAACTAGAAAATCAGTACATAAAATGAAACTAATCAAATCAATAAAAACATGCTTTTTCCTTAAAGCAAGATCACAGCACCACCAGCAAAGAAAGAACATCACAGTACCTGTACCATGGGCTTACAGTCCAACCCTATGCATGTTTACTCAGAAGTAAGTCATCCTGTGTTCAATGGGGCTAGTAAGTATGTTTAAAATTGCAGCCCCAGGAGCCAATGGCCTGGGCAAACAGGAATGCTTTACCTGTGACTTAAAACCAAGCAGGGATGTGGTTGGGTTGCTTATCCACTATAATGGCCTAAATTTATCTCCTAGAAGATCTTCCATTTCTGAGGAAAGCAAACCAGAGCATGAAACCTCTTTCAGATAGTGTGGCCACTTATGAATCACCAAAAAAGAGGACAAAATTTGCTTATGATAGTTTATATGTACAGGTGCACATT
The DNA here is from genome assembly GCF_023053635.1 of Elgaria multicarinata webbii. NCBI lineage: Eukaryota > Metazoa > Chordata > Lepidosauria > Squamata > Anguidae > Elgaria > Elgaria multicarinata. The sequence continues at coordinate 21,712,756 of NC_086176.1, forward strand.
CAGAAATCATTGTGATAATTTAAATAGAAATACAATACACCACACCATAGTGTAGTGTACTGTTGTCCAGATGCTATTGATGGGCAATGTCAAGGCCCAGCATTTCCTTCTGATGGGTTTTCATCTTTAACCCAGACTTAGCCTGGACAGCCATGGAATTAGAGGGCACCTTCTAAATAGAAAGCAATCCTCTGGGAGCCGTTCAAGTAGAGGACTGTCCTCTATAAAAGAGGGCACATAGCCTCATTGTTTCAGAGAAAATTGTAGGGTTGGGGAAGTGCTTGCTTCTACTTGCTGGGTGCAGGAATCATATTGTTATATCTCCCTCCAGTGATGAGAAGTTCCAGGGACAATGCTACACAGTTTGGTTTCTATTTGGATAGAAACTCACTGGGGAGTTAACGGTGATTTTTGTAAGCTTTTATAATTTTACACAGTGAGCAAGGGAAGCTGAAACAGCACTAGTCTAAAGAATCATCAGTTTCCCCCCGCCCCACAAAGCAAAGAGTGTGCCTTTCAAGCCCCCCTCCCACTCCTCAGTACCAAGACTTCTTTTTGAAGCCAACTACAAAACCCAGATCTGCCTGTCCCGCTGGCTCAATTCCAGTTGCAAACCGCTTTGCGTGTGAAACAAGAGTGGGAAATAAAGAGTCAAGACACATATGTATAGTATAAAAACCAGGGCCACGTTTATTTCAAATCTGCAAAGGGAAAACCTGGGTGGGCCACTAATCTACAACAGCAACTAGCCAGGCATTACAGTGGACGAAGATCACCAACGCCCAGGATTACCCCATTTGTGGAAGGGAGGCCTTCCCATGTGACCCCTCCCGAGCTGTGAAACACCAGGTGAGGTGAGGTGAGCTGGCCTCACAGGTAACCCCTGTCTCTTCACTGGAGCTGCAAAACCCTCAGCGGGAGGCCTCCAGCATCGCCTGTCACTGAAACAGTGCCTCTGAATGACCATCATCCCTGTTTAGCCTAATGGTGCCGCCCCTACTAGCCTGCCTAGAACAAATTGTGACCAAATTAACCTAATAACTGAAACATAAACCATATTTTCCTACTAGACACTCCCACCCCACTTACAGTGTGAAGTAGGCAAAAAACCCAAAAAACTCATAGCCCAGGCAAAAATCCAACAACCTCATAGCCCAGGCCAGTCAGACTATGAGCCAAAAATGCCCACTCCCAAAGGGGCAACCAGCACAAACCCACACTGCATACAAGGAGTTGCAAACCACTTTCTTTTCATACACACACACCCCTTGGACCCCAGCTCTACATTGGCCATCTCCAGCTATTCAGCTTAGGTCGCTTCACCACTTCATAGAATCTTAGAATAGTAGAGTTGGAAGGGTCCTATAAGGCCATCAAATCCAACCCCCTGCTCAATGCATCCCTGACAGATGGTTGTCCAGCTGCCTCTTGAATGCCTCTATTGTGGGAGAGCCCACAACCTCCCTAGGTTGCGTTCTCCTTTAAACCAATAAGCAATACACAAAATGATCTGAATCATCCAGGCATTTTAAAATGTATCAGTGAATGTTCCTGTCAAAATGTGGAATGCAACTAGGAAAATTACCCTTCCACTTAGATCTATTCCTGAAAAAGTTCGTAGCACTGTGACAAGCAGGAACTCTCCCTTCATTTGAATGCCAAGCCAGGTGCATGATTGGACATGAAATATCTCAGAAAGGGATTTTAGTTTGAAAAAGGTCACTTAACAATGTACAATAAGCCTGCCTAATCTTGCATGCTGTACTTCCTTCCTGACATATTTTAGAAGTGGATGAACAGTGTTTCTTTGTATTCTGTACTTGCCAGAGAGACATTTGAAACGGCATGCTCTTTGGGTACTGTACATATGACAGGCTGTGCTGTTTTCTTGCAAAATGCATCTGTATCTTTTCTGTACAGCCTCCTCTTCTTTCTATAACCAAAATCTATGGGATTGGTTTTGTGGGGTTTTGCTGCACCTATGATTCATGTGTTGGCAATCAAAATTTTATTAAGAAAATACCAGATGGAGCAAGATTTGCATTAAATTATGGACAGCAACACAATATTATCTTTAAACATTTTGTTTGTGACAATAAAAAGTTGTCTCATACTGGTCCATCTAGCCCAGGGATGGGAGGTTTGTGAGCCATGAAATGGACTTCAGTTGCCATCAGCCCCGTGCCAGCATAGCCAATGGTGAGGGACAATGGTAGTTGTAATCCAACAACATCTGGAGGGCCACCAGTTGCCCACTCCTGAATTGGCCCTATACCGTGATTCTCCCAAGTTTCAGGTTATGGTCTTTGCCAAGCCCTGCTCCCTGAGGTCCTTTTTACAGGGATTGAACCTACAATCTCTGCCTGCAAGCTATGTGCTTTGCCATGGAGCTATTTGCCTTTAGATAAAAGAATGCCCCAGGACAAATTCTCCTAGTGGAAACTCTTGAGATCAGTGAATGGTCAAGTAACACTTGATGCTGTAAAACTGCTAATGCTACACAAGTCTTGACCTGAACAATGCCAAGATGGAAGTCAGTGGGAAGTCAGTTAAATGGAAGTCAGCCCCAATTAAGGTACTGAAGCTTTCTAAAAGGAAGTCTGGGAGATACGTCTCATGAGTCACAATGTGTAGGTTTTTGTATGCCTGTTGATTCATGCTACTTTTATGTGTGAGGGCGTGAGTATAGAAGTAATCTGCAGCATGAGACCAAGGGCAGGAGAGCAGGAATTGTGGGAGGAGAAAGCAACACAAACTGAACAGTATGAGAGAAGGGTGTAATTATTGCCCCCCCTGATATAGAGGTGGTTTTCTTTTTACTTCTTTATGCTTTTTATTATTATTAAAAAAACCAAATCTTCTGATAGTACTTTGCATTTATAGAACAATCCTGACAACAGCTTTATAGAACAATTTTTATAACAGTACTGTAAAGCAGGACAGTATAATTATACTGATATTACAGATGGTGGTGGGGGAGAGGGTGTGAGGCTAAAGAAACAGTGGCCCCATTCAGAAGACACCTTAAACTATGGCTTTAACCATGGTGGTTAAGCCAGAAAGCCAGGCTGTCTTCAGAAGACACCTTAAACCATGGCTTTAAACATGGTGAATAAGGCCTTTTTGACCCATTGTTTTCTATTGAAAGTATAGTCATTATTTCTAAATTTGCATCGATGCATATAAATTATGATATGCAACTTTTATGCAAATCTGTGCCCTCTTTTGTCCTCTTCTTTGGTGACACGCAAATGGCCACCTGACCTGACCCTCTCCAAGAAGTGAATTAAAGCCTTTCTCCCTGACATCCTACCTTCTCCTGTGAATTCATCTTGTTGTTATATTTGACTTTTTACATGGCAGAGGAGCATCTAGATTTGTTGTGTTTTATTCCTTGTGCTTGCTATGGTAGGAACAGAGGAGGAAGGAGGCAAGATCCATTCCCAACTTCTTAATTGGATCCAAAGAGCAGGAACAGAACAAACCTTGCATACTATAACAAAATCAGCTGCCTCTGTCCTGCTCCTTGGGCATTGGGTTACAAGTTGGCAGTCACAGCTTAAATAATATTTTGCAGTGCAGAGCTTAAACTAATCCATATGATTGGGCTGCCAGGGTTTGTTCTGGGATTCTTTGGCATTATTGTTTGATTTTTCTGTGAACATCTGTGGGGTGGCGGCAAAGAGGCGGAGGTTTGACCTCTGTACTACCTTTCTCTAGATCAGGAATTGCATGACTTGTCACCCAACAAGCCAAAGATAACCCACATCAACTGTGTAAGGTGGCCGTCCATGGGCTCTATATACCTGGTTTTGTTGCCCACAAGAGTAAGACTGCCAAAACAGTGGGGAGGGGAGTGTTCTGTGCATGAAACACCGGGCCAGTCACTGTTTGTGGGTGGTGAGCTCTATATAGGGCATGTCTAGACCTCCCAGTGTTCTGGGAGGGAGGGGGGAGGATCTCATGATATTCTGATCATGACATCCTCCCCTTTAAACAGATGGCGTGCGTGACATCCCGGGAGGAATGAGGGATGTTGCGGTGGCCTTTTTTTTTTTTTTTACGGAAAGAAATAAAAAGGTAAAACAAAACAAAACAAAACCAACCCTTGCCTCCGCTCTCCTGCCCATCCCTGATGGGCACGGAGCACCTGAAGAGCTCCATGCCCTGTGTCCAGTCCCTGGCTCCTCGTGGTTATGCACAAGGAGCCGGACGAAACTGGGACGGCCGCCCACATCTCCTGCAGTCTTGGGATGATCCTAAGACCGTGGAAAAAATCGGTATACAAGTGATGCTGGTTATCCCGGGGAAATGGAGGGATCATGTGGATTATCCCCTGTGCGTCATGTGGATGCACAGGGATGATCCTGGGGTGATCCCCGGGATAATGCATCATCTAGACATGCCCACAGTTTCTGCACATCTAACCTAGATAGTGTAAATTGTTCCATTCTCCCATAATCCTTACCAGGAAGCAAGCCCATCAATTTGGTTTCTCACCGTGCCTCCACTGATAGAAAAAAAGCCACCTCTGCCTATTGAAAGAATGAGACAGCCAGCTGCAAAAAGGTCAATGCAACTCATTTTCCCTTCCAGTGAGAATGATGAGTAAACATTACACATTCTGAAGCCTTCTTTATTTTTTATTTTTTACATATAATCACACCTCCACCATATAGCTTGCTGGAGTTAATCCTCCCAGCTTCTTTGGGTTTGCAAGATGCGCTTTTCTTGAGCCTTTATTACATAACTCAAGGGAAATTTTTTTGGGGGTATTATCATTATTAAAATGATCCCAAGAAAAATGAGCTAGAAAGCTTAGGTGCACTGATCAGAAAATACCATAAAAGGTGCTGATCAACAGGTGGAGCCATTTTTCTTCATTTCCAACTATAAAGTATAAAAATCTACATCTCTCATGTACAGTTGTCCTTAGACTGTCCATCAAAGAAGAAGCACGTTGCCACCTGCTGCTATACCTCTGGAGGGGCTGATTCTATTGAGACAGCATCCAGCTGTTTTCCAAGCATACTGGTCAACAGGAAAGCCTCCTACTGTGACTTCCTTGGGTTGTTTGCCCTGGATCAGCAGATTTGCAACTTAGCCAGAACAAGTATACTGAAATATAAGCCCATTTATTTACAATTATACAAAAGTTATAAAAAGGCTGATATATCCCAGAGTAGTTTAACAATAGTGGTGTTGGGTACTATAATACAATAACACAATAATTGGAATAATATTCCTACTTAAAGACTATACAAGTCTATAATATAGCCCAACAAAATCACACTAACACACTTTAGTATATTTGACACATTTGGCAATAACATCACTACATAGCATATATTCACAGATATAATGAAAATAAAGTTTGTTCTTATTATATTTTGTTCTTTCCAGCGTTGTAAGTTGATATCGACAGGATTTTGCAATATATTTCCCGTTTTCGCTGCTCAAGCTTCATCGGAATAAACGCCATATCAGGTTAAACCGTCAATTATAGAATATTCAACATCCTCAAAGACTTTTTCATGGGGGAGAAAACCCCTCCAATTGAAGGCGGCCTGTCTGTTTGTGGCCTGAAGAAGAACGCGGAAAGCAGCTGTGAAATATAAGCTGCATGAGGAAGGAGCTTACATGAAGAAGTTGAATGCATCTTTATTTTTATATCTCCTTCCCCACTTCCTAGGGCATAGAGGAAGAGGCTGGAACCAGGAGTTGACAGAGGAAAGCAAATCCATTTTGAAAGGCAAAAGATTCATTTGCAATAAGTCAAAGTGAACATGTGTAAGTAAAACTATGTCAAGTGTTAGAAGCTATACAATGGCAGCCCTGACAACTTTCCGTGGTATCTAATGCCATGTCAAAAGAAAAGAAATTGCTCCCCTCCCATTCACTTACTTTGGGGAAATGTGGCCCTGCCCACTATCAGCATGTGGTTCCCCACAGATGATCCCAAAGGAATGCAACAGGCAGGGTGGTGGGCGGGGGGAGCATGAAGGTTTCCCATATCCATCTAAATGGATGTGCAAAGATAGATCTGCCCCTGCTTTTACAAACACAGAGATGTCATTGCTCATTCATAGCTGATTAGCAAAATATAAACTAGTTAGGGATAGTGATGCCACCAAATTTCATAAGCTTGTTGGTTGAAATTTGTCTGTTCATAATGCTCATGTTTGTAGTGAGCCTGGATCAATATATTACAAATTTGCTAGTATGTTTGGAACTATTATTATTATTATTTTATTTTTATTTATATATATAGCACCATCAATGTACATGTACACGTACAATGTACATGTACTAATGGCGAGCTTCGGAACGTGCCCAGTCTGCATCTAAATGCTGACATTTTTGTGCATGTGGTGATTTGGCAGGCCTATCCAGTGGAATTTTAAGATGATTTTAGAATGTTTTTAGGATGTTTTTTGGGATGTTTTTAATAATGTATATTATGTTTTAATTCAGTTTTATGTATTTTATCATTTATTGTTGTTCCCCGCCTCAATCAGAATGGAGAGGCGGGTAAGAAATAATAATAATAATAATAATAATAATAATAATAATAATAATAATACCATGAATGATCTGGTATATCCGCCACTATTTCTCTCATCACCGTCACAGCTCTGGATCCATGAGGAGGAGCTCTCTGTGGGCCCATTTTCTTTCCCCCTCTTCAGTGATTTATCACAGGGCATCATTACGCAGACAGGCCATCAACCAATCATGGTGATGCATGATGTCATGTCAATCTATGTGAATCCAAACTACAGCTTCCAAGATGCACTTTGATTCTGTGCATGTGCAAAACCTCATATACATGGGACAGGATCTTGTATTCAAGGAGAACTCTCAGACGAAGTCACATGAAAGAATTTGTTACCTTTCAAGTAAATAACAAATTAACCTGGGTATGTTCACCTATCACTAGTTTGGGATAAGGGTCCTGAGAAACAGGTGGTAATAACCCACAGTATTCCTTAATTAAAGAGCTGCGTGGCATGGGCTATGTTGCTCTTGTAACATCATCCAGCAGTCATTTGTGTGCTGAGGCTTGCTTGTGTAGAGAAAATGCCATTCTGATATGGAATTCCCATTTTCACCAGCAGATTTCAGCACACATGTGGAAATCAGAAGAGATCCATATCTGGGAATTGGAAGAAGCTACAATGTTGAAGAAGCTATAATGTGGCAGGCAAAAGGTATGGCTTGAAGTGGGGGAAAGGACAGGGAAGTGAAGGGTTGTTTATCCCCTCTCCCACCTGACATATTGGGCTCATCTACACCAAGCAGGATATTCCATTATGCTCTTCCTGCTGAAATCTGTCAGGTCATAACATGATGTTCTTTCCTGTGTTTGGTTAAAACTTGGCTGTTCAAAAAGGTGTTTGAATATTTTCCTGATTTGTTATTTTAATGCTTTTCCATGTATATCTGTTTTATCATTTTATCTCATTATGGGCTCATCTACTCCAAGCAGGATATTCCACTATGAAAGTGGTATATAAAAGGCAGGAGCCACACTACTGCTTTATAGCGGTATTGAAGTGCACTGCAGAATCTACACCAGTGCTTTATAATGGTACTGAAGTGCACAGACAATTGTTGGGGCCCATGACACATCTACACCAAGCAGGATATAACACTATGAAAGTGGTATGAAAGCAGTACATGGTCTGTGTCAATGGGCCCCAACAGTTGTCAGTGCACTTCAATACCGCTATAAAGCAGTAGTGTGGCTCCTGCCTTTCATATACCGCTTTCATACCACTTTCATAGCGGACTATCCTGCTTGGTGTAGATGAGCCCCTGCAACCACCTTGCAGCATCTGTTTTTCTCCATGATATGCAGAAATTGACAGATGAGTCTATTTCCAGTCCAAGGGCTTTGCTAGACCTGCCGGCTTATCCCGGCAGGGAGGCGGGGCCAAGGCGCACTAACGTTAGCGCGCGCAGCCCAGGGTTCCACACGCCGGACGCGCAGGGACAACGCAAGCCTTGCAGCGTCCGGCATTTTTTTTATATATAATTTAAAGGGGCCGCGTGCGGCCCGAAGACTTCGGAGACGGTAAGGGTTTTTTTTAAAATGGGGGAAGGATGGCAAGGGGGGATGGCAAGGGGGGAGGGCGGGTGAGAGAGCGCCGCGCGCCGCCGCCCGAGCAAGCAGGCGAGTGGCGCTTGCCCGGGCAAGGCCTGGCATGGGGTGGCTCTCTCACCCGCCCTCCCCCCTTGCCATCCCCCTTGCCATCCTTCCCCCTGCCCCTCTCTTCCTCCCCCCCCTGGGCCGATGGGCACAGCGCTTGTATGAGCGCTGTGCAGGTCCCCGGCTTTTCGCGGCTACTCGCGAGTAAGCGAGTAGCCGCAAAAAGCCACGGACCTTCCCAGACATTTCACAGCTCCGGCCTGAGGCCGGGGCTGCGAAAAAAGCGCGCCATAAGCGACTTTGCTTATGGCGCGTTGGAGGAGGCCTCAGTGCGGCCTGGGCCCGGATTCCCCTGTGCGTCATCTGGACGCACAGCAGGGAAACCGGGTCTCAAGGCGCGCTAAGGCCTCGTCTAGGAAGGCCCCAAGTCACTTTCTCATGTGTTCACTTTATAAGTCTCTTACAAGTATGAATATTCACATGTTTAAATATGTATTTCCTCTCCATTTCTAGATGGAGTTTCTCTCAAAATATGGATTGTTGGATGCATTTTGAAATTATTTGAGTAGAGAACTGCATCACAATGTTCTGAGAAGTGCAAAACCCAATGAATAGCTATGTTCCACCCCACACATTAGTCTGGGATTGCTCAATACAGAACGCTAAATAAAAGCAACACTCCACTCCTAGATGAGCATACTGTGAATTTGAAAAAGGTGTTACAGATTTGGGGTAGGCTGCCTGTATTCTTGGAACAATATTCCAATACATTGGAGTTGCACATTTTGAGCCAGATTCTGCCATTGTTGAAATCTGGCAGTAACCCAAAGCTTAGCTGCTGCAAAATGAAACTTGTTTTATTTGTATATGTCAAGAAGTCAATAAACAATTTAGTTGCTTGGACTGTTTTGGAAGCATGTGACTGGCTGACATCTGTCACTATCCTGACAAGCCAGAAAAAAAGCTTAAATAGCTGGCATAGTTTGAAGAATCAAGGCCCAATTAGAGCAATCATGCTCAGGCCCAAACTAGATGTGACATTCAGTTGCATATTTAACTTTCTCCTGATGCTTTAAAAATAAAAGCAGCCAGAGGAGGGTGTGAGTCTAGGAAAGAGGGAGGAGGTGCTGCTTAACTCTTCCCCCTTTTTTAACTCTTTCCCCTCTAGCTAATTTTGTTGTTCTTATTGTTTAGCAAAAAGGGATATCCATCACAGGGCCTTTTCGGTGGTGGCCCCCAGATTATGGAACGATCTCCCTGACGAGGCCCGCCTGGCACCAATGCTGCTATCTTTCCAGCTCCATGTTAAGACTTTCCTCTTTGCCCAGGCATATGGCAGCACATCTTAATCACCCACTTGTTTAGTTTTTTTTAACGGTTTTTAATGCTTTATGTGTGTATGTTCTGTGTTTTAGAATTTTAAATTTTGTATACTATACTTGTTTTTATCTCAATTTTAGAATTTCTGTAAACCGCCCAGAGAGCTCTGGCTATGGGGGCGGTATATAAGTGTAATAAATAAATTAAATAAATAAATATCCCCTCTGCTTTTTAGAAACCTTGAACAACAGATATTGTAATTCATATTAATTTTATTTTATTTTATTTATTTATTTATTGCATTTATATACCGCCCCATAGCTGAAGCTCTCTGGGAGGTTTACAAAAGTGTAAACCAATGTAACATACCAATAATTTATCACTAAAACCAATGTAACACCATTTTGTGGGAGTTTTCTCGGATATTCAAAGAATTGGGAGAGGTGGTTTTTTTCTCATTTGAATGCACATTTTAGCATTCCATTCGGATATTATCTTCCACATCCTGTGCCCATAAGGTCTTTCAATTGCTCCATTTTGCACTCAATATTTAATAAAATTTTATAGATTTTTAGATAAGAAATGTTTTTCTGTGTCCATTATCATTTTTTTCAGATTATGTAGTCTCTCTCAAATGTCTGTTTTTAAATGCAAGCACTTGAGTCATTACTGACTCCTAGAGGGACGCCTGCTTTCGCTGGCGTTTTCTTGGCAGACTTTGCAGCGGGGTGGTTTGCCATTGCCTTCCCCAGTTGCAGTTACCTTTCCCCCAGCTAGCTGGGTACTCATTTTACTGACCTCGGAAGGATGGAAGGCTGATGTTTTTAAATACCTCAAATAAAAAAGTCTCATTTGAAAAATGTTCTGAACCACAGTAGTCTTTCTCATTTTAGTAGTCTTTCTCTATTTTAGTAGTCTTTCTCTATTTTAATCTCATTACAAATCAGTAATTACTGATAGCTACTTAGTCTTTAAGTCTGCATTCGTATACTGATAATTGATTTCAATGGGGGCTTACTTCTGAATAGACATGTATAAGATTGCACTATATACATTACTTTTACCAGTGATAAAATTTATATATTTCCTTGTTAAATTTAAATTTGTGTACCAGACAGTGATTTTGCCAGACTTATGCTAATTCAAGTCCCTGAGAAGACTAGATATTAAGAAAATTCTCTTTTGCAGCTAATGTTGCATTATTATTAATCCATAACAGATTATGTAACAGTATATTCAAACAAATTTCTTCAGTTCTTGATTCTAGAGAAAAATGACTTTTTATCCAAGATTTTACACTTGGTACAGTTAAGCCTCCTCTTTTATTTTCATCTGGCATAATTAATGATTTTATCCTGTTTTTTAATTTTTAAATTAGATATTAAATTTTGCCATTTATTTAGTTGTTTGTTTGACATTTTAGCTGGGATGAAGTAATAAGCTCATTTTTGCTATTGAGGTTCTTGCCCTTAATAAACAAATTCAATTTTGGCCATTGCTCCACTAAAGATATAGGATCATATCCAACATTGTGCAAGTTTTAATGCTTAATTTTAATGTTATTGTTTAGTTTTGTGGTATCTTGTTCTGTAACTTTTCCCAGGGCTCTTTTTAGGACCAACAGCAATATAGAATTATCTGTGTAAATTAGCTGTTGTTGTTATTGTTAAATAAATTATATAATTAATAAATTGTTGTTGATTATGATAAGAACATAAGAAGTGTCATGCTGGATCAGATGGACCAAGGGTCCATCTAGTCCATCACTCTGTGCACACAGTGGCCAACCAGCCATCGGCCAGGGATGGACAAGCAGGACATGGTGCAGCAGCACTCTCCCACCCATGTTCCCCAGCAACTGGTGCACACAGGCTTATTGCCTCGAATACTGGAGATAGCACACAGCCATCAGGGCTAGTAGCCATTGATAGCCTTTGCTATCAATGATGTTCTTGAAAAGTTTGGGGAAAGACTCTTTAGAGAAAGAGCCATGTTACTCAGCAGAGAAATAGGAGACACTTTGTTTTTGGAAAGTAACTCAATAGAACACAAAAGGAGAAAAGACAGACGGCTATTATATCCAAGCCCACACAATTTGTAATAGGAACAATGAAGCCAAATTCAATATAGATTAGGCTTTCCATGTCCTTTAACAGTTGCTTTGAATGGGGAATGTTAGCAGATGCTGCAGCAGTGGGAATCATTCACTGCAGCAGCTGCTGTTCTTTCTCCCTTTGATGCAACAGTACAGGAGCTCAGTCCTTGTCTGAATCAGCCAAGGAGCTGCAGAATTTCAAGAACATCTTGGCACAGGCCTGGGCTTATAAATAGCCATTCATCTGGTCACCTGTTGTAAATAAAAATGACCTCCAAGTGCCCAGACATGAAAGGTAAAATATGACTAAATTTAGGGTGACCATATGAAAAGAAGGACGGGGCTCATGTATCATGTATTAAAAGCAGTACGACAATGGAACCAATTACCTAGGGAGGTTGTGGGCTCTCCCACACTGGAGGCCTTCAAGAGGCAGATGGACAACCCTCTGTCAGGGATGCTTTAGGGTGGATTCCTGCACTGAGCAGGGGGTTGGACTCGATGGCCTTGTAGGCCCCTTCCAACTCTGCTATTCTATGATTCTATGATCTTCAGAAAAGGGAATTTCAGCAGGCATCATTTGTATGCAAGTAGCACCTAGTGAAATTCCCTCTTCATCACAACAATTAAAGCGGCAGGAGCCCTTGCTAGCGTGACCAGATACAAAAGAGGGCAGGGCTCCTGCCACTTTAACTGTAACAAATAAACAATGTTAAATGTAACAAATAAACAATAAATAAAAATGAAATATTTCAGAAGTGCAGCTATATTGAAGTTTTGGTAATCTGCCAGTTTATTGAATTAATTAAATGATTTAAAAGCCAGGTAATTACAAAACTAGTAGGCAGCCCTAGTTTTAATTTCAAATGACAATGGAAACCACTCTAACTTCCTTTTGTACTGCCCATGTGAAAACAGCACATGACTGCACTGAGCTGTCATTTGGGATATCTAAGCAGCGCTGCAACATATAATGAACAGTAATATTAAAAGGCATCACTACCATCCCAGGAGTTACAGCAGGAACAAAATTAGTTTTAAATATTTTCTGATTATGGAGTTAAATATTAACCTTGGCTTATCGCTCTAATTAGAATGACATTGTCTGAAATAAATCCAAGTATAAGTGGAGTGATATTATGTTGAAGAAATGCAACAGATGCACTTTGGAGCTGAGATTGCCCTTTTTAATTAGTGCATACTAATAGTTAAATGTCTGTAGGGCTCCTCATTTACACATATTGAGCTTAGAGTTATGTTGCAGAGTTCTTGACAACCCTGTTATAATCAAATCGTATCAGCACAGAGCTTGCAAAATCCTGAAAGTTATCCAGGCCAGCCCCTTGAAGCAAAGTATGTCCTTGTGTGCCCAGCTACTGCACAATCCCAAATTATTCACGTTAGAGAACAGGGCTGGGCAGCTCATGGCCTGTGAGTCAGATCTGGTTTTTATCTGGCCCCTGGTTGCAAAACCAAATTTTAATCACTGAGACCCCGTTCAGAACACACCTTAAACCATGGCTTTAACCACCGTGGTTAAAGCTATGGTTTAAGGTGTCTTCTGAATGGGCTCAGTGTGAATTTAAAAACAAAACAAACACATCCACACTTTCAATTGTAAGGAAAAGAAGCAATGAGTCTCTCTTAAATTTGACTACACTGATGTATCTTCATGTACATTTTGAAAAATCAAAGAGGACCAATACAGATCTCCCTCTGGATTTTTCAGGATGTATTTCAGAGGTCCCTGCCCAAATCAGTGATCTACCCTTCCAAACTCCTGTGCTCTATATATGTGATGCCAGCTTTATTATAGAGCTTGAGTGGCCACATGTTGGAGTTTTATAGTTCCAGTCCCTGAACCAGCATCTGGAGAACTGAGTAGCTGCTAATATTACAGAAATTGAATATCTTCCCAGAGTGCAGGACACGGAATAATGGGCTAAAGTTACAGGAAGTCAGATTCCGGCTAGACATCAGGAAAAAACTTCCTGACTGTTAGAGCAGTATGACAATGGAACCAATTACCTAGGGAGGTTGTGGCCTCTCCCACACTAGAGGCATTCAAGAGGCAGATGGACAGCCATCTGTCAGGGATGCTTTAAGGTAGATTCCTGTAATGACCAAGGGGTTGGACTTGATGGCCCGTACGCCCCTTCCAACTCTGCTATTCTATGATTCTATGTTTCCTGTTATAGAGGAATATTCCTGTTATAGAGGCACCAACATTGTTATCTTTTCCACGCCAGGTCAAGACTTTTCTCTTCTCCCAGGCAGTTAACAACATATGCTGAGTTTTTAACTGACCCAAGAACAGTTGTTTTAAATGGATATTGCTGGTTTTATGCTTTTGGTGGTTTTAAATTTTTATATTTGTTTTTAATGTTAACTGTTTTTAACCTTTGCAAACGGCCCAGAGAGCTTTGGCTATGGAGCAGTATATAAATGTAATAAATAAATAAATATAAATAAATATATATATAAATAAATAAATAAATATAGAGGCATGTGAATGGGAGAGAAATTGGTTTGCTTCACATTTTAGTATAAGCTTGCTGAACTTTGCACTTTTGAACCAAACCTAACTGCACAGTTCTCCAATCACAAAATGTGTTGAAATCCATGCATATTAGTATATTAGTGACAATGACATTCAAAAATGCATTATATTAGGAAATATTGCCTACAGAAATGCCTCTTAGGAGAAATGTACACCCAAATGTATACAAATTTTCATGCAAACTTTTTTAAAAATGTTCAAGGTTCAGGACAAAATAAACTTAAGGCAGGAAAAATGAGAAACTGAGATAAACCAAAATTGACCTATTCATCTACTGCTATAGTGAGCATCACCAAGAGCAGGAATGAGGTTGTTCTACGCCCCCAGACATGCTTTTAGAACAAGGAATATATCTGATAAAACCCATTTCAGCTGACTCATACAAGGGGACATGCAGCAAGATCACACAGCCTGGTATATGTCTTGATGTTTCTCAGGCCAAGGTGAACAAGTTCCAGTGAAAAGCACTGTGTTTGGGGTATTAGTGAAGTACCATACGTGGTACTTGATTTTGCTGTGGTCTTTTCTCCTTTGCAAGCCACCATTTCATCAAGTGATACACAAGTGACTGTAAACAGGCCTGCATAGCCAAAGTGACAACAGATTGTATGGAGAGATTAGTACTGTTCCCCCAGGGCACTGCTAGTTGTAAACAGACTTTTGCTATAAAGCAGGACGTTCAACAGTCCTGAAATCTCCTGTAAGTGAAAAGCACAGCCCAAATTATCTTGGATTTCTTGGAGTCCAAGAAAGCTGTCAGACTTTGACAAGGATCCATCAGTGGGAAGAGCACTGACAAACTCTGCATGCTAAACAACATTATAGGAGAAAACATTGGTTTAAGATCTGTCAAATTATTATTTAACGTTTTTCTCTCTCTTTCATTCTCCCTCGCCTGCTGCAGCATAAACAGCACTGCTAGTTTTAAAATGTCTTTCCCCCCACCCTTGCGTTCCAGAGAAATCTCTCTGCGTTTAGAATTCACTTCTAAGATTGATGATGGTTCCTTGCATGCTCTTGCAAGCCAGCTGCAGCAGAGGATGACTCAGAAGTATTGAAACTAACCACCAGGTCACACATGCATGCACACAAACTGAGGTAAGCATAATTGCTCCCAGTCTTTGGGGAGCTTCTCAAGAGCGCCTTGCTACACAACTGCATACATTACTAATCAGTAAGGAAGTTTTTCAACATATCTCAGGTGCCAGTTCGAGCTGCTGATTTTTTTTACACCTGGTATTACACCTGTGTCACTCTCTCAGTATCCTTCCCTTTTGTATATATCACTGCAGGATCTTTTTAGAGACTTACTATATGGCAAAATAAATAAATGAATCACCACATTCTCACAACCCTTTCCATTTTATGCCCAAGAGTCTGGAATTATTTGTGCACCAAGTGGAGGGGGAGCACCAAACCCAAACTCTGCAGTTAAGAGTATTTTGGACATATATTCTATATTATGTTTGGCAAAATATACTCAAAATATTTTCGTGCATGGGGTGGGTAGTTAGAAATGGCTTGGAAAAATGACTGTGTAAAGAACTAATCTCAAAACTACTCTGGTATAACTGGGTTGCCTCAGGCAAATCATTATACTTCAGCCTAGGGTGACCATATGAAAAAGAGGACAGGGCTCCTGTATCTTTAACAGCTGCATAGAAAAGGGAATTTCAGCAGGTGTCATTTGTAGATGTGGAGAACCTGGTGAAATTCCCACTTCATCACAACAGTTAAAGGTGCAGGAGCTATACTGCAGCTATACTGTGACCAGATTTAAAAGAGGGCAGGGCTCCTGCACCTTTAACTGTTGTCATGAAGAGGAAATTTCACCAGGTTCTCCATATATACAAATGACACCTGCTGAAGTTCCCTTTTCAATACAACTGTTAAAGATACAGGAGCCCTGTCCTCCTTTTCATATGGTCACCCTACTTCAGCCCCCGTCCTCATCAGCAATTTTTATACAATAAAATGCTGTCCTATTTAAAATATGTACACCCTGCCTTTTTCATCAATTGAACTCAAGGTGGCTCACAAAACATATAGGGCTCATCTACACCAAGCAGAATATTCCATTATGAAAGTGGTGTATAAAAAAGGTGAAGACCTTTTTATTCTCCCAGTATTTTAACAGTCTATAAATTAATTTTAACCTTGCTGTTTTAAATTTGTATTTTAAATTTGTATTTTTGCATTGCTGCTGTTTTTATCTTGGTTGTGCTTTTATATTGTATTTGATATTATGGTTTTATACTGTTGTTTTGTTTTGAATTGTCTTAATTTTGTAAACCACTCAGAAAGCTGCAGCTATGCATAATAATAATAATAATAATAATAATAATAATAATAATAATAATAATCAGGAGCCACACTACTGCTTCATAGCAGTATTGAAGTGCACTGACAACTGTTGGGGCCCATTGACACATACCATATACCGTTTTCATACCACTTTCATAGTGTTATATCCTGCTTGGTGTAGATGTGTCATGAGCCCCAACAATTGTCAGTGCACTTCAGTACCACTATAAAGCAGTAGTGTAGATCCTGCAGTGCACTTCAATGCCGCTATAAAGCAGTAGTGTGGCTCCTGCCTTTATATACCGCTTTCATACCGCTTTCATAGTGGAATATCCTGCTTGGTGTAGATGAGCCCATAATGAGATAAAATGATAAAACAGATATACATGGAAAAGCATTAAAATAACAAATCAGGAAAATATTCAAACACCTTTTTGAACAGCCAAGTTTTAACCAAACACAGGAAAGAACGTCATGTTATGACCTGACAGATTTCAGCAGGAAGAGCATTCCACAAGTTGAGAGCCACCCCAGGAAAAACCCTGAGCCTAGTAGTTGCCCTGCTAGATCAAGGAATCTGAACCCAGGCCTCAGATATTGAGCAGAGAATGTGGATAGGAATATATGGAAGCAGGTGGTCATTAAGGTACCCAGATTCCAGGTCATTTATGGCTTTCAATGTTAAAACCAGTCTTCTCTCTGTCCATTCTATTGCATTTAATTAGTTAATACTTTAAAATGCTCTATCTCTGGCTGTGGGTTGGACTAGATGAACTTCAAGGTCCTTTCCAATGCTATTATTCTCTGTGGATGGTATTGGTTATTAGTTGGGTACTTGTAATATGGAAAAGTAGCTTCAGTGGCATGAAGAAGTCTGTGGGTCTATTCCACTGAACAGACAAATCTGGTACTTAGGTCCATCACTCTGCCACTGACAGCTATCCAGCTCCAAGGTATGGGTGAAGCTGGAACTACCCACAACACAGGATACCATACCAAGCCCATATTGCCTTATTGGTTTGGTAGTAGGCACATTTGGAATTTTGAGAGAGCATTATGTCTGCTCACAAAATGACAGCCATGGTGGGTGGGCTTGCTATTCACAAAATTGATGCCATGGGGGTATGGCTAGTCATAAAAAAACATCCATTTCCCAGAATGAAAAAAGTCCCTGATTTTTCAGCTGCACATATTCACCTCTTTGCCCCGGGGTAGCTTTGAATCTGCAGCTGTGTCATATAACCAATGCAGCATGGATTTGGAGCCATCCCGGGGCATAGATGACGTCAAGACAGCCCCCAAGAAATTGCATAGTTGTCATAGATCAAGATATTTTCACAGGCAATTATTAATTGATTTTTACATTTCTTTTCAACTAAAGTCATCTGTCCAAAAATCCTTCATTTTTATACAATATAAATGGGAACTGTGTTTCTTAAAATCAATCTTGTTTGGTAACGCCTCTTATTAATCTACTGTGATATGTCAATTTCCCTGATAAGGCAATCAGTCAAACTATTCAGAACCCACCATGATCTCTGTACCCTGTGGCTGTTCTCCAGTTTTTGGCTTTCTAAAACCTATCTACATAGTGCCTTTAAATACATCAAATGGAAGACAAATTTGTTAAGCTGATTGTGTGCTATCTGAAGAACGATTTTTATGTAGTTTTCTAATTTTACATGAAATGAAAAGATACAGTAGTTTTTTGTTTTTATACTAAATAGGGTTTAAATAGTGAGTGTAAATGTCCACGTTATACAGAGTTTTTCTTAAAACCTAGGTGCTAAGAGCAAGGAACAGCTTGGAACGCCCTATCTTTGTTGACCTTTTGACACTCACAGTGCAATCCTATGCATATCTACTCAAACATAATTCCTTTTGAATTCAATGGGACATACTTCCAGCGTGCACCCTTAGAGAAAGCTATTCATTTTAGATTTGCCTTCAATATCAAATATTGAGCTATGTTTGGTATTAATGAGACTGGTTGATTAATGTTTGTGCCTACTTTTGCATTGTTTAAGATTTTAACTGTTTTATTTGTTTTATTCTTTTATATTACAATGGTAGGGTTTTTTAAATGTTTTTTTTTTGTATACAGCACTTTGTGGGCTTACTTTGTGTGGAAAATCATATACGTGTTAAATAAATAAATATTGATGCTGATAGGCTTGCTGCTTTTCCGTAGAAAGAAGCAGGAAGCCCAACAATGCTTTCACAATTTCTTTTAAAATAAAGTTCCTAGTCCTCATGATAAATTATGGTGGTAAAAAATAAAATATGTAGAGTTGTATCATACAAGAAATTTGGCGGATGAGTAACATAAAAATTCCCACATGTCACATGTCTTGAATTTTGCAAAGGGACAGCAGACCCATAGGGCGGGGGAAACTGAGGTGACTCTGTGGCCCTGTTCAGAAGACACCTTAAACCACAGGTTTAACCATGATGATTAAGCCAGAAAGCCAGGCTATGTTCAGCAGACAACTTAATCCATGGCTGTAACCATGGTGAATAAGGCTTTCTGGCTTAACCACCATGGTTACAGCCATGGTTTAAGGTGTCTTCTGAACACAGCCTGGCTTTCTGGTTTAATCACCATGGTTAAAGCCGTGGTTTAAGGTGTCTTCTGAAAGGGGCCAATGTGACACTGATCTGATGAGCTTAATCTTGGTTATGTATGCTCATCACTTGTTTTACTTGATGACTCACAGCTGAATATGTGAATTATTGAATAAACCTTGTGTTTGAGTAATGTGAGGTGGTGTTTAATCTATGCTATTGTATTCATACATGCAAGACACCACTTGAGGCTGTGGTCATCAAATAATGGTTATATAAATTTGACCCAGTCCTCATTCGCAGCACCACACTTGAAGGGATTTAGATTCTTTCCCCACCCCCACCCCATCCCCACAAAGCTCTCCCAAAAGATTAGGCACCCAATAGCAACTGTTTGTCGATGCAAGAGAATTTGGGGAGTTAATGTTTGCAAAGCAACCTGTAATTTAGAATTTAGAATACACCTTTGTGTATTGGCCAACTACGGACTTTTATGAAACCCATACGCAAATCCTAGTTCTATGCAAAAAACAAACAGTAATATTTGCATGTTTTGGCTGCCACAAGATAACAGACTGGTTATACACTTTGATGTAACATCTTGCTGTGAGCTGAATAGTCTTGAAAACCAGAAGAGCAAAATATAGTTGTTTTCTGGCAAGGAATTTTGTTCACGTTACAATCAAGACATTTTCATTATTTAAAAAGATCAGAATTTATTTATGATGCTGGCAGCCAGCAAGTGTTGCAGTATAATTTTCAGGAGTTTGCAAGATCCTGCTGGGCTTTGCAAGATACTAGGGTGCTTTGCAGATTTTCTAAACAAATGTACAAGCTCTGCAGAACCCCTGCCATGAGAATGTTTTCAACTGAGTGAAGTGTTTGATACATACACAGAAGCCATTACTTTAATGCAAAATCGTGTATGTCAGTGAGCCTTATAATCAAAAGTTGTTGTTCAGTGCACTTTGCGAAAGGTAAATAATTGTCAAAGCTTACCACATAGGCCAGGAAATTGCCTTTGAAATTTCACAGATAAATAAATGCCTATTATAACCTAGCCACCCATCCTTGTGGTTCAAAGTAGGTGAAAGAACTTGTACATATTATTATGTATTGTCCTTTGTATAATATGCTGAGGGAACAATATTTGGCTCAGATTTTAGAAAGGTATTTGTGGAGGACTGTTCATGAGATTGTAATCTTCAGTGGCAAGACAGATATCTAACTGGAAAGACTGCACACTTTTTATCTACAGTAATTGCAATATATATCCCTGAATAAGGCAAAACCACGAGAAGAAGGAGTGTACCACACACCCCACCCCTCTCCCTCATTGCATTTCTTAGCCTCAACTTATAGAGGGCAACCATCTGAATAGGATAGTTTTCTGTATCCATGGAGACTTTCCACGCAAGCCCAAACTCTGAAATATCATTGTTCTGAAATATCATTGTTTTGGGGGCATGGATTTGGCGGGGATCAGATATCCTTTAAGAAATCCACTCTTCATTGATGGGCCATGACTTGAAACATTCCATAGGACCTGCACCATTATATAGGATCCATTGTGTTCTGGAGAGTATTGCAAGTTATCTGCCTGGGAGCTGGCAACAGTCCTGCAGATCTTGAATCTGGCTGATTCCCTGCCTGTCCTCTTGCTGTCCTTACTGAAATGCCACCAACTCTAGCATAGAGCTTTGAGTTCAGAAACCACCATCTTCTGCCTTCCATATGCTTCTGCACAGCTTCACACCTTACCCTGTAGAAATCAACCGGACAAGATAGGAGACTGCAAAAGATTATTGCCAAGCCTCATATATGTGAAATATTATTGGGAGGGCTTGGAGTCTTGGTTCCAATGTAGAAAACAACCTATCAGATCTGGGGAGTTGAACAGAAGGTTGAATCGCCCTGCTATTTAATGGAATTTTATGACACCATTTATTGATTTATCTTATAACTCACTCGAGAGGTTCAGTTTGGAGTTTCTCATAGGAAACATGTCATGTGTGAATTGGCCCTTACTTGGAATATTTCACTGAAATCAGTGGACTATATCTAAGTAAATATGTTGAACACTGGGATGTAAAATAAAAGAATATTATATTTACACACAGTGTTATATTTACACAAAGAAGCCAGTCTCTGCTATTTGCAATGCTGTTACTTTTCGATATTGATTATATTTTCTACCCACTCTGTATTATAACTAAGGTTGAATATTTCATCTTTTTTATATAAAGTTGAACTTGTCTGGTGCCCGTTGTTAAGCATTTTCTTTGCCTACTAAATCTGCACAGTCAATAACCTATTAGTATTCAGTGTTATATTGAAAGAAGATGCTGCAAACAGTTTAAACTTCCAGACTACTCAGAAATCTATAACGCTGATGAGGTAAAGCATGTTTGCTCACAATGAAGTGTCATCCTTCTTCCCCCAAACTGTGCTAATATTTAAAGTCCGCCTTGCAGGTTCTGAAGGTGCACCACATGGAATAGGAGATAACAGCTGCAAAGCCATGATACAGTTTCACAGTAGAAGGACTGTGAATGTCACTACAATTTTAACAGTATCTGCAGCTGATCAGGCCACTAGCTACACCTTTCACCAATTCAACATATTCATGACAGAAGATTTAGGTGACAGAGAATCTTCCATTAGGGGAGTTGTTGTTGTTGTTGTTGTTATTTGTATTTTATTGTAAGGTGTCCTGGGAAAGTTTTTTTTTAAAGTATCTGTAACTAATGAATAAGTAAATAAATAAATATTGAAGAGTAGCCCACTCCTATGCTTCTCATATGTATGGAAGCAGATCCTTTGCAAACTGTAAATGAACAGGGAGCTGTTCTTCTCTTCAAAGATGTCTTGAGTTTCTTCTTGTATGATGGTAAAAGCTGACGTACACACTAGTTAAAGTGTTCCGTCTCGTGGCAGTCAGCTCTGTACATTTATCAGCATGTGGGAAAGAAGAAAGAGCTGTACTACAGGCACTTTTTAAAATCCAGCGTGTATTTCTCTTTGCTGCAAGAAGGCATATATTTTACGTCCCTGGCCAAAAATGTATATCCCTGGGAAACAGGCATACTTTCAGGCAAGATTCAAAAGAATAGGGAAAGGAAACTCAAGTCACCTGAGTCACCTGTAGCACTGGTTGCCAGGGCATTTCTGAGCCCAATTTAAAGTGCTGGTTTTAACCTTTAAACTAATACTTTCAGTTGGGCTTACTGGCTGGGGGATGATGGGAGTTGTTGTTCAACAAATTTGGGGGGCTCTAGGTCAGGGAAGGCTGCCTTAGTGGTCTGAGCCCAAGTTACTTGAAGGACTGCGTTCACCTGTACCAGCCTTCCAGCAATCTACAGAGGCCCTTCTTACCTGTCCGCAGCCAAGAAAGATTATGAATAGAAGGGAGAGGAGTCGCCCCGCACCTCTGGAATGAGCTTTCACATCAGGATCCTGATATTGATATTCATCAGAATATTCAGAAACCTCCGAAGACTGACATTTTCTACATTTGATCTTAGCCAAAATGCCAAGAAGCAATTATTCTTATTGGTCGTTTCTTAATTGTATTTTTGGGATGCTGGGCTTACTTGTTATTGTGGTCTTTAAGGATTTTACTGTTTTATACTCTGCCTTGGGAGGTTTCCACCCTTTGCGGCAGCTTAAAAATAACATTAAATAAATACATGCTTCCTGGCTTGCTGCTTGCAACACCTATTATAAACAGGCTGCACTATATTGCTTTTTTTTTTGCAACCTAACATCATGATCTATACAGCAGAATAAATGTTTAGTTTTTGTTATAAATGCCATTGTATTTCCATTGCCATTTTGTTATCCTTTCCCCTAGTGTTACATGATCACTTTGTAACTCTTCACAGAGTTCCTCACTTTTACTTGCGAGGAGCTGGGACAAAACCATGATGGCAGGCCACACGTCCTGCAGCCTTGGGATCATCCTGAAACCATGGGGAAAATCGAAATTAATGGGTATGGCAATATCCCAGGATGCCCTGTGCATCATGTGGAGGATGATCCCCAGGATATTGCCCGTCTAGACATGCCTCATGTCATAGGGGGGCAGGATCGTATGGGAAGAACCACACAATGCCATTGTCAATCCTCTGGCCTCTGGCACTAGCATGGTCCTTTCACATGATCCTCCCACATGTTTTCTAATATTTTCCTTTACAGGAGTGATGTGAGATGGAGGCACAGGGAAGCACACCTTGCTGGCGAAACTCAATTCCCATGATGTAAAGAAACAAAACATTGCATCTACAAAAACAACACAGTTAGGCTAGTTAAACGTTATTGACGTCAGTGGGATTTTAAGTAGTCTAATGGTGTATAGGATTTCAGCCAAAACCTTTTAATGGAGAGATGGCTTTATATTTCAGAGGAATGATCTCATATGCCTTGGCATTGTTCTTTCACTGGGGTGAAATATTTTCAGACTCTTCTCTTGAAAACAAAAATAAATGTATTTTGACCGTTCATATGCAGTCCCTACTTCCTACAGACTGCATCCTACCCTGAAAACTCTTGAGGCAACCAATGTTTCTAAAATACTCATTTGCTTTGGGAAGATGGGTGAAATGCAATGGGTGAAAAGCTTTTGGGGAAGTGTCATGAAGGAATTTTCTTTGACTGATAACAAATGTTTCAAGCCAGAGATTGAAACAGCTAATTGGGAGAACAGACTCTGAACAGCAAATTAAGGACGATCACGCTTTTGTTATTTCTAGAAAGGTTACTCGGCAGAAATGTCTTGTTAGTCATCTTTAGCAGCTCCAAGGCCCACATTCTTCCTTTTAAACGAATGAGAAGGGAAAGGGAGATTATGCCCACATTTTCTGCAAAATATCTGTCAGGTTGTTCCAATTTCCTTTGGCCATACATGCCAAAGGAAATTGGAACAACTTCTATTGGACAAAATTAATTGTACAATAGAACCATTCTATTGGACAATTAATTCTATTGGACAAAATTAATTCTTCTCCCTGTACTAAATGCTTTCAGTAACTATTTCCATTTTTTTTTATCAACTCTCACTAAGAATAGCTTGGTTTACCCTTTTCTTCTTAGCTCACCCCCCTTCACCATCATCATCATCATGAAAACATGCCTTTTCTAATTTTCTAATTCATAAATTCATTCATTCACTCTTTTTATAGTCCACCTTTCTACCAAAAGGCACTCAACGTAACTTATGACTCACACTTTCCTTTTATGTTTGCTTGAAGAGTAGGATATTTGTATGACCAAGATCACATAAAGTTAATATTTCATTACATCCTTTCAGTTCTCTCTGCCAATGTTTCCCTAAAGCTGGGAGCGTTTGGATTGTAAGGCTGGAACTTCTCCTAGACAACCATGGAGGCACTGCCATTTAATTCTTTGGGATTAATTATTCCTGCAGTCCTCATTCATCATTCCCAATCTTTCAAATGTCTCATTGGCTAATCACAAAACCCTGTCCCATATAAACATCCTGCTTCCATCCTCCAGCCTGTGCCTATACTAGCTTAAGAACATAACATAAACGCATAAGAGCCATGCTAGATCAGACCGAAGACTTGTCTCATCTAGCATTCTGTTCATACAATGTCCAATCAGTTGCCTTTGGGAGCCCACAACAAGGTTAGGAGTGCAATAGCACCCTCCCATTTGTATCCCCCAGCAACTGGCATTCTGAGGCCTTAGCTAGACCTAAGGTTTATCCTGGGATCGTCCCTGCCTGCTCCTGGGATATCCTGTGTGTCATTTACATGAACAGGGATGACCCCAGGACAAACCTGGGATAAACCTTAGGTCTAGTTAAGGCCTGAGACATGCTGCCTTTAATGCTGGAGGATACACACACACACACACACACACACACACACACACACACACACACACACACTTACTTCATGGCTAGGTATTCATTGGTAACCTTTTCTTCCATGAATTTGTCTAGCCCCTTTTAAAGCTGTTCAAACTGGTCATTATATCTTGTGGTAGTTAATTCTATTAAACTTTGTGCTCTGTGAAGAAGTACTTCCTTTTATTTGTCCTGAATCTCCCACTATTCAGCTTCATGGGACAACCTCAGGTTCTAATATTATGACAGAGAGAAACTTCTCCCTATCCACTTTATATAAAACATGCATAATGTTATAACCTCTATCATGTCACTACAACTCACCCTTTTTTAAAAAAGCTAAAGAGTCCCAAATGTAAGCTTTCCTCAAAGGGGAGTTGCTCCAGCCCCTTGATAATTTCAGTGGCCCTTTCCTGCACCTTGAGGTGAAGTGATCAGAATCATATCCAGTATACAACATTTCATATACAGGGCAGTATCAAATTGGGACCTTCCACACACAGCTGGTTCTGGTTCCCAAATGGCTGTTATGTGATGCAATATAGCACTTCCATCAGTAAGCCCTGAAATGAGTGAAACATTCATTTCTGGAAGGGGCAGGGCTCCAGTGATCTCCCCATTTTCAGAAACAAGCATTTCTGGTAATTTGGGGGCTTGCTGCCAGAAGCCCAATATTGCAATACTCAAGCAGTAGGGGTCACTTGTGAATCAGGGTCAGCAGGACTGACTGAGCACAAACCAGAACCAGTGGGGAGGGTGGCTGTGCATGGAAGGGCCTGATTGGATACTGCCCCTTGTATTCCAAGTGTGGTTGTACCATAGGTTTGTATAAAGGCATTATGCATTATGTCATTGGCAGGGATGATGAAGATGATGATGATGATTCTTTTCCTAATGATCTCCAACATAGAATTCACAATTTTCTGCATGGTCATCACACATTGGAGAGATACTTTTGGACCTTTTAGCCTAAATAATTTCACATCATAAGCAAACGTGGCCACTTCAGTGGACAACCTTTACATGTTGCTACTTCCTATGTGAAAATCAAAGCTGGAGAATGTTGAACACAGTTCTACTTGAACTGCACTGTGCGAACTTCCTGAACTCTGGTACTGCATATCCAAAATGCCACAAATACCTTATATTAGCCACACAACCTCTTCATTTTGGCTCATCTTGTACTGGAACTTCTGAGGCAGTAAGACATCTGAGGCCAGTAATGATAACAACTCCTCCCACTCTGATAATGCCTCCAAATCCATGGCCTATTCCCCAAATGTGAAGAGTCAGACCTTGGGTTCCTGGCACCATCTCTCTCTGAAAATCAGTCACTGGGCTTGATTCTGTGTAAAGGCAGAGCCGTCCCCTTTCCCCACTTCAAATATGGCTTTCTTAGCTTCTTCTTCAGCAATTGTGACAAAACTGGCACCAGATTTCTACAACAATTTTCTAACTAGGCTTACCTCAAAGTAAAAGTTTTATTCAGAAGGAAACAATGGTACTGTTTTATGTAGACATATTTTGCAAAGGTAGTGATGAGCTGCTACGATGTGTCTCAGCCATCTAAATTCTCTGCTGATAAGTGTCTTGGTGTTTCAAAATGCACAAATACCCCCCGCTTCATTTCCTCTGTAAATGAATCCTCTGGGAATATGCTTTAATGCTTTGATTATGTCATGCCACATGCAGCCATTAATAGCCTGCTAAATCATAACTACCGCAGCACTTGACACCTACCATAGTGACTCTGTAAAGAAGACCCATTACTTAGGTACATAATTTGAGTTTATTACAACTTTATTGCTTAGCTGTCAGAAATGTGATGTGCAGGAGAAATATTTAACAAGAGAAGGTGCATGCTTACATGGCTGAGGATGTGAACAAACAAGCAGACATGGTTGTAAACTTATGGTAGCTATTATATCTTGATATTAAAGAGAATATTGACATGTAATATTGTAGTGTTTATTGTGCCATAGCTAATGACAACACATTGTGCTGATATCGTGACTTTCAGAAGCATTTGTAGTACTTTGTAAAATAATAAACATTTCAAAGCGTTTTTATGACAGGGTTACTGCACATGGCATGACATTATCAAAGCATTAAAGCAGATGAAGCTGTTTGCTTTGTACCTATTCCTATGAAGTTAACTATCTCTGGATTTCATGCAATTCAAGGCAGCAAAAAAGATTCTAGTTCAGTAAAATGGTATCTCCAAGTGCAGCTCTCTACGTTTTTTTCACAGGAGTGAACGGCATCCATTCTCTTTGTATGGTAGGATGTTTGTGTGCCCTCGGGGGCATGTTGGGACGGGGACAGAGTTTCTCTGCTTTATCCATAGCACCCCTGAGGACAAATGTTTGTGCAACTCTGGGCTCCAAGTAGGATATTCCACTATGAAAGTGGTATGAAAGTGGTATATAAAGGGCAGGAGCCACACTACTACTTTATAGCAATAATGAAGTGCACTGCAGGATCTACACTACTGCTTTATAGTGGTACTGAAGTGCACTGACAACTGTTGGGGCCCATCTACACCAAGCAGGATATAACACTATGAAAGTGGTATGAAAGAGGCATATGATATGTGTCAATGGGCCCCAACAGTTGTCAGTGCACCTCAATACTGCTATAAAGCAGTAGTGTGGCTCCTGCCTGTTATATACCACTTTCATACCACTTTTATAGTGGAATATCCTGCTTGGATATCCTCAAGATTCCTGATATGCCCTCAGTGGAGTGGCAAAACTAAGAGCAATAGGTAGCTTCTGTATAATGTAGATCATAACAGAGAACCTTGTTAATTTGGCTTCCAACCCACATAAAATGTGACAGCAGACAGCATTGAACTATATCACTGAGAAGCCACATGAAGGAGACATGAAGGAGAGAGAAGATCATGTGTACATACAACCCAGAAAAACTGCTTGTGAAAATCTCTTTGCAATCTAAAATCAAGTATTGTTAATGTAATTCCCAACTATGGGACATCACCAGTGTGACAGACAGTGTTAGGTGAAGCACACTTATTGTTTATCATAAGCAATAAATGTCAACACAACGCAGCTTTTCCACCTGGGAAATAAAGTTCTTTTTTTCCATGACATCTAGGATAGCAGCAAGAGGTGAGACAATGCTGAGCTTTACAGACACTCATCTCTCTCCATTTTTTTTAAAGCTCTGATGGGGAAAATTAATCTACCACATTAAATATATATATTAAACTCTGCTGAAGGCTTTCATCTGAGTGAAGGGGGGGGGGGGTAAACAGAGTGCCAAGATAAAGCCGTTTCTGCACCACATTCGGAAGGACACATGGGTCAGATCTACACCAAGCAGGATATTGCAGTATGAAAGTGGTATGAAAGCAGTATTTAAAAGGCAGGAGCCACACTACTGCTTTATAGTGGTATTGAAGTGCACTGACAACTGTTGGGGCCCATTGACACAAACCATATACTGTTTTCATAGTGCAATATCCTGCTTGGTGTAGATTAGGCCATGGTAAGAATTTTGCCAGATTACACTACTGAAATGCATTGTATGTGGAGCTGCATTTGAATAGTGTTTAGAAATTTTAACTAATTCAGAACATAGCTATGAGGCTTTTGACTGACTGGAACCAATCCATGGGATCATATCTTCTCAATTTAAATGTCTTCACTGGTTATTACTAGTCCGTTTCTGAGCTGGTATTGGCTGTTAAAGATCTATACAGCTTGGAACCAGCGAACCTGAAAGAACACTTAACTCCATATCAGCCTTCCTGTGCATTGAGTTTGTCTTCAGAGGCCTTCCTCCAGTTTCCTCACAATGCCCAGCACATAGTGACTAACAATGGAGCTCTGAAAGTTTTGTTTTCTTCTGCTCAACTCTGTAGCAGTGAAAGGATGCCTCCGTGCACCAATGCAGCTTCAAAACAACAGATGCCGGCTGTGCTCCTTTGTAGTTGCAAAGCTTTGAATCAACAAGCTCCCCCCCCCCATTGCTTACATGCTCATAAAGTAAAATGGAGGATTTACTTCTGAGAAGACTTGCAAACATCCGCCCTCACACCCTTCTCTTTCCCCACAGTAGCAGCTGAGCCCCTAGGCCTGAGTGAAGTAGGAAAGCCTGACGTACGCTATATTGAAAGCGCAGAACCACACAACTGCACACTGCAAAATTGTGCAGGAGTAAAGAGTGGAAAGGCAGTGACTGAGCCCACATTCGCAAAAGTGCAGTTTCAAAGCAGCAGGGCTTGCTCCCCTCCCTGCTCCTGTACTCGACAAAGTACAATCAAAGGCAATGAGTTACTTCTGGGTAGCTAAGTTTAGCCCTTTGTACTCACCACTCCCCTGCCCCACAAAAAATTCCCTTCAAGCAATCAGTGCTGCTTCCACCAGTCTGTGCAGCTGAGGACACATGGACTCCCAAACTACACTAAATCTGCAGTGATGGGAAAATCTATCACAAAATGAGTTTGGGGGGAAAAAACAGATTTAGGACAAGAAATGCCATGCTTGCTATGGAGAGGGGCATGCGTCGTCTGACATGATCGTCTTGGGGTGGAGTAGAACTGGAGTAAAAGCTCTGTGTAGAAAGCCCTGTTGAGATGATGACCAATTTTCCATCCCCATTACCCATGATCTCCTTTGACAGTTTTAAAGACAAGCAGTTCCACTTTTGTATGATGCAGTGACATTAAGAACTACATCAGCTCCCCTCTATCATGAAAAATGGGTTGAGCTAAGAGCTTATGAATGTTCTGACCCCTGACAAACAAACATCTGCCAGAGCAGAGATGCTTCAATCAGGGCCACTCTTACTAAAATTAATTCCTCTTCTAAGTAGGGCTGAATTTCATTGCACATTGATGTATAGTGCAATCCTATATATTTTACTCAGAAGTATGTCTCACTATGCTCAATGGGACTTACTACCAAATAGGTGTGTATAGAAGTACAGCCTTAAAGTGCTGTACAAAGCACATTTATTCTCATTGGTTTGAGGCTAAAATGGTGATTCAATGTTTAATAGCATGCTCAGAAGTCTGATGATGAAAGGCATGCTACAAAATCACAAATGCAAATCTATGCATATATATGTTCTATTTAAAGTGCTTTGATGGAACAAAAATAATCTCAGTAATCTGTAACTATATTTAGTTCCAGGAAGAGATAAGATTCCCTGTCGTTCTAGCTGAAAGCAAGGTTTGGGCAATGAAGCTACTAATAATGCTCATTTATAATTTGTCATTAAGATGCAGAGGTCAGAGATTAGTTTTTTGTTTGAAAAGTCTCTCATGCACAAAATACTCATACATGCACTGTTCACCCTGCCCTCTACAACGGTAGACCTCTTCCATTAAAAAAATGGAAGCAGGGAGGGGAGACGAGGATGAATGGTTTCACCCATTCGTTCACCCCGGCCTCACTTGTTGATGGGGGAAGCCTACAATAATATTACTGCATTTGGCTCAATGTGGTTACAGTGCTTCATGCAATCAGGAACCCCGATTGTGCAGCGTTTCTAATGTGCAAAGCATTGTACCAATGTTCAGTCGAACGTGGTTATACTTTCACGGCAGACCTTCCCTGTCAGCACAAGAAGGTTGGGTAGGGTGACCATATGAAAAGGAGGACAGGGCTCCTGTATCTTTAATTGTTGCATAGAAAAGGGAATTTCAGCAGGTGTCATTTGTATATATGGAGAACCTGCTGAAATTCCCTCTTCATCACCACAGTTAAAGTGCAGGAGCTATACTAGAGTGACCAGATACAAAAGAGGGCAGGGCTCCTGTAGCTTTAACTGTGGTGATGAAGAGGGAATTTCACCAGGTTCTCCATATATAAAAATGACAGCTGCTGAAATTCCCTTTTCTATGCAACTGTTAAAGATACAGGAGCCCTGTCCTCCTTTTCATATGGTCACCCTAGTTTTTCCTGATGTCCAGCCGGAATCTGGCTTCTTGTAACTTGAGCCCATTATTCCGTGTCCTGCACTCTGGAAGGATCGAGAAGAGATCCTGGCTCTCCTCTGTGTGGCAACCTTTCAAGTATTTGAAGAGTGCTATCATGTCTCCCCTCAGTCTTCTCTTCTCCAGGCTTAACATTCTCTCCTCATAGGGCTTTGTTTTCAGGGAACAAAACTAAATAAAAACTGAGTAAAGAAAGGAAGAAACTGAGCACTATTGCTGGATACAGAAATCAGCTGAGAGAAGCAGCAGGGAAATCTGGCCTATACTATGAAATGGAGTAGGAACCACTGTCTCCCCACCTCCACCCACCCTGCATGCGCCAACTCTTAAGGTAAGGATCTATCACAGACCAACCTTATTTTAAAGTAAGTTTCTTGATTTTGGGAATAAAGTTTTATCCATTACAAGCAGAGATATAATTTGTCACGATGACAAACGAATGACATTTCCTTCCATTGAGGCCATCTGAATTCATCACATATTTTGACAGGTACACGCTTCCGAAGACAGCGTTTGCCAAGAGATGTCATCTTAGCTCACCAGATCTTTTCTCCAGGGATCTGAAAATAGTAATTTAGCAAACGGTTCAAAGAGAGAACAGCAGGCAGGAAATGCCCTGAAATTTTGCAATTGGAATACAGTCTGGGAGACTGAAGTTTTTTCTTATGTTTTGAGGAAATAAAAATTGTTATTTGGGATATTTCCCCCTACTCCCTGTTTTGCAACAGTTAGAAAATCTCCCTCTGTGAAATGCAAACAAAATAAAGACCTGTTTGAAAACTATTGTCGCAAATTTGGGGAGAAGTGTATTGCAGACAACTGGGATGTGGAGAAATTGTCAGTTTCTTTCCCGCTGGGAACTTTGCGTTCCTTCAGGTAAGTTTTACTGAAAAGTGATGCACTGTAGCTGCAAAACAATTCCATTTTATGAGGGGACAAAGCTGTGGGGGGGGGGGGGGAAGAGTGAGGAAAATACTCTGAAATGACAGAAAGCATATAGGGCAATAGTCTTAGAAACTGCGATTCCTGTAAGGATTCCCTAAAATGAGGTGACAAAGTAATTGGAGCAGATCAGTGGAGGAGCTGTAGCCAATGTGGAGCCAATCAGTTTATTGCATTTAAGTGCCAACCCTGCAGTCCTTGTAGGAAGGAGAGAGAAAAATAATTGTGTTTGATAAGATGTGTTTTCCTCCCAGGCCTAGAGGAAGTTATGTCTGTCTGAGAAAGCAGAGGAAATTAACACTGTTATGGCACATCCTTTGGGGAGGAATGCTGGACTTACCAGCATTTCTAGGTGGTTCAACAGATGTTGATCTACCTAGATCTATCTGGGCTAAGTGCATCCTGAGAGTTGCACATTGTGAATAATTGAAAAATAGCACCAAAAAAAAATAATAATAATAAATACACAGATCACTCATTCGATGTGACAAACCGTTTGGGAGCAGCAGCAGCACCCCAGGCGTTTAAAGTGGGTTTCATGACACCATTACAGTTTATATGGACTTCACATAAAAAAGGTTGCCAAGAGAAATACCTTCTATATGTTTGCACGTGACTCAGCTGCAGTCTATTTTAAAGTGTTTTATTCTGTTTTTATTTTATTTTATCTTGTACACCGCTCTGAAATTTTCAGTGGGGAGTGGTATATAAATATTGTAAGTACATAAATAAATAATAAATAAATCAGCAGTGGGGAATCTGCAGTTGTAGTTGGACTCCAAGTTCCACCAGCCCCATCCAGCATGGCCAGTCATCAGGGATGATGGAAATTGTAGTCCAACAACACCTGGAGAGCCACCATTTCACCACCTGTGCCTTAAAGGCTTTCTAACCATAAATAAGTTAGACTGCTATTTCTTTATTTATTTATTTATTACATTTTTATACCGCCCAATAGCCGAAGCTCTCTGGGCAGTTCACAGGCTTAGCTACTGGCAGTAAGAACTCTAAGCTAAAATATGCTAGTATTGTTGGTGTTCTCACCCACCCCTTTTCCTTCATCCACACCTTGAGAACTTCTCCAAAATGGAATTCAGTCCACGGACATTATTTAGAGAAAAATATTGGAAAATGCTCTCAGTATCTTTTACATTCAGAATTATTTCTTTAAGTATATAATTAATCCATATTTATCTTGAAAATTCAAAGCCAAGAAGTATCCCAACAACAAGATTATTGAAGGTTGCTTATCTGAAGATATAACGACTTACAACACCCATAAGAAAACTTTCCTTATCCTGCTGATCAGCTGACTCTGCAAATTTGGTATATTTGAGATAGCTTGACGATAAGGATGCTAGATTATTTAGTTTGATCTGCATTTTGAACTGAACTGACCTCCTGGACTAATGTACAAATTGGAATACAGTTATCCTTCAAATTTCACATTTCTCCAGACTTTGCAGTGCAGTTCTTGGCTCAAAAAGTACCAAAATGCATATAAAATCTGTATTTTAGGATAAAAAACTTTCAGAAATTCAGAGATTAAT
The DNA here is from genome assembly GCF_023053635.1 of Elgaria multicarinata webbii. Classification (NCBI taxonomy): domain Eukaryota; kingdom Metazoa; phylum Chordata; class Lepidosauria; order Squamata; family Anguidae; genus Elgaria; species Elgaria multicarinata. The sequence continues at coordinate 21,746,078 of NC_086176.1, forward strand.
GCAGAAATTGGATGGAACATGCTTATGAATGAATACATGAGAAACTGACATGGACAATAAATAGATTGATCTCACGATGTGCAAGAAACCATTACAGATAGAGGTACTAATGCCACAGGTATGATTATGTAACTCTTATTTTCCTAGACTCTCTTTTAGTGTGCTTAACATTTCTGTTCTTTTATTTTAGGCTTAAATAAATAATTATCCTTGCCACACAATGAATGCAGTTTTGTGTGGTTTGGTCAAGTCAAGGCAAGCTACAAAACTTCACATGATTTAATAATCCAAAACTACTATGTTCCTCTCTATGGAAACTTGACCCATGTAGATGACAGGGTTGCTCAATAACTGGCCTCTTAGATGAATTATCACAATGTATCTGAAACCAAGAACAACAATACAATTTAAGTATGGCTTTCCTAAGAGGACCATCACCCATTATTAAATACCTTTTCATCTAGTGCCACCTGCTGACCATAACATGTTGCTCATTTAGTGTATCAGAGTGAACTGGTGGGTTGACGTTAACCACCTTGGTGAGGGATTGGAAGGAAAGCCATACTAAAGGATGAAGAAAGGGTTTGCAAGATCAACCTCCTACCAGAAGAAAAGTTGTGATTCTATACACCGCAGAATGAATAAGCCCCTCAAATCCATGACATTTAATCACTACAAAAAACTTGATCATTGCTTTTTTTAATGCAAGTATTTATTATTTATTTATTGCATTTCTATAACCGCGCAATAACCGAAGCTCTCTGGGCGGTTTACAAAATTAAGACAATTCAGGTATAAAACAACAGTATAAAGTAACATAAAATACAATATAAAAGCTCAACCAGATAAAAACAGCAGCAATGCAAAAATACAAATTTAAAATACAAATTTAAAATACCAAGTTAAAATTAATTGATAGACTGTTAAAATACTGAGAAAATAAAAAGGTCTTCACCTGGCGTCTAAAAGAATATAATGTAAGTGCCAAGCGAACCTCCTTAGGGAGCTCATTCCACAGCCGGGGTGCCACAGCAGAGAAGGCCCTCCTCCTGGTTGCCACCTGCCTCACTTCGTTTGGCAGGGGCTCGCGGAGAAGGACCCCTGAGGATGACCTTAGGGTCCGGGCAGGTACATATGGGAGGATGTGCTCCATGACACTGCGACATGAGGTACACCGGCACAGAAAAGTGGTACATACATACATACTTCATCTGTAGAAAACTGTCCTTTTTTAGACTAGCAGAGCGTGACCTATTAAGCAGAACACAGCTCTGCTGGGAGCTTGACAATTCCAAACCCTGTTTGTGCAGCCTAGATAAGCAGCAAAACTGGGTGGTTTATCAATTTCCTAGTTGGCCATGGTCCATGGCTAGTGGGATGTGTTTGCTTCATTTGATCACAACCTGTGCAAGCCTAGATTAGACCATGGGTGACCAACCCGTAACTCAGGTAGAACAAGTGGCAGAGACAGTGAGAGTTCATGGTGTTCATGAACAAAAGGCAGGAATGGTTGTGGCATGCTTTCTGGCTGAGCAGACTAGAGGCAAGTTGCTGGCTTTGAATGTACTGTACCATTCACTAATAAAGTGCAGTCCCAACTTTGGACTTAACTTGTGGTACATTTACCCAAAAGGTTGCCCACTGCTGTTTTAGACCAGGAATGGGCAGAAGGTAGATCTCCAGATGATTCGGACTTCAACTCCTAGCATTTCTGACCATTATCTGTGGTACCAGGAGCTTCTGAGAGTTGAAGTTCAAAACATCTGGAGATATACCTTCTGCCCACGCTCAGTTTAGATTGACCAATGTCTAACATAATAATGAAGACTTGCTTTCCTCCCATACATCCAACTTGAGACATATGGGTATTATCTTATTAAATTTGCTCCTGTTATAACAGCATGGGAAGACCTCAGTCCTCCTAACTTCTGCGTAAGCTGTATTCTGTGGTAAATTTACAGTTATGGGCATTGCAGTGGAGCCTCTGTCAGTTAGGGATGCTTCTGGATTTCCAGACTCTGGAAAGGAAACCTGTACTGGATAGTGTGGAAGCATTTCTTGGGTGGGGACCAGAATCTGCACACTATGGCAGATCATAGCCTACTGTAGGGCAACCAACAGGTGATGAAAATGCCATCTATTGGCCATGCACAAGATAGCATCCTTTATGTAGCCAAAATGGCACCACCCATACAGAAGAAGGAGGTATCAGCAGGATTGGGAAAACCCAAAGGCTTGCAAAAGTATAAAAAAAATCTTTAGGGGGGGGGGGAAACCATAAGGGAAGAGGATCCAAAACAGCTCAGTGAAGACTGAGCATTCTTAGTGGCTTTTTTTTGAACCAGAAAGCTGGGTTGAGGGAATGGAATGGGATATCCTAGAAAAGACTGCATGGTTGGCTGGCTGGCATCTTCATAGGAGCACTCCACACTGAAACATTTTGTTGCACATCCCACTTGTACTTCCTTATTTCTACTCTTGGTAGAATATCAAAGTACCTAGGAAATCACACCAACAATCATTGACAAACCAAGAACCCTAATTCATGGTAGTGGTGATGGTGGTGTGTGTGTGTGTGTTTACTTGTATTTCTTGGGACAATTACGTGTTTACAACATAGTTAACACAAGATCTCAAAAACTACTTTTCTCTCTCTCCAAAGACATGTTGCCAAAGTTTGACCACTAATACCCACAGATTATTTGACCACTGACACCCACAGGAATCTGGGGCAGGGGGAAGTCAGATTGAACTATTTGTGTGTTTTGTTAGCCACATACAAATTTTGAATTTTGAGTATCTAAGAGAATATTTTCCTCTTTCCCCCCCTTCTCTGAACACATGCTTGAAACATTATAGCTCCAGGTGATCCAGTTCAATACGATCTCTGGAGGTTTTGCTTCAGGTTCATGCCTTCCTCCTAAATATTTATTTCAGTCTAGAAAATTAATAGCAGGCAACTTATTTTCCCCATACGCCTTGCTTTAAAAGCAGGGCTCGTGCTCAGAAACAGTTCTTGGACTGAAAACAAAGCTTTCTGGAACCGAAAAGCAGTCATATTTATTTTATTTACCAAGTAAAATCATTACAGAGGTGGCTGCAAGTGGCATGTGGGATTCAACAGCTCCAGTGATGCAGATCCCATGACTCAGACTTCTCAACAAAACACAAAAAGCGTGCCTGTGTGTGAGAAGACTAGCAATGATTTGACAGAGTGGTTCAGTGATTTCCAAAACAAGTCCACTGACAGTGGCCTTCGCTTTCTGCCTTGCAGCATTTCTTGCTGACCGGAGAGACTTGGTAGCAAATGGAAATAAGTAGCATTTTGTATCACCTTGGAGGAAAACTCACTGTGACAACTACTTGGCAAGAAGGAAGCGGCAGACACAGAAATACAGTGCACAGCCTCAGCTTAAAGACCACAGGGGTGTGTGCATACTGATCATTGGTCTTTTCAATGGAAAAAAAAATGCAACAGGCCCCACTGGATCAAATGCAAAGCCTTGTGAACTTGACAGGGATGCATGACAATTTCATATTTGCTTTCAAAATATGTGAGCATGCCCCATTGGAAGCACTGAATGCAAGCATGAGTGCAAGCGCATCTATGCCAAAAATATTTGCAAATTGTGGAACATGTACTTGCATTCAAATCATTCCCGATTCCCGGTTCGATTTGCGCGTATTTCCTAATTTGTGCAAATTCCTCAGTAGAGTGAATCAATCCCGTTTTAGTCTATGGAGGAACTTTGTGCAAATTGGAGAGATTTGAGCAAATCTCCCATATGATTGCTGCTCGATTTGCACAGGTTTCCCATTTGCACAGAACAAGCAGCAATGACAAACACGGACAAGAATCAGTCACAAGATTAGCGGCAAAACTATGTTCAGAGAATCGCGGTGATTTTTTATCATTGCTCATTCACCCATCCGTAGGAAGGCACATGGGGATCATCTACACCAAGCAGGATATTCCACTATGAAAGCGGTATATAAAAGGCAGGAGCCTCACTACTGCTTTATAGCGGTATTGAAGTGCACTGACAAATATTGGGGCCCATGACACATGCCATATACCGTTTTCATACCACTTTCATAGTATTATATCCTGCTTGGTGTAGATGTGTCATGGGCCCCAACAATTGTCAGTGCACTTCAGTACCACTATATAGCAGTAATATAGATCCTGCAGTGTACTTCAATACCACTATAAAGCAGTGGTGTGGCTCCTGCCTTTTATATACCACTTTCATAGTGGAATATCCTGCTTGGTGTAGATGAGCCCCTAGAAAAAGGGTACAAAGTGATATGAGATCTGAAAGCCAGCCTTTCTGTATAGGAAGAGTATTTCATTCAACTACTTTGATTGGATGCAACATTAGGACCTCTTAGATTCAGTACTGCTTCGGGTGTCTAGATGCAAAACAGTACAGTACCTTCTGGAGTGTGACACATTTACTTAGAGATACACCCCACTTTGTTCAATGGGACTTACACCCAGATTAAGTGTGCACAGGATTGCTTCCTTGATATTTGTATTGATGGCCAGACAAGGAAATAAGCAACATCTGACCCTGCGACAGGCAGGCATTATGAAGCCTCTGGATGGGTTCTATAAATATTAGAAGTTGGTCCTTCTGCCATTGCTGGACCAGCAGTGCAGTATCTTTGGCTTGCTGCATTGCAGACTCCAACAACTAATCTCAGAGCTCATGGGCTTGAGGATGTTGATTCCATGGATTAGCCCTGAACTTTTCATCATCCTGCTAGTGGCTGCTGAAAGGTTTCTGCAACATTTCTACAGTAAATATGCCCTGACTCATGCTGCTCGTTTATAACACTTCCAGGAATCCCCAAAATGTCTGCCTTCCTTTGCTGAATTTCAAGGTATACATTAATTTGAAAGGTCTTTGCCTTGTGAACTGGAAAAAAGAATAAATTCTTTACACTATACTGGATCAGGTTCTTGCTACTCAGTCCCTTAACTGCAATCTTATATACTCAGAAGTCAGCCTTACTAAGTACTTTGAGACTTAATCTTGGGTATGTGTGTACAAGAGGGATGGGCAAATTGTGGCTTTCCAGAAAACACCTGTCATCCCTCATCATTGTCTATGTTGGCTGGGGCAGATGGGAGTTGTTGGCCAAAACATCTGGAGGACCACAAATTGCCCACTCTTAGTATGTACAATTGCAACGTAAGGCACTTACAATGAAGTCCAATGCATGTTTACACAGAACAAACACAGTATTTAATGAGGTTTATTCCCAGGTAAGTATATATAGAATGATAGCCCCAGTCAACATGAGAACCAGCATAGCATAATGGACAACATGTTGACTTGGACAGGGGAGGCATGAGTCCAAGTCCCTGCTCAGCTATGATGTCCATTGAGTAGCCATGGATAAGTCACTATCTCTCAGTCTGACCTACCTCATGGATATGTATACCAACCTGAGCTCCTTCAAAAAAGGGTAGATACAAACATGATAGATATATAAAATTATGTTCAAATGTTGGTATTGTTCCTTTAGCATGAGCTACACTGCAGGGGGGTGTCCCATGAACTCAGACTGCTGTCATAGACAGCACAAGCATAGCTGGTGAACATACTATTAATACAATGCATCCCAACTCTGTTCATCCTATCTGTCCATCCTATTTGTGAGTGAAATACAGGTGTGTGTGTGTGTGTGTGTGTGTGTGTGTGAGAGAGAGAGAGAGAGAGAGAGAGAGATGGTGCTACCCCTATGACATGAACTCTCATCTTCTCCTAAAGCTGTCATTTGAACAGTTAAGATGCATGAGATCAGAAGCAATGAGTGCAGTCTAGCTCTGTTCATAGAGGAGCTATCTTCCTACATGCACACCTAAAAATCATACTTGGGGGGGATGGATTGTAGGAGCATATGTTAGAACCTGGGGGTTGGGGCTATCTCTGAGCTTGACCTAGATTGATAGGCCTTCCAATCCAGACCACAGAAGTTACATGGGCTCTGGATTGCTAAGTAACACCTCTGTTTTTTTCTTTTGACTTTCTCACCTAGCGACAGATCCAGCACAAACATTTAAAAACAATTAAATGAAAGTATAAACTACTTAATAAACTTTTAATCCATATAGATTAGAATGAGCTAGAAAAATTGTATGGATGTCTGTAAATGGAAATGAACATCTAAGCCTAGGTTTTACATTTATTTTTAGCAAGCCTAGCATTTGCAAAATCCTTAATCTCTTATCTATATACTTCTTCTGACTAGAATGCTAGGATCTCCAGGGGTGTGGATCATGAAACCTCAGTGGAACTCAGTGAGGTTTGTTTCAGCATGTTAGACTGGTATTTTGTAAAAGGCGTTATCAGGCAGCCCATGGCATGTCAAAGCCCTCTCCCATGACACCTTTAGGCTTTACACAGTAGACAGATGACAACTCTTCCCCCACTCCCCACATAAAATGACCTCTACTATAACTGCATTTTAACAGCTAATTTCACTGTTGAAAAGCTGACAGAGCAGCAAGAATCAAGAGTTCTAGAAATTAATGTGCTTACGGTGCATGATGTCTGGGAATAACCTTCATGCTTCATGATCAAAGGTACACAGAGAGGCAAATGTGTGATGACCACCAAGCCACAGCTGCAGAGAGGATAACCATTAATCATATTCAAGTTTAAAAGTTACAACAGCTATCAATTTTGTGGACTTTTTCTTCAAATGACATTCCCCATTCCCCAACTCGCACAACGATGGGATTGTCAAAGAAGTATACCAGAGGGGTGGCAAGCAATTGTGCCAATTCTTCTGGTGCCATACAAAAATCAAGATTCCTTTTAGCCTTTTGGGGAAAATAGGAGGTAAATATTCATTTCTAACGGACCCCAGAACTGTTGTTTTTAAATGCATACTGTTGTTTTTATACTGTTGTTTTTATGTTTCTGGTGGTTTTTAAATTTTGTATACTTTTTAATGTTTACTGTTTTAACTTTTGTGAACCGCCCAGAGAGCTTCGGCTGTGGAGTGGTATATAAATGAAATAAATAAATAAATAAATGTGTCTCCCACCACACCCACAGCCTTTCTGGGCCTATAGAGTCCCCAAACACCAAATATCTGATCATGGAGCAGATATTCAACATGGAGAATAATGGCTCGAAAGAAATACATTGGGGACGTAGTCTGTAGAGTGACCATATGAAAAGGAGGACAGGGCTCCTGTATCTTTAACAGTTGCATAGAGCAAGTGTCATTTGTATGCATGCAGCCCTGGCCTCTTTTGTATCTGGTCACTCTAGTGTAGCTCCTGCAGCTTGAACTGTGGTGAAGAAGGGGGAATTTCACCAGGTGCTGCATGCATACAAATGACACCTGCTGAAATTCCTTTTTTTATGCAACTGTTAAAGATACAGGAGCCCTGTCCTCCTTTCCATATGGTCACCCTAGTAGTCTGAATGTTACACTGTGAACTATAATTTCAACATAAAATTCCTGCCAATTTCTTTTTCCATTAATGGCTTCTGAATGGCTTAATTAGCAGGTGAAATGTTCCTCAAACCCCTTTGCCCAAGTCATAAACTATTACAGTTACCATTATATTATTATTGTTATTACAGTTAGAGATCTATGGCCAATCAATATCCATTTCCAAAACTGTAACTCTAGTCTCTCTGTCCCACAGTCCTGCTTTCTTATTACTGAAAAAGCACAAGTTTGACTTGTCTTAAAGACACATGTGAAAGTTTCCATAGTCCCCTATTTTCAACACTCTTCCTTTCTTCAACTACCAGCTTCTACTCCTCTTCCCTTTAGGCCACACTCCCTCTTCCTTACTCATCCTGTGCTCAACTCCCTTGTCCTCAAATTACTATCTTTACTCTATGCCCTTTCCTTCAGCCAGTTGGTGCCTGCATCTTGTCCTCACTCAAATCCCCTGCTCTGAAAGTCTCTGTTGCTGGACGCTCTTTGTATTGACAGCCATCCATATCCTGACCCTAAGCCCCATGCAAAGTTTTTCCTCCAGCTTCACCATTTTCCTCCCTTGGGTTTCTTCCTGACCTGGTTCAGACAACACACTAAACCATGCTGCTTAACCACAAAATGCTTAAGGGAATGCATGCATTCCATTAACCATTTTGTGGTTAAGCAGCATGGTTTAGCCGGCCACTGTCTTGCTTTTCTACCCAACTTGCCTTTCTATTCTTCTGTTGTGTGTGTGTGTCCATGTGTCCCATTTGTGTTCCTTTCTTCAGCCACTAGAGCAGGGCAACTTTGGGAGTGCACATAAATGTGCTGGCACATGGATGAAATATTTAAATAAGATTCCAAACTATGTTAAAAACCTCGCATGGGCTTTGCCCTGCAGCTTGCCTATACCAACGTCCTGTGCTTGCTTAAGAGACCTACAGAAATGATGAATAATTCTAATCTGCATGTTTCAAAACATAGTATAAACATACCTGAATGGTATAATTCTAAACAGTGAATTATACACACACATTTTACAAATGTAACTGTTCAGCCCATATAAGTCTAATACTCTTTGTACTGAATTTAGATGCATAGCACATCAAATTTCCCAGTTGGTAACACATCACCTATCCCATTAAATATACAATTTACTCTGGCAGACAATTCTTACTGTGTGTGAGGTCATTAAGAAACCTCAGTACTCTCTTCTTGAACCACTTACATTTTTAAAAATATTTTTTTGAGAATAGCTGACATTCATATTATTTAGTAGCAAAGTTTCTGGGATGCCTTAAGGGCACTACAGAGCTTTGCTGATGGCTGTCAATCTCCTCTGTCAGTCAACACATTTTGTTTACAACTTGGTATATCTGACTTTCATGAATAAGGTGAGAGTACAAATAGAATTTTGAATGCCTGGGTTTCGGTCTAAAGAGCCAAGATTCATAAGAAAACTTCACTGTCTAAGAACCCATTGCTTTCTGGCCTTTTCCAGGTTTCCCCCATCTCTTCTCTCCTCCTAACTAAGAGCTCCTCAGATATGTAAGATATTACTTGAGCCATTTTCAGTCATAACATGAGATCCAATGTCAGTGAGATCCAATATCACTCAAGCAGACTTATGCTCCCACAATGGAACTTTTTCTTCCCCTCTCCCCCCTCTGCATCCCCTGTACCCCCAAACCTGCTCTGTAGGGTCCCCCAACTCTCTAGAGAAGATCTGGGAAGGGGTACTGCAAGAGGCAAATCTGTTCCACTGATGGATGCTATTCTATTGGTGGATGGACACAACTGGATACAACCCAGTATAGACTGAGATGATAGCCTTACTGGACCTAATGATGCTGGGATTTTTAAAAAATGCTTTTGGATCCAGAGGTCCCTTCATTTTAAACTGGGATAGAGCAATCTGAAACTTTCTCCTCCATCCCAGATTGGGGCTAATTAAAAAAAAGAAAAACAGGAGGGGGGGGGAAAGGAACATGTGATTGAATTAATTAGAATCACAACTACTACAGCCATGCAAACAGACTTTTCAGGAGACACAAGTAACAACGAGATTATAAATATTATTTTGCAGTATATACTGGCCAAAAGTGTATAATATTCTTTTTCCAGTGAAACCCTCAGAGAGTGTTTATGCTAGGCAGGTAATAGACAAAAGTTCTATAAAACAGTAGTTATAAAATCCAAACAGAGGTGTTTATATATCCTAAAGAACCTGTGATAACTTACAAAGACAGATGTTGATTCTAAAGAATGGTGGAAAAAGTTTCAATACACATTTGCTGCTTCTAAGGCATTTTCAGAACAAAGAGTTCAAACCACTTCCCCCACAATGAGAATGTCTTCACCCTTAGTCTAGGTCCTGAAATCTAACATGGAATTAACTACAGCATGGAAGAATCTCATACACAACAACCACTTTCCTACATAACTCCTGCTGTCATAACTATATATGTAGAAACAATCAATTTACCGATAGGAAGTCCCATTGTTAGAACACAGGAAGCAGCCTTAAACAGAGTCACACCATTGGTCCATCCCCTTAGTAATGTCTACACTGACTGGCAGCATCTCTCCAGGGATTCAGACAGGAGTCTTTCCCAGCTCTACCTGGAGATACTGAGAATTGAACCTGGTATATTTTGCATGCACTGAGCTAGAGCCAATCTGTATAACTAGAAAGTCCATAAGTATGCCTGTTTGCAGGAATGTTTGAATAAACTATGAGCAACTATGGATGTACCTTGTTAAACATAAGTGACTCTATACTGGCATCTATCACTGAGTTGTGTCCGGACTTAGTCATACTTAGAGTAGACCCATTGTAATTAATGACTTAGTCATTATTAAGTATGATCATGCTTGGATACAACCCAATATATTTAGAAGAATTACTCAAGGTTATTTATTAAAAACTTACTCTGTATGACTTTGGATTAGAAATCAGTTGGATAAAGACTAAATAACTTTTTATGAATACACTGTTGTTGTACATTGAATTTAGTCTCCAAAGGTTTGAAATACCATATATGCTTGATCCATTTATGCTTTATTTTCTAATTTCCATGTATCTCCTTAATATAGTCCTCCTAATTTGTTACATAATTGGGGTTGTTCTTGGGGTTCATTATGGTTATGACTTTATAGCACATTAGCAATCTGAATCTGCCAGTTCATATCTGTGAATAAGTATGAATCTCTTGCCTCCCCCCCCATCCCCCGCATAGGATTATGTACATGAATATGTGGGGAAAATGTTATGCACTGCTATTTCTGTGCGACTCTGGAACAACAGAAATGGTTGTGGTTCCCCCCATGTATTCAGTTCATGTGAAAGGTTCTTCATGACCGGGAACTACACAGCACCCCATGGTTCACTTACCACTCTCTGCTCCATGGATAAATCATGTTTTTGAGTGATCCATAGTGAGTTAGTGTGACGTCTGAATGGGCCTTACATGTGAGTTCTCTTGTCATATACATCAGTCATGGTGTGCAGAAGTAATGTAGATCCAAGCAGCGCTACTACTATTGCAAACATGCAGCAGCCATGAAGTAGGCACATGATGTAGTTCTTCAGTTAAAATATGGAAAATATAAAGCATGTATTGAATGTTAAGGGACTTTCTTTAAACAGGAATGGCCCCTTATGCAAAGGGTTATTGTAATAAGAAATAAAATGAGAAGGAAATGGATTTTAAGTGTGCTGATTATATAATAAGATGATAGATAGCAAGAGAGCAAGAGAGCAGGCATAAAGCAAAACATTACGATTTCACTTTAGGAAATGCAATATTACTGCAGACCAAATATGTAAATTAACTGCTCCCACAAGTATTTAAAAAAGGCAATTTACATAGGACACCTAATGACTCTGGTGCAGAAGATATAAAATGGGTAAGTATGTTTTAGGGAGTATAAAGGTGAGGAATAGGAAAGTATATTGTCTTTATTCCCAATCAAAATGAAGTCTTAGGTTGTAATCCTCTGCATGGTTAGCTTCAAGAATAGTAGAGTTCGAAAGGGCTTATAACGCCATTGAGTCCAACCCCCTGCTCAACGCAGGAATCCATCTTAAAGCATACCTATTATTATTATTATTATTATTTATTTATTTATATAGCACCATCAATGTACATGGTGCTGTACAGAGTACCTAATATATGGCTGTCCTGCTGCCTCTTGAAGGCCTCTAGTGTGGGAGAGCCCACAATCTCCCTAGGTAATTGGTTTCATTGTCATCCTGTTCTAGCAGTCAGGAAGTTTTTCCTGATGTCCAGATGGAATTTAGCTTCCTGTAACTTGAGCCCATTATTCCGTGTCCTGCATTCTGGGATGATCATGAAGAGATCCTGGCCCTCCTCTGTGTGACAACCTTTCAAGTACTTGAAGAGTGCTAACATGTCTCCCCTCAGTCTTCTCTTCTCAAGTCTAAACATTAGGGTGACTATATGAAAAGGAGGACGGGTCTCCTGTATCTTTAACAGTTGCATAGAAAAGGGAATTTCAGCAGGTGTCATTTTCATGCATGCAGCACCTGGTGGAATTCTATCTTCATCACAATAGTTAAAGCTGCAGGAGCTATACTAGAGTGACTAGATACTAAAGAGGGCAGGGCTTTTGAAAAACAAACAAACTTGTGGGAGCCAAACTAGTGAGGCTGTGTGTGATAGTTTTCTTTATTGTTACATAAGCACCTATGCCCCAAATTCAGATCAAGAACACATGACACTTCAGGAGGGGAAGTTTAAACCTTTCCCCCTATGCATTTTTTTCCTGAAATCCCTCCCTCCCTGCATGGGGTGGGTGTTTAAATGAAGAATAGTCTCAGTTTTTGGCCTCTAGGTCTATAGTTCTTTGGGTTTGGATGCCGACCAAAGCAATTTAGAGCACAACTGATCAGCTAATGAGAAGATATACCAAAGAGAGGGAGATCGTATTTTCCTCACAGCTTGTTCTGGTTAAAGGGGCTGTTAAGTCTTATTCAGCATCAGTTGGGAGACTGGAAAGCTGACATTTTTAAGAGGGTGGTTAATTTTAGGTGGACGATGATGGCCCTGAAACGTAAATAGATTTACAAGGCAGAAAAAGGGCCTGTCTTGATGCCATCTTTGCCCTGGGGTGGGTCCGAATCCATGGTGCATCAGTTGTATGATGGAGCCGCAGATTCGAAGCCAACTAGAAGCAAAGAGGCGAAGATGCACAGCTGAAAAGTCAGGACTTACTCTGACTTCTCCAGTCAGAGTGAGGTCAGCCCGGCTGTTCTGCTGGTCTGTCCTCACTCAGAGCCACTCTGGGGGTGTTCCCATGCAGAAGGCGGCCTTCTATTGGTCACTGGAAGTGGCAGGGGGGCGCAGCGAGCCTAAAGGCTGCCGGAAAGCCCGTGCTGCCTCCCCTTGTAAGGACAACTTGCTGCCACTGCACACCAGGGGTTTGGCAGCAGAGCAGTTCCAACCTGGCGCTGTAAAGGCAGCCCCTAATAGCCATTTTTATAGGTACATCTCTGAATATATTCAAATGGCCACTAAGAGGGCAACCCAATTGGCAGAATATTATTATATATTATTATTCCTCTTCCAAAATGCTGCTTCTTACAAGAATATTTCTCTGAACAGAACAGGATGATGTTCTTTATTAGCACGTAGACTACTTTTTTGTTCTAACGGTCCCTACTCAAACTACTTCCATCAACTGTGATTATTTCTCAGCAGCACCTCTTTTCTAGTTATGGTGAAGTATAAAAAGTAGCCACAACAAAATACACTTAAAATACATTTGGTGCAATTCAGGAATAGCTAATCACAGCCTACATACATGCCTCAAGCTTCAGTTTAAAGCAAAAATGAGCAAAATCGGTCTGGTAGATCTCGAGTAATAAACCTTTCACTACCATATTCTTATAAAAGATTCCTGACATTTTCAAGAGTTTATTACAACCCAGAGTTGTTAATACTTTGTTTCATTGAGCATGGTTTTAATATGATCTATAATTGTATTCAGCCCTATTAGACAGGGCATAAGGGGGAGTATACAAATGATAAAACAAAGGTTTTTACGTGTGTGTGACTCCAAGAACTGTGAGTGAAGTTAAATAACCCCTGGCACTGTTCTCCAAATGCCCGCACAAGAATTAACAAAGGTAGTTTCTATAGGAGTTCTCATACTTCTATTTGCGCAACACTCAGCCCTATTCGGGCCATATGCTATGCCTGAAGAGGATAGATATATTGAGGTAGGTATGGAACATAGGGCTGCATATGATGGCCCCACTGCAACACCCCCCTCCCCACTTCCTCAGTACCTGACTTCCCCAAATTGAGCAGGAAGTTCTGAAGGAGGCTTGAATATAATTAGAAACGTTTGCATGATTTAGAACACTACTTTATCAGGGCTCCTAATTACGTATGTATGTGGATTGTTCTTTCATTCAAGGGAACATGAGTAGAAGCCCCCTTAAGACTTTCTCCATCAACACAGGAAGGTCGTGAACTAAAGAGGCCAGCCAATGCACAAGGCCTTATGTTCCTTGCCTTGATATAATCTTCTCTGTAATGGTTAAACAGAACTTTTGTCTTATGTCTTTTTGTCTTCTTCAAACTTTTAGATAATCAGTAGCTTATTCCACGTCCCTGCCTGCTCCTGGGATCCCCTGTGTGGCATTTAGATGCACAGGAATGATCTTGGGACAATACCAGGATATAGGTAGGGTGACCATATTTTGGAAACCAGAAAGGAGGACAACATGGCCGCCTCCAAGGGGTTTTGCCCACCAACTTGCCAGCCCCCAAAGGGGCGTGCCCACCAACATGCCCAGCCCCCAAGGGGCTCCTTTAATGGGAATGCGTCTTCCAGCTCCTCGCCCCCCCCAGGGCTGATTTCGGCCTTATCCTGCACTGGCGCAATCGTGCCAGTGCAGGAAAAGGGCTAGATCGGCTGGGGCGGGGACTGGAGGATGCATTCCTGGAAGTCCGGGAACCTGTCCTCCAGCCCCTGCCCCCAACACCAACCTAGCCTTCTGCTGTGCTAGATCGGTGCTGGGGCAAGCTGGAGCATATGTTCCTGGAAGTCTGGGAGCATCTTCCAGCCCTTTTCCCCGGTGAACTGGGGGGCAGTCCTGGTTGCCCCAGAGACCTCCATTTTTCCAGAGGTCTCCGGGGTTTCCCAGTGCATCTGGTCACTCTAGATAGGGCTGGTGTAGACACACCCTATATATACTTGCCCTGAGCTCCTTGGGGGACATAGAGTCATTTATGTTTAACAATGTCCTTGGAGGACAGTGTGTGTAGAGTGTGTGTAAGATATATCTTGCCCTGTTGACTTTTCATCATTTGACAGCTGTTCTAAATCAGATCTATTAAATGGTCATTTACATTAAAGTATTTGCAAAATATCATAAGAACACTTATTTTTCCATATTTTCTAGTAATCACATCCTTCTCAGGACTGAAACAACGTTACCCTTTATTTCCTCCATTAACTGTCCCAAAGGATCAATTTATCAGTTACAGCTGTAATTATATTACATTAATCATTCATTCATAGTTTCATACCAGAATCATTTGTTCAGCAATATATCAGAGAGAGAGAGAGAGAGAGAGAGAGAGAGAGAGAGAGAGAGAGAGAGAGAGAGAGAGATCTTTGTCTCTCACATTCAATTTAACTGTCCCCAAAACTTTCCACTTTTTAAAGTTTCCCAAGCATGGAACGCCCTCCCTCCCCGCCCTGCCTGTTATATCCATACAGGTTATGCTTTAAATCCCTCCTTTGCAAATGTTGCTATTTTAATTCTGTTTGTTTCAGTTATTAAACGTTTCTTTCTATTTCAAATTGAGATCTTTTTCTCTCTCTTTATAGAACACTGTAACAGAATAGTGAATACAACAACCTGACTCCTGCAGACACTGACATAGTATTGGTAGAGAGACCTGAAACTCAAGGAGTTTGCTGTTGCATTACATGGTGAGGAAGACATCCTAAAAAGTACTATAGATGGGGAGAGGAACTGAAGGATAAGGAAAAAACACACCATATAGAGCAGTGGTTCCCAAAGGGGGCGGTGGGATTGCATAGGGGGATGTAAAGAGGCAAGGGGGCGGCAAAGGGGTGCTAAGAGGCAAAGGGGTGGCAGGGGGGCACTTGAGGTGGTCTTTTCCATACCAGGAGTTTTGGTTACAGAAGGAAATTTCTGATCGCTATCCCGCACTATGGAGAGTGGTTCAGAAGCTCCTGGTTGCATTTCCAAATATCTTATTTGGTGGAATGTGGTTTTAGTGTGGTCTGCCTACTTCTCTCCAAGCAAAGAAATCGACTCCAGATTACTAAAAGTGGTGATTTAAGACTCAAGTTAAGTGACTTTAAGCCAGACATTGGGAAACTGGTATCACTTCATCAAGCCCATCCATCACATTAAGGATTTACAGAATAGTGAGGTTCTCTACCACCATGTGATATCTAATATTCTTGCTAAATTACTATTAGACTTTGACAAGATGATATCACTGGATCAAGTTCATCAATTATGTTTAATTGAATAAACTAAAAAAAATGTAACTGGATTTTGAATAAATATTCAATTAATTGTTACTGTTTTGAACGTTATTGTTATTATCTTCCTTAGTGGGTCATTGAAAACCACTATTCTGAATAATTATTTTTATAGGGTAGGGTAGGGGGCACTGGGCATGAGTTTGTGGAACCAAGTGGGTGGTTACCTGAAAAAGTTTGGAAACCACTGATATAGAAGAACCCCTAATTTCATTATTACCAAACGCAGGAAAAACAGCATCTCCAAGAAAGTGAATGAATTCAAAGTATGGGGTAGGCAACTTCAGGAGGTATGTGCATCAATTTTGCCCCCTGCACCCCACAGGTGCCATTTTTTTTTTAAAAAAAAAATCAAAACAGCTGTTTCTTATCAAAAGAGTAAAAATTGAGCTTTTCAAACTAATTTTGACCCTTTTAGCGCTTCTTAACAGCTATGGACATTTATTTATTTATTACAAATTTATTTTTGCCAAATGTAGGGTGAATTCAGGGCGGGGGACAAATGCAGCCCGAGGGCTGGGTATTGCCCACTCCTGCACTAGCCAGTTAAAGACTTAAGAACATAAGGAAAGCCATGCTGGATCAGACTATGGGTCCATCCAGTCACACAGTGGCCAACCAGCTGTCAACCAGCAGGACACAAGTGCAGCAGCACCGTCCTATCCATGTTCCCCTGCAACTGGTGTATATAGGCTTACTGTCTCAGGTACGGGAGGTAGCATGTAGCTATCTAGACTAGTAGCCAATGGCCTTCTCCTCTAGGAATTTTCCCAACCCCCTTTTAAAGTCATCGAAACTGGTGGCCATCATTACCTCTTGTGGTAGTGAATTCCATAATTTAACTAGGCGCTATGTGAAGAAGTACTTCCTTTTATCTGTCGTGAAGCTCCCAGCAACCAGCTTCATGGGATGACTCCGGGTTCTAGTACTATGAGAGAGTGAGAAAAATGTCTCCCTATCCACATTCTCCACACTGTGAATAATTTTGTACATCTCTATCATGTCTCCCCTTAGCCTCCTTCTCTCCAAGCTAAACAATCCCAGCTGTTGTAACCTCCCCTCATAGTGGAGATGCTCCAGTCCCCTGATCATTTTAGTTACCCTTCTATGCACCTTTATCAGCTCTACAATAACTTTTTTTTAGGTGTCATGACTAGAACTGTACACAGTATTCCAAGTGTGGTTGCACCATAGATTTGTTTAAAGGCAGTATTATATTGGCACTTTTATTCTCCCTTTTCTAATTATGCCTAACATGTCATTTGCCTTTTTGGGTTGACACTTTCATTGAGCTGTTCACCACAACCCCAAGATCTCTTTCTCAGTTGGTCACCACTAGCTCAGATCCCATCAGGTTATACTTGAAGTTGGGATTCCCCCCCCCCCCCAATGTGCGTCACTTTACACTTGCTTGCACTGAACCGCATCTGCCATTTGGATGCTCTTTCTCCCAGTTTAGAGAGACCCTTTTGGAGCTCTTCAAAGTCCCTTTTCATTTTAACCACCCTAAATAATTTGGTGTCATCAGCAAATATGGCCACTTCACTGCTCACTCGATACCACATCATTTATGAACAGGTTGAAAAGGATTGGTCCTAATACAGATCCCTGTGGGACCCCACTATTTACTTCCTTCCTTTGGGAGAATTTACCATTTATTCCTACTCTCTGCTTTATATTTATTTATTATTTATTTAAAACATTTCTTGGCCACCTTTCAGGGCAGAGGCCCTCACAAGGTGGCTTACAACAATTAAATACATAAAATATTGAAAGCAATAAAACATTAAAATGATAAAAGCAATAAAGACATGATCACAATAAAATAGCAATTAAAACAATACAACCAGCAGGAACAACAATAGCAGCAATAACAGTATTCATCATGGGAAGGCCTTCTTGAAACCTGCAAAGATGGTGCATGGCGGACATCCGAAGGGAGTTTGTTCCAGATGTTTTGGGCCACCGCAGAGAAGGCCCTCTCCCATGTGGATACACCTAATTGCTCTCACAGGTGGGCAAATGAGAAGGACCTCTCTTTCTGATTTTAAAGTGCAGGAAGGCTGATATGGGTGAACCCAGCCCTTCAAGTAACTAGGTCCCAAACTGTTTAGAGCTTTAAACGTCAAAACCAGCACTTTGAATTGGGCTTGGAAACACACTGGTAACCAGTGCAGCGGGAGCAATATAGGCATCATATGCTCAAATCACCTTGCCCCTACCAGTACTCGGGCAGCCACATTCTGCACCAGTTGAAGTTTCTGAACTGTCTTCAAAGGCAGCCCCACTTAGAGAGCATTACAGTAGTCCAGCCTGGATGTGATGGTGCGTGGATAACTGAGGCAAGGTTTTTCCTCTCCAGATAGGGCTGCAACTGGTGTACCAGCCTAAGCTGGTAGAATGCACTCCTGGACACCGCAGCCATATGGGCTTCCCCAGTTAGCTCAGAGTCGAGGAGGATTCCCAAACTGTGTACTTGGTCTTTTAAGGGGAGTACAACCCCATCTAAGAACAGTTGTAAACCTCCATCTGAAGTAGTTAGTTTCCCAACCCACAGTACCTCTGACTTGTCTGGATTAAGTTTCAGCTTGTTCACCCTCATCCATCCCAAAACAGCCTCCAGACACTGGTTCAAGAGTTCCACAGCCTCCCTGGGATGTGCAGCTGGAAGGGAGAGGTAATGCTGTGAGCATACTGATGATGCTTCCTGTTCCTTAAACAATTACTGATCCATAAGAGGACCTCTCCTCTTATTCCATCAGTGCTAAGTTTGCTCAGGAATCTTTGGTGAGGGACTTTGTCAACATGTTTACTCAGATTTAAGCCCCAATAAGTTCAATGGGGTTTAGTCCCAGGTATGTGCATTGCAGCTTGAATGAATATTTCCATTTTAATAGCTTTTTATTCCTCTTGACTCTATCCATGAGTAAGCCTCACCAGCATGTTTTAAAACAACAGAATTCCATTCTAAAATCCTCTTCATGTCATTATTATTTTATTTCAGAACTTTATGTATACTGGGATGGATGCCAGCTACACACCAGAGTTACCTCCCATATATTCTCAGTATTTATGCGCTCACATATGGAAATATATTATAATGACAAAGTAGATGTATATTTTATGTGCACAAGATGGATGTGGTATCATTACTTGCAAGTAAAACAAAGAAACCTCGTCCCAATTAAATGCTGCAGCCTCTTCATTATAGGACCATGTCGCTCCCTGCATTGGTGTATATTTTCCTTTCATTCCTATAAAGACACAACTACTTGTTACTCTTTCCAGCAACATGGAATACTTCCATATCGTTAGTCCAGTTCACACATATGTTAACTAGGTGATGACTTGCATATGTGCATGAGACATCACCGAACACCACAGAGAAAACTTTATGGGCAGGGCGTTATCTCAAGTGCAACACTTTGCAATGGAGTCAGTCCACACATTCATCTGCTATTTACTCAATGTCATCAAACATTGAGCAATCGAGTTATATCATCATCATCATCTGATGTACATAAATGAATGAAACTTTCGAGAAACTTATTTGTGTATATTACAAAACTGAAGTGTAGGCAGTATTGCCTGTCTTCTCAAATGCTTGTAAGCCATACAGAGTTTGGAAGATTCAGGTTTTTCTGCCAGCAACATTTATTCATTTCTATATACGTATAAACTTGTGAGTCTTTTTTCCTAAAAGTATACATAAAATAAAACAAAAACAAAAATGCAATCAAGTTTATTTATTTTTAACCATAAAATAACAGAAGGCAAAAACATTACAATATCATACAACTAAAGCAGTAAAAACCATCTAGCCATCTAAAAACAGGTCAGCCATATGGAAATACTGTGCAAAATAAATGAACAGCCCTGATGGCAAAAACAAAAATGCTGCTGTAGAGTGTAAGTGATGCTCTTGCACTGTACATAGATACAGTATAAGCTCTTAATTTAAAAAGCTACTTATCTTCATAGTCGGGAAAATACACTGGAAACGTATAATTTATAACAGGGAACTTAATAAAGAGAACCATTGCATGCAGTACACCAGGCACACACTGCTTTGGCAACTTCCTGCCAGAGGATGTACAATGCAAAAATATTCCCCTTCCACTGGTCAAAATTATTTATACCCGACAACCTAGTGAAGTTTCCACAGGGTGGTTTATTTTTCACAAACAAGCCACTGTGAGAACCTATAGCTTATTGGGTTGTTCAAGGCAGCTTGTTTTCAGGGTGGCTTGTTGTGATGTCCAAACCTGGCAGGCTGAGTTCATCACAGGTTGTTGGGAACAGCTAGACAGCCACCTGGCAAGAGCGTTGAAAACCTCTGCTGTTCCTCGCAATCTCACTAGTGCCACTGCCATCCTCCCTCATCCCTTTTCCGTGCACTCCATTCCATGCTCCTAAAAATGGAAAGGACAATGGAGAGTGTCCCAAACACATTTCCAACCTCTTTTTTTTTTTTTTTTGGTAGTCTTGCACAAGGGCACACATTGAAAAGTATGCATTTGTGTAATTTCCCCCTCTGCATAATTCCCCTCTCCGGTTTACTGCTGTGCCATGAAATTTGCATATATTTACTAAGCTCCCTCACTGTCCATCTTGAAATTTGTGTATTTTTACCAATTGCTGTTACTGCTCCGTCATCCATATGTATATCTACAGCTAACAGTGGAGACCCGTGGAGGGAAGTGACAAGCACAAAGTGGGGAAGGAGGTATGAAAGTGGCTGGAAGCTGCAGGAGAACTGAAGGAGCTTTTTATTAGTAGATGAAGCAGGCCTTTAAAACAAAAGTGTTTGCTAGCAAGTGCTGTAGTGGCAGAGGGAAATGACAAAGACATCGACAAGAGGGGCTATTGGTATGCTGGGCTAAATAGAGGACTCTATACCAGCTGAGCCCCTTCCTCAGGTGAACAAGTTGGTTTAAATATTCCTTTAAGTTAGTCAGATGAAACTCCTAAAAAGAAAATTCCTTGAAATTGTGTGAACACAAGAGTCAGGGTAGGATCTCTATGACTCTCAGCATAAATATGTCTGATAGATGAGTGAAGACAGAAGGCTTCATCCCATGTACCTGTTTCCCTTGAATTATCCCCTACAGCGCAAAGCTGTTGTTGTTGTTAGCTAAATCACACCCCGGGCGGCAGCGCTCTTTGCATACCAGGAAAAGGGTTTAAGGGGGGAAATGTAAAAAATCATTAAAAAATCAATGGATGACCCAATCCGATTCAAATTTGGTATGCTTAAAGCTCTCCTTAATATCTATTACTGTGCCAATTTTGATGTCTTTATCTTTAAAACTTATGCAGATGTAAGCATTTGCTTAATTTGAAGCTTAAAAGTATCAAATCCTGCTCCTGCGCCCCCAGTGGCCGCTTGGAAAACAACAAATGATTCACTCCAAAAGTAGTAGCAAAATAGGTCGGGTCTTTTGGCTTTACAGCACAATTAAAGCAGGTTGCATGGGAGTTCTTCACAGTCAAAGCAGATTATAAACTGGAAAACTTGCACGCAATTCACGGTGATTGCACAGTATAACGCTGGTGTGATAAAGCTCTGATTGAGGTTTAGAATGTGAAAACTCATTGAGACATGTTGCTAGTCTTACTGAAACTCCTGATGCTTGTCTTAAATTCCTTAGGCTGTTTAACAGCCCCACCCAGAAATAAAAAGGTGGCCAACAGGTGTTGGGTAAACTAAGGCCAGAATGGCATTAATTATAGCGAAGGAGAATTAATGAGTCACAACCTCTCAAGTTCCACAACTCCTTTTCCCTACCCCAGGTCTCAAAGCCTCGGCTGGCAGGTCAAGGGATCCCCTTTCACCTTGTCGGTGCCCCTGGGTGGTCTGCGCAAGTGGTGACCATTCTGCCTATTTAATCATGCTGCCCCAACTACAAGCCACTTACACCTATGGGCACAGTACGGAGAACGAGAGAAAAACAGACACCCTGACCAATGTGGATGTTTGGCAGAAATCAATCAATCAATCAATCATACCTTTAAAAGCTCCATCACACCAGGGGTTAACATGCTCCCTACCTTTGCTTCTCCACTGGTGTTTTCATTCCTCAGTTACTTCCTCTTTTCAAGAGTAAGTACAGAACGAGCAGGAGGTCCATTGACTCCGCTATTATAATAGCGCTGCTTCTCCTGCACACAGCGGGAGAAAGCAGCAATTCCGTGTTTAAAAATACATCGTACTTAAAGAGGGGTTTTTTTTTGTCGTGCAAGGAAGACCAGAAGGGGCGGAAGGGGCGCGGGAGGCAAATTATGTCAAGTGAGGGACCTGAGCAAACTCTGTGAGTGCCCAGTAATGAGCGTGCAATAAAGCGCTCGTTGGATGGAGTTTGCTCAGGTCCAGCCTCTGTCCAAATTGTGCCTGACCGGGGATGGGGGGAGTCAGCTTATAAAGCCCAAGGAGTCCTGCCCCCAGCACCAATGAGATGATATTTATTTATTTATTTATTTATTTATTTATTACATTTATATCCTAACTTTTTTCCTATAAGGAACCCAAGGCGGAATACATAATTCTCCTCCTTCTCTCCATTTTATCCTTACAACAACAACCGTTAGGTGGGTTGGGTTGAGAGTCTGTGACTAGCCCAAAGTCACCCAGTGAGCTTCCATGGCCAAATGGGGACTAGAAACCGGATCTCCCAGCCCAACACTCTAACCACTGTGCCACACTGGTGATGCAGTGTGTGTCCCCATGCTTGTTCCCAGCATGCCCACCTTTTTCTAGGGTATGCCGCAAAAGTGGTCCTCTGTGCCAGCTGCAATGTGGCAGTGGGGATAGGTCTCGAAATTGCACGAGCACAAACTGGTCTGAGTTGTGCTTCAGGTGGAATTAAATGCAATATAACAATATGCAAAACCTTTCTGAGGAATTTCATTAATCCTATTGAAATCCTTTTGGCTTTCCTCAAATTTTTGTAGATGTTTTGCTCAAGCAAGAACCCCCCAAATAAATACCCAATTCTAAAAAGAGACATAGCAAGCCTTCCTTGTATTACACTTTTCATGTAAGCTTGTTGTGGAGATGCCTTTTTGAATTATAATACTAGAAGTCATGTGGGTGTCTTCAATAAACCCTTTTGGCATTTGATTTTTGCCTAGCAAAGGCTTCACTTGCTAATAGTAGTATGAGCTTGTCAACTGATGAGCAGCTGCAGCAATTGCTGCAAAATGGCATAAAATGCTTCTATGGCACAGAGGGCACTGAAACCATCCAAGCATTATATCTGCTGAGATTTCTGGATTGCAAGTGTCATTATTACAATGATGGTTATTAATCATTTATGGAGCGCTTTTAATGCCCAAAGTTCCTTGAAGGGAGTATTCAGCTCTCTGGGTCATTTTCTTGAACACAAGAAGCAAAGTCAGAGCATCGGTTAATAGGGAGAGATTTGCAAGGACGCAAGATAATCAAAGAGAATATTTAAGATTATTGTAAATCATTCCAACAGATCACGGCAAGAAAATACAGGAAAACTATTGTCGTAAAAAAGAAGGAAAGGAAAAGGAAACCCACTAGATTCTGCACTCATCCAACCTGACGAGTTCTTAAATTTAGGCATAAGTGCACCATAGAGACTTTTTCCTGACAGAGAGGTAGCTTAATTTCTTAGGAGATGGTTGTGCATAATCCTAGACAATGCACATGCTGCAGCAAACCTGAAAGATTGTTTCCTCGCATATACACCTGCCCAGACCCTAAGACTGTCTTTAAGGGTCCTTTTCCAGGAACCTCCACCAAAGGAAGTGAGGTGATTGGCTCCTAGGAATGTGGACTTTTCTGTTGTGGCACCCTGGTTGTGGAATGAGATTCTCAAAGAGGCTTGCCAGGTGCCTACGCTGTGTTCTTTTTGTGTCAGGTGAAGAGCTTTTTATTTTCCCATGCATTTTAGTTTTTAAGATTGTTTTAAATCTCTTATTGTATTTTAGAACCTAGCAGCCATGCATACATTTATTTTGTTATCATTTTTATTTTATACTGTAGTTTTAAACTTCTATATTGTATTTTATTGTGTTGTATTTTATTGAAAACTGCCCAGAGAGCTTCAGCTAGTGAGTGGTATAGAAATATAATGAATAAATAAAGAAATGTGTTGCTGGGGGCAAAATTCAGCTTTCTTTTGTTTTTGTTTTTAAATTAAACAAAAACCATCAAGCTTCCTGGCCTCATAGCTGCATTGTAAAGCTTAAAGTTATGCTTGACATTACGTGCAATGTTTGCTAGATCTCAAAAGATAGAGGGGCAACACTTAAGTGAATAAAATATATATCCACTTTATTTGCATAATCTACACATGCAATTGGGTTTTTTTTTTCTTGGTATCTGATTTTGGTAATCTTGTTGTAGAATTGTACATTTTCCTTTATCACAGAGGACACATAACTCTGCCTTATGATTTTTACAATATTTTTCAGTTACCCAAAAAAGTTTGAAAACCACCATGGCTTTACTACTTTAGCTAAATTGGTTTTAATAAAGGACTCAGTAGCTATTGATTTTTGGCTCTGCCATGGCATGGGCACTTAAGAGCGCTAATCATCAGGTTTAAACCCATGTAAAAAGCCAGTGCAAACCAAAGAATAAATGCTTGTTCATCTGTTATGGCTTGACATCCACTACCTTCACGGAAATGAGGTGCTCATTCTGATAATGTATGTATTTAGCTCAGAATTTTTGACATAACCTTTCGGCCTTTGGGTGTTAAAAGAAAACCTAGCTCCTTTACTTTTAAAACAATATTATTATTTTTGGACTTGTGGGGGACGGTGAGTGGGATTATCCAAACCCGGTCTCAGTCACTGATCTGTGGTCCCAGGATAGGTCCTTTATATGAGGCCTTCCTTCTAGCTGGGACATTTGCTGGTAGGACTTCAGCCTCACCAATACTCACCACCAGTAGCCTAGAACTTGGAACAAAATGGGAACTGAAGTGGCCCTGCCAGTGAGGAGGAGCATGCTTGCTTCCTGAGTGAGTCTTTGTGGGCTTTAGAGTAAGATCAGATCTGTTTATACCTCTCTGAGGCATGGTTAATTCATAGTTCTTGTGAATTGTGGGGCAACTTCACAAGAGGTCATAAAAGCTGTCCTGCCCACAGTATATATTATATAGCTTCCACCCCCATGATGCCCAACCATGCAAATCTTGCACACCTTTTATTTGCTATCTCTGAATGGATGTTCTTCGCCATCACATTGACAGGAATGCCATGCAGTGTCCTAGCACCAGTTTTGCAGCTCACTCTTAGGAATCTGTTCTACTCCCTAGGCTGGCCCTAATAACTTAGAAATGACAGCCCCTGTAATTGCTGACTTGCTTTTTCTTCTTCTTTTCAGGCTGTGTTTTAGAGGAATGCCTCTGCACATAAAACATTTACCGCACAGTCAGTGAGAGTGATAAAGTATTCAAAGCATTGCCTAAGCGTTTGCAGGAGCAACAGAGCAAATAATATGAGTGAAACTGCTGATCTTTGGGACAGCAGCTGGAAACCACTTCACAGTTGCCAACCCAGAAAGCTATTTATAACAGGTCTTCCGAGAACTGTATTTCCCCCCTCCTAAACCACTTTCTAGGAGTAGCTCCAAAAGCTCATCCAAAGGCTCATCAAGCAGGATATTCCACTATGAAAGTGGTATATAAAAGGCAGGACCCACACTACTGCTTTATAGCGGTATTGAGGTGCACTGCAGGATCTACACTACTGCTTTATAGTGAAGTGGTATGAAAATAGCATACGGTATGTGTCAATGGACCCCAACAATTGTCAGTGCACTTCAATATCACATTACTATTATTATTATTATTTATTTATTTATTTATATAGCACCATCAATGTACATGGTGCTGTACAGAGTAAAACAGTAAATAGCAAGACCCTGCCGCATAGGCTTACATTCTAATAAAATCATAATAAAACAATAATCTTCCCTTGCTCGGCTTCGTCCATTCTCTTCTGCTGCCCCTTACGCCTGGAACGCTCTTCCAGAACATTTGAGAACTACAAGTTGAACCGCAGCTTTTAAAGCTCAACTAAAAACTTTTCTTTTTCCTAAAGCTTTTAAAACTTGATGTTGTGCAGACTTCTACTGTTACTTTCTACTGTTAGTTTTACCCTACCCTGTGCCTGCTTACCCTACCCTGTACCTGTTTGCATTCTCTTCCCCTCCTTATTGTTTTACTATGATTTTATTAGATTGTAAGCCTATGCGGCAGGGTCTTGCTATTTACTGTTTTACTCTGTACAGCACCATGTACAGTGATGGTGCTATATAAATAAATAATAATAAATAATAATAATAAATAATAAGGAGGGGAAGAGAATGCACCAAACAGGCACAGGGTAGGGTAAAACTAGCAGTATAAAGTCAGAACAAAATCAAGTTTTAAAAGCTTTAGGAAAAAGAAAAGTTTTAAAGCAGTCGTGTGGCTCCTGCCTTTTATATACCACTTTCATGCCGCTTTCAAAGTGGAATATCTTGTTTGGTGTAGATGAGCCCCAAGATTCATCCATACCACTCTGGTCCAAATCAGAGATGGTCAATTTTTGCACCCTTTGGATTGTTGGGTGGACCCACTTGATTATTTAGACCAGTCTTCCTCAACCTGCTTCCCTTTATATGGGGGATGCTGGGAATTGTGGTCCAACCCATTTGGAGGGCACCCAGTTGGGAAAGGCTGATTTAGACAGAGGTCCAGAGACTAGACAAATTTAAACACCCAGATATATATATATATATTTTAAAACAACAACAACAACAATCTCATTTGCGCAAATTTAAAGACTTGAAAAATAATGTTAAAAAAACACCATGACCTCATTTGTTCAAATGACAGGATGAAAAAACATGAGCAATTTTTTTAAAAAAAAATTCCCCCAGAATCTGGGGGGTGGGGGTGAATCTGCTACAGTCCGCTGTTGTTTTTTTGGAATGGAAATACTGCAAAATCCCGACAGCCTTAAATGGAATGGAATTCCCAGTGTCACACATCCCTACTAAAGAGTGACATCATGTTAAATGATGGAATCTTTCTTTTTTCCAGGACGCATGAAAACAATTTTATTTTCTTTATGAGAAAAACTGTGAGCATTTTTGTTTTTTTTAAGTCACACCTCAATTTAGATTAGTTATGGTTGCTGAAAGTGCGTGGATAAAATTGCCTTGGGCTTGCAGATCATCTGGAGTGATCATTTCTTTCTCCCAGCACTGGTTTTAGTTTACTATAGATTTATGATTAGTTGCTCCTCATTAAAATTAGTGCTGCTGAAACAAACTAGGTTTGAGGTGGGAGAGTTTCATGTTTGGGTCCTGTGCCTTGAAAAGTATGCCCATTTTCAACGTTTTTTCAGTGGGCCCTCAAAAGGCACAAATGTCTACAAATGGGATTTCCCATATATATTTTTTTAATCCAGACATTTATGTGCATAAAAACAGTGCTTAATTTTTTTAAAGCGAATTAGTCCACAGAAATGGTCTTTTAAAAGTATCCTTTACTTCTGCAGTTGTTTTTAAAGCTAGGCACTGATGCACAGCAAGGGGGTTTAAAAGAGCCTCTTAATGCACGTTCGTACGCTCATCAGCTCACAGCAATGGGGCTAGGGGTGGGGGGAAAGAGTGCAGTGTCCTCTCAGGTAGAAACAAACAAACCCTGGGCTGAAGTAGCATCAGATCAGGAAAACAATGGTTGCATTTTAAAGAGTAGCAGGTGGAATGGCACTTTTTGGACGCTTTAAAATAGCATTTTAAAGAATCACACATGACAATTTGGCA
Source organism: Elgaria multicarinata webbii (assembly GCF_023053635.1). Classification (NCBI taxonomy): domain Eukaryota; kingdom Metazoa; phylum Chordata; class Lepidosauria; order Squamata; family Anguidae; genus Elgaria; species Elgaria multicarinata. Next base: position 21,773,889 of record NC_086176.1, read on the forward strand.
CAGCACTAAGGTATGTGTTTCTTCATTGTGCAGAAATACACACACTTTTTATTATAAAGAGCTAAACGTTTTGAGTTGCCAACAAATTGCACGTAAAGCAACATTCTGAGGCAAATTTGGAGGTTTATGGTCAGCTGTACCCTCTAAAAAATGTCAAGGAGTATAAAACAAGCATTTTGATAAGGCTAATGAAATTTCTCAGATTCCCTTATATCCCAAATATCCATATTTGTAGCTTTGATAGCCTGTGAAGAGAAAGGGGAAATGGTGGAGAGCTACTGCACTTTTCTTTTGCTCAACAAGTATGCAACTGTTCATAACATTTAGATCCTGAAAAGTTATATCTCTGCTCATGTATGAAAAAAATTAGCATGAGGCTTCAACTCTGTTCACACTTAATGGACAGAAAGTTCTACTACTACTACTATTACTAATAAATTTATTTCTTACCCGCCTCTCCGTTTGGATCGAGGTGGGAAACAACAGTAGGTATAAAATACATAAAATACTGATTAAAAACATCGTATACATTGTTAAAACATTCTAAAACCATCCTAAAATTCCTCTGGATATGCCTGCCAGAAGAGATCAGTCTTTATATTATAGCTTTCTTAAATGCTAAAAGATTAAGTTGACGAGACTCCTCCAGCAGGCCATTCCACAGTCTGGGAACAGCAGAAGAGAAGGTCCTCTGGGTAATAATTGTCAGCCTAATTTTGGCTGGCTGAAGGAAATTCTTCCCAGAGGACCTGAGTGTGCAGGGTGGATTGTGTGGGAGAACCTGGACCCAAACCATGTAGGGCTTTAAAGGTGATAACAACACTTTATACTTCACCCGGAAACTAATTGGTAGTCAGTGAAGAGATTTTAAGACTGGTGTAATGTGGTCACCTGGCTGCCATATTTTGAACTAATTGAAGGTTCCGGACTATGAACAAAGGTAGCCCTATGTAGAGTGCATTGCAGAAGTCTAGCCTCGAAGTTACCAGTGCGTGCACTACTGTCTTTTGGTCTTCCAACTCTAGGAAGAGTAGACCCAATGAAATGAATGGGACTTAACATTGGATACAAACCTGTGAGCAGAGCTGGAACAGTGACTTACTCATTCCTGTTTTCAGCTATGAGTCTATTTATTTATACATACAAACTCATTGTGTAGTATGGATTTTTTAAAGATCCCACATTGCATTAAATCACCAACATTTTCTCTGTTGTATGCCACATCAAGCTATGCAATACTGAACATTATACCTTTCATATACGTATAACCATTTATGAGAAGGCATTGTTAATGACTCCAGATATATTTTTCACAGCATGCTAAAAATGAAATGATGGTTAATCCAATATTTCAGAAGCACTGCTTTTTTTCTGTGTGATTAAAGCTGCAAGTTATAAGGCCAAAGGCTGTTTGAACAATGCTCCAAGCAGCTAAGAAACCTACCATCAAGAGAGCATCAGTTTTCCTTTAATCCATGCCAAGAGAGAAGTTAGACACGTTCCCACCCACCCACCTCTTTCTTCACATCCAGGCATCAGATAATTCCTTTAGTGCAAATCCCTGGTGAAGTCAACTGTGATTACAAGAGAACAGATGTTTGATGAGTACAATGTCTGTAGGATATAACGCTGTGAACAGGGTACAACTATGTGTAAGTGCTCTGTTTTAACAAACTCAGAGATGGATGTTGCTAGAGTGCTGTCTAGTCATATTATTATGGATTTATTTCAGCTTGTACAACCTGAGAAAATGGATAAACTACGAGGAAGACAGAAACCTACCAGTTGTTCTCTGGACCCTTGCCCTTCCTGGCTTATGAAATCAGATAGGCCTGAGCACTATATATAGATAACAGAGGTGATTAATGCCTCTTTGAGGGAATGGGTGGTCCACACTAAATTAAAGGAAACAGTGGTGAGGCCACTACTATAGAACCTAATTTAGATAGGGTGACCATATGAAGAGGAGGGCAGGGCTCCTAAAAGGGAATTTCAGCAGGTGCCATTTAAAGCTGCAGGAGCCCTGCCCTCTTTTGTATCTGGTCAAACGACCCAGTGAACTGAATGGTCGGCTCATGTGACATCAACATTGTGCCAGTCGGACAGGTTCCCAGTGTATCTCAGCTCAATTTAAAGTGCTTGTGGTAACCTTTAAAACCTTAGGCTTTGGGCTCACATTACTTGAAGGACCACCTTCACCAGTACCAGCCTGCCTGCAATCTAACGTCATTGACAGGGACCCTTCTGATTTGTCCACTGCCATGGGCAGTTAGGTTGATGAGTAAAAGGGAGAGAGCCTTTTTGGTAGGGGTCCACATATCTGGAATGAAATTCCATTGGGAGTTTGTCAGCCCTCTTCTTTGCAGGTCTTAAAAAATAAATAAATCTGAAAATCCCCATCCCCTTGAAAGAAGCAAATCTGAACAATCAAATCCACATGGAAATTTGTATTTAAATATGCATTCATAGGTGCATTTTAGCTTGAAGTACACATTTCTAAAAGCATTTTATCCTAAAGTGCACATTTTAAAACATGTTTTAGTACAATCATAAGCCAAACACTGCATTGCAAAATTCAGAGAAGTGTAAAACCTGAAGGATAATTAGGTTCTGATCTGCACATTAGTCTGGGAGGTCTGGATCAGGTCAGTTCACATCATAATTCACAAAGATCAAATTTCTCAAGCATCCCTAGTGATGACAACCTAGGGCGGCCTTTGGTGAAAAAACACTCTGTCTGCACTGTGTTATTCTCAGCCAACTGCCAGCAATAGTTGCTGTCATACCTGTACATTACTGCATTGTATGACTTGTAGCATTACTCAGCAGGTTAAATAGTAATATCTTTTAACGTGGCTCAGGAAACTATGTCAACATGTCTGAAATGCTGTCGTTTATTGATGCTGCTCACACAGCCAGACTGTCAACACCAGTAATACTTGTTTTTAACATGATGAGACCAAACTGGCATGCAGTCAAAGCTGGTTCTTGGGCAATGCATAACTAACATATTTAAAAGGGTGATGGATCTTCCAGCAATCCTAGGTGCAAATGTGTTTAACAACTGCTGCTCACCTCCCACAAAAAAGTGATGCATGTGCAAAAGTGCAAAAGAAGAAGAAGAAGAAAAGACTGAGATGTAATATACAGTTTATCCATATATAAGACTTAGGTGCTCATGGTGGTCCACTAACTGATGCTCTTTCAACAACAACAACAATAAACAGATACCAATAATCAATAGATATCACTTCATATCAAGAAAGATTACAGAGCAGTGAACAATATAAGATAAAGAAGAATCAAACACATATTTTAAAAAATGCTTTTAAAACAGAGTACCAATAAAAACTGAGGCTGGTCAGTCAAGTAAGGCTTCGTGAAATAAAGATTTCTTCAGGCGGTGCTGAAAGCAACACAATGCTGGTGCCTGTCAGGCAGGGAGTTCCACAGAAAGGATGCTACCATACCACACACCAGGTGGACTCCAATCAGGACACAGATCCATGCAGAACCACCTTTTACACATCATCTCTCCCTGCTATGGCTGTTTAGTTATATAGATGTACTTATATGATACTTGCTTTAGTTGCCATATATCTGTGGAACTCATTATGAATTAATATTCATTCTGTTGACACACTGGAGCAGAGAGTGGTGGTGGTCCTTCTGGGCTGAGTAGACTTATGTTGATGGGGTGTTGGGGCTAGGCTTATATTGATGAGTTGTTAGGGGATAGAGCCATGGCACTGAAACCAAGGCCATTGCTAGACCAGGCGTTAGCGCGGTATGAGGCCCGGTCTCCCTCCTGTGCATCCAGATGACACAGGGGATTCCGGGGTCAGGCCGGGCTAACGCCTCCCTTAAGCTGGGATAAGCGGATTCGCTTATGGCCCGGCTTTTCCGGTAGGTCTAGCAGGGTCCGTGGCTTTTCCCGGCTGCTCGCTTACTTGCGAGTAGCTGGGAGAAGCCACAGACTGGACACAGCGCTCATAGGAGTGCAGTGCCCATCAGGCCGGGGGGGAATCATGGGGGGGGGAGATAGGGGCCGGGGGAAAGGCCGGACCCGGCAGGAGAGGGGGGAAGAACAACGGGCATGGGCATTGGGGACCGGGGATGGGGGGGAAAGAAGGACGGGTGACAGGGCATCGGGCATGGCGGACAGGGGATGGGGGAAAGAAGGACGGGGGACAGGGCATCGGGCATGGCGGATGGGGGGAAGGACGGGTGACAGGGCATCGGGCATGGTGGACGGGGGATGGGGGAAAGAAGGACGGGGACAGGGCAGCGGGGAAGGGGGGAGGGCGGACGAGTGAGCGGGCAGGGGGTCATCAGGCATTGTGGGGGGGAAATCAGGGGCAGGGGGAGCGGGGGAGCCTATATTTATTTTTTAAAAAACTTACCTTTTCCGGCGGTGTGCTCTTGTGCACATGGCCCTTTAAGGTTGAAAGAAAATGGCGGACACGACGGGGCTTTCCCTTGCCCCATCGCATGTTACATGTGGGAAAGGGCGACAGCGCACGCTAGTTGCAGCGCGCCGTCGCCCCGACTCCTGGCCGGATTATCCAGCAGGTGTAGCAAGGCCCTGAGTGGCTCACAAGGAACTTGACCTTAGGGGAATTTTCCCCAATACTGGTAGCTGTAGTGATTTGGGCAAGGGAATCTTAAAATATATTGATGGTGTTCTGGTATGGCAACATGGCTGTTGTGAGTGTTGTAAACATTGTAAACAGTCAGTCCTCCAAGTCTGTTTGGATTATGTGATCAGTTAAAAACTTCATCATCATCAACAACACCCAATGTCATGACCTGTTTAGAGATCAAGGCATGTCCAAGAGAGTGGACAATGAAATAGCACATGCTTTGTCTCATGTTTAATTTTGCAGGTTTGTGGCATTGGCAAGAGGGGGTCTTCTAGGAATTTGTCCCAGTACCTCTTGACCTGTAGAAGCTGGGCAAGTAGATGTGTCCATCTCTTTCTTGCCATCTTTCCTGCTTTGCATAAAAAGGAATAGTTTTGACATTGTGGCCTTTCCTGGGAGACTGATATGTCTTCTCATTCATCAGTCTGAAGTGGAAATAGTGCTGTATCTAGATAAATCATGGGAGTGATGCTTATTGGTTAAGGTGGCTTCCATTTGGGAGACACCACAGAGTACAAGGATGGTCATTTTTCATCCTCTACTTGGCAAACTCATGTAGATCTATATAAAATTAGAAGTGATGGGATTTTTTTTAAAGCTGTTATAGTTTGTAGCCTAAAGTTAACTTCCTTGAGGTGCCATGATATTAATTTAAGCTTACAATTTAGTAGTCACTGTAACTCCATCAAAAGATACCAAAGCCCTGCTATTTAGTAAATAGCAGTTTGTTTAATGTACAAGATGAATATCATCCAGTGGAAAGTTATTCCTTGGTAATAAATAAGTCTTGGAAAACCATGAGCCTTCTGACATTTGTTATGAGTAGTAGCAGTAGTGGTGGTGGTATGAAGTATTGTGGGGATGAACTATGTCAATGGAAGAATATTATTGACTTTGTCCAGTATAAGTTAGTAATTGGCTGTGTGTTCCCTTACATGGTTAAGCTGATTAGTCTATGAGATGTAGAGACGAAATGCAGTGGATTGCAGCCACTGAGGTTTTGAACTGCTTGTGCTATGAGCAATAACATTTAGGAAGTTCAGTTAAGCTTGTCTTGTGCACACTTGAGTTAACTTATGACCTGCCAAGCAGAACACAACTCACCAGTTATATACGGCAACCCACCATGGCTTAATAAACATCCTGGTTTTTCTGCCTGTGCTGGACTGTAAAGACAGTGGGGTTGTCAAACACGAGGAACAGTTTCCAGGGTACCCTTGCCAAGACATCGTAGATGGCCTGCATTTGTTTACACTCCCCATCCAGTGGCCTTACTTTGATGCTGTCAACTCACCCAGAAGCTGGTGGGCAAGCAAGTAAGCAAGTGGCATCTCCTCCATCTCATTGCTGTCGCTCCTTTGCCTAGAGAGCCAATGGATAAGCAAGTAGGCCGACAGTGACAAGGAGGAGGAACAATACTCCTTGCTCTTGGAGGCAGACAAGTGAGCAGTAGTATCTGCTCCTCATCAAAGATATCATTGCTTACCTACCTGAGTAGGTGGCAACGGCAAGCAGCAACAGCCAGCAGTACCAGAATTATAACTATAAAGTATGTCCATCTTCAACTATGCTTCTTGGCTGATGTGACATCCCAACTGGGAGATCTATTAACATTGATCAATATTTAGCTCACCATGAAAAGAAAGCAATAAATTATAAAAACTTTTGGAAAATCCATTGCCCTGCCCATTGGCATTTGAGGCAGCTCTGCCAAGCTTAGTGTTTGCCTTTGAAGAAATACTGCTTGCTCCCAGCTAATTAGCATACAGTCTCCAGTTTTGGAGACTTGAGATTACCTGCATAAAGTAAACTCATGGTCTGTTTGGAGAGATACTGCCAAGCAAAAATATGCTGAAATCCTGAATAATGTCCTGCCACAGTCTATTTTAAAGTATCGACTTTGCTTCATTTGTCTTATTGGTTTTTAGACATTATGTGGCTTATGTTTCCAGAATGAGGGCTAGAAAACTACTGAGCCTTTGTTGGTGTCTTTCTTAATCTTCCAATTATTTCTCCTTTGGAAAAGAGCATTGTATTTCATTTTTAACCCACCTCTTCCATATAATGTAGACAGCCGTGTAATACAATTGCATTGAAACAATTCAAAAATAACAAATAAAAATGCAGAATAAAAATTACAGCCACCATCCAACTACAACCACAGGTATCCATGCAACAGGCTTAAGCTAAGCATACTTAAATCCACTCTAGATATCAGTAACTGAACTACCAAATATAGTCTTAAAATGTTGGCTCTTCCCTCCAACCCCACCCCCCATCAAAATATTATTACTGAGGTTCCTTTTTGGAGACTGTAATTCACAGCTTCTGGACCACAAAAATTCCCTCTTCCTTCTCACTGTCAATTTTGTTTCCTAAATCATAGGAAACTTGAACAGGGCCCCCAAATCTTAATAAGTGGTATTGGGGTATCTATACAGTGGGAGGCAATGAGATATAAAATTCTTCTCTCTGATAGCCATTTAGGAATAGCTTGTCTGCATTGTGCTGCCCAGAGGATGAGAGGTCTGGTCCCAGCTCACTGCTCCTGTAGTCACTTTCCAAGATTAGAGTTGTCAGATTCTGGCCTGGACACAAGGCTTTCAATCTTGAGGGAAAGAGCTTGAAGGGTAGGCATAGATCACATTTCAATTTAAAAGTTCAGCTTTAAGTTCAGTTTTAAACCCTAGAGTGTAGGTTTAAGAAAGTGCATATTGAGGCTGGTTTCTAGTGAGTCAGACCCTTGCTTTCCCAGATGAGTGCAAACTGCCCAGATCCTGTCCTTAATCACCACTCATTGTCCGCACAACAGACAAAAATCACCATTCCCATGGGCTTCAACTGACCAAACTCCCTTAAATTTTCAATCACTTTAGTCTGGTGCATGCACTGATTCTTATATATATGAGAGAGGCCCTCCTAATCTAATTGGCTGCAGCTGATGTTAGGGGGAGCTAGCCAGGAATATAAAACTTGTGAGACAGTCCAGTCCTGAGAGCACAAGGATGATGAAGTGTCTCTGCCACAATTACAAAGCGTCAAAGTAAACGGTTAAGCAGACAGGCAAGTTAAGTACCTGTGTGACTATATAAACTGGGGGGGGGGGGGGCGGGGGAGGCCAAGGCAGTCAAACCCTTCTCCTTTTTTGATTGTACAAATCCAGTTTTCAAAGAGAACAAGCCCAACAAACAAAGAGAAGGTATGATGATAGAAAGCCAGCAAAGGTGAGGGGGCTATACTGTGCCTTGCTATATAACGTCCCAGGTCTGTCTATCTGGTTGCTAGACAGAAGCCATAGTGTGTACTTACTGCAATGAGTCCCTGGCTCTCAGGAAACAATTTTGTTCACTTGAGGCCAATGTAGCTGACCTGTAAAAGCTCAGGGAGATTTGTGAATGAGGCTTTGGGGCATGTTATAACAGTGTCCTGCTCCCAGGGCAACTGCTTCTCTACTGCCATGGAGAATGAAGATCTCAGGGAAGGATATGTCACTCCGAAGAAGAGGGAAACAATTCCCTAGAACTGTCTTCCTCAACATGGTGCCTTCCAGATGTTTTGGACTTTGACTCCCATCAGCTTCAGATAGCATGGCCAACGATCAGGAATTCTGGAAGTTGTAGTCCAAAACATCTGCAAGGCACTAGGTTGAGGAAGGCTGCCTTAGAAGGTATCCATTCCTTGGAGGATGAACAGATATCTTCTTGTACTGATGCTATAGCTCTAGGGTTGAGGGCTCCTAGTACTGGATGTTTCAGTCAACAGAAAGATAGAGAATGGGTTTGTGACAGGTGCATAGACTGTCTGGGCTTGCCTGCCTGGAGTGAAGATGGCAGATGCCATGCTTTGTCTAGATACGCTGGTAGATAGTGTTGCATCTTTCATAATGCATTCATGAGCCTTTTTGCAATTTGCAATTTTGCACTACCAACAAGCATGGTGGGGGTTCCATCTGCTAGAATATCTGACTAATTACATGTGTGCGCATGCACGCACACACACACACACACACACACACTTTTATCTAATCATACACATGCAGGAGGAAAGGAATTAATCATAACGATTTAACCATACAGAATGCTTTACATGTTCTTGGCACTTTAGAAATGATAACTCACTGAACAAGAAGATATCCTAGTGGTGGTATTGATGGTTTTTGCTTGTGTTCGTATCACAGGCAAACACCTTTTGAGTAGTTATTTGCCCATCACTATAGAACAGTATGACAGACCATAGAGCACACAGTATAAATCAGCCTTCCCAACCTTGGTGCCCTCCTGATATTTTGGACTACAGCTTCCATCAGCTCCTGCCAGAATGCCAATGGCTGGGGATGATGAGAGTTGGTCCAAAACAACTGGACGGCCTGAGGTTGGAGAAGGCAGGTATAAATAAACCTCATTTGGAGTCAGTTATATTTGAAGTGACAAACTAGGTGATGGAAAAACTTTAAATCAAGACAGAGGGTGACCACTTCAGTAGATTATGTAAATCGTGAGGTAAACAAGTGAATAATTCCCCAAAGATCTTCTGTTTAGTAGCAGCAATAAGTTATCCCTATGCTTGGGGCCAAACTAGACATTACATTAAACTGTAGCTGCTGCCAAAATGGCAGGTCAACTTTCCCCTTCTCACTCTGGAACTGGGCTGGGCAACTTGTGTCTCTCCAGTTGATGGTAGACTGCAACTCCCATCAGCCCCAGCCAGCATAACTGATGGTGAGATATGATGGAAGCTGCATCCAACAGTATCTGAAGGACCACAAGTTGCCCACCCCTGCTCTATAAAGTCCAGTAAAGCTTAACTTTGTGTCGACCCATTATGATGTGCGGGAGTGCAAAAAAGTGGCATGTTGTTGTAACATCACAATGTGGTAAGCTGTACCTGATATTATGGAGAGGAAGGGGAGGGGGAGGATTGTGCACTTACTGGCTTCTACGATCCTCCCCCAGCATCTTGACAGCTGCACGACATCCCGGAAGGACGTTGCAGCTGCCATTTTTGTTTCTGAAGAGGGAGAAGGAGCGCAGTTGCACTCCTCTGCAAAAAGGGCAAACACACACACACACACACACACACGAACCTGCTCCCCACCCCCAATGGGCATGGATTGCCCCCATGCAGCTCCGTGTCCATTTTATGGTCCCTGCTACACACAGGGATGATGGGAGGACCCAGGAGCAGCAGGCACATGGCCCACATTCCACAGGAAGGTCCCAGGACTGTGGAAAAATTGGGTTTTCCGTGGTTCCCTATATCCTGGGGGAAGTCCTTGGTCATTCCGATTTGCTCCCAGGATCCCCTGTGCATCATTTGGATGCACAGGGATGATCCAAGGACTACCCCGGGATATAGGGCTGGTGTACACCAGCCATTTTTTTCATGGCAGCTGTGCATCTAGTGTATTAACACAACTTAGTTTAGCTCTTAGTACTACAGCAGCCTTCCCCAACCTAGTGCCATCCAGATGTTTTGGACCATTGACCAATATGGCCAATAGTCAGGAACGTTGGGAGTTGTAGTCAAAAACATCTGGAGGGCACCAGATTGGGGGAGACAGTACTATAGGGAAATAAAATGTTTAAGTTTCTGTACTTTATGGGAAATTCCTGAGCTGCACCTAATTTGCGCATGTACTTACTCTCACTGATATACTTCATTAACATGTGCACCTCCTTATTTATTTATTTATTTATTTAATTACATTTATATACCGCCCCACAGCCGAAGCTCTCTGGGCGGTTTACAACAATTAAAAATAGTAAACATTAAAAGTATACAAAAATTTAAAAAACATAAAAACAGTATAAAAACAACAGTATCCATTTAAAAACAACAATTCTGGGGTCCATTAAAAACAAACTTAACATTGTTAAATGCTGTTAAAATGCCTGGGAGAAGAGAAAAGTCTTGACCTGGCGCCGAAAAGATAACAATGTTGGCACCAGGCGAGCCTCATCGGGAAGATCATTCCACAGTCGGGGGGGGGGGGGCAACTACTGAGAAGGCCCTCTCCCTTGTAAATGCTTTTTATCCAGTGACCTCTCACTTCCACAAACTTTCCTGATGTTTCACACATGTAAGGCATGTCATCATTACAAATCTGAGGGTTTGATCTACTCTAGATGTGCTCCATCGTACCTTTAGGTCCTTTCTTCACCTAAGGATTATCCCAGGAAAATGATGGGATCATCCCTTCCTGCTTCCGGGATCCCCTGTGTGTCATTTGGATGCACAGGGATGATCCTGGGATGATTCCGGGATATAGGCATGGTGTAGACATGTCCATTGTATGTAACAACCATTTTGGGTCAATCTACTTCTGTTTTTATTACTGGTGGATGTTGCAGCAAGGTATAGATGTTGAAGAAGGTATCAGTTTGGGGTAGGACTTAATTTGAGCCAGGGCTCCCCAAACCTAGCCCTGGAACATATGAAGTAGCAGTGCAGTAAGATATAATGAAGAAGAGTGCTTTGAACATGTGCAGAATGCCTTTCTCTCACCATTGATTATCAATTGTCAAACATCTTGGACCAGAGCTGAGGGTGATTTTCAGGCAAACCTGAATCTTGGAATCTCTTGTTTCCTTTTACCTTTTTTTCAAAAATTATGCTCTGGTACTCCTTTGGCAAATCATTCCAGTTTAAAAGAAAAGAATGCATCATATTCTCCCACTATTTGGCTTCATAGGCTGTATCACGAGTGCAAGAAATCCCTTTGTAAATGACAGGGCATGGAAATGTTTTCCCTCAGTTCTGAAAGTTGACAGCTGCTGTGAAAAATGCTGCTCAGCACAACTATTACAAAAGTGCTATCATTGGTGTCTCTGTGGTACGCAGGAGGGTTGCCAATCTCAGAGGAGGAAAAATGAAAGCCACATTTCTAAAGTCCCACATCTCCCATCAGCAAAGCAACCAGGATAGAAGGCTACACTTATCGGCTTGTGTTACATCATCTTTACACAATGGATTGGAACTCAGGAAAGTGACTGCAGGACATTGAGTAGTTCCCTTCACCTCTCTGGGCCTGATTTTGTTTTTGTTTTTCTGTGTCCTTGAAAACAGAGTTGAAAGTGACCTTTCCTTTCTTCCTCATCATGCATTTGATATCTCTAAGTGAAATGTACATCAGTAAGAAATAAATCAACCAAGCCAAAAGCTCTTCTCCAAGTTATAGTCACAGATCACATAAACCAGCGTTATGTAAGAGGTCTGAGATTTGTTTGTAAGAATTAATAAGGACAGCCTGAGTTTTAATTAATGTTTTAATTAATCATCTTTTAATTAATGTGTTTATTAAATTTGTATCTTGCATTTCCAACAAATGGCACTCAAGACAATTAAGAGTAACAGAATACGAAGTACAATACAAAATATCAAAACCAAAGACAGCTTTTTTTTGCAAACCGAGCTGCCAAGTAGGGTAATCATATGGGTTAATATTGCTTTTGGGGTTGTTGTTTTTGTTGTTGTTGTTAGAACAGATTGGTAGTGTCTGCTGTATTGGTAAGCATCATTAACCCCAAATTACTGGAACAATCAAGGGTGAAAAACTAGATCTTACACCAACCGTGTGGCTCCCACCCCAAAAAGGGTGGTCGTAAGATCTAAGACCAGGATAGGCAACTGCTCTGACCTGTGGGCACTTTTGGCACTTTGAGAATCCAACCTGGGTGCCTCCACAAAATGGCTGCCAAGGGAGGCATGGCAAAGGACAAATAATGAGCCCAAAAGACAAGGCAGAGGTGGGGCTTGAGCCTCAACATACTAAACAACTCTTTGAACTTACAGTTTTCAGCACCAGTAGAAACCTATTTCACAGCAAGAAAGCTGTCCAGGTGCACATTGGAGCCATGTTGCCTATCCCTGATCTAAAACGTACGTTGTGTCATGACATCACGAGTTACCTTGCTCTTTTTCTGCATCACTGCTTGCCAGTGGCAGGGATGGGGGAAGACTTTCCCAGTGAATATTGCATGATGCTCTCATCAAGAAAAGCTGGTCCAAATGGAAGCCTTTGCACACTTACATATTACAGTAAAATGTCAGGTGATGTTGCAGGAAGTACAATATGCACTTGCAGCCTCACTACCTACTTTTCTTTCTTCCTTGTCAACTTATAAATAGAAATATGCTTCTCAGCAACAATGACATGAATGCCAACATTTCATAAGCAGATTACACTGCCACTCTTTGAGGAAAAAATGGATGCGTTAATGTACAGATTCTCCAGCTGGAGAGCTCTTCTCAAGAGCTGAGCCAAAGTGACTCAGTTTTCTACAATAGCCTCCCCTTCTGAGGATTCCCCCCCCCTTTTTGGGCACTCATGAAAATGTAAACATTTGTTTACACTGCCAGGCAATGCTCTCATCAAGAAAAGTGACATCAGAGGGCAGCCAAAGCTGATTGCCTACACAGCATTGTGACATCATCACTTTAACTGCATGATTATTGACAGTATGGAACATCCTACATGACTAATCGAAGGAAGAGGAAGAATCATAAAATAGTAGAGTTGGAAGGGGCCTATAAGGCCATGGAGTCCAACCCCCGCTCACTGCAGGAATCCACCTTAAAGCATCCCTGACAGATGGCTGTCCAGCTGCCTCTTGAATGCCTCTCTTGTGGGAGAGGCCATGACCTCCCTAGGTAATTGGTTCCATTGTTGTACTGCAACAGTCAGGGGGTTGGATGCCCAAGCAGCAGCCACCAGATACACCAATGGTGCTAACCAGGACTGGGGGTGGGGAGAGCTAATACATGCACAAAGTGTTTTCAGGAAAACAAATCTACTCTATCCAAAATCATTATTTTCTATCCCCAAAATTGAAAGTGGTGCATTTGTGGCACAGAACTCAAACCCCTTCATTTGAATCATGGGGGACATTGCCCACTGCTGCTCTCTGCTTATATACTACTATAAATCTGGAAGATGGATCTTAACCTGGGCCAGAATGGGGGTTAATGTCTAATGCACATGTACTGTTGCATATGCAAAATCATGCCTTAGGACATGATACTTTCATTCTAAGCTGTAGTAGATTGGTGCTTATTTCATATGTGGAATTTTTCAACAATACCAAAAAACACTAAATGTTTAAGATAATGCAGTAACTAACCCTGGATACAACATGGCAACATCACTACTAAAGTAATTATTATAAGTCTTCTTTATACACGGTACCTGTCTTTTGTTTTCAACAATCTGTGGGTGGGCCTGTAATAAATCTTGACTGTATTTTGAAATTAAATATAAGTAAATCAATCCTAAGTGTGAATATAGCGTAGGTTTCCCATCTAGTGTGCAGGTTTGTGTATTTAACAAGGATCTACAGAGGACACTTCCCCACCAGCCTGATTTATCTTTAATCTGCTGAACGGGCATGAAATTTCCTGCAAAAGAGATAAGCAGAAAGGTGCTCTGACAGTAAATCCTTGATTAGTAAAGAAACAACTGAAAATCTCTTGCTGACCAAGCTGTGTTCTGCTTGATGTGGTTCTTGCGTTCTGCTTTATGCTGTTTCATATATGAGGGACGACGAGCAGAACACCTCCTAATTCCAAGAAAATGCCACGACTCCCTTTCAATTTAGAGCCCAATTCAATCCTCCCTAGGAGCTGCAAAAGCCATCTTGCAAAAATCTGCTTTCATGCTGCCTTGCAAACAAAGCGTGCTAGTGATGGACCACCTTCAGATTAGGAAATGTACTTCAGTGTTTTGGGCACCATTCTACACTGTATTTAAAAAATAATAATCCAGCAGTGCTCCCATAATTCACACATGCATTAATCAAAATTCAGTCCTTTCAAAAGATAATACGGAGGAGTGCTTTTTCATTAATATATGAACAGGGGTCCGTAAGTCCACTCTCCATGATTGCCACGTCCCCCGCAGATGCGGTAGTTGTACAGCTCCTTCCTCCTCCTCCATTCCTAGCACCAGCAGTACTGAACACTCAAGTTTCCATCTCCTCCCATCCCAGGGCCTCTCGTAAGCTGCACTTTGCATTGGGGAGGAAGAGGGTGATTGTCCCTGACATTCCACCACACTTCAGAATACCTGCCTCCAGTGTAGTCAGAGATATGGCCTCCTTTGGGCAGAATCATGGCGAGTACAAATTGTAGCTGACGTCTCAGAAAAGCCACAATGTTGGACTCTTGTACATGTTTTTGTAAACAGTGCTATAAGAACACTGCATATCTATTTTTTCCCTCTAATAGGCATCTGTTTTCAGATGTGGATGTAAATTGTTTCTAAGCATTTCTCTCTTTTTCTCTCATACGATTTTATGCATCTTTGGCCTTAGCTAAACCTAAGGTTTATCCCGGGGTCGTCCCTGCCTGCTCCTGGGATATCCTGTATGTCATTTACAAGAGCAGAGATGACCCTGGGACAATCCCGGGATAAACCTTAGGTCTAGCTAAGGCCTGTGTTTCTTTCCCCATTTCCTGCCTTTTTTCTTTTCTTTTACACATACACCTTTTACAGACCCAGAGCTTCTGCTCTACATATCAAAGTCTATGAGCTGGATCCAGACTTAGGCCATAGCTAGACCTAAGGTTTATCCCTGGATCGTCCAGGGGTCAAACCTGTTTATCTAGGGGACACACAGGGGATCCAGTGCTCAGGCAGGGGATGATCCCAGGATAAACCTTAGGTCTAGCTGTGGCCATAGTCATCATGCATAGAGATAAAATCCGGACTTTTAGTCATCATGCTATTGAAATCAATGGGACTTAACTTAGTCATTACCATCTTCTCCCATTGCTTTTGGTGGGTCTACTCTAGATCTAATCCTATATGCTGATATGTATTGGCGGCCTCTCTGCATTTTTCGAGTATAGCATGCTTGTAGGTTGTACAGATAACATCTAATTCACTTCAGCAATTTTAGTAAGCACTGTACAGCAATAAGGATGAGAAACTTGATAAAAGCTGAGATACTTAGGAAGCTGATGGTCAATGCAAAAGTAAGCTCCATTGAGTTCAATGGTATTTATTCTCAGATAAGAGTGCCTGGCCCCTCTAGATGAGTTGGGCTATAACTTCCATCAATGTCAGCCACTATAACTATGCTGACTGGGAATGATGGGGGTTGTAGTACAACCCAGCATCATGTTGGGAAATGCTGGTATATAGAACTGCAGCCTGAGTTCTGTACCTAATACCACAATCAGCTCCTCCTCCTCCTCCTCCTCCTCCTTCTCTCTCTCTCTCTCTCTCTCTCTCTCTCTCTCTCTCTCTCTCTGGAGTTTGTAGAATCACTACAACTTTTTGGTGAATCAGTCTTTCAGACCTGTTTACTGATTGATTGCTGCTTGATATATATTTTTTTAGTTTAATTTTATTACTCTGCACTTTATAAGTAGGGACACACACATACATACATATGCAGACCCAACCATCAACCTTTCTTGCTAGAGTAACGAATTCTCCGAATTCTCCTAGTATTCCTCCACAAGTGGGAAAACATCAAAAAAATAAATATAAATCAGACGAAGTTGTTAAAATGTCTTTCTCCAGCTTGTGTCAGAAAAGGCTTGATTCCAGAAGTTTTCGATTTTAAACTGGCACAAATAAAGCTCACAGCACACCCAAACTACAAATCAATGCCATTTGAGCTACAGGAGTTCTGGATTAACGCAGAAGGATTTTGTTTAATGCCAATTTTCATCGAGTAAGCAAAGCAGCAAATGACAACAGTCAATGCTAATAACCACCTCTATGCAATTGTAAGTGTTTAACTGGATGGAGCCTAGCTAATACTTGCCTTGTCTGGCAGCTTTGTAAAGGTAAGAATATGTCTGCAACCCTAAGGTTACAAGAAAGTTAAATTCTATTCAAGTTGTTAGAACATGAGTTTCTTAAGAAAAAATAACACAGGCTCCCTGTTCTCACGGAGCTCACAGTCTAATGTTTTGATGGCAGGGAAGACAACAAATGAATGGGGTAGAGGAGTTGAAGATCCTAAATGATCACTTGAAAAGCAAACTTAAAAGAAAAGGGAACTTGTCTCATTTGGAACATGTTGCTGGTACAGCATGGGTTGCTGTCCTCAGAGCACGACACAATATTTAGTTCAAATTTTCACATTCCCAGCAAATGTTTCTCTTGTGTCAATAACAAGGCAGCAGTTCGTTGAGTGGTGGGGTGGAGGAGAGGGAAAAGGTGAGAAGAGTAAAGCTTTTTTTATGCTGATGGAATCAGAGATGCCTCTGAAGGACACATTACTCTTTGTATCATAATGTGTCCTGAAGCTCTTCGCAACTTTTGTTTACTTTTGAGCTTTACCCCCTTTGGTTCACCTGCAATGCATCACTTCAAACCACTGCAATCACCATAACCTCTGGCGATAAGTCACAGCCCATGTGGCTAGCACAATAATTCATGCACAACAAAATCTAGCTGGAAAAGAACACTGTTTGACTCTCCGATTTCTCTCGTTTTATGCTGTTGGTCTTTCTGGCTTATGATCCACACAACTGTGGGATTTAAAAACTATGTTTGAAGTTAGAAGACTTTAGGAATCCCTCTTCAAATCAACTCCAGTGCTTGATAGTTCCATGTAATTGTTTAAGATTAAAACAATGGCTGTGACATTGCTGCTTTCTCTGCCAGTCCCAGTTTATACTAGTGCCCTTGGCCTTTAGACCTTGGCCCTTTCTACATTATCCCAGGAAAATGGAGGGATCGTCCCTGCCAGCTCCTGGAATCCCCTGTGTGTCATTTGCATGCACAGAGATGATCCCAGGACGATCCCGGGGGGGGGGGGGGAGAGGGGAAGGCAGGTGTAGAAACAACCTAGAGCCCTTTCTACACCTAAGGATTATCCCAGGCAAATGGAGGGATCGTCCCTGCCTGCTCCCGGGATCCCCTGTGTGTCATTTGTGAATCTCCCAGAGAGCTTCGGCTATTGGGCAGTATAAAAATGTAATAAATAAATGAATGAATAAATATCCCGGGGGGAAAGGCAGGTTTAGAAACGGCCCTTCCTTCCCACTAACTTGGGCCAGATCTACACCAAGCAGGATATGACACTTTCAAAATGGTTTGAAAACTGTTTAGGGAGTGTGTCCTGGGCCCGAACAGTTGTCAAAACTGTTATAAACCATTATAAAGCAGTAGTGTAGATCCTGCCTTGGTTAGAGCCAGTTTTTGAGACCGTGAGGGCATTGCGTTCACCTTGCTTGGTGAGCTGAGTGATCTTGCAAAGTGGTCAACAGGGAAACAACATGATGCCACTGCAAGATGATCAACTGGGAAGTTCCTGTTTCAAATATCACTTCTGTTGTTCACTTAGTATGTGACCACAGACAAGGGGTAGGAAACAGTGTGTTCCCAGACAGCTTTTGTGGTGCCTGGCAAAGCTTCCTACCCTTCCATTCTTTTAAAAAAGAACAAAAGTTTTCTTACCTACAACTTGGTAAGAAAGCAAAGGGGGAGGGGGTCCAGTTGCTAAAGTCTTCATTACTCATTAATGCCTCAGGACTACATGATGGTGCTCAGAGACATTCTTTGGAAATGTAGATGGTGGATGACTGCAGGCTGGTGCTTTCCTGTGCAGTGTGCCCAGACTCTTCTCTTCAGCAAACTGGATGGGAAGGATGCTAAGGAGGGCAGAGGGGGCTAAACACTGCAGAGGAGAGAAACAGTTTGCCTTCTGATGGTACTGAATACTGTGGGTTCAAAGAGGTGTTTAGTATGTTGGGGCTCAGATCCCACCTCTGCCTTGTAATCATTTTTTTTTGTGGGGGGAGTGACTTGTCCTCTGTGGTTAGCCACACTTCCCATGTCAGCCATTTTGTGGCAGTGCCAAGGACAGTTTATTAAATTGCCAAATTTTCCCATAGCCCCCCAAATTTAGCCTATCTCTGCTTTAAAAAAGCTATCATCTCTCCTCTTTAGCTCTATACCACTTGCAATATATAGATAATAATACTGGTCTATCTTACAACATTGTTGCAAGGGTAATATGTGTAAAGTACTTTGAACACTCTAAAAATGCTAAGCATCGTTAGGAGTATGTTCTTTTGTTTTGGTTTGATTTGCCTGTCTCCAAATTAATAGTGCTACCAACCAAGACTTAATGCATTGTTTATCTTAATCAAACTAATTTTTAGTTTTTTGGGGGTTTTTTTTATTGTGAATATTAACAAAACAGAACAAAAAAGTAAATTGGGGGGGGGGAATTACGTATATAGGAATATCATCATTTTTTCCATCAGTTATACCATTCATTAAAAAAGGGGGGAGAGTTATGCACAGGTTTCAAGAAAAGCAGACCACAGTCAAACTGTGATAAGAACATAATAATATAAGAACCATGGTGGATCAGACCAAGGGTCCATCAAGTTCAGCATTCTGTTCACACAGTGGCCAACCAGCTATGTGTGGGAAACCCAAAATGAGGATATAAACGCAACAGCACCATCTCACTCATGTTCCCCAACAACTGTAGTACTGAGGAACACTGCCTCTCATACCACCTCTGATATTGAAGGTAGCATATAGCCATCATGACTAATAGCTATATATAACTTCCTCCTCCATTAATTTGTCTAATCTCCTTTAAAAGCCATCCAAATTGGTGGCCATTACTACACCTTGTAGTGATGACTGAGATTTTTTCTTACTGGTAATAAAGATGGCTCTGAATGGCTCAAGTTGGTAACGATGGATTTAAAAGCTTGGAACTGTCTTCTCATCATTTCTTTACAGGATGAGGAGTTGTTTGTACCTTATCCCCTATTCCAATTTTCTCATCTCTCCACAGCATTGCAGTCACAGCCTTTGCACTGCCAAATCATTTTAGCAACAAAATTCCATGCATCTCTGATTATTGTAGCCCATGCAGGGCAAATTCCCACTGGCCTCCATAATATCCATGGCAAGGTGGAACTTGTGCTAAAGTTCCCTGCCAAATATAGTATATGCAATCCCACCCCACCTGGGAAGTTTCTCAAACAGAGGAAGGAAAAATCTGCCAAAATCGTGTTGGCATATTACCCAGAGTAGCAGGAAGGCCCTTTGTGCTGTACAGAAGATAACACAGTGGGTTGCAAAATGTTAGGAGTAGCAGTGACAGGGAACTACATCCCAGTGGCATGTACACTGTGCTAAAAAAATGAGTAGGGAAGGAAGTCCCAATTTTATATTCAGAAAAAGTACATTTCTACATATTTACCTTGGTCAGTTATCATAATTTCCATACTCAGACTCTCAAGAGTCTTTTCAATCCAAGAATGGGAAATGGAGGGAAGGAAAGTCATGGAAACTGAAGACAGGTAGCTCATAAAGAAGTGAGCAAATAAGAACAAAGCTACTTTTACTTTTCTGGTTCTAACTAAAATCCATCTAGTTTGGGATTCTGTGAAACAAGCCACTTACAGACCCTGCTCATCATTCTTGCCTTTGCCAGCTCTGATTCCTATTCTTGGCCCTGCAGGTCTTTCCTCAGCAACTCAGGCCCTTTCTACACCTAAGGATTATCCCAGGCAAATGGAGGGGTCGTCCCTGCCTGCTCCTGAGATCCCCTGTGTGTCATTTGCATGCACAGGGATGACCCCAGGATGATCCTGGGGGAAAAGGCAGGTGTAGAAACAGCCTCAGATCACTTGTTTCTGTCAGATCCACCTGGATGGATGGATGGCCAGCCAGCCAGCCAGCCTTGATCCTGACCTTGGCCTGCTTCTCTCAGTCTCTGACCCTCATTTCACCTTCTAGAACCAGAAACCTCCACTTGCCTCTCAGGCCCACATTTGCATCACCTTTTCCAGAGCTGCTGTGATCACTGCAGCTTCCTGTGACACACAGACAAACGTGACTCCAGTGAGGAAACCAGATGATCGGAATCACCTCATAAAAACTGTTGACTCACAGCTGTATTGCAAATGACACAACTAAGCAAAATCAACAACAACCAGCTCTGCTGGAATGTTATCATTCTAGGTTTTCAATGCTCTCTAAAGAAGTCTAGAGTCTACCTGCTTATGCACCACTTGGCCTTAATGAAGCTACAGGGATATAAATGAGAGGACAATTTGGCCAAGTACCTACTGCTAGAAAGATAGACCACGTTGTGTCTGAGCAACAGGCATCACTGTATATTTTTTAAAATGACTCATGTGGCTTCGTTTTCCCCCCTCAGTGCACTTCAATTTATTTGTTTTGTTTTTCCAGCAAACACTATGTTGCAGACCTAATGTACAGGGCCTCCCGCAAAGCCCATTTGCTTTTGCAGTGTTAAGTGGAACAAAGAGGCTTATTAAAGCAACTTACCATGCACTTCACCTACATTAAAGTCTTCCGTGTAGTGACTGGAGGGCCAACTTTTTCTCCCTCGCTCTGTGGTTTTGAGAGCTTGGCAGGCACAGTGGTTTGCCTGGAGCACGTCTTTCCACTGTATTTCTTCTCACAAATGCTCACAGCAGCGCTTGACACAAACTACTTAAGGATAAAAATGCAGTGCCCTGGATTTACAAGGCGGAAAGAGACTCCGAGCTGAAAAGACCTGCATCCTTTATTGTGACCACACAGTTCACCAGCAATGCATGGCAACATACTAAACTCAGTAAGCCCAGGGACGGTGCTACCATAGAGGCCAGTCAGGCAGCTGCCTAGAGCGCCGCCAAGATAAGAGAGGTGCTGGGCACAGCGCAGCACTCACGTGTGTTGGCTGTGAACCGGCCCGGCCCGAGGATTCAGCTGGGCCTGGGTGGGCGAGATGGCGCCCTGCGCCTGCCCAGCCGAAGCGAAGCCAGGGACGCTGGGGTGGGGGTGGGCCAGTTCCACGTTCGGACTTCCAGAACGCGCCCAGAAGAGAGAGAGAGAATGTATGGGTGCATGGGGTGCATGGGATCTTTGAGTGAATGCATGTGTTCATGCGTGTGTTTGTTTGGAGTGAATGATGCTGAGTGTGTGTGTGTGCACGTGTGTGACTTTGGGGGTGTGTGATTTGGAGGTTTTATTCCTATTAAATAATGCATTTTAGACCCATAGACGTACCTTTCCAATTTGTTTGCTATAATTGGCATGACGTATTTCTTGTACCTTAAAATAAATTTAGCAGTTTCAACTTGTGCTTCTTATTTTTTCCAGGAAACATATGTTTGTGAACCGCCCAGAGAGCTCCGGCTATTGGGCGGTATAGAAATGTAATAAATAAATAAATAAAATAAATAAATGTTCTTAAAAATCAAAGTTGGCATTTTTGGGGGTGGGGGTGAAAGTAGCTCACCTTGCCTAGGGCGCAAAATAGTCTGGCACCGGCCCTGAGTAAGCCACTTAGTTTTGCTGTCTGCCTGGAACTGCAGGAACCCAGGAGAAGCACCTTGCAGGTTAAAAAAAATGTAACTGCTGGTGTGTGCTTAGCTTGATGGAGCATAAGATGGGCAAGCTTATATTAGAGCAAGCCAGTAAGGTTTGGCTGGTAGCCATGCACCCATCAGCCTGAAAGGCATGAGGAGAGAGGAACTATGATGGAAGGATAGGGAATAAAGGCTGAAGGGCAGCAGAGATACCCCTTGGATAGAGAAAGGTGGAAGGGCAAAAAGAAGAGTACATACTGCGACGGGCTACCTACTGAAGTTCAATGGGATTTGGGGTCCCTTCCTAGATACATTTGATGGAGAAAATTATATCAGAAATTATAACATGTAGACCATACATGGAACTGGGTAAAGGTGGAAAGGCAGGTCTTAAGTAGGATCCTTTTTGGATGACACCTTTTTCTCTCCCTCCTTTCTCTTTGCTCCTGCTCTATCACCTGCATAATTGGGAGACATTAGTGGAAATGTTTTTCTGAGGTAAATTTATATGGCTCTCAATAACATAATGGGGGCATTTTAGGCCTAATCTACACCAAGCAGGATATAGCACTATGAAGTGGTATAAAAATGGCATATGGTATGTGTCAGTGGGCCCCAACTGACACGTCAATACCACTATAAAGCAGTAGTGTGGCTCCTGCCTTTTATATACTGCTTTCATACTGCTTTCTTACTGCAATATCCTGCTTGGTGAAGATTAAGCCTCCGACACCAAACATGTACATAAAGTTGATCTGACATTTATTTGAAATCCATTGATTGAGGACATGAAAGATATTGTTGAGGAACCACATGATGATATGGATTACGGGACTGAAGAAGTAAAATCCAAAGCTCTATGTAGCTAAACAATAAACAGCCCTACAACAAACACAGCTACTAGGGGCCAAAGCAGACATTACATTTGAAAAGTGAGAATAAAACTGCTAGTATCATACTGCTTGTATATAAATCTATGGTGCAACCACACTTAGAATACAGTGTACAGTTTTGGTCACTACACCTAAAAAAAAAGATATTGTACAACTGGAAAAAGTGCAGAAAAAAGGCAACTAAAATGATCAAAGGATAGGAGCATCTCCCCTATGAGGGAAAGTTACAACAGCTGTGATTGTTTAGCAAGGGAAAAAGGAGGCTAATGGGAGCCCTGACAAAGGTGTACAAAATTATGCATGGTATAGAGAATGTGGATAAGGAGACATTTTTTTTCCTTCTCTCATAATACTAGAACCTGGGATCATTCCATGAAGGTGGAAGATGAGGGCAGATAAAAGGAAGGACTTCTTCACACAGTACATAGTTAAACTATGGAATTCACTACCACAAGTTGTGTTGATGACCATAAATTTGGATGGCTTTAAAAAGGCTACTAGTCTTGCTAGCTATGTGCTACCTCCAGAATCAGAGGCAGTAAGTCTATATACACCAGTTGATGGGGAACATGGTTGGGAGTGTTCTGTTGCACCGTGTTCTGCTTGTGGGTCCCTGGCCAACAGCTAGTTGGCCACTGTGAGAACAGAGTGCTGGACTAGATGGACCCTTGGTCTGATCCAGCATGGTTTTTCTTATATTATTCTAAAGTCAAGAAGCTATATCTTTTGCTCTTTTTTACTCTAGTGTAAACATAGGAGATCCAACCTGGAATGGAACCCCGGGGTGGAGGGAGTAAGAGGCTTTAACACTTTCCCCCTTAGTGTGGGAGTATAATTTATAGTGCCAAATAGTGATCCACTAAAGCAAATGGATCACTACTTGACACTAGAAATTGCACATGTAGCCCACCTGATTGGATTGGGACCACAGTGTGTGGCACGTGGTGTGGTGTGGAAGGGTTAAATCCCCATATCCCCATGATAGGGTCCCAATCCTGGTCAACCCCCCTGCATTTACACTATAGTAAAAAAATCCCACAAAAGACATAGCTGATATTTAATGTAATGTTTGCTTTGGCCCTAGGTTATAAATACAAAAGAGAAGCGAATGCTGGTGCTGAGACTCAGAAATTTAGAGTGACAAAGAAAAATACTTACTGGTGAATAGATGAAAATGAATATGCAAAACATTTTTGAACTCATGTGTGACTAACATAATATGATACTTGGGGGTGGGGAGAAATACTTCTATTACATAGATACACAGACATATACATATACATGGCTACTGGGCCTTCCCTCACTGAAAGTGATCATCGGAGTTAGCTTGTTTTCAGGAGAGGAGACAATTGGGCTTAGGAAGGGCTATTCAAGTGCAGCAGTAGGAACGCAACTTCTTGCTTATTAGGATTAGAGCAAACATCATGTGTGGCAAACACCAGGAGCCAGGTGCAACTACTCACCTTCCAAAGCCTCTTATCTATGTGTTCTGCATATGGAAACCTCTGTGCATGCACAAGCCAACCCACACTGAGACAGCATAGCCAATACATGCCAGATTGTATAGCAAAGCATACAAAACCCCAGAAACTTTATTTCATTATCCGGGGATAAAAAAAAAATCCACCGGTTGCTACCACTAACATAAATTATGTTGCACTCGCATAAGGCAAATCTCTAGTGCAGTGCCGGTAGTTTTCTATTGCTATTGGCGTTGTACTTGTGTGGTTGTGATTCTGCCCAATGAATAGAATGAAACAAACAATTTATAAAGTGTTTATTAATTCAACACACCTCATTGACCAGTGGTTGAAATGTAGGGCAGAATCTAACAGGGTGCTCACGCTCCTGCTGATTCTCCTCTGCCCTAATTGTGCAACAGCACTTTAGCATTTCTAGGGCAACCCAAAATGAGTGGAAACATTTGTTTCTGGAAGGAGGAAGGTCAGCAGAGCTCACATAAGGGAACTCTGTCAATCTGCCACCTTCCAGAAACAAGCATTTCTGTTCGTTTCAGGGTTTCCCTCAGGAAGTGCTAAATCTCCTTTGTGTAAGTGGTGGGTCCTGATTGCACAACAGACTTGGCAGGACCCACCACTTCTGAAATGGAATCAGCAGGGCGGAAAGGAATTGGCTCTCCCCTTGGATTCTGCCCCTAATGCTGGATTAGATGAACTCTTGGTTTGACCCAACAGAATGCTTATGTTCTTCTTGTATTTTTATGAGCTGTGATATAAGGTGAGCAAACATTCTCTGAATAAAGGTTTGGAAGGTTTTATTTAAAGCTGGGGAACTTATAAATTTTTAAAAGTGATGAAACCAATTGTACATTAGCCTTAATAATAAAGACATATAGCAATTTTGTTCTGAAAAGGTATGGTCAAGGCTGTCTATCAGAGAACAAGCAGTGATGAAAGGAAAGTGCTTGGAAGAAAGGAGACAGAAGCAAGTCCTTGATCATCTCTGGCAAATGGATCCTTGAGAACTCTTATACTTGGTACACTCACAATGAAAGCTGTGCAGATGTACTGAGAAGTAAGCAACACTGATTTCAATGGGGCTTATTCTCAGGCAAGTAAGTATAGGATTGCAGCCGCAATCCTACTTACCAAGGAGTAAGTTTTTGAATTCAGTCTTCCCACTTCTGAGTAAACACATATAAGTTTGAACTGTGAAACTTTCCACTAGCTTCATAAACAAATCACTGAGGTTTTCTTTTTAAGGGACAGAACAAATATTTTGGTGAACCTACATACAACTTCCAGAGCATGAAAACAGCCAAGCATGTATCACTGAACACACAGTGAATGTAAAGTGTGCTTAATCAGGACATAACTCTTACTCAACAGAGATGGGAATGACAGGAAGAGGCAATCACTATTTAAGGCATATATCTATTTATACTATAGCCTGAGATATGGAAAATCTAGTAAACACCCTGTTTCTTTTCTTTTCTTTTGTGGTATAGCCATATAAAAGTAAATCATAAACTGCAGCAGTATTTATATGGCATTTACCAAGCTGTGTTTTCAAACAATGCCTGCTGCTTGTTGGGATGGAAGGTTCCTTAAAGTTCCATGAGATCAATGTCTCTACGTCCGTGGGCAGTGGGAGGTCATTATTTGTTGTACTGTCCATTGTATAGGTCACTTAGTGCCTTGCTAGATGAGGCCTTAGAGCGCTGTGAGGCCCGGTTTCCCTGCTGTGCATCCAGATGACGCACAGGGGAATCCGGGGTCAGGCCGCACTGAAACCTCCCTTAACGCGCCATAAGCGAATTCGCTTATGGCGCGCCTTTTCCGCAGCCCTGGCCTGAGGCCGGGGCTGCGGAACGTCTAGCAAGGTCCATGGCTTTTTGCGGCTACTCGCTTACTCATGAGTAGCCGGGAAAAGCCACGGACTGGGCACAGCGCTCATACGAGCGCTGTGCCCATCGGGCCAGGGGGGGGATCCCGGGGGGGGGAAGGCCGGACCCGGCAGGAGAGGGGGGGGAGAAGGCCGGGCACCAGGATGGCATCAGGGAGAGGGAGGACGGGTGGCACGGACATCGGGGAAAGGGAGGACGGGCGGCACAGGCATCGGGAAGAGGGAGGACGGGCGGCACGGACATCGGGGAGAGGGAGGACGGGTGGCACGGACATCGGGGAAAGGGAGGACGGGCGGCACGGGCATCGGGGAGAGGGAGGACAGGCGGCACGGGCATCGGGGAGAGGGAGGACGGGTGACACGGGCATCGGGGAGAGGGAGGATGGGCGGGGAAAGAGTGGGCAGGGAGGCATCGGGGATGGCAGGGGGGATCAGGAGCGGGGGGGCCTTAATTTTTTTAAAAAAGGCGCTTACCTTGTCCGGTGGCTTCGGGGCGCACATGGCCCCTTTAAATTGAAAACAAAAATGGCCGACACTACAGGGCTTCCGGAGTCCCTGCGCGTCGGCCGTCTAGGAGGTGGGGTGGCGCACGCTAAGGTTAGCGCGCCATCGCCCTGCCTCCCTGCCGGCTTATCCGGCATGGTCTAGCAAGGCCCTTAGAGAGAGATTTTTATCCTTTTTTCCCCTTCTTGTCCAGAGATGGTTGGACCAAATATGTTAAGCACCAAGTTTCATTATTTGCAAGAGTTGCTTTTTAAAATTAGAAGGAATGACATACAGATGGATAGATAGAGATTGTTTGTTTGATTCTTCACTGTGGATTTGTTTTGGGGTGGGTGGGTTCTTCTTTCTTCTCTCCTGTCTTGCAGTGACATTTGGTTTTAGGCAAATAAAGACTGAACACTATAACCACTATAGTATAGTGAAATATTCCATGACAAGTTTCCTATTTGTCTAATGTACTGTGAATTTGATCGATATTCTTTCAATGGTAGAATGTGTAGTACTCAGAAAAAATAATGAACTCACCACTTCCATATGTAGTAATTCAGACTTCCTGAACCTGCCCATCCCCACCCAAGATGTATTGGACTATAAGAACATTAGAAGTGTCATGCTGGATCAGACCAAGGGTCCATCTAGTCCAGCACTCTGTTCACACAGTGGCCAACCAGCTGTCTACTAGGGACCAACAAAGCAGGACATGGTGCAACAGCACTCTACCACCCATGTACCCCAGCAACTGGTGCACACAGGCTTACTGCCTCGGATATTGGAGGTAGCACACAATCATCAGGGTTAGTAGCCATTGATAGCCTTCTCCTCCAGGAATTTATCCAACCCTCTTTTAAAGCTATCCAAATTGGTGGCCATCATTACATCTTGTGGTAGTGAATTCCCTAATTCAACTATGCGCTGTATGAAGAAGTACTTACTTCCATTTTTCCTGAATCTCCCACCAATTGGCTTCATGGGATGACCCTGGGTTCTAGTATTATGAGAGAGGAATAAATATCTTCCTATCCTGTGACTAGGGATGCTGGAGAATTCAAGATAGACTAAAATGAGTGCAGATTTCTAAAAATCCAACCTGCAGAATCCACTGTGGACCGGCCTCACCAGGCTGTTCAGACTCCATGGACTTCCGGATTTTTTTTACTTTCCCGAAATTTACGCAAGTTCATTTGCATGAAAACACACAAGTTTCTATTGAGATATATGCCATGCTGGAAAATATATGCAGGGAAAAGTTGTTATGTAATAACGTAAATTATGTGAATTGTGAACTTCCTTATGGAATTATTTTCATAATTTTCAACATAAGGGAAACAATCAAATCTGTCTGAACGACACTGCATAAACACATGCGGGACGGAGTTCACAAAATCCAGAGATCCCTAACTACAATGCCCATTATTCCCCCAGTCAGCTGTCTAGGGATTATGGGAGTTGTAGTCCAACATCTCTGGAGGGCAATGGGTTGGAGAAGGCTGATATAGCTATTAAAAATGAACAACAATTTGAGTAGAAAGCTTTATAAAACTATTCTTTTATTGTCTAAGCAAATAAAGCTAACTTTGAAATCCATGAGAGACTCTCATGACTTTATGCATCTTTTAACATTTCCATTGTGTTGACAAAGTAATGACAACCTAGACTTTTCACTGAAAGTCTGTAACTAGACATTGTGGAGGTTACATTGGGTGATGTCAAAAACAGTAGCCCCACAATCTCATTCTTCCCATTTCCTTACAACATCTGTTAATTAAAAATATATGGTAAGACATCCTTGGGCTCCAGACCTCCCCCCCACCAACAGCAGTCAATGTAGTATAATGGGGTATCCTCCATAATATTTGCCCACAGATGTTTGCCCAGAGTAAGGCAGATGTTTTATTATTGCAGGAATATATTTTAATTTCATCACACTGCCATTTTTCCTGCTTGGTTAAACACAGTAGGGTATAATAATTACTTGTCCTTTGTCTGCACTCATGAAATAGCTTATTACCACGGACGCTGGGATTCAGTGCTAAAATGTTCCTAACTTTGCAGCCAGACAGAACTCAAATAAAGCAATTACATAAAATGGGGAAAGGTGCATATTTTCCCTAAACAATGCATTTTTGCAGGGTTTTCTAGCAGAATTTCAAAGTTTGCTTTGCATTTGTGTGTTGGACTTGGAGAAAGAAATTGGGAGGGATAAGAAATGATGGAGAAAATCTGGGGGACAGGAACATGGGAATAGGAACAGTTTTGCATGTGATGCAGAGAGAGAGTAGCCCACCAGGAATGACGGTGCTAAAGCCACCTTCCTCCATTAAAAAATGTAGGTTTTGTTGTTGTTGTTGTTTTTGGGTTTTTTTTTTTGTTTGATGTGTTTTGCAACCATGAAGACTGGATGCTTGTGAGTTTTCCCTTTTATATGAAAACTAACTGAGTTTAAAATGCAGATAAATCAGCTCAAGCTGATGGATTCCACCTTCATACACTATATTCTATCTAGATTTGCAGGTTCAAATAAGTCACCCCAGAAGTGCAATATGTTTTGATCTTTGCTGCCCCATGAAGCTTCTTGGCTTTTGTGCTGAAAGCTTTTGCTTTAGCCGCAAATCTGGAGTAGAACTTCGGAGGAATTCTTTGGGTCGCCAGGCTTTAAAATGTCAAGAACAAAGGGCAATGTCACATTATGTGATACAGTTGTATGGACTGGGGTGCTCTTATAACTTCACACAGCACCATCTAGTGTTGGCATTGCAGTAACGTAGGAGATGCCTATGGCATCCTCCAACCAATGGAGATTGGGGGATATACTACGGGAGCTTTCCACCTGTGCACATATGTTTAAGGACAGGTCTTCCATTTATGGAATCAGGAGCTCTGAGAACCTGAGAAGAAAAAATCCATCTCTCCTACACACACAAAAATTCAGTTCCTGGCAGTGATTGGTACACCTTCTTTGCATCTTAAATATTGACAGTGACTTCAGTGATCAAACTAGAAACCCTATAGCTTGGGTCAGACCTAATGAACTAGCCAGGATTGCGCACCCTCATTCTTCAGCTGCGCAAGACCTATTCAGGTGTTATGCCTGGGTAGGGTACACTACGGGAGACACAGGACCATGCATGTTGGCCCCTCCTCAAACATCCTTGCACATGCCAGCCCCATCCTCTAAGTCCTCAATCTCCCCACATTGAGCAGGGAGATCAGCAGAAGGCTTCTACTAGTGTTCTCTTAAACCAGTGGTTCCCAAACTTTTTAAGGTAACCGACCCCTTGGTTCCACAAACTCATGCCCAGTACCCCCTACCCTACACTATAAAAATCATTATTCAGAATAGCGGTTTTCAACGACCCACTAAGGAAGATAATAACAATAACATTCAAAACGGTAACAATTAATTGAATATTTATTCAAAATCCGATTACATTTTTTTACTTTATTCAATTAAACATAATTGATGAACTTGATCCAGTGATATCATCTTTTCAAAGTCTGATAGTCATTTAGCAAGAATATTAGATATCACATTTAGTAACTAGGGTAAAGTACCTCACTATTCTGTAAATTCTTAATGTGATGGATGGGCTTGATGAAGTGATACCAGCTTCCCAATGTCTGGTTTAAAGTCACTTAACATGAGTCTTAAATCACCACATTTAGTAATCTGGAGTCGATTTCTTTGCTTGGAGAGAAGTAGGCAGACCACACTAAAACCACATTCCACCAAATATGATGTTGGAAATGCAACCAGGAGCTTCTGAACCACTCTCCATAATGCAGGATAGCGATCAGAAATTTCCTTCTGTAACCAAAACTCCTGGTGCGGAAAAGACCACCTTGAGCACCCCCCTGCCGCCCCCTTGCCTCTTAATGCCCCCCTATGCAATCCCACCACCCCCAGGGGGGCAGTACTGCCCACTTTGGGAACCACAGTCTTAAACAGAGAATGGGGAAGTGCAGTATCAGCCTCTCCAATTAGCAGGCGAAGGAAATGAACTATAGAGCTGGAAAGGGAGTGAAAAGGGCCCTCTGGAAAGGTCAGAGGGCTTGGAGCACTTTCCTTATGAGGAAAGGCTAGAAAAGGAATGGCTAAAGGGAAGACATAATAGAATTTTATAATTTTATAATGTTTTTTTCTCCTTTTTCATGACACTAGAATGGGGGCACCCAATAATAATAATAACAATAACAATAACAATAATAATTCTTTCTTTCTTACCTGCCTCTCCCTCTGGATCAAGGCAGGGAACAACATAGAATACAAAAATATTATAAAAATGTATGTCAATAATCAGAGAAAAGTCAATGTTTAGGTTTATAACTGAATGGAAACCTTTCATAGACTTCTTGCAGGGACTAGAAAAAAACAATGTGTTTATCTGTGGATTCAATGAATGAGAAGAATTTGTTAAAATGAAAGAAAGAGGGGAACTCGCTTTTTAATTTATAGAGTAAGAGAAAATATTGTTACATATTTTTTGCTGGGGAGGGAATAAGAAGTCCATCTTAATTTTGTATGTTTTTATGTTGATGTTTGATTTTGTTTTTTGTAATGGTTATTTGTTTGTTTTGTTTGTGTTTTAGAAAATAATAAAACATTAAAAAAGAATACAAAACTATTATAAAATACATAAAACTGATTAAAATATATAAAACCAATACATTGTTAAAATAACAGCCAGACTTCTTAAAATTCAACTGGGTAGGCCTGCTGGAAAAGATCTGTCTTTATAGCTTTTTTTATATTCAGAAAGACTGTTGAGTTGGCGAATCTCTCCCAGCAGGCCATTCCACAGTCTGGGAGTGGCAGAAGAGAAGGTCCTCTGGGGAACAGTTCAATAATAATATATTTATAAACTGATTGGCAGTAGATTTAAGATTGACAGAAGTCCTGCCTCACAATACGGCATTCACAGATTACATCATTCATTTATGGAACTCATGGCCACAGGATGTGGTGATGGCCATTAGCATTCGTGTATCTGAAAGGCAGCTAGACAAATTCTTGGAGGAGCCATCTGTCTATGGCTATTAGACAGGATAAGTAGGGTGGGGGACTGCCTCTAAAAATGCCCGCTGGAGAGAGATTTGGGTATAGCTGCCCATGACCCTGGTGTTGCCATTTCAAATACTCCTCTCTCCTGGTTATACAATTCTTTCCTCCCCACCCCAGGTTTTGATAAATAGTGGCAAGCATTTTAATATAGTGAGTTCTTCAGCTGCTATCCATCCCTGCATAGACAGCCTGCCACCAGCTCAATTGCAGCAGTGTGGATATTGCTGCTTCAGTGATGCATCTGTTTACCTTTATGACTCCTTTTATCAACAGCAATTACCAAGCCAAGGGGTTACGGAATGGCACTCACAATCTAAAAGAAAGTGTCTCTTTTGCTAGAAATGTATTTTGCCACTTTCCCTGCACATAAAAGGGGTCTTTGAGGAAATGCCAACTCAAATCTAACTGTTCCTAAAGCAAATAAATCACAGCAACTAGGAATTTCCTGCCACGATGTATATTATGCCCTTATTTTCTTCTCTTGCATATGAATGTAACTTACATATACATTCTAGTTTTCTTTCTGTTAGCATGTTACCAATCCTCTGTTCATTAAAATTTCAGCCACTAAAAGAATAAATTAAAAAATCCAGCCACCATTATTTTAAAAAACAAAAAACTAAATCCCCACAATGCCCATGCAAAACAAATCCCAAGCAAAGGAACAAAACAAAAGAACTCTCAGCTTACAATATTCACATTTACACTGAATAATCAACCACTTTATCCCCAGTTCAGTCATAAACACTGCTGTATGACTATATTTTTTATATATGTGATAGAGTATGCATTTTATGAACCATATGGATGATGTAGAAATAGCAACTGGGGAAATCTTAAGTTATATTTTCTCATAATACAAGAACTAGGGGACACATAAGGAAATTGATAGGAAGAAAAATAAAGACAAATAAAAATACTTATCATTGTTCACCTGCAGAATTCATGGCAATGAAGAGTTGCAAGGGAAGACTGGAGCAGCTGATCAATGCTTCATACAAAGAGACTCCAAAAAGATTCCCTATGCTGCTGCCATCTCCCCAAAGCCTAAGACGTTCTCTACTGTGCATTGAGAAGGAAGTACTCAGCAGTGAGGAAGTTGCTACTATTTTCATATTCTAAACTACCCTGAAGAACTTCAATGGTGGCCACTGGCAGTTCCAGACAGAAGACTTGAGTTGAACCTCAAAGGATTGGACAACATGCATAAACTCCATTGGTCCTACAGGTTCACATGAATTGATGGAACATGCCCAGAAATGGGAAGAACTAAACAAGGAAAGTCAATATCAAATGTTGATTGGCCAAGGTACATAGGTGCCAATGCAGCTAAAGTTGGTCATAACTGAGTCCCACTGAAAACAAGGAACAAGTTAGGAATTACTGATTTGATTACCATTGCTTTCAATGGGATTTAGTCACAACATCTGTTAGATTAGGAAAGTAGTCTCCAAGTTTATGCAACACATATTGACTGCACAATGTACAAAATATTCTGTTTGTGTTTTTTGCATTTTCCCCATGCATTTATATGAATATGCACATTACAACTCAGGGAAGAAAGATAGTGGCGACTAGTTTTGTAACATGCAGACAAGTGTAATTGCTAAAGTTTCCATGTAGCAAATACTACATGATATTTAACTACAGAGTGAATTGCATTGGTATACCAATCCTTACTCTATCATGTGTAAAAGCTGGATTTGGCACAGTAGCCCCTGAGAGATCTTGTCCAAATCCAGCTAGGGAATATATACACATATGAGCCTCATGTGGCGCAGAGTGGTAAAGCAGCAGTTTCTGCAGCTGAAACTTTCCCCATGGCCTGAGTTCGATCTCAGCGGAAGCTGGTTTCAGGCAGCCAGCTCGGGTCGACTCAGCCTTCCATCCTCCCGAGGTCGGTAAAATGAGTACCCAGTTAGCTGGGGGAAAGGTAATAACGGCCGAGGAAGGCAACGGCAAACCACCCCGCTATAAGAAAACATCAGCGAAAGCTGGCATCCCTCCAAGAGTCAGTAATGACTCAGTGCTTGCACGAGAGGTTCCTTTTCTTCCTTCCTAAGAAGGTTTCTGCACACATATTCATAGATAGCTGAATAAAGAACCATGCATACAAATGAATGCTGCATATACAGTTCCTCTCTTCATCCAGCTCCTGAGACTGCTGAACACATATAGTTCCAGCCACAAAATTGGCGATAGTGCATGTTTGGGAGTCTCTCTCTCTCTCTCTCTCCCATGGAATAGCTCACCTATATCATGGCTGATTTTCTGACTGGAGCTGTGTATGTACACATGTAGCTGGATTGAGATGACTGGCAACATAGAAAGCGGCCTTATGCTGGGTCCATCTAACTCAGTATTGTTGACACTGACTGGCAACATCTCTCCAGGTTCAGGCAAGGGCCTTCCCAGTCCTACTTGAAGATAGTGGGATCTGAAGCCGGGTCCCTCTACATGCCAAGCTTGTGGAGAGATTTGGCCCTTCCTTGTTGAAATGCCAGTCTCTCAGCTTCATTAATAAAATGTATGGGAATAACATTTTACTAAACTGGGCCTGCTTTGCTTTAGAATTGCAATATCTACATATCTTGAGAAGACAGAAAGGGAGAAATCTATAAGCCTTATTTCTAAAGAGCAGCCGTGACTATTTTTTTTTTTAATGTGAACTGATAAATGCCAGAATTGCATTTAGGAGGAAGGAAAGTAAAAGATCGTCACTTGCATGAGTTGTTTTTCCTATATTTAGGATAATTATGCTGATTGGCCATTCCCCTTAATATCACCTTTTCTTCTCAAGCTCCAGAAAACATTTAAGTGGGCTGCAGACTAAGGAGGCCTATAAGAATCTAATTTTAACAGGATAATGTGATGAAGCAAATTACATTGGGGTGGGGAAACCAATGACGGCCAAACGGTAACCTTGCTGCTTGTTAAGACTCAAGGGAGATGATAAGTGACATGAATTGATGTAAAAGCCTTTAATATCTTTAAAAAGTGTTTCTAATTTCTCTCTTTCTCTTTCTCAAAAACATTAAGCTCTCCCAAATATCGCATTTCAGGATATTTAAGAACAGTCTCTCAGGCGCATACATGTTAGTTGATATTTAATTATCTATTTCCAAATTTAGCACGACCCCTATGTGCATCTTGGCAACATAATGTATCTCAACCAAAGGGTTTCCAGACAGTTCCAGGATGGTCCTCGATGCTTCTCCAAGGCTGGGTGTTCTCAAAAGACCCCTGCAGGTATTCAAAATTGATGTGTGAAAGAGGGAAGGAGTAGATTCATGCACTCTAGCCTTGCCCCAAATGTCGCTGCCCAAGTGAAGGAAGTTTCACACCATTACATATTCAGGATGAATATCTGTAGGGGACTAAAGGGAATCCTTCTATGCACGTTTAGCTGGACATGCTTAGAAGCCTCTGTACAATCAGGAACCCTTATAAGGTTTCTAAGCAGGTTCAGCTGAATGTGCAGAGATGTTCATGTGTCTGAAATATCTTCATGCATGGACAAGGATGCTGGGGTGGCATGGACAGTGCCTCTCCTCTCTTTCTGAATTGAATCTGAATACTTGAAGAGAGCTAGAGC
This sequence comes from Elgaria multicarinata webbii, assembly GCF_023053635.1. NCBI lineage: Eukaryota > Metazoa > Chordata > Lepidosauria > Squamata > Anguidae > Elgaria > Elgaria multicarinata. The sequence continues at coordinate 21,809,256 of NC_086176.1, forward strand.
AGCAGACATCTCCAGAGTTACTCTAGTTTATCAAAGGTTTCCAATACAGTTGAATAATGTACCACCAAATGAATGGTCTTGACACATAAAGACTGGGATAATCGAGGGTCATGGTCAAGAACTAGATTTCCTGGAGGAAAACTACTCCATATTCCTCTTTTATTCCTGGCCCCAGGGTTGGCAACTAGGGACTACACTGTAGACTCCAGGGGCCTTCGGTCCACTGGCCTAGTCTAGAGTTTCTGTTAATTAGCTAGCCTGTGGTTAATGGACAACTGATTGGAGATACTCTAGATAATCTATTCGGCTTGCAATGTGGCCTCTGTCAATTACTATGGGAAGTATCCAATTTGGTACTAGCACTAACATAAATTACATTACACTAGCATAAGCAACCTCTAGTACAATGCTGGTGCAACAGGTTTCCTTGGAAAATCTGTTATGCTAGCAAACACTACTGGCATTGTGCTAGAGGTTCCTTACGGTAGTGCAATGTATTTTCATATTAGCACTATTACTGAATTGGATACAGCCCCATATCAGGAAGACTGCTATTAAATTTATTGGGCCAACACAGCTTTGTGAATGTATATATTTCTACCAACCTAAGTTACTCCAGTAAATGATAACACTTAATCCCCATTTATCTTCTTTTTTCCCTCTTCTCTAAGGGCTGATTGATACATGTATGCTCATCATTTGATGACTGCAGCATCAAGAGATTCTCTGCACATGTAAATAAGATTTTTAAAAAATCTATTCAAAGCTAGAACATTTGTACCACCTCAAACTCAATACTTTTCAGTGGGGCACGTCACATGTTCAGCTACCAATCATCAAGTGTTGAATAATGAAGGATGAGAGATCAAGGGACAGACATGCCATGACTGAACCAACACTAAGAATGATGCTTAATTTCTAACTTTCTATCTTCCTTTGTGCATACTGGTGCTCTGTACTACTGTTTCCATTCCATCACCAAATTTCACGTCTATAAATTATTATAAATCACAGATGCTGGCTAGATCCCGTCCAAGAAACTTGCCCTTTAATGTGTGTTTACATGTCTTCCCAATGTACATTGCTTTTCCTTGTTAACCACTCCCTTGCTTTTTAACATTTAATTTTTGAGTCATTTTTTTCAATTACTCTTGATAAAGAAAAAGGAGAGGAAAAGTTGGTGGGGGATGAGAGGGGAAAGTGCAGAGATTTTAAAAAATGGATACAGATGGAGATACTAGTTAGCTCAGTATGTATGAATGAACCTTCATGTAAGCAGCCCAAATAGCTAAATAGGTGAATGTATGACATATAATATGTTAGGAACATGGGAAAACATTGATCTATCTAGGCCAATATTGCCAGCAGTGGTTCTCCCAGATTTCAGGAATTTTTCAGCTCTACCTGGAGGTGCCAGGAATTGAACCTGGGACCTTCCACATGCAAATGACTTCTTGTTGTAAGCCACCTTGTGAGGGCTTCTGCCCTGAAAGGTGGCCAATAAATGTTATAAATAAATAAATAAATAAATAAAATCTGCTCCACCATTGAGCCATGCCCATGTTCATAAATGTGGAGAGCAGTGAGGTTTTCTGTCCAGCTATGAATCTGAGATTGTCATACAAGTCTCTTTGAATTACAAGAGCTCAAAAAATCAATTTCATCCAACTTTCCATCAGGCCCCATATCACTGACACATATTTTAGGAGTTTATTGGTTTTGCTGGTCTGCGACCATAATAATAATTTAATATTTTAGGACATGCAACTGATATTACATTGCATCTGTGAGCAGTCTAAAACAGGGGTGATCTCCATGTGGTAGATCTCCAGATGTTTGGGACTTCAACGCCTAGAACACCCTGCCAACACGGCCAATGTTAGGAATTCTGGGACTTGCAGTCCAAAACACCTGGAGATCTACTTTCTACCCAATCCTAATCCAAAGAAGTGAACTCCCTAGCTCAAATCTTGTCTCTTTCATGAACTTGCTAGGTGAGCTTAGGCAAGCCCCTCTCTCTTGCCCTCTTCCTCCATTTGCAATATGAAGGTGATAATAATATTAACCCTTCTTACAGGGTTAATGCTAAGTATTAACATTGTGTCTCTCCACCCTACCTTGCCCTTTTAAATGTTAGTTTGTTTTCTTTACATCAACACGACTTGCTTCAGTGATTTCTCATAGCCCTGCTTTTCACTGGTCTGCTTGATGCCAATATTACAATGAAATAACAAAGGCGGCTTCAGTAGATATGATTGATGCTTAAACGTTTATGATGGTCAGAGTAAATGGTCTCTAGTTTTGTTTGTTTTTGTAATGAGACCCTAACTTGGCAGGATGTGGAACTACCTGACATCTCAGAGCTTTTGCCAAGAACCCATTACCGCTGTCAGATGCATGTTACTTGAAGCCAAATATAAGGGGATGGAAAGTAGTGAACCTTAAATTTAGTGTGAAAGAGAACAACTTGAACCTCTCTGTAAAATACCTTACTCTGTAAGGAACCCGTTTCCATGACAATAAATATAAAAGGGCTGGATGGGGGAGAATTTTGAAATGGTTTTAATTATTTGATATCAGTTAGGGTGGACACATATGAATTGCCAAAAAACACACACAAAAAAACCCACCCCCGGAAATGCATCACCAAAACTAACAAGAGAGCATAAAGCATTGCATATCCTAATTTATATGTATAGATGCAAATTTAGAAATTATTATTATAATTTAAATAGAAATGCAGCACATCTCACCAGAGTGACAGGTGTGCCTGCCTGTTGAGCCTGCTGTCCAGGTGCTACCTGCTGATGGACAACAGTCCTTATGGTTCTTTATCTTTAAACTGGGATTGAACTGGACAGCCCTTCAAATAGAAGATCTCTTCAATCAGAGGGCCGTCCTTTGGCAGCCTTTCAAACAAAGGATCCATGGCCACCCTATGTTTAGAAATTTGCTCTTGTTAACAGTCTTTTATGCTGTCAACAAAAGAAGGGTATGGAGTTGCACTTGTAAGAACAAGACTTGTAATCAAGTCACTGGAAAGCAGTTAGAAAACAAGCCACTCCATCCAGACATGATTATCAAAGCAGTCTTATAGGACTATGGCCCTTTCTACACCTAAGTGTTATCCCAGGAAATGGAGGGATCGTCCATGCCTGCTTCGGGGATCCCTATGTGGCATTTGGATGCACAGGAACGATCCCAGAATGATCCTCAGATATAGGGTTGGTGTAGACATGCCCTATGTCAATAGTTACTACTGAGACTATATGGTGTTTCCCATGTCTATGTACTGGAAAGCATCTAAGACACTCATCTGAGGCACAATCCTATGCATGTTTAGACAGAAAAAAGTCCATTCTCCGTGTTGGCTGGGGAATGCTGGTATTCTTATTTCTGTCTTAATATGGATAGGATTGCGCTCTTAACTAGTTAACGAAGGGCGTTGCTAGACAGGGCTGTAGCGCGCGTTACCTACCGTAGTCGTGTCGACAGATCCAGATGACGTTCACCAGGATCCGTCGGCATCCTGTGGTGAAGCCTCCTTATCCCGTCTTTTTAAAAGTGAGTTTAAGCGCGCCTTTTCCTGCCGGGGTGCGCTAATTTGGAGTCGGGAGGTGGAGGTGTGGGAGGATGTGAGGTCACTGCGCTTTCCGCCGTGGTCAGCACTGGTCAGGAAAAGGCGTGCTAAGGGGAGTGGCCAGCGGCTTTGGTCAAGCCGCCTCCGCCATTTGCGCCCAGTCCGCAGCTGGGGCAGCGGAGCGGACTGGCTTTTTTTTTGTATTCCAACAGTTACAGTTTGCGCACGAACGGAGGACTGGAAAAGTGGCTGGTGTGCTGCTGGGGGTGTGTGGGGGATGGGTGGGGGATGTGCGCCTGTTTTTTCTATTTCAACCTCTGCGTGGGTCACTTTTCGGAAAGGCGGGCATCCAACAGTAATGGGAAGTTGGTGACTCCTTGTGGTGGCCAGGCACAGCGGCCGCATAATGGCGGTGCTTTACGCTGTGCTGAAGATGTAAAGGCCAGTGGGGACTGAGGGGGATGGTACAGGCATGAAGGGCTGTGTGCCCGTTGGTGTGGGTACACGGCTGGAAGAGGGCAACAAGCGAGGGTGGCCGGCCATCTTCCAGCGGCCACGCGGCAGCAGGTGAAGGTACCATCAGCCCAGGGGGGGCACCTGCCCTGGAGGCCCTTAAAAATGTCTCAATACACTCCCCTGTCCTTCTGACTGCATTTGCTAGGGGGGGCAGCGACGGGGGTAGGCTGTTGACGGAAGTTTCGGACCTCCGGTGGTGCGGAAAGTGACGAGCCCCGTTCTCTCTGCTTGGCACAGAGGCGGTCATCGCCACCGACACTCAGAGGCATGATGGGAGATGTAGGCACAGAGTGCCCATACAGACGACTGACCTCGGGTCACATTACACCTGCCACGACCCCCATCAGGAAGTGACAGCATCAATGTTGACCCTCAACAGCGGCACTCGCTGGCCGCGCCCCCTGTGAGCCATCCACCAATGCCAACTGGCTCCCCTCTGCCCAGTCTGAGGGGGGTGGTATGCAGCAGCAGCAGCAGCACTTCAGCTGCCACTGCCGCCGCCGGCAACGGCGGCAACGCTGATGGCTGCGCTAGCGATCTACGCCGATTGCGGTCTTTCGGACTTGCGCAAACCGTGCGGCGAGCGGAAACCCCCCCCCCCCACGGAAATCAGGCCGGTGTGGCTGCCAACCCGTGCTCGAGGCGCCAGCAGCACAACCGGAGCAAACTTCCGCAACCAGCCCTCTCCAATACCGTGCTAATCCAAAGAAGGTGTGGATCATGAGGCGTCACACCTGAATGGGAAAATCCGGTTTCACCGCTCCTCAAACACGGAACACCCGGTAGGTCTAGCAAAGCCCTAAGGCTGCAATCCTATACTCACTTACCAGGTTGTAAGTCCTATTAAAATAAATATGTATAGGATTGCACTGTACCTAATTTAAACAATCCTAAACAATCCTATGCAAGTTTAGACAGAAAAAAGTCCTACAGCTTTTTGCCCCAGCCAACCAGACATCCTGAACATCAGCCAAATAACTATCTAGGTTCTCAAAATAGACTTGCATTATTACCCCAGTGCATTTTCATTCCCTGTTGAACAGCTCTCTCCCCACCACCATCATGCTATATCATGAACCACTTTAGAAACTGTCTTCAATTTCACAAGTAGTTTGTTACTTAGCACGGAGAAGCTGTTCTTCAACAAAAACAAATCTAAAGCTCACTGGGGTTCCAGGGGCCTAGCTTCTAGATGGTTTGGATCCTGGTACCCACAACTACAATCCTGCTCAACAAGTCTGCTGAAATCCCATTGAATTCCATGGGGTTCATAACTGTGCACAAGACTGCAGCCTTTATGATCCAAGTGTTGACCATTCTGGATGGATTAGGAATTCAAAAGCGTCCAACAGAACATGGCAGCTTTCTTAGAAATGGAGAGAGAGAGAGGTACAGGGAAAGTGTTGTTTAATGTTGCTGGCCTCAGACGAACGTCTTATTACTCCTGGCAATACTAAAAGTTCTGTATATATGGAGGTCAGACTTCTCTAGCTTTTGTTGCCAGAAGAGCTTATGTATAAATCTATCTAGGATAAGCATCTCCCAGAGACTGATCAGGATCCAGATGGTGTTTATTCTCATACTTCCTTGGTTAGTATACTGAAAGGTGTTTAAGAGTTATTTTCTTTACATTAGACAGAACAGTTTAATGTTGCCATTTGTGCTAGACACCTAGATCATCTGCTATCTAAAACATTTTCTTAACTCCAGATGATTTATTTGGCACTGGAGATGCTAAAATTACTATCTTATTCTACACACTGTCCCTACTGGCATGTGAATTTGGTGTGTATAGGATTGCAACCTCCGAATGTTCAAAGGTGTTGCATGCATTATCTCAGCAATCTTTACAACAATCCCGTGAGGTAGATGTGTATTAGTGTGCAGTATCATCATCGGCACTAGTGTTAATGTTAATTATGTTGTGTTAGTGTAAGCTACCTCTAGTACAGTGCTAATGGGGCTTGTTGGAACGACACGTTTCTCTGAAAAAACCATCACATCAGTAAATATTATTGGCATTGTAAAAGAGGTAACTTTCGCTAGCGCAACATAATTTACGTCAATGTTAGTGCCAAATAGGATACTGTCCATTATCATTCTGCAGGTGTGGGGGAACAGAGGCTGAGAGGTTAAGGCTGAGAGACAAAGGCTTGCTTAGGGATACATTTTGAGTTTATGGCCAAAGCAAGATTCAAACAAGAGGCTTCCTAATCTCTTAGCTACTACACCTACCCAGCTCTAATGTGCCTTTAAAAGCAAGTTTGTGAATATGGTTAATTTTGTATATAATGAGTAAAGAACCATTTTTAATTTGAATCTTTCTTAGAATGTTTACTATTTAATTTGAGTGACCTGATAGATGAACCTGTTAGAATGTGCATCTATCACCATTAGTCATGGTTTCTTTTGCCACAGAGAAACAGAGCATCCAGGTGGGTGGCCTCTTTAACATTAGAAAATCTGGTATTTCCAAGAGAACTAAGGAACCATGACACCAAATAAGCAATAATATGCATAATGTCACTTCTATGAGCATTGATACTTTATTTTTATTTATTATTGCATTTATATCCCGCCTTTTTTCCTGCAAGGAACCCAAGGTGGCGTACAAAATCCTTCTCCTCTCCATTTTATCCTCACAACAACAACCCTGTGAGGTGGCTTGTGCTGAGAGTCTGTGACTGGCCCGAAGTCACCCAGTGGGTTTCCATGGCCGAGTGGAGACTAGAACCCAGATCTCCCAACTCCCAGTCTGATACTCTAGTCACTATACCACACTGGCTCAGAACATAGCAAAATGAACATAGGAAACAAACCATGCATGTCACTAGAGAACATTCACCACCTCCAGTAAATATTTTAAACTGGGAGATGCAAAAAGAAAATAAACCATGGTGTGGCTTCTGCTTTTATCATGTATGTATCCCAGCTCAGGCAGCATAGATGGGATCATCCCTCTGTAATAATAATCCTGGGAATTTCTAGTAAGCCTGGGAAGTAGGTTAGATATCACCGAACAACACCAGGTTCCTTGTAAGTTTCACAGCTCAGTGGTCACTATCTATTACACAACATTGGCTATCAGATATGGCACTATGGTGAAGACACTGAGCTGCGAAACAGGAGGTCCCCATTTCAAAATTTGCCTCTGTCATTAACCCAGTTAAGTGGTCTTAGGCAAGCCAACATCTCTCAGTCTCACATGGACTTAACAATACTGACCTATCTTACAGAGTTGTTGGAATAATATATATATATGAAATGCGTTGAAAACACCGTAGTGCTGCTAGGTACTTTCATTCGATCCTAATAAGAATAGGAACACATTGTCACTTAAATGATATGCATCTATTGGTTTCTTTCCAAAATGCTAAGCTCACACTGGAAGCCCTGGTCAAGCCAGCCTGCCAAACAGTAATTCATGTGACGCAGCTCAGGCTTTACCACTTCTGCTAGGACTGCCTCTCCCCTCAACGCACCCAACAATTGTTTCTCTTTCACTGCTCCACTCCAGCTACACGTCAACAGGACAACAGCACAGGCAGTTTGATTCCAGAGAAGCACAGAAAAGTCCTATCAGTTGCCCCTTGTGGCTGAATTCGGCATTCTGAGACACACAAACACAATAAAAAGAAAAGGAGTGGGGGGAACAGTGAAGATAATTTTAAAATGTGTGGGCATTTCACTGAAAACCTGAAGAAGGCTCAGTGGGGTTTCTAGTAGAAACCAAGGAGAAGGGCTTCAGCTCAGAATAAATTATGCAAACTAATTTATGCAGGTCACAGAATTCAGTTTCTCTTGGTTTTGGATTGTCACTTATGTGTTGTTTTTACCCCACAAAGTGTACAGACAGCCCTGAGTAAAAAAATAGTTTGTAAACTACACCTGTAGATCTTTACTACAGATCGGTGCTTTTGAATTAGGCACTGCATGCTACTCCCTACAGAATCAATTTTGGCCTTCCTAAACTTCAGCTATCCTCTAACTTCCTTCCTGTAATGATCTGCCAATTATTTGTATTTATTATCACTGCAATGCCCTTAAAAATGCAAGGAAATAAAAACTAAAATCCTATGACACTCAACACAGAATGGTGAGGAAATCACATTTTCCTTCTGCAACAGGACTTAGTCCCCAAGGGACAGTTTGCTTTCCTCTATCCAAATTATAAATTCTACTCACTTCCCAGGAGCACAAATAGTTTAAAAGGAATGCTTGCCTTCAGGCTCAAGTTTTAAACTGATTGTGTCCCCAGAGAGTGTTTAATCTAAAAAACCACACAATTACAATAAAATAAAAGAGAAGAGAAGAGAAAAAGTAACATGTCACGTGCTTTGGGATTATTTTTATTCCCTTTGTCTTGATCTTTGTCCTTTCTTTTTATATGCCATTGTACCTTCAAGTCTGATTGGAATAATTATGGTAAAACCTTATTGCTTTCAATGTATGGTGAAATCTGCCCCTCAAGACCCATTAGATGAAACTACTTTGTTAGCGTCAATAGTTTCCACAGCTGTGTAAAGTATTATTGCCATGTTTCTCCCAGCAAACAAGAGGGACAAAATAGGTAAGGTGATACTTGTTGTTTAACTCATTTCCTTTGAAAAGAATATGCAGGTTTCTTTAGTTTTATAGGCAGAGATAAGTCTGAGCATATGTTAAGGTCGATTGATCATCTATTATTTGATCAGAGCCAGATCTTATAAAATATTCTAAGAATGCCACTGTCTAGATGGCAGCTTACCTTTTATAAACTTAACGATGGTGTTATTCATTAGCATGGACACAGTAGGGCTGATTTGCTCCATAAAATAAATAATTCATTACATTTATAAAAAGGTGATGTCATTGTTTCACAACAACAACAACAACAACAACCTAATTTTGTGTGTGTTGGGGTTGTAATCAGCATAAGTATCAATTCTGCTGTTGATTATGTTATTTGTTCTAATGTTAATGCTTAACAAAAACGTGACCAATATTTGATCTGTGTACTGATGCAATCTTTTTTTGACTGGTCAAATGTTCGACCATAGCATATGTACAAAACAAGCCAGAAAGGTCTGATCAGAAATTGGCATATGAAAGCACTTCAGGTATATATAAAGCCTATTGCAACATACTCCTAGCCAACTTGTGCCCAATGCATTGACCAATGTATGCCTGTGACCATACATTTAAGTGCAACAGAAGTATTGGAAATAGGGTGGACCAGAGAGCCACATGACCTGTGCACCGCACATTTGTGCCAAAGATGAAGCTCCTGCCAGTGATGGTTAGTGATGGCTCGGTCCTTCATCTCTGGCACAAATGAAGCAAAATTCATATCAGAATTTCTGCCATTATCTATGTGGTGTTGGAGCTGCAGCCTTTTTTTATACTTCCAACATTTCAAAAATGAAAGATCATGTTGATGGAGTTATGAAATTCTTTTGCATCTCTAGTTTTAACTTGAACATCACAAAAGTAGCACCACAAAGGAACTCGCAACAGTTGCTCCCATGATGGTTATGTAATGTCAAAAAGGATCCAAGATGTTGACATTTCGAAAAACAGTAGTAAAGTGGCCTGACCTGTAATGAAGCAAGGCTACAACAACAAGGGGTTTTGAGTATAGGAGGACAAAGGAAGAGCATGGGAAAGGCATGCAGAGAAAAGGCATGATATTTTACATAAAAGTGCATTTATTATTTAATAACAGAACATAGGAAAATGAACATAGGAAACAAACCATGCATGTCACTAGAGAGCATTCACCACGTAAATATTTTAAACTGAGAGATGCAAAAAGAAAATAAACCATGGTGTGGCTTTTGCTTTTGTCATGCATGTATCCCAGCTCAGGCAGCATAGATGATCATCCTTTTGTAATAATAATCCTGGGAATTTCTAATAAACCTGGGAGGTAGGTTAGATATCACTGAACAACACCAGATTCCCTGTGAGTTTCACAGCTCAGTGGTCACCATCCATTACACAACATTGGCTATCAGATAAGCCAGACAATCATAGGAATCCCATGAAAATAATGCCCTTGAATGATTATAGGTCCTGCTGATGCCGAATTAAAAGCTCATGATAGGTAATAAAATTGATCCAGAGCCAGCATTAAGATTTTATAGCCCCAAAAAGGTTAAAATTAGAATTTGCCTTTAAGCTAACCAAGAATTTAATTTGTCTTCTCTCTTGTTTCTTTGCAAATTAAGAACTCTGGGAATTGTATATGCTTCAGCAATTTGTTCAATTAAATGCAGTTAACATGTATTAAAAGCCACATTTGCTTATGCTTTTTATAAAATAGACAGAAAGCAAGCTTAACGAGCAAATATTTCAGCAACAATCAAAACTGCATTACAGAACTTATTGTTTTTTGTGCATGCTTAAATTGCTTCGAAATTAATAGTACCACTAAAATGAGCATAATAAAGTTACCTGCCTTGCACACATTTAAGTTTCTTAACAAGTACCTCCCTAATTTGGAAAAGTTATTTAACATTTAGGTGAAACAGAATAATATTGCACAGTTTTGAAGCTATTGTAAATACTTATGCAAAACACACTGGCAGTCCAACAGTAAACTCATTTACTTAGAAGCTGCACAGCAATTCAGTTACTTACTTCCTCATTAGCATACATGCTCGTAATCTTTGACTGAGAAGTAGGACTATTTCCAATCATGAGCTTCTTCCCAATGCACTAGAAATCATTATTGGATGCTATTTCAAATTTAGGGGTGTGGGCTCCAAAGGTTTAGCAGGCGGAAGATAATATTCACAGCAAGGTTTGAGAGCCATTCTTCAATATATTCAAAATTAAATTATCAAAACACACAGAGGGTATTCTTCTAAGAGCATGTTTGTGGATAGCTTTTATACTTCATAATAAGCAGAGCTATTACGTGCTTCTGACCAACAACATGTGGTCTGAAGCAGAGAACTGGACTGCCCCTTGTATCTGTAACAATATGAAAGAACTGCTGGATTCAGCCTGAGTGGGTTGTGCTTCCTGCTTCTGGCCTGAGGAGAGAGAGGCCACAGCTTGAGAGAGCTCAGTTGGAAGCCCTTATTTTAATAAAACTTGTAAGTATGTTTGGAAGATAGAATCTGTGTGTGTCTGTGGTGTACAGTCCACGAACGTTGAAACAACACCTACAATTTTCTCATGCATAATGTCCCAGCAGCAATCTCTCTTTCTCTTCACCTGCCTGAAAACATCGTAATTCCTTTCTGAAAAATAACACATTGTCATACTGTCAAATCGTGAGTAGGAACCCCTATTTTGCCTGGAATCAATTTTGCCTTATTTCCTCCCACTCATCAAAGTCCAGACCAAGGAAGGTTACACACTAAAGTCCTTTAGCAATTTTAAGGTTCCACTGCCCACTTCCGATATCCATGTGGGGGACAGCAAGTTAGAAACTTTAAGCTTCATCAAATATTTTTAAGGTATTCATATTTTATCTCAAATATTTTTGAAGCAAACTTAGGACAAAATCCAATGTTGCGTGGGCAAATTTCTGCTTAAGCAACGGGACTTCCCCAACTTCTCCTGCCCCGTGCACCCCTCCCAAAATCTGATCCGGATGGTCCCCGAACTGTCTGGACTACATTTTAGTGGGTGGGAAGCTGTAGAAGGGAGGGGAAATAATCCCCCCTCTATTCTACTGATAAGAACCCAGTCAGTGGAACGGATACACCGTGTGCTACCCGTAGTTATTTACAAAGACCAGACATTCATTTTTGTCTTGTATATCTTTTTATGTGGAGTTTTAAATGTGTTTTATTTTGATATGGTCTGTGAACTAATTCCATAAATCCTATTCTATTCTAGTTATTTACAAAGTAATCATGGCCCCCTTGTCCAAGAGGGCTAAGGATATGGTGGAGGTGCCCCTAGTAAGGGGAGTGTGCCATGGAGACTCCAGTTATGCCCACAGAAAACTATGCTGGTGTAAAGAAGGCAAACTCCATGTTAGGCATGATAAGAAAAGGAATTGAGAATAAAACGGCCAGTTTCGTACTGCCCTTATACAAATCTATGGTGCGACCACACTTACTGTGTACAGTTCTGGTCACCACACCTAAAAAAGGATATTATAGAGCTGGAAAAAGTGCAGAAAAGGGCAACTAAAATGATTAAGGGGCTGGAGCATCTCCACTATGAGGGGAGGTTACAACAGCTGGGATTGTTTAGCTTGGAGAGAAGGAGGCTAAGGGGAGACATGATAGAGATGTACAAAATTATGCATGGTATGGAGAATGTGGATAGGGAGACATTTTTCTCCCTCTCTCAAAATACTAGAACCGGGGGTCATCTCATGAAACTGGTGGGAGATCCAGGACAAATGAAAGGAAGTACTTCTTCACACAGCGCATAGTTAAATTATGGAACTCACTACCGCAAGATGTAGTGATGGTCACCAATCTGGATGGCTTCAAAAGGGGGTTGGATAAATTCCTGGAGGCAAAGGCTCTCAATGGCTATTAGACCTGATGGTTGTGTGCTATCTCCAGTATTCGAGGCAGTATGCCTGTGTGCACCAGTTGCTGTGGAACATGGATGGGAGGGTGCTGTTGCATGACGTCCTGCTTTATTGGTCCCCGGTCGACAGCTGGTTGGCCACTGTGCGAACAGTGGACTAGATGGACCCTTGGTCTGATCCAGCATCAGGGCACTCCTTATGTTCTTAAATCTGCTGCCAACAGTTAGTTCTGAAACAGGACATTGCTGAGAGCAGGGCAGGGCAGAGGCAGCACTGGAGCTGGTACAGCAGATTCCTCCCCCTGGTTTCAATGGTGTGTGTGGAAGGGGAGGGTTCTCTACAAAACGACTTGACAAGCTGAAAACTCCAGTAAACCTGCCCCCCTCCCCACTTCCCATCTTATCTATCATGAGCTGGCAAAGCTTTGGAAGTTACGGTTGGTGTCTGTTACATACTACCTCAACTGAATAATGAGAAAAGTTTCTTTTAGAACAGTTGGATTTATGAAAATATGTGAGGAATAAGAAACGTGTTGCTAGTGATGTACAAAGTGGGCAACAGAGACGCAACAGGGATTTGGGTACATTCAATTAATTCTCTTTTACTAATTTTCCCAATTTAGAAGGAAACACTGTGGTATTCCCTATAGCTGACTTTATAAGTTTTTATGAGGTAGCTTTGATGTAAAAAGTAAATACATGAAGAACAGCTTTGAAATATAGGGAAAAAATCTTTTCAATTAGGTCTGCCTTCTCATGCTACTCTTTATTGCTTTTTGGTTTGACTTTGAATGTATATTCTGCTCTTGGGTCATTCGTATATTTAATTAATACTTTTATTTTATAAAAATATTTTTTTTATAAAACAGAAGATTCACCAATCCCATGATGTCATAGTACAAAGTGCCTTTGAAAGTCCCTTCAACATAATCTGAGGATGCTATTTAGGTTTGGCCGTGTTCGAACTGGCCCCTGTAGCTGGGCCTTTAATAGTCATTTGATCTGTGCAACTAGTGGATGATACTGTTCCATGCTGTGAAAAGGATGTCAAGCTGCCATTGTTTTCCCTGCCCTAGCCATTTGGCAATCCTAATGCCATGTGGCATGGTGGTGGGTCCTATCTGAGAAATGCTGTTCTAAAGCTCTCCAAGGGGCAAAAAAACTAGCCATGTGGTTCTTAGGACCCAATCATCTTGGGTCAGTTGGCACACTTGGAATTTTCAAAGTGTGATGAGGGCATAGGATGACCATATGAAAAGGAGGACAGGGCTCCTGTATCTTTAACAGTTGAATAGAAAAGGGAATTTCAGCAGGTGTCATTTGTATGCATGCAGCACCTGGTGAAATTCCCTCTTCATCACAACAGTTTAAGCTGCAGGAGCCCTGCCCCTCTAGACCTGATGCTTTCTTGAATGTAAGTAGAATCCTCCACATGACCAGGAACCCCGATAATGCTGAGTTCACAACCATGAAGGCTTGTACTCACATTCTGGCAATGCATGAAGATCAGACAGGATGTTGGGAGTGAGGCCTGCATGCCCACCCATGTCCTCCCCCCACTTTTAATGCTCACTTAAGTGAATTGCATAGAGCTGTTGTGACCAGATACAAAAGAGGGCAGGGCTCCTGCAGTTTTTTCCTGCAGTCATGGAAATGACACCTGCTGAATTTCCCTTTTCTGTGCAACTGTTAAAGATGCAGAAGCCCTGTCCTCCTTTTCATATGAACACCCTGTGAGGGCATTCTCACAAAATGGCTGCCATGGGGGGGGGGGGAAGACTGAGGCTGATATGGTAGGTATGGATGATCATAAAACTCACTTCCCAGAAGGCAAACCGGTGAGACAAAAAGAAAAGTAAGGGAATGATCCTATGGTCCCTAGCATTATCTGAGGAGCACAAGATACTGGGGATTCCCCTCCTCCAAGATCCGAGACAACACTCTGACCCTGGAAGAGATATTTGGAGATCCACTGCTCTCCCCCGCCTCCTGACAGCTGGCATGGAAAGAACAGTACCAGCTGTCCTCTGAGGTTAGAAAATCAACCTTGGAAAGGGGGAAAAAGGGTGCTCAAGAGGATGGGATGGGGAGGAGACTGAAGAGGCCAGGATAAGCGTTATCCTGAGCTTCTGCCAGCCTCCTTCCCTCCCCCTCAGACGTGCCCTTGCTAAACAGGCTAAAAATCCCATCTAGCAAAATATGCAGGGTGAGTGGAAGTGGAGGTGACATCACCTCTGCTGATCCTCCCACCCTGCATTGGATGATTTGGGGCTTCCAGTCATCAAGGGTGCAATCGATAGGATCATGGCCTAACTTGTCCAAGAAACATAGTAAAAAGCAGAGGTGGACTCTGAGCTCCAAAACCCAAAACCACTCTTTTGAACCCAAATAAAGATGGTGAGGAGGGCAGCACTTCAATTTACAGGGTGCCAGCCTCTCAGTTAAATATCTGTAATAATAATAATAATAATAATAATAATAATAATAATAATAATAATAATAAAGCACTAAAATAGAAAGCATGTATATTTCATATAATATACTGTTACAAATATTCTAATCTTAATTTCTTATTCTGCTTCCAACCCTGTAATAGAAAATTAAAATCAACCCCAAAGGCAGATCAGACAAATGCAAATAAGTTTGCTTTATCAAAAAGACCAGATAAATTTCTTATGGAGAGGGTTGGGGGTTGCACACCCTTGTGTCCTAACACTTTACAATGAAGGAAACTGGAAAAATGGGGATTTGAGGAGTATTAATTACTGCCTACCTTCATATTTCTTGTTGTTCTCTCTTGGAACTAAAGAAACATAGCCCTCTCACTGACGAGAAGATAGCAAGAAAAGCATTAGGAGTCAAGGCTTTGCAACAGATGGCAACCCCTCTGCAATTCATGCGCTACTGTGACCTCTTTGCATTGCTCTTTGCCGGCATGAGCATGCCGCTGGACAGATCATGACTGGTGTTCATACCAAAAGAGACCATCTGGAAATGCAATCGGAAACCCCAACCTCAGGGGATTACTGAGCCCAGCGGACCATGAAAGGAAGGCATTGTGCCCACCACTATTTGGCTGTGTCATGACCTTAGCTCCATGCAGCAATTACTTTGACCCTTTAATATAACGATGTCAGGTACAGTCACATTCACAGGCGCCTGTTCAATCTGCCATCGTCACGGAAGCCCAAGCAATGCATGCTGGTGGATGCCTCCCTAATGCTGTACAGCATTAGAGCATTCAACATGATACTTCCACAGACCTGTCAATAACTGGTTAGTGAACTAATTAGGGACAAAGCTAATATTACATTAGCTTTGACTTGAGCAACAAAATATAGACACAGCTTCATGAGATATGACCCATCTAAAGCTTGGCCTCGGTTAAAAGAGGCAAAAAATGTTATTTGTGCTTTAAATGTCAGGTAGTTAAAGCTGCAGTCCTATACCTACATAGCTAGAGTAAGTACCATTGAACTCATTGGGGCTTCCTTCTGAATAGACGTATTTAGAATTGCACTGTTTTTGCTATTTATGGACTATTTCTGCTATTTCATTCACATCGTTCATATCATTTAAGTTATTTGTGCAATTTCTGTGATTTAGGGTATTTTATATACTATGTGTGATTGCCTTATTTATTACACTCTGTTTTATATGGTGTAATTAAGTTAACCACATAAACTCATGTTATTTTTTGTCATATATACAATACTATTTATGTGTTTTGTATTAGGCATGGGAGGAGGAGAAGAAGCCACTGCAGCTACCCACAACCACCTGTCAGGGGGCTGTTTGAGGTCCCTACTAGTTCATGGGGTCCCAGATCTGCACCACATAGTCCAGTGCTAGTGAGGGCTCTGGGCACTCCTCTTAGATGTAAGCTTTACAAAATGGATCCTAGGATAACAAAGAATGCTTCCTGCTCTGATTTGGCCATATTATTTGCTTCTTTATACATTTCAGAACCTCTTTTTTGAATAAATGTTTCTAAAGAGAGATACTGATTTCTGGTTGGGTTATATGAAGGCCAAGTTAAAATCAACTGTGTGTTTACTATCCCATTTATTATCTATGCACTAGAAACCTCTTAATACTTTGTTTACCTCCTACTAAACATGAGGCAGTAATAATAAAGTTAAATTTGCAAGCTGTTGCTTTAGAACAAGATGCTGTATGACAGATTCATAGCATCATTTGCTCCATCATGCTCTCTCTTTTTTTAAAAAAAAAGGAAAGAAAAAAGATGAGCACCATGATGCTGCACATACTTCATTTATTGACTGACTGCAAGGTAAGAGCATTTGTAAGGCTGTGTTTGTAATTCTGGGGGTACTAATAGAGCAAATAAGGCATTCCGCTACATTTTTAGAAAGTGTGGGTTTGTGTCCCACATGGCTACCCTCATAATACATAGTGGTACTCTGAAGCTCATTCTTTTATACAATATAATATGCATAGCTCGGAAGGCCACTAAGTAGTTATCCAAGTCAGGTTCATAGATTATAAACATCTTTCCTACCAGTTGAGGGTACAAATGATTTTGAAACATTAAGCTCAGGGGATGGTGCAAAGGCACATGAGGCAGCCACCTTGCTGAAGCTAAGCAGTTCTGGATTTGGTCAGCGCTTGGAGGGTAGGCTACCTGGAAGCTGCATCCAGCCACTTTCAGTTCCACAATGGAAAAATGGTGGGATATAAATGTAATAAATAATATACACCCCCCTCCAAATTTCTCCTCAGGTTTTGTGGCTCTGAATTACCTGACCCTGGCTCTGATACATGACTAACCCACCATTATTTTAGACTGATTTCTGGCCAGAAAGATCGCTTCACATCCACTGTTTTTTATTCATGAATTTGTTTTCCATGTAAGCCATTTGTATGAGCATTAAATCACTGTGCATTTTTTTAAAAAAACAAACAAACATATAATTGTACATTGCAAAAACATCCTTTTTAGTTAATGAAAAAGTGATGACTCCCTGTTTGTTAATACTCGTGTTACTTCAAATTATATGAGGAGCAATTCCAAAATTAATTATAGAAATTCTCAGTGTAAAAATTGGAATATGGCTGGGATGGAAGCAGCCCATGAAATAATTTTTTAAAAAGGGGAACTGGGAAAATCCAGTCATCTCTCATCCAGAGTTGAGATCAAGGATGTCATTACCTCAAACAGTTCCATCTTTGCTCCCAGGATAGCAGGGAGGCCTACAGCTGGATTTACACATTCACAAAAAAGCACATAGTACTGCTCTACTGGGACTGAATTGCTTTCGAATCCAGGTAGAAGAAAATTCAAAACTCTTTCTGCTCACGCTGGAAGTCTCATGTATCTCAGTGGATCAATAGGTTAATTATATGTTGGACGTTAGCATAAAGACAAAACACCCTTAATTGACAGGGCATTTTGCATTCACATGGCAAAATATTTTGGGTTGTATCCATTGGTGGACTAGCCGAATGCACTTCTGCTTGTACAACTCAGGGCTGACACCCCCTTCCCCCTTCCCCCTCCACTCTCCTGCACATCTGGAAATCTGTTCTTGAGTGTTGGTGAACAATCCAGAACACAACGGGATATGGCACAGAGGGCTGCAGTAGGCAGAGAAGTGTGGCAGAATTAGGAAGCCTCATCTTGCACAAGTGTAAGTATTTTCCAATAATGCAAAGCCATCATTAGATAGAGCACTTTGTATATTTATTTGAAAGTATAGTACAAACTAGACTGTGTGACCGATTACTTCTACTATCAATACATACTCATCTTCCCCTATTTAACTTCAAGTTCTTTTGTAGCTCTGTTGCCCCATTCCTTTAAATGTTACACTCTTTATTAAATGAGTACCAAAGGGTTACATTGTTGCAGGTTAACATGGGGGTGGGCTTTTTGATGGTTTATTGTTTAATTTATTTATATGAAAGAGTAACATGTTGTTTCTCCTTTTTTTACTGTTTAGTATTATAATCTCAAAAATAAAATAATATAACAATTTTTGTTCCGAAATACAGAAATTCTGGAAGAGCGCTAGGCCACTATTATGTGGCCTAGCGCTCTTATAGCACTATTATAGGCCACTAGCTAGAATTCTGGAAGAGGGCTAGGCCACTAGGCTTTCTTCGCTGTGGCACCCCGGTTGTGGAATGAGCTCCCCAGAGAGGTCCGCCTGGCGCCTACACTGTACTGCTTTCGTCGCCAGCTGAAGACCTTTTTATTCTCTCAATATTTTAACACTTAATTTTAACTTAAATTTAAATCTTACTGTTTTAAACTCTGTATTTTAATCTTATATCAATTTTGCTGTGTGGATTTATCCTGGTTGTGCTTTTTATACTGTATTTTGTAATTGTGTTTTTAACCTGTTGGTTGTTTTATTGTGGTTTTAATTTTTGTGAACTGCCCAGAGAGCTTTGGCTATTGGGCGGTATAAAAATGTAATAAATAAAAATAAAAATAAATTATTCTCCATAACAAGTTAGCTTTCAGTAGACTCCACCCCTACACACACACACTAACTGCATTCTAAGGAGTACAGTCCTGGGAACCATGTGATTTTCTAAACATATAAATTAACAGCACATGACAAACTCAGTCCAACAGAAAAAAGGGGAAACATAGCAGTCTAGCAGGACAGAGAGGTGAAAATCTCATGATATTTTTATCATGAGATCTTCCCCTCAGAGGGAGAGGCGTTGCACCCGCCATTTTGGTTTTTTTCTTAAAGAAGAAAATGCGCACGAGTGCTTGTGCGCAAAAGATAAGGTTTTTTTAAATATATATATATATATATATATATATATATATATATATATTTCCCCCGCTCCCCCCACCCCACCCCCAATGGGCGCATTGCTCCTGAGGAGCTCTGCGCCCCGTGCACGGGTCCTGTCTCCTCGCAAAGAACCACAAGGAACCAGGACAAACCGCGACGCCTGGCCACATGTTCTGCCATCTTGGGATCAGCCCGGGACCGCAGAAAAACCAGGCTCAAAGGGTAGGGTGAGATCCCGGGGCAAGGGAGGGATCATCCCTCCCTGATCCCAGGATCGACTGTGTGTCTTGTGAATGCACAGGGATGATCCTGGGGATCACCCTGGGATTTCGCCCCTTCTAGCTATGGCCATACTTTCAAATGCAATTCTCCTAACATATATAAATTTAACATGGGATTTCAGAAACATATCTTGCGAATGTTCAATTTATCCCCCCCCCCCCACCCTTCCTTTTGTTGCAAGAAGAGCAAGCAGGCAACAAAAGATGTCTTGACACCCCATAGGATTGTTCGGGTTCTTATTTTGACATATCAATGCTTATAGTTATTATAGAGCTATTCCTATGCTGGCATTATCTTAACCACTTAATTATCCAACATTCACAGCTAATAAAACACAAAGCTTACAGTTCAATATAACCGAGTATCTGGAGGTTTGCCAGTTGCTTCTAGCTATCTCATCTTGCCTATAAATAACCAACCATAATAACTTTAAGTAAAGAGCCTACATTTGTTGCAGTGATATTGGGAAGACTAGAATATGTGCAAGACAGTATAAGGTGAGCATGACTGGCCAGGTTTAGACAGATTATATCTCAGTTTATTAAGCCCAAACAATTAGCATTGTGCCTGCATGCTCCATCCTAATGCCACCTCTTCCAGGGTAGTAATGTGTCCCCTTTTACAGAGGACAGTTCTCTGTTTGAAGGGCTGCCAAAGGACTGTCCTCTATTTTGAAGTCATTCTCTATTTGAAGAGTAGTTCTGTCCATGATCAAGAAACTTGAAGAGTTCAGACTTGAATTTCCCTGTAAGCAGCATCTGGGCAGTAGAATGAGCAAATGGTCATCTGGTCACAGTCTCCACACTATGTTTAAATTTGCATTTAAACATAAATTAGTGAGTGCACATTTTATGCAAATTGGCATCTTATTTTATGCATTTTATGCAAATTTGGTGATGCATGTCCTCTTTTTTTAGCAATACCTAAGCGGCGACACTAACAAACCTCTTCCCTTCTCCATGCATCATGATTAAAGAATTCCTGGATTAATTTACCATTGTTTCCTATTGCATATAAGTGGGAAACTGTAATTACCAGGTTTTGAACAAACTAGTTTATTAAACCAGTTTCAAATCTGAGTTTGTTCTGAATCTGGTAACCCCAGTTTCCCACTTTGGATGTAATGGGAATTTTGGTTAATTATCTCAGGAAGTCTTCAGTTGTGGTGGGAGGAAGCTGGAAGAGTTGATGTAGGGGCTTTATCCCAGGGTGATCCCTGGGATTGTTCCTGTGCGTCCACATGATGCACAGGGGATCCCGGGATCAAAGAGGGATGATCCCTCCCTTTCCCCGGGATCTCGCCCTCCCCTTTGGCCCTGGTTTTTCCATGGTCCTGGGCTGAGCCCAAGACCATGGAACGTGTGGCCAGGCGCCATGTGTTGACCAGGCTCCATGCAATTCCTCGTGAGAAGCCAGGAGCTGCGCATGGGGCGCAGCACTCCTCAGGTGCGCTGCACTCATTGGGGGTAGGGTGGGGGAGCGGGGAAAGAACTTTACATTTTAAAAAAGCCACTTACCTTTAGTGCATGAGCATTCATGCGCTGCTGCCCCTTTAATTTTTTTTTAATGGCAGGCGTGACACCTCTCCTGAGGTCATCACGCGTTGCATGTAAACAGAGGAGGGATCTCACGATAAACACATCGCGGGATCTTCCCTCCTCAGTTGTGGGCTAAACGGTAGGTCTAGCTAAGGCCATAAAGAAGGAGCAAGTGGGCACAAGGGATATATATCTTGGTTCAATAAGCTGAGATTTTTTACATCCCAATCAGGCCTGTGTGTGAGAGATGTTTTTTGTGGATTTCCCCTCACTACTATTTCATAAAATTAATTAGTAACATAGTGAATACAATATAAAATAAATTGTGCAACTGCAATAGATGATACCAGTCAAATCTAAACTCAAAATTGAAATTAATATTTTCAGTTAACTATCACTAGGAAGCACATAGAACTTCAGATGTGTTAAAATTAATATTTTAATAGTTTTCAGTGCCTTCATTTTTGTTCTTAAATTTTAACAATGTAAGGGAAGTACATGCTACTGAGTTGTTATCATGTTTTAAAATATTTAGAAGTATTCCAAAACATTAATATTTTCCCAATAAAGCTTTGAATCTTTTTGAACAGAAGTGCAATGAAGTCATTGAATTCTTTTTCCTTATCACATATTTCAGTCCAGCTATTTTTGGCTATTATATTTTTCCAGATATTTATACAGCATGTAAAATTAATATAAAATACTTTAAAAGTTTCATTTACTAAATGTAAGGGGGAAAAAACTATTCTAAATCAGATTTCCATTGATTTAAGGGAGCAGAAACTTTTCTGGTTCAAAATTCTCGGAAAAAGAATATCTCAGGCATATGTCTGTACACATGTGCATACATTCATATTTCTTGTATTCTACTTTTATAAATTCTACCTTGGATTCTACCTTTATAAATTCTTCACATTATTTAACAGAGCTGCCATTCATCACAAATCGCAGTAGTTCCATTCTTGTCCACAGAAGCACTGACTACATAAATTGAAAATGTATCATCAAAGCTTGTAGACAAGTTCCCCCATTCTCTGGTATAATTAATTCCATTACTCTCTGGAGATGGACCATCCTAACTGGTCCACCAACCCGAACAGAAGGAAGAAATGGCAGTTATATTTGTCTTCAGAAGATAATTAATCTGACCATGACAATGATGTCACCACAACAACCCTAATAAATGGGCCAATTGTTTTTACACCGGTTCCAAACATCAGAGCCAATATATTCTCCTCCAACTGGGTATGACCAGTTATCTATGGTTGCCATTGGAGCCCATGAAGTCCTGTGCTCATCCTAAAGAGCCCCATGCTGCTTGTCCTATCATCTGACATATGGACCCTGTTCATTGCTGAGAACAATGAATACAGTGGTCTCAGTATCACTCAACAAGGCCAGCTAAGGAATGTGCTTTGTAGTGGAATGGTTGGTACACTAACATTCCAAGCCTCTAATACCAAGAACATATATTCCTCTCAGATGAGTTAGACACTGAATAACTCTTGTAAATGAACTTGTCTTTACGGATAATTAACACTACACCCCACACCCATTCCCCCACGCAAAATCCTTCATTGTGGTTCCACAGAGCTTCCAACTGGGACAATCCTGGCATTTATTAGTATAGATACTTCATACAGTTCAGTTTTATTGCAAGCATCACTAAGATCTGATTGGATGAAGCATCAGTAGCCTTATCCAGAATAAGATCATGGAAGGAAGATCTGTGCCTTTGATATGGTGTGGGATATCTGAATTAATAAATCTCCTATACATATCTTGTGGGAACCGCCAACATCAAAAACATGAAATGGACATCCAAGGAAGTTTCACTCTCATATGGGCTCTAGGACACATGCTCATCCCTAGATTAAATCTTGATGTATGAAGTCCAACTATACACTAGGGTGTGACCTACTCTGATACAACATGATTATCTTTTCTTGATGGGTTTTAAACATGGGCATACTGATTTATTGCAGCTTAAAGCATGGATTTATGGAGCTTTCTGTCATAAGTTGCTCTTTATCAAGTAGACGTTGCAATTGTCCTTCCATGACTGATCTTTACCAAGGCAAGCAATTTGTACATAAATCTCTTGTAAAAAGAAAATTACTTTAATCTGGCCTAAAAAGGACCAAATACAGATGGTTCGTCTGGAAAAACAGTCAGAAGCTTTGTAATCATGATCTGGTAGCTTACAAATAGTATCATTGTATATTACATAACCTAAATCAGAATTAAAGATGAAACTAAAGAAACTGGACAGTACAGATAAATAACAATGATTCTTTTAATCTGGTACAAGATGATATCCATCAGGCTAGATATGTCAGAAAAACATATCTAGGGCACAATCCTATGCATGTTTAGAAAGGAAGAAATGTCCTACAACTCCGAGCATTCTCCAGCAATGCTGGGAGTTGTAGGACTTTTTTCTGTCTAAAAAGTTGCACCTTAATTGTCATGTGCCAGCTAGAATATGCACATACCCGTTTCTGTCTCCATTATTTCATCTGATATCATTCTAATAGCAGAAGCTCAAGACCGGAAGTTCACTTATACAATATCAAGTTAAATAGTAAGCTATTGATAGAAACAAAGGTTATACAATATCGCTTATATAACATCAAGCTAAACAGATAGTAAACTATTGATGAAAACTGAGGAAGGCCAGTAAATGACAAATCTGCAGAAAGAGTATGTCTGGTTAACCATCGTTAACACAGTCAATCATGTAGCTCCAGCCAGCAACTCTTGCAGTTTGGTCCCTATATGTAAGCAAAACTGCTATCACCATCATCATCATCTCATTTATTATGGTCATATACCAGCAAAGTTAATATAAAGCATATAAAAGATAGTTAAAAAGTGACATGAGAGCAAAATACAGTTTTGTAAAATTCATTCTCTCAGGAGGATAGCAACATTTCTCCTTAATTTGCATTGAGGTCATATGTAAGAAACTTAGGCCGTTGCTAGACTAAGGTTTAGCCCGGTGCGAGGCCCGGGTTCGTCCTTGTGCATCCAGATGACGCACAGGGGATCTCAGGCTCAGGCAAAGGTCAAACCTCCCTGGCCCTGGGGTAACCGGCACCGCTCGTGGCCCGATATTTCCCACGGTCTCAGGCTGAGCCCCAGACCATGGGTGTGTAGACAGGTCCGCCGCTTTTCCTGGCTACCGCAATTACTCGCGAGTAGCTGGGAAAAGCGGTGCATGGCGCACAGCGCTCCGCAGGAGTGCTGCGGCCATCAGGGCAGAGTGGGTAGATCGGGGAGGAATTGGAGCCATGGGGGATGAGGGGAAAACTGGAGATCGCAGGGGATAGGGGGAAATCAGAGACTGTGGGGGATGGGGGGGAGCCGGAGATCACGGGGGATGGGGGGAAACCGGAGATCGTGGGGAATGGGGGAAACCAGAGTTTGTGGGGGATGGGGGGGGAAACCGGAGATCGTGGGGGATCAGAGGGAAATCGGAGATCGCGGGGGATGGGGGGAAACCGGAGATCGTGGGGAATGGGGGAAACCAGAGTTTGTGGGGGATGGGGGGAAACCGGAGATTGTGGGGGATCAGGGGGAAACCGGAGATCGTGGGGAATGGGGGAAACCAGAGTTTGTGGGGGATGGGGGGAAAACCGGAGATTGTGGGGGATCAGGGGGAAACCGGAGATCGCAGGGGATAGGGGGAAACCAGAGATTGGGGGGGAATCGGAGCCATGGGGGATGGAGGGAAACCAGAGATCGCGGGGGATGGGGGAAACCAGAGATCGCGGGGGGGGGAATCGCAACCAGGGTGGGGAAATTGGGGGCAAGGGGGGAGGGGAACCCTGTTTTTAATTAACCTACCTTAGTTGCTGCTGCGCTCCTGCACACCTGGCCCCTTTATGATATGAAACAAAATGGCCAACACGATGGGGCTTTCCTTTACCCCGTCACGTCGGACGTGTGGATAGGAGCGACAGCCCACGCTACTTTTAGTGTGGGCTGGCCCCTCCACACGCCCGGATTTTAAAGTAGGTCTAGCAAGGCCCTTAGAAACCTTTTCAGTGATACAAATGCAAGTAAAACTGCTATCACCTTTCCTAAAATGTTTGGAAGGAATTAGGTGTAAAGCAAAACATTATATACATCTACCAAATCATGTTACCATGCTATGCTCAAATTTTGCTGGCTGGAAAGATTTAGGAGTTGGTGTATGTTCCCTGGGCCACCACAGGGGAAATGACAATAATAATAATAATAATAATAATAATAATAATAATAATAATAATACCAGGGATAAAGTGACATAACTTTATGATGGCCTATCGCCACCAGCTGCACAACTCCATTGGTGGAATGGCTGAATCCACAGCATTGGAAGGTTAATTTAAATCCTAAACTTCCTAAAACCCACTCCTGCCCACTAAAATGGTATACTGGTGCATGAATGTTGTAAGATAAAATACAATAATTGAATTCAATGGGATAACAAAATATACCAACCTACATCTTCTCCCACACCACTGTGTTGGAGTAAAGAATTCTGACTAGTTCTGCTCCAACACCAGTATATTAACCCCTGAAAGGGCTACTAGTTGCTGTGTAACTAGTTGTGCTTGGCTGTAGCTGGATTACAGCTATTATATTCTGTGAGGAATATGGTTTAATTTGTCAAGCCCCTACCTACGCTACGGGAGACAGGAAATACAAAAGGCATCTTCATGTAGCCATGAGAACCAACTTGTCTCCCCACTCAAGGCACTGTGGTTGGGCAGCAAGGATGCTGAAATGCAAAGCTCTTTGAATAAGCAGGCAAGCCAATGCAGCAGTAACTCTTTCTCTCTCATGGTTCTGAGAGCAACATCTGTTTGATTTAAAAAAACAACACCAAGACACTTCAGTTGCTACCACCTGGCTTTCTTTTTCCTTGAGTACAACGACATTCCACACCTGACTCACTCATCAAATTGACAACACAAAGTATCATCACTGAATTCAGCACGAAACACATATATCATGCCATTTTCTATATCTTTAAATTACTCGTGCTTCCTAATATTTTCCCTTTGCATTTAGTGGAATGCTACAAGCCTCAAGAATCTGGATGTTTATGGGCTAT
The DNA here is from genome assembly GCF_023053635.1 of Elgaria multicarinata webbii. Lineage (NCBI taxonomy): Eukaryota > Metazoa > Chordata > Lepidosauria > Squamata > Anguidae > Elgaria > Elgaria multicarinata. The sequence continues at coordinate 21,835,536 of NC_086176.1, forward strand.
GCCCTTGTTAACAGCTCATATGTTTTCTAAAGACATTCACTTAAAGACTATATATATCTTTATACCTTTTAACTTTGCTTCCCCACTGCTTTAAGATGACTTATGAAGACATCATTTTTCCAAAGTGTGGGCAAAATGCAGACCTCAATTGAGGCACCAATTTTAAAAAATGAAGAGGAAAGAAAAGAAGGAAAAGAAGACGGTGTAAGGGCACAGTTGAACGTAACATGCCCCTCAAATATATTTAACTTTAGAATTTCTACATCCTTCTTGAAAAAAAGTCAATGTAAGGGTACAATTAACTTTTTACTCCTAATCCAATCGTGCGAGTAGTTATAGTCCATCTACAACTGTTCAGTTGTACTGAAGGGAAGGGAAGTCCCTTCTGGTTGAAGATTTCACAATTTGGAAGAAATGTAAACTGAAGTATTCCCAGGGAGAAGAAATGATATCCAATCTAAGACTGTGGTTTGCTTCTCTTACGGCCGCCCTGCCATTAGGTAGAGTGAGGCATCTGCCTCAGTGGCAGATGTTGGGTTGTGGTGAGTGGCAGCAAGATTTTGGAGGACAGAACTGTGTGTTCTCCCTAAGCACACACAGCCTGCTTTGTGCCCCCTAAGATAACCTGCTGGCCTCAGGTGTGGAGGATGCTATCCTATCACCAATCTTGAAGACTGAACTGCCAGTCTGGTCAGTTTTTAAGGCCTTAGCTAGACCTAAGGATCGTCCCAGAGTCATCCCTGCCTGCTCCCAGGATATCCTGTGTGTCATTTACATGAACAGGGATGACCCCAGGATAAACCTTAGGTCTAGCTAAGGCCTAAATGTGGAATGGGGGAAGATGCCATCTTGATGAGGCCATAAGTTGCAACCATGGCCATCCAGAAAAATGGTCCTCAATGTGCCCCAGATGTTCTAGAGTGGAGGGATATTAAAACATCGTATTTTAGTTAATTTTGCCTTTCTAAGCATGTTTTCTTTCACTTTTCTGCTGCTTGGGAGCAGCAGGGCTTATTAACGTCTCAAGGGTTTTTCTTTCTCCCATCAATTCCACCTCTTGCTTCCCTCTCCCATTCCACCAAAAAGCAGTCCCCAGCTCCATCCCTGCATACCAAAATGACAACTAATACTCCTGTTCTTCTGTTGTTACCCAAATTATCATGTCTCAAGAACACCTGTTTCCTCTTGCCTTGCTTGGCACCTTCCATACCCACTTATCCATAAGTAAGCACCCTGAGTAAGCACCATCACTCAGCTTCCTATCTTTTTGAGGGAAGGAAATGAACAAAATGACTTAATTGGGAAGACCTGAAGAGGCATTCCAAACTCTATTTCTTTGAAAGGAGAGAGGGGGTGAGGAAAAGAAACACTGATTGCACTCTCCATTAGAGGAGGGCAGAGAGAGAGAGGGAGGGGGAGGAAGCCTGTCAAAGGGAGGTAGGAAAACAACCCAGAAAGGCTGATTAAATGCTACCCTCTACCCTTCAGCCATATTTCAAATGCTTTATGAAAATATGACCTGCTGCTCATATTTTGGCTCCTCCTTAAAGCTGCTACTATTTTCTCCCTCTCTCTCTCTCTCATTTGTGGAATAGCAAAGATATCCCATTCTGCACAACTGTGCACCTCGATAGAACCATTTTCGCAGAGAGATTAATAGAAAAATGTGTGGTTAATTACAGCTACAGAACTGTGAAGGTGTTCACTGAAAAATGAAAAGTATTTCTTTTTTAATGGCTGAGCATCCAGGCTGTTCGATAATACTTAGCAATTAAAGGACAGACCCTGTACCCTATTCACAGAGCCACTCTCTCTGCCCAAGGTGAAAAGTGTATGTGGAGGAGAAAGGTTGCAAAACTTTAGTTTTGCATGCTTCTCCTCACAGAAATATCTACCACATAGACAGTAGAGGTGTATGGAAATGTTGTTTCACTTTACAAATCTTTCAAACTTGCACTTTACAAATCGTTCAAACATGAGCATATTTTTCCAAATTCGAGTGAAAAGAAAAACAGGTTGCAAATGAGAACAGCAGCAAGACAAACTCAGCTACAAAGTGGAGCTCAGAGAATCTCATGACTAGATGGGGTGATATCCCGGGGATGATCCCTCCCATCCTGGGATCCTGGGATCAAGGAGGGATGAACCCTCCCTTTCCCTGAGATATCACCATACCTTTTAATCCCGGTTCTTCTCATGATCCCGAGATCGCAGGAGATGTGGCTGGGTGTCCCATTTTCGTCCCGGCTCCTCGCAAGTAACCGCAAGGAGCCAGGAACTGGGTATGGAGCACCCCATCAGGGGTGGGGTGGGGGAATGGAAGGTTTGTTTTTTTAAAAAAAAAACCACCACCCTACCTTTTGCACTGTAGCGCTCCTATGCTCAGTGTTGATAAAAAAATATGGCGGGTGCAATGTCCTCTTCCTCCCAGGGCTTCATATGCTGTATGTAGACTGAGGGGGAGGATCTCGCAATCACCATATCATGAGATCCTCCCCCTCCCTCCCTCCCTCCCTCCCTTCCTCCCTCTACACCCATAGGTGTAGACATGCCCTCAGTGAACTCAAGTATCCCTAGTTTCCCCATCCCTAAACACTATAAAGAAGAAAAACTATCCTAAAAGGGTCTGCAAATACCAGGATAAATCACATCAGAATAAATCACACCAGAAGCACTGGTTGATGAGTATGTCATGTTTACCTCTACTGAGCCAAACATTGTGGTATTAGGGGAAAAGCATAGTGAAAACTGGCCCTACATGGCTAGCCCTATTCCTCCTCTGCCAGTGTCTTTACTGCCCTCAGCCACTCATAGTATCACAATTGCAGGGCACCCCAGTTGCTTACTTAAAGCCCTGCACTAATATTTCCAAGCAGGGAAACAGTACAGGACTCAAGTGGTTGAGAATAGGCTCTCCTCCTTCTTCTCTAGTTTTAAGGTCCAGCACTAGCTGGTAGTCATAGGATAGGCAATGTGCCAAAGCTCAAAAGCAGTGAAGGATTAGTGCGTCCCTGGCTAACTGTAAACATATGCTAAAGCATCATTTAAAAAATAACAATACACAAGTATTCATACACTGTCTCACCTAATGCTGAAATTGTTGCAGAGGCCTAAAGTTAGGTTTTGCACCAGCCCTATTTTCCAAATTAAAACACTAATTTGATTAAGATTTTACTAAGTAACTTAAAGGAAGAAAGGAAGAGTTTGTTTTCACATTGCTCTTGGTGGGTATACCATTCAAATGCACCACCACTGCAACACCAGCTTCTGTTTTCTTCTCTATTTACATCTGGCACAGTCCTCCTTTCTGAATTAAGGACTTTTATCTCCAGGGACTGCCTCTTGCTTGCTGGTTCATTCCAGCATCTGGCAGGCTTTGGGAATACACACAATTCAGCAAAAACAGATTGGCTTCAACCTACCAAAATCCTTCAGAAGCCAGGAAATTGAATCTTTCACATTGCAGTTTTTCTTGTTCTTGCTATAAACTCCTGAGGTAATTTTCCTGATGTCTGTGTCAAGGCTGATTTGTCACCATGTCACTAGAGTTACATTCGAAACTTAAATAGACTCACACATAAACATCTTAGCGGGGGTGGGGTGGTGGTGGAGAGAGAGACCTGCAAAAAGGCAGCATCTACCATTTTCAACACAGGCAGTTGCAGAGCCAGGACTAGGGTGGGGAAAGTAGGGCCCTTGTCCTAGTTTACCCCCTAGTGGGAGGCAAGATCATGACTAATATTAGGCTTCCACATATCCAAAGCCCTGCTGAGCTGCTGCCATCTAGACAGGGCACAATGCTGGGGGTGGGGCTGCGGCTGGAGAGGCCATTTCTCTCTTTCCAGCATTTGGTTAAAACATAGCTGTTCAAAAAGCTCTATGTCTTTTAAACAAATAAAATAGATATGAAGCTGATTGACACTGAGGGAATGTCTATACATGATGAAAGCCCTGAGGTGGGTGCATAGTAGCACGAGGTCGATTATATGATGCAGTAGCCACCATGCAGGCATCTCAAAAAAGTTGGGGATTTACACAGACTTTTTGTCTGGAGCAAGGTGAGGATGGCACACCTGTCTGTCGCTGCTGCTCCAGGGTAGCGTCGGAGGCATAGCCAGGTGGATGGTGACCTCTGATAAATTTAGAATGGTTCCTGTCCGCCACAAAGGGGCTGAATGGCTGCTGGAATGTCCCTGCACTGCCTTCATGGGGAGAAGAGTCTCCTTTTTGCTGGGGGGGGGAAGTTCTCCCTTCCCCTGGCCTTACCCCATGAGGTAAGGGGGGGAAAGCCAGGGAGAGAAAGCGGCGGGAGCCGCTCCCCCCTCCTAGATCCGTATAAACCCCACTCTTGCTCCTTTGCATGGGGATAATGGGGTGCAACCCTGCAGGAGCGAAAGTGTGGGGTTTGGGGAAAATGCAGTGCCAACTTGGTGCCGTGAAGATACCCCCTGAGTCAGATCATTTGTCCATCTAGCTCCATAGCAATACCGTCTAGCCCTAACTGGATGTAGCTCTCCAGAGTTTCAAGCTATAGTCTTATCTTACATGTTTCTTGAAATCCTTTGTTTGTTTTTAATTGGAGATGCCAGGGATTGAACCTTGGGATTTCCACATTTAACTCATGTGATCTACTATGTATCAATAGTCCATGTAAGACTACACAGGTCCTACTTTGGCAATGTGAAAAGTTTCCTTAGGAAAAGCCATGACTGTTAAACTGGCCTGGGAGGAAAACGTAGTGTAGTTGTAAATGAATCATTACCAGAAACGTGAAATACAACTCAGCAAATCCAACACAGGCAAACTTTGCATAAAACTAATTAAGAACATAAAGCTATAAAATCAAATTATTTGCCTCTCTCTATTTTTAGATCCTTGGGGTTAAAATCACAATGATTCTATTTGAAAAACTGTGCCATATTCAATTTTTTTAAAATCAATCTTTTTTCTAAATTATTGATATTCGTTTGTATAACCTTTGACCATACCATAATCTAATCCATTCTAAATTTATTCTGCCATTGCTGTGTTGACATGGAAATCACTCATAAACCAGAAAAAGCACCTCTAAATTAATGGAGCATGTCAGCCTAGTTCTTAAAATCTTTTCACTTTATCATTCAACCTGATTGCAGAGAGTTCACAGAGGTTGGGAAAGTTGCATAAAATGAGAGTTTGTGAAAATGTACAAACAATGAGTTATATGACAGTCATGTCTCAATGATATGTTTATATGTTTAATGAAAGACAGAATAAACCATTACTAATATGTAAGATCTTTATAGCAAGAACAGGAAATAGAGGGACTATAAAATTTTAGATTTCACAAATTCTGTTAAATTTCCTTATATTTTTTTTAAAGTACATGTTAACTCTTCCCCCACCCCCAAGACAATATCCTTTTTAGCCTCTAAGCATGCAATTGTGATTAGAACGTGTCTTACCATTTTTAAATGTGCGTTTGGTAGTATTTCACCACATGACGTTCAGTTTGTGACGTTTTATTGTTGTCTGTTTTCCGGTTTTTATTTTGACCTTCTCTGAAATACGTTGTTCTATTTGTTATGATGTGGACGATTTCATCATATTAAATGGGTTTCCTGTAGTTCTTAATTAGCCAATTGCATTCTTAGGGGCATGTTTATGTAATTTCCGCACCCAAGTTTGGAGCTGTTTTTTTCTTTCTAGCTTCTTTTTAAGCCACTTTTCGTTTCACTTTTGAGAGGCTGAAGGATTGTTTGTAAGTGGGGGATTCTCGGAGAGAAGAGGAAGTGGGAGGGGAAATTGGCAGCCAGGGAAAAGGAACAAACGGATTTCTTTTCTTAGTGTGGCCAAAAGGAATGCATTCCCATGGAAAGAGAAAAGTAAGTAAACGTTTTAAAAACTGCTATGTTTTAAATTGTTCAAAAACAAAACGTTCAATGACTGTAAAAACATTTCATATACTAGTGTAGATCCCCTCCAAGAGACACAGAGAGGCCAAATAAATACAAGATGTAACTAGCAATCTTTAAAGTGTCCACATTTTTTTGTGTGCTTACAGTTTTTCTGTTTTGAACCACAGCAGAGAATAACCCTGAGTATGAGACATGCACTGAAAAATGCCATGATATTATAATACCTTCACACTGCATTACTATAATGATATCTTCTAGAACACATCAATGCATGTGTATGACTTAATAGCATTTCCCCCTCTTCTTCTCTCTGATAACTTTGTTTTTAATTTGGTAGGATCAGGAATTACAAAAGTCATAAACTCCTTTTTAGTCTAGCAGAAACAATCCTATATATTGTGTTTTTACTTATCTCAATTTCTCCTGAACTATAACATTAAAAATACATCTGGATTCTTTTTCTGCAAAGCTTTAACATTCTAATTTACCAATAACAAAACATAATTTATTCTGAACAACAATAATGTAATTAGCGTATTCTCTTTTTTAAAAAAGCAGCCAGGGACACTATACAAAGTCTCTTTTGTAAAATGATCCCATCATTCACTACTAAATGGATAAGATTTGATCAAGAAATATATCCTTGAGGCTATAATATATTTAGCAGGTGGTGCTTTTTGGTTCCAGTTATACTGTTCCCAGTGTACTGCTCTCAGTATAGCAAAAGAGCAACAGATTCCTCAGGGTATAGATTTTTCTTCTTATGTTCACAAAGTACAGAAATAAAAGAAAAATAAAGCATAGAAGAAGAAGAGGCTTAAGAACTTTGCGTTGTTATAGATGTTACTACGTGCCTCGAATCAAATGTTTTTGCATATCCTTACTGAAGTTGGTGCAACATGGAGACAAATGTGATGCTTTGCCCTTAAGTATTGATTAAATACTCCATCCTTGTTCAATTGTTTCAATCCAGGATCAGTCTTCTGTGAGAGTAAAAGCCCTTTGCCAAGAGGAAGGTCTCCAGTTGCAGAAGGACCCTCTGTCTGATTTTGAGGGATTTCCACCCCTCTCCCACACACCACAGCTCACCCCATTCAGCAAGATCTCCTGATTCTCCGGCCTCATCTACACCAAGCAGGATATTGCACTATGAAAGCAGTATATAAAAGGCAGGAGCCACACCAAGCTGGATGTAGCAGGATGAAAGTGGTATATGGTATGAGTCAATGAGCCCCAACAGTTGTCAGTGCATGTCAATACTGCTGTAAAGCAGTAGTGTGGCTCCTGCCTTTTATATACCACTTTCATAGCGCAATATCCTACTTAGTGTAGATCAGGCCTCTGTAATATTTTCAGGAAGCTGAAGGGGGTATGCTGTAGGAGAGGGTGGGGAATTCCACTGCCACCAGCACAGTTGATTCATCTCAAATCTGGATCCAATCCAAAGTCATTAAGTGTCATATTTAAAAGCATAATGTATTTGAAAGCAAAGGGTGTACAAAAAACAGTATGAGGCTTTGTCAGTGCAAATTCAAATCATGTTTCCACATCATTGCATGTAGTATGGCCCTCATCCAAAAACACAGACACCACTCCTAAGGAGTATAATGTAGATATGAACTGTTGCTGCATATCACATATGATTATCAGCCTTTAGCTTAATCATGCATCATTTACTGCCCCAAACATTTTTTTCCTTTTTTTCCTTTTCTTTTACTGCATAGATTGGTCAATAATATTATTAAACCAGCTGCCTAGGATAACTTCTGCAAATGTGCAAAGAAATTATGGAGATGCATGGTACCCCTATTGGAAGTCCAATCTCCTCGGCATTCTGATGGTAAAACCTCATAATATTTAATTCCTTTGCAGCTACAATAATACTACTGAGTTGATATTTGCTGATACAAACAGGTCTAGGGGCATAATCCAGAGACCCATGTGACCAAACCCTGTTCCCAGTGTAATATCACTTGTCCTAAACAATAGCTCTACAACAACCAAATGCCACATAGGCCATAGCTAGACCTAAGGTTTATCCCTGGATCATCCAGGAGTCAAACCTGTTCATCTGGGTGACACACAGGGGATCCAGTGCTCAGGCAGGGGCGGACCCTGGATGATCCCAGGATAAACCATAGGTCTAGCTGTGGCCATAGATAGGGTTGCCATATTCTGAATCCACAAAACCGGGACAGGTTTTTTTTTGAGGGGGGGGGGCGAGGATTTTTTTTAAAAAATTGAGCAATATATAAAGGTCTAGGGAAAGAAATAAAGCTATCTAAGCTTTAGTTATCTAACACTGCAATCCTATGTGTGTCTATTCAGAAACAAATCCTATTAAGTTAAATAGGTCTTAAATAGTAAATATGCATAGGATTGCAGCCTAAAGTACTTAAGCACCTGCAAATAAATAATAGGCAAAGAACAGTTTAAGCAAACAAACAGAAAAAAATGACACTAAATTACATTTCTCCACTATTTATTTATTTATTTATTACATTTCTATACCGCCCAATAGCCAGAGCTCTCTGGGTGGTTCACAAAAATTAAAAACATTCAAAGTAAAAAACAACAGTATAAAACCATAATATAAAATACAAAATAAATTACATTTCTGCACTAGTTCTCAAAAGTTAGAGGAGACTTCACTAAGAAGACTTAGGCCTTAGCTAGACCTAAGGTTTATCCTGGGATTGTCCCGGGGTCATCCCTGCCTGCTCCCAGGATCCCCTGTGTGTCATTTACATGAACAGGGATGACCCCAGAATGATCCCGGGATAAACCTTAGGTCTAGCTAAGGCCTTACACTCCATTGAGCAGGCTCAAGACACCATTTCAGAGGTTGGAACAAGAATCCGGGATTCTTGACTGGCTGGCCGGGCCATTTTGGAAATGCTTGGAAACTGTGACATTCCTGGTTTTCCGGGTTGTATGGCAACCCTACACATAGAGGGGCTGTTTGCACATAACGGCAACCTTCAGCAGCAACTCATGGCTTAATTAACGAAAGCATAAACTAGCTTTGGGTTGTTTAACTCACAAAAAAACCAAAATGTCCAGATTCGGATTTTATGCTAACAACCTTTGAATGGGGCTTTTGTAGGTTGTTGCTGCAAAACAGAAGCTGCTTGCCCGCAGTGTGCATCCACACAAATAATGGGTTAATTAATTAATTAGCCCCGACTTGTCACCAAATTCTGCCATTACATGTGAACCAGGTCAGCAAGTTAGTTCTGCAATGAGGGTGTAGGGTGCCTCCGAAAGATGTTTGCAATGTGGCATTACGTGAACAGTGTTCAAATAATATATTTAAATGCTTTAGAATTCAGAGGGAGACACACATAGACAGTGAGAGAGAGAATCAAAAAAAAAAAAAAAAAAGAAAGTAAGAGATAGAGAAAGAACCCACACCCATATGGTGAGGGGTACTATTTTTTCTTTCTTAAAGAAACACTGCATTGTGGCATGAATCATAATTCTCACTGACCAGAATCTTGCTCTGTTCAGTGAACCTGTACTCTGCATTTCTAGCAGTATTGTATACTCTGCTACTCATCAACCCTGAAAGCAGTCTACGCCTCAGCATTGTGAACCAGATTGCTATGATCTGTTCATAACATCCTGTTCTATTGTACAGCTGCTCATAGGGTTCGGTGACTGTGTCCCAGCATCAACAGTGGTGGCAAAAGACCAGCTACAGGTGGCTGCTCCTGCCTTAGTTTCAAGAGCAGTAATGCTGCTCTGATGCATATGGGGGAAAGGCAAAGAGGCCTTAGGGCTATGTTGTCCAGCATGCTAATGGCTAGGAGCCAACTATATTTTGTATCTATGTTGATAGGGGCAGCTCCTGAAAACTATGGAAGGATTGGTCCGCTTTATCCTGGGCCTTAGCTAGAACTACCTGTTATTGCACGACGGAGGGGTGAAGATGTCACGGCGTTTTTATTGTGAGATTACAGGCTACGCTACTACATCTGGGGTCAGGAAAATGTGGACGCAACCTCTGAAGCAACATGGGGATTTCTGTTTTTTGGGGGGGAGGGGGACTAAGTGGGGAAAGCACATTCTGCAAGGTGTAGCTCTGGCTCATGGCCAAGTACAGGCAATCATGCCAGATTACAGGAAGGAGAATTGTTCTTCTGGCTAGCCTGTTCAGCAAGCAAGAGAGAGCCAAGAACTGGTTGTCATAGTACAAAAATATCTGTAAGTTAAAACGTTATGTTCTTAAATTCTGGCTCATGGATACATGACGCTGCCTTATACTGTGTCAGATCATTGATCCATCCAGCCCACTATTGTCTATTCTAAATGGCATCAGCTCTCTGGGGCTACAGGATGAGGAATTATCATCACCTGCAATCTGAATTCTTTTATCTGGGGATGCCTAGGACATTTGCATGTGCGCTACAGCACTGAGATACTGCTCTCCATTCCAGGTTGATGTGAGCAGAGGATGTAAACATACAGGCCCCAAAACGTAATTTCAAATTCTGAGGATAATACTGAGTTTTAATATCCAAAATAAATGTTTGAGAGTTCAGTCAAAGTGAAAGTGGAAGCTCTGCAGGAGCAGTGCTTGAAAGATTACTCCCTTCTGTTTCTGGCTTTTCATTAATAAAAACTACATGAGGGTGAGGAGCAATGGCAGCTGGTGACAATGGTGGTGAGAAGGGAGCTTACTGAGGGAGGGGACCCACTGGGGGTGACTTACTCAAGGGCCCTTAAAAACCTGGAGCCAGAACTGACTGGACTGACTCTGCTCATCCAAGTTGTCCATTGGATTCTCCTGGGTAGGAAGAAATATAAGAGGACTCCCTGTTGCAGTTGAGCCATGCCTGAGCAACACGGTTTTCTAGGACTATGGTGTGTTCCTGTATCCTTTGATTGGTCTGTTGTCCTGCCTCTTGGCTTGCTTTTTGATCCTGCCTTTTGGTTTATACTTTGGTCCTGATTTACCGTTTGTTACTGACTACTGGCTTTCTCCCTTAATTCTGATCACCAGGGGTGATTCATGGTTCCTAGCTCATCCTGGACTTTTGCCTATGGCTCAGCCCTTTGAAGATAATGGGGCCAGTTTGCATCCTTTATTCTTTGCCTGCTGCACATTCTCCAAATCCATCTAATCTATGTTCTGCAGAGTAAACCTCTGAGTAAATCTGAAAAACAACTTAAAGTTAATCATTGTATTTTTGTTTGTTTGTCTGTTAAATGAACAGGAGGAACAGTCCTCAATCCCTAAGTTTTTTTCTCATTTTAATTTGGCTATGTCAAGAAAATGGAGCAAATTACTTATTTCCTAAAGTAATTTAGCTTCTGTAACAATCTAGGAGGAAGGCTGTCATCTGAATATATTTGGATGTTTTATGTGGTTGTTTACTAGTGACTAATTTAGGTGTTGTGAAATTTACTTTTAGATGCATCTGAGCAGAGCAATTAATATACATTTTTTAAAACCTCTTTACCTTTCCTTGCATTCCAAATACTGCCATTTATGGACATTTTTAAATGTACATGGACAGATAAACAACAAGCTGAACTTTGATTAACCTTTGGCTGAAGGTTAAAAATCCCAGCTGTGATATTTATTTATCCCCAAGGGAAATACTAGAACAAAGCAACTAAATGGAAAATAGATACATGTATTTAATTTCATGCCATTAAATATATCCATGGTTCTTCTGTCTCTTTGTCTCTTTTTTACAACTATGTAGTGACACATCAATTTGATTTGCATTAACATTGTTGAACCATGTGAAAAATTGTGACAAATCTTTGTGTGCTGGGTAGGAGGGTAGAGATTGGGGTGACATATACAGACAGGCCTTAGCTAGACCTACCTTTTAATCCACGACGGAGGAGGGAAGATCCCACGATGTGATTATCATGAGATCCCTCCTCCGTTTACACGTGAGGCGCAATGACCTCAGGAGGAGAGGTGTCGCACCCGCCATTTTTTTTTAAAGCGACAGGAGGGCATGAGCGCTTGAGCACTGAAAGGTAAGGTTTTTTAAAAAAATACTTTAATTTCCCCGCCTCACCACCCTACCCCCGATGGCGTAGCGCTCCTGGCTCCACGCAAGGAATCGAGCAGAGCTGGGTCAACCTGCGGCAATGGGCCACACGTTCTGTGGAAAAAACAGGCCCAAAGTGGAGGGCTCTATCCCAGGGCAAGAGAGGGATCATCCCTCCCTGATCCCGGGATCCCCTGTGCATCATGTGGATGCACAGGGACAATCCGGGGTTCACCCCAGGATAAAGTCCTGTCTAGCTAAGGCCACAGTCAGTAAGACACCGTGGTACAATTGCCAGAGACTTCTCAACTCCAAACCTTGCACATCATAGCTGATTCGAACTCGCTGAGGAGGATTGTCTGTATGAGTCAAGGGAGTGATATCATTGCATGAGGGAATGGTGCCTCCTGCCATTAAATAGGCAGTGGTGTGACCTCTTCTGAAAATGCCCTCACAGGATCCAGAGATTTAGAACAACTATCGCCCTGTCACTAATAGCCCTTTTTGGTGCTTGAGAGGGTGGTGGTGAACCAGCTGCAGATGTCCTTGGAGGGTACTGATTATCTAGACCCATTTCAGTCTAGATTCCAGCCAGAAGTGGCCTTAGTCAGGAGAGGGACAAAGGGCGTGCAGCCCTGTTATTCTTATTTGATCTTCTCTCAGTGTCTTTTGATACCATTGACCACGATATTTTCTTGGACTGGCTCTGTGGGTTGGGAATTGGGGGCACTGTTTTACAGTAGTTCCACTCCTATCTGTAGGGTAGAGTCTAGAGAATAACACTGGGAATTATACTCTGGGGTGTCACAAGGTACCATTTTGTCTCCAATGCTATATAACATTTATAAAGCTAATGGGTATGATCGTTAGGAACTTGGGGGCAAGATTTCACCAGTACACTGATGACATTCAGCTCTATTTCTTCATTGCATCTGAATCAGGAGATGCTGTGCATGACCTCGACCAACGTTTAGATGCAGTGGTGGGTTGGATGAAGGCAAATAATCTGAACTGAATTGTGATGAAATAGAGCCACTTTGAAGTAAGTGGTTCCCAGGTTTGGGAATTAAGGAGTTTACCTGTTCTGGAAGGGTTGCATTCCCCGTGAAAGAATGGATTCATAGTTTGGGGATGCTCCTGGATTCATCATTGCCATTAGAAGCCCAAGGGACTTCTGTGGAAGGAGCACATACTTTACTGGTATGTCAAGTATACCCATCACTGGATAGGGATAACTGAACCACTGGCCTCAGCTAGACTAGGGGGTTGGAGGGAGACGATCCCATGATTTTATGATCACAAGATTGTCGCCCTTGTCTATATGTGGTGCACGATGTCCAGGAAGGAAAAAGATGTCGCAACCACCATTTTGTTTGTTTATGTAAGGGAGACGGAGTGCACGGGTGCTTGTGCACAAAACTGTAAAAAAAAAATTTTTTTAATTAAATTTCTCCACTCCTTCCACCCCACACCCGATGGGCAGAGAGCTCCTGAGGAGCTCTGTGCCCTGTGCCCGGCTCTTCACGGTTACTCATGAGGCGCTGGGACAAACCGCGACGCCCAGCCACATATTCCATGGTCTCGGGATCATCCCAAGACCACGGAAAAAGTGGGCTAGAAGTGTAGGGTGATATCCCAGGGAAAAGGAGGGATGATGCTCCTGGGATCCCCTGTGCATCATGTGGACACACAGGGACGATCCCAGGGCAATCCCAGGGATATTGCCCCATCTAGCTATGCCCACAGAGTTCCATGCATTGGTAACCTCAAGACTGGACTACAGTAATGCTCTCTACATGGGCTGCCCTTGAGGTTCATTTGGAAGAAGCAGTTAGTGCAGAATGCTCCAGCAAGCGTGTTGAATGGAGCGCCTTCACATGCACACATAACACCGTGCTGAATGATCTACACTAGCTGCCACTTTATTACCAAGCCAGGTTCAAGGTTTTATTATTGACATATAAAGCCCTAAACAACTTAGGATCAGGCGACCTAAAAGATCATCTCCTCCTATATAGACCTGTTACACCAGTACGATCTTCAGGGGAGGCTTCACTGCCTGTGCAAACCATGCAGTTCCATCTGGCAGCAACACAGCAAGGACCCTTCTCTGTGGTGGTGCCCCTCCCTCTGGAGTGACCTCCCTCCCCTCTGCAGCATGATCAAACACTTATTTGCTTGCCCTGGCTTTTCCCAACGCTTTTAAGAATGTATTGTTTTCCAACATGTTTATAAACAACTTTGGGATTTTTAAAATGGGAAGTGGTATATAAATCTTCCAAAATAAATAAATAAAACAAATATCCAGCATAGTGCTAGCGGCTTCCTAGATTCCTAAGGGGTTCTCTTCCTGCCTTTTTCTGAAGTTCTCTGGCTGGGTTAAGTAGACTTTGGGTGGTTTAAAGAGCGTTTAGGTCCTAGCGGACTTTGAACAGCTGCTTGGTAGGCAATCTCTCCTCCTTATAAAGCAGAAAGGGGGCAAAATGGTACTGAAAAATAATAAGGAACTTCAGTGAAATATTAAATTGCCTAACCCAGTCTGGTAGAAACCTTCCTCAAGGGCACAAGAATTCAATTTGTTGAGTTGTTCTCTTAAGGCAACATCTCTCATTAGTTTTCAGCACCATTTTGTGGCCTCCTTTTTTATTTGGAGCTGTCATATTTCCCTCACTCATCCTGGAACTCTCCAGGTTTTATTTACCTGCGTATGTTTACTTTGGGGGTGGGGGAAGCGATGCCAGAGTCACAGATAGCAATAGGTGAATCTGTCAGTTCTACTTCCATGAACTTTTTCTGCATTCATGCTCATTCTGTGGCAGTTTAATCCAGTGTGCATATTTGTATGCAACCGCCCACTGACTAAAACATGTTTTTATTCATTTTTAAATGTATGCGTTTTTCCTTGCACTTTCTCAAATGTGCTCATTTTGGGGGCACTTTTTTTTCTGTTCTGCAGAATCCACTGCAAGTTTGGAAAGGCAGAGATTTCCAGGGGCAAACTGTGTGTGCTACACATTCTTTTTCAGGAGATGCTAATTAAAGAAATCCTCAAGAAGAACAAACACCAATCAGTAGCTGATTACTCGCATATCCCTAATCACAGGTAATATCAGCCTTTGTGTGGAATGCCTGGGGATTTTTATGAGCAAGAAGGCATGGGTACAGTGTGGTGTAGTGGCTAAAGTGTTGGACGGGGAGTTGGGAGATCTGGGTTCTAGTCCCCACTCGGCCATGGAAACACACTGGGTGACTTTGGGCCAGTCACAGACTCTCAGCCCAACCTACCTCACAGGGTTGTTGTTGTGAGGATAAAAAGGAGAGGAGGAAGATTATGTACGCCACCTTGGGTTCCTTGGAGAAAAAAGGCAGGATATAAATGCAATAGTAAATAATATTAATAAATAAATAAAAATAAACCAAGGTTGTGTAACCCCAATCATGCTGCCATCCTATGCTTCAGAGTAAGCCCCACGGAACTCAGTGAGACTTACAACTGAGAAAGAATGCAGATGATCAGGCTGCACAATGTCTTGATCCCATTTCTATGTGGAACATAGTATAAAAATGAGTGGGCAGGAACAATTTAACGTATATTGGAAGAGGTTGTTTAGATAACATTCTAACCAATGAAATGGAACATAATGCCAAATCTCAAACTGCAAATATCTCTACTAAATGCATCTCATGCCTCATAACTTTAAAAACCTAGGTATAAGGAGCATATATAATGAAGAATATTATCTGAATTGCATTGAACTACCTACATATTTCCATGAGAGACTATATCATATTTTTAATGTACTTCCTTAAGGAACATCTAATGCTACAGAATGTAAGGCATCAGTGGACACAAGTGGATTCATTTGGAAAATCAAATCTATTTCATATAAAGGTCTCAGCCCTCTAAGATTATCTGTGCAAGATTCTTTCCCCCTCTAGAATAAAGCTATACAGTTTTTATTATTCTGTCTGCCTACTCAGGCTTTTTAGGGGAAATAAACCAGTCATAAAATCAAACTGCTGGGCCCCAAAAAATGAAACATGACTTCTACAATTACCATTGATGTCTCATTTGAATTTGACTTGAGGAACAAATTGTAAACAACAATAGTAATTAATCAGGTGTCTGTTTTAAGATGCTGTGAGTATTTTTCTACCTAAGTAACCACTTAGCATTTAAATCCTTCTTAAAGAGCAATACCTACTCAATATACATTAAAGCTTTGAGGCAGTATTATTATTTTGATACCAAGGAATGTGAGCTATAAAGGAGGTGGAGACATACTTCTTTCTAAGCTAACATTTGCTTACTTGTAAGCTCCATATCCTTTGCATTGTGGCATCACTACATGAGTAAGAGTCATGTGGGCTTCTTCATCGGAGGGCTCATCTTCACCAAGCAGGATATTCCACTATGAAAGCAGTATATAAAAGGCAGGAGCCACACTACTGCTTGATAGTGGTACTGAAGTGCACTGACAACAGTTGGGGCTCATGACACATCTACACCAAGCAGGATATAGCGGTATGAAAGTGGTATATAGTATGAGTCAATGGGCCCCAACAGTTGTCAATGCACTTCAATACCACTATAAAGCAGTAGTGTGGTTCCTGCCTTTTATATATTGCTTTCATGCTG
Source organism: Elgaria multicarinata webbii (assembly GCF_023053635.1). Classification (NCBI taxonomy): domain Eukaryota; kingdom Metazoa; phylum Chordata; class Lepidosauria; order Squamata; family Anguidae; genus Elgaria; species Elgaria multicarinata. The sequence goes on from NC_086176.1 coordinate 21,852,086, forward strand.
CTTTCATAGTGGAATATTCTGCTTGGTGTAGATGAGCCCTGTGTATCTCATTTTGCATTCAGAAAGGTGAAAACATGCATAGTACAGTGGTAATACTGTTGGGTGTAAATGTGTTGCCAAGTGTGCTAGTGATTTGAGAATGACTGGATGAAAATATGTTTGGCCATTTCCCTTGCGGTTTCTTTAAATTTCAGGCTGACAAGGAACAAATAAACTGTTTGGCATAGCGCAAATAAACCAGTACTGAACCATAAATAGAACAACAGGAGAGTGTTTGGTGCAGAGCAATAAATGCACTGTTTTACTATTAAAGCTTGAGCTTTAAACCTCTCTCTCCCTCTCATTTCCATATCACTGAATGGTTGATGATTGATAATGGTGGTGATGATAGTTTCTATACTGCCTGGGTGGTTCACAAAATTTATAAACAACAATACAAAATCATAAAAACATAATATAAAATATTTAACATACAGCTAAAACAGTTACAAGATACTGTATCCGATAAAAACAACTGACATAGCCACCCCATCAAATATTGTCAAATGCCTGGCAATAGAGGACAGTCTTAACCTGGTACCAAAAAATGACAATGTGGGTTCCATAACTGGGAGGGGGCTACCACTGAGACGGGGCTACCTTGTTGCCACCTTCCAAGCCTCCCTTGGAGGACGCACTCAGATGAAGGCCTTAGATCAGCCTTCCTCAACCTGGGGTGCTCCAGATGTGTTGGACTACAACTCCCAGAATGCCCCAGGCTGGGGGATTCTGGGAGATGCAGTCCAACACATCTGGAGCGCTCCAGGTTGAGGAAGGCTGCCTTAGATGATGGTAATAGTGAATAAAATGCTTGCTCAATCAGCATGCTAAACATTAACAAACACTTTGTCACACACAGGAAAATAAATTTTCATTTTAAAAAAGGCAAAACAAAAGATAGGAATCAAATATTCAAATAATTGAGGAGGGGGAAAAGATAATAAATTGGAGGAAGAGTAATACGTTATCAGTGTGGCGTTACACCCCACAAGTCAGTTCCCTAATGTATGCCTACAATTTGTAAGTCTATTGTGTTTAGAATGTTGACCTGAGTGGATGGAGATTGAATATCTTAGGAGGGGGGAGGAGGATATATAAGGGAATGACTGAGGTGATGGGTTTTTTAAAGTACTTGGGTTCAAGGGGAGAATTAGAGGAACAGGGTAAAGAGGGCTGTCTTTTGTGTGTAGTGTGCAGATAGTCAGTTGGTGTATATTAAACAATCCTGATAATAAAGGAAGTTCAAGAGTGAAGGTGTGAGAGAAAGGAAAGTGTTTATGAGAAGAGAGAAAGAATTGGATGAGAGGTTTTAACAAGGGTCTGAAAAGTTTTATTATGAAACAAAGTTTGTGAACATCGAAATAATTTTTTATTCAGTTTGTTTTACTACCACAAAAATCCCATGTGTCTCCTTGGCATTTATCATCTGCAGTTATATACATATAACACCCGTTCTGACATTAATTCACCATCAGCACATATAATTCACAGCGCATTATTTTATTCCTGAAATTATTCCTGTTTAACCCCTTTCTCCACTTAGTTTGTAGAAAGGTGGTGTTTGTCCCTCACCTCAGGCTCATAAAGTGGTGGCGCTTAGCTTGAGCAGCGAGTGTCCGCGGACAGGCCTTTTGTAAAGAGCTTGTGTCGTGTCAATCAGTTCAAAAAAATATAAACAAAATCACTAATAGGTATTTGAAACTCTACCATCATCCACTACTGATGGGGGGGGGGGAATTCAACACTTCTACTTTTCCATTGTTGACAGAATAGAGCGTCACATGATCGAGCAATAAAAATGGATTGATGCAGATGTGTAATGGTAATGCAATAATGTTTCTGTTTCTAAAATGCTTTCCCATCAATCATCTTTTGACAAACAATTTTGCCACAAGGTAATTCTTTTGTGGAGCAGTGCTTGGAAATAATGTGCCAGCCTGGATGTATGGGTGCTGTGCAACAGGCCATGGCTGAGCCATCACTTGCAACAGTGTCTATTAGTTGACTTCCTGTAGTTTGTGATGTCCTGGAGCCTTTTGTACCCTATGGGGGCTGCCTAAGCTAATTAAAATAAAAGTGGAAACTGATGTAGAAGTATCCTCCCTGTGTTCATTCCAAATCTACGTCTTTGTCTCTCAAGGCAAGCTCTGAAAAGAAATCTATTCTGCAGGTTTCTAGAGAGTTCAATTTGAACCGGGAAAAGCAGGCTCTGAAGAGCACCAAGTGCCTAATGCCTATGGCATTGCTAATTCATCTTCCCCTATGCAATTCCGGAACAGTCTTTCAAACAATATTAAAGTGTTTGGTGTATTATTATTATTTTTAAAAAAGATTAAAGGTGAATGGATAAATGTACACTTAAAAATAAATAAATTAAAATGTAGGCAGTCTCTGCCACGACACAGGCTCTGAAGACCAGGTCCGGCTGCGACCACTCCCTGCTCAAGCCAAGCACCACCGCTTGATACGCCTGAGGCGAGGGACAAAACCCACCTTCCTCCAAACTATGTGGAGAAAGGGGTTAAATGGAGAAGGATTTCAATAATAAAATAATGTGCTGTGAATTATATGTGCTGAGGGGAATTATTGACAGAGTGGGTGTTAAATGAATAAACTTCAGATGATAAATGCCAAACAGACACGTGGGATTTTTGTGGCAGTTAAAACAAAATAATTAAAATTTATTTTAAAAGTTCACAAGCTTTGTTTAAAAATAAAAAATTTAAAAACCTTTTTGAAACCTCTCATCCAATCCTTTTACCCATTCACATACACGCTATCCTTTCTCTAACACAATCACTCTTGAGCTTTCTTTATTATCAGTATTGTTTAATATACATCAACTGACTATGTGCACATCACACTCCAAAGACACACTCCAAACGCTGATCCTCAAACTCTCCAGAACAATAGTACTCTACACACCAAGAGCTAAAGCACTAAAGGCTGAAGACTCTAAGGGCTTTGCTAGACCTACCAGGTGTTCCGTCGTTGAGGAGCGGTGAAAGCGGATTTTCCCATTCAGCCGTGACGCCTCATGATCCACACCTGCCTTCGATTTGTGGCGGAAGTTTGCGCCGATTGTGCTGCTGCCGCCGCGAGCACGGTTGCGCAGCCACACCGGCCTGATTGCCACGGCTTTTTTTTTCGCTCGCTGCACGGTTTGCGCAAGTCCGAAAGACCGCAAACTTGCGCAGCCGTCAGCGATGCTGCCGCCGGCCCCGGCAGCGGCAGCGGCGGCAGCGGCAGCGGCGGCGGCGGCAGTGCCAGCTGAAGTGCTGCTGGTGCTGTTGAAGGCATTGATGCGCTCACTTCCTGATGGGGGTCGTGGCGGGTGTAATATGACTCGAGGTCAATCGTCTGCATGGGCACTCTGTGCCTACATCTCCCATCATGCCTCTGAGGTGTCGGCGGCGATGACCGCCTCTGTGCCCTGTGCCCCATCCCAAGGAGCCAACCCACATCTGGCCGTAGCCATGGCAGCAGCCCACAAACAGCTCTGCCCTCTGCCAGCCTGGTACCCACACTAACAGGCAGCGTACAGCACCGCCATTATGCGGCCACGGTAGCTGCCCACCGCAAGGAGTCACCAGCCACTTTTCCGTTCCTCCGTTCCTGCGCAAACTGTCACTGGGGGAATAATAAAAAAAAGGCGCTCCACCGCGCTGCCCCAGCTGGCGGGCTGGGTGCAAATGGCAGAGGCGGCTTGACCGAAGCCGCTGACCACTCCCCCTTAGCACGCCTTTTCCTGCCCAGTGTGGACCGCAGTGACCTCACATCCTCCCACACGTACTCCGAATTACCGCGGGACGGCAGGAAAAGGCGCACTAGAACTCACTTTTTTAAAGTCGGGAGAAAGAGGCTTCACCGCAGGATAACGGCGGATCCTCGTGAACGTCATCTGGAAGCCTCGATGTGACTGCGGAAGGTAACACGCGCTAGAGCCCCGTCTAGTAATGCCCTAAGAGTACCTAAAAAGTCTGCCTCAATCCCCTCAGCCCTTCCCTTATATATCACTCCTCCCCCTCCCAAGACATTCTAACTCCACCCACTTAGGTCAACATTCTAAACACACCACAGACTTACCAATCAGACATACATTAGGGAACTGACTTGTGGGGTGTAACGCCACAGTCTCCTCCAAAATATGTATGGAGGGGCAAGAGTGAAAACTGATCCAGAGTTCAAGTTGCTGGTATATAGATGTGTAAAATAAGTTGTGAAAGCAGACTCATGCTGTAGGTGAAGAACTCATTGTGACCACTGTTAAAATGTTACATCTCTCTTCAAAATGTATGCAGCAGTCATGCTTGCTGTGGGTATACCTGTATTACACCACTCCTTCCTGCAACGAGTATGAAAATTTTACTGTCAGACTGTGACTTTAAACTTTCATTTCCATGTGCCTGGTTGATCCAGTCATAGCTTCAATAAGAAAAAGGAACTTTACCGGAGAAAAATCACTATCATTGGTGTCACGTTCATAGCAAAACAATAATTAAACTCTGAGAAAACTTCTTTAATATCCTGCTAAGATGGGGAAAGGTTTAGGTGTTAACACACAGTAAAAACAAACAAACCCTGAATCCAGAAATACCATTCCCCGTTTCTTTTTATCTGTTGGCATTAAAAACAGTAATTCATTTAAAAGATTTTCCAACTCCACATAATGAACTCTGTCAGAACTAGGCATTTTGTTATAATGTGAAGTTTGAATCATCTGCTATAATTAAAGAACTCATCCTTTTATTATTTTATAGTTTGACATCGAGTCCCACAATCAGACTAGAACATATAAAATATCAAGCTGTCTACAGCAACGATTCCCAAATTGCATGCCAGGATGTACTAGTGTGACACAAGATGGCACAATACTGCCAATTTTAAGGTTAGAAAAATGTTACCATATTGGATGCTTCCACTAGCATGGATCATCCTCCCTACCTCTTTCTCTGCCAATAAATGGACAACAAAATCATCCCGTGGGAAGGAGTAAGGATGAATCAGGATTCCCTGACATAACCTGCACTGTAGCTGACTAGAACAGAAAAATCACTGAAGTATTACCATACCTTAGAGTTCCTGACTAACTGCATAAAGGTGGAAGGCTATCCTGCTGTTACAATGAAGATGCCTACCCAATATTCTGTTAGCTGATCTAGAAAGTATGTATTGATTTATTTTGAGAGAATTGTCACTTATGCCTCCATTTTTAATTCAGGAAACAAAAGTATTCATGCATTCCATTTTTATCTCACCATTCCTCCAAAGAGCTAAGAACAACTTACATGGGAGCTGATCAATGCCATAGCTAGACCTAAGGTTTATCCCAGGATTATCCTGGGGTCAAACCTGTTCATCTAAGTGCCACACAGGGCATCCAGCACTCAGGCAGGGACGAACCTGGGATGATCCTGGGATAAACCTTAGGTCTAGCTACAGCCCAAGACTATATATATCTGTTTTACTGTAGAGTGAAGTATGTCTTAAAATTAACTCTGCTCCAGAAATTTGTTTGTTTGTTTAAAAACTTTCTATACTGTCTTTCATGGCAAAGCCTCCCCAATGTGTTTCACAAAGTAAACATTTAAAACAACATAATATAAAATAAAAACAAATTAAAAACAGTCGGGGAGGGAACCATGCATGCATAATCAGTGAGTAATCAACAAATAATCTTGCAAGTTTTCCCCACTAACTTTGACTGTGTAAGGTTTTCAGACAAAGATTCAATATTAAGAATGTTTTAGCAAAGTTTAAAATATAGTCACACAGGTGATTTGGCCTTTTCCGTCCATCCAACAATGTAAGCCTCACTCTGCATTTCTCCCCAAATTTCTAACTTGATTCTTCCACTGCCATTTGTCAAATACGATGTCACGATTTTTGGGCAATCCTTCTCCTACTCACCATTAAATTTATTATACAGCTAGAAGCCATGGGGACACACCATTCTTAGAGTTCCCCATTATCATAAATATGGGTCTGTATGAATGTGTCACTTTATTTAACCAGATACGGATGCCCCATTGCAATAAACCTACATTGGAACAATGTTGCTTTAACAATCTAAATTAAGGATGGCACAAATGCATCACAAACAAGGAGTGGATGAATTCTAAAAATTTGCAGGCGGGGTTAAGTTCTCCATTAAAGAAGACTTGGCCAAGGGCAAAAGGCTTGTTCCAAGCAGCACTTAGGCTGCCCTCAGGAGTCTGATAGATGGTTGGGACAAGGAGGGAATTTCACTCCCCCTCTTGACCTGCAAAAAATGCAAAACTCAGAGACAAATACTTTGGCTCAGCACTAATCTAAATGTATTCCTTCTGTGGCCCTACATCTATACCTTCCCACTAAGTGGTAAAGAGCATTTCACATACATTGTTACTAGGAAGTTGTATTCATGGCCTCCCATGAAGAGCATTATGGCAAAGGGAAGATCAGGTTGACCCTACACATTGACCAGAGAAGGAGAAACTGGGGTAGGCAACTTGTAGACCTGCAGATGTTTTGGTCTACAACTTCCATCAGTCCTAGCCAGCATAGCCAATGATGAAGAATTATATGAGTTGCAAGCCAAAATATCTGGAGGGCCATAAATTGCCCATCCCTGTGAGAGCCTTGCTTTCCAAGTAGAACAAGGGCTGCTGGGTCAGTTGCAGCAGCAGCTCTATCCAAGCAAGACCACTAGCAATGGAGGATTGGCCTGGCCCCAACTGGATATAAATACCTTTTTACAACTCACCATTTTGTTCTGGCATTGTCAAACTGAACTCCCTCACCTACTTTTCCTCCCTCCACTCCCCTTCTCATATACGGCTTATCTTTTTACTTTTGCGGGCCTAAGGGCATGGCCTGTGCCTCATTTTTTTAATCACTGTGAGCTGCTTTGAAAGACAGCATTTGTAAGAAAAGCAGGCTGATATCAATAAATAATTCATCTTACATCATGTGCAGTTGTGCGCTAAATATATAGTTAGAAAGATTGATTGTAGGAGATCTCTTACTCAAAATGCATTTGCACTTTGAAATTTCTTACACTGACCAACACTAAATGAATGTGTGTGCGTGTAAACTGTAATATATATATATTACATATATGAAATCACAAATGTATGGAGAAAGCTTTTGCATGTTTACTAATGTTCAACAGGGATTATTCTCAGGTAATTGCACATAGGATTTGAGCATTAAATGACTTTCTCAATTAAAACAACACCACGCAAGAGCAGCGGTTGCCTTTCTCAGTCAGATTCAACTCCTTCCCCATTTCCTACAATTGAACTAATTGAGGCACAAGGAGGTCAGTGAGTTATTTTGCCTGAAGTCACACAGTGAAGGAATCATTTTAAGAATTTTTATTAAAAAGCTTCTCTAGCCACATAAGGTGAGTTCTCCCCACTCAATTGTCCGAAGTATTCAATTTGAAAAATGTCCTCCATGCCTTTGAGAAAACTGTAACAAATAGTCTGCAATCTACAAACCATTTACTCTTCAGTTGTCTGGCAGTCTCTTAAAGCCTTCACTGGAATTTCACTCTATTCTTGCAAAAAGCAATTTGCACATTGCACGTAATGGTAATTGTGACAGCAACATTTAATGTATATTTGTTCCGGATGAAATGTAAGTATATATGTATTGCTAATGACATGCTTTTGAAATGGTGGGAATGTACATAGAAATGTGGCTATGAAGACAAGCAGCTTCTTCCTTCTTTCAGTACCATGGAAGTATGGTTTCTCCTTGCCTATTCAATGTTATTTTATCTCTATTTTTTTCTGTATTTCTATATTACTATTCCAACACCACTGAGTAGAACTCTTTGCCCCATCTCTGAGTCAGCTATATTGGGCTATTAGAGGCTTTGAAGGTCTGTCCCTTGAAATAACGCTTCTACCAACATAAGGAGCACTAATTCCTGCCATGTGTTGTGGGATGTTAAGGAGATTAAAACACAGCAAATATCTCTAATAAAACAAGGCTCTGCTATCAAAATGCATTGATCCAATGACATGTTCTTGGGAAAACATACAAGGTCACTCTTTCTCATCTCAGTAGGGAGATAGTATTATTAGCCTTAACACATACATCAATTAAACAGATTATATAACAGGAAGAACAAGAAGAGGGACAGTCTTTGCAGAAGAATTCCTTTAGCTACTGATATTTAGGAAAGTAAAAATGTAAAGACCGCTAGCCATGTTGAAGATTCTATGCAATCCAAGGCCATTTTTCTCCACCTAAGGATTATCCCAGGAAAATGGAGGGATCGTACCTGCCTGCTTCTGGGATCCCCTGTGTGTCATTGGGATGCACAGGGATGACCCCAGGACGATCCCGGGATATAGGCATGGCGTAGACATGCCCCATCTCTCCAAAATGTGTTCCAGTACTGAGGAAAAAATGTTTTTGAGACTTGTGGGTGTTAATTCCAAAAAAAATGCATGGGAGTCAGTAATGATAAATGGAAGCACACAGCATTTTTTCCTTCAGTTTAAAAATACCAGTTTTAGATTGTACAAGCAAAATACACTTAGCTGTAACTGAAATAAATAAAGTGGACCTGGCAGGAATATAGGAAAGACAATTATTCCAAAATGTAGACTCCAATGTTTGTTGGTAAAAATCAGTTGAAAGATAAGGGGGAAATATCCAAATTAGCAAATTAAAAATTCCTGCAAATTAAACTTTACTTCAGTGCATCCAATGAAAATTAGACATCCAGGTTTTTGTTGGGATCCACAGTAGTTTGTAAGTGTGATACTTAATTCTGTGTATTTGTTTACAAGATCACTTACCATAAAATTAAGGTTTCATCTACTGCATTTTGTATATTAAATATTATTTTAAGCAGTTTGATCATATATTTTGTGTTTTTAATTAAGTTGTCATCTGCTTTTACTCTGAGAAACAGGCTATACATTTATTAAACACCAACAACAACAACCCCGAGATAGCAGTTCTTTTTTTAAACCCTTATTATTCAAGTTAAAAATCCTTGACATCCCTCTGAAAAATCTAACTAAAACTTTTACCATAAATTTAAACTCTTTTCCACAATTCTGAAGATGATTTGTTTGAACATGAACCTATGAATTCATGTCAAATTTCAGTTTAGATGGAAGGCAGTGGCATGAAATGTGTGTAAACCCCCAGCAAAGTATTACTTACCTCTTTTAAATTCTTTCAAATTTCCTAAATATTCCTGCAGATGCTTAGTCTGAACAGTATCCTACAAATTTGCTTGAGATTTAGGTTACGGAAAAATTTAATGGCAACTCAACTTCAAATAATCTTCTTCTGGGGTTGTATCTACCTGGTGTCATTCTGCTGATGAAATTCTCTTTGATCTAGAGTTGCCATCCACCAGCAGAATGTGGAGGGAGGTAATTTCTACCAATTCCTCCTCCTGCTTCAGTCCCCTCAAATCTGCTCCTGAGAGACTCTTCAGAGCAGAATGGGAGTTGAAGAGGGCAGCAGAGAGAAGGGAGAATCACCGAAAGACATTTCCCTTATGGTAGCCTACTTTGGATCAAAGAGCATCCCATCAGTGGGGTGACATCAAGTGGATAAAACCCATGATATTTTTAAAATCCTTTTGATTGTGTTTGCCTTCCTTGGATAAATTATCTCATTGCTGGTAACTGTCACATGCTCCTTTGACCTCTGCAGTTATGATAAACAGATCAACCAACACTCAGTTCATTTATATAGGAGCCTGGTCTTCAGGATATGAGAATGAGCAAAACTTGAGCTCACCAAAGTTCTCTGAATTCCATCTCAAAGTTCGTTCCAACTCAACTTCATATCAGATTGTAAGCTTTGGTTTTTTTTTACTTTTTGCTTGAAAATCTGTGCATATTTCCATGGGTATTTTTTCTAAATGTACGTATCAATTGTGTGCATCTTTGAATTATACATATTCTTTTCCATTGATTAAAGTATTTTTGTATGCATTTTTCCAAAGAATGCATTTTTGTACACATTTTTCATATGTATGCATGCTGTTGAAAACATTATACTTGTTCCGTGAACCACATTGCAAGCTTGAAAATGTACGGACTTCAGCTGCAGATTGCATTCGAGTCCGTGTTAAATCTTTCCTATTTGGCTTTAGGGCTCCTAGTGTATTGTGGGAGCTGAATAAAAACCAGCATGCAGGGAGGCAGGGAGTTCCATAATATGAAGCCTAAGAAAAAAAGGGGTGCCTGACAGAATTGGGGAGCAGTTTAGTTGCTGGTTTCCTGGACTCTTTTCTGTCCTATCACAATTCTAAGTTAGAAAATTATTCAAGAGTCTAGTTAGTATTTCATCAAGATTTGACACATTTATCATTCGAGAATCATGATGGTAGATGACCAAAGGGGCCCTTCTTAGAGCAAGGAATAGCAGTTTTATTCCTAGCCCCCTTTCCTACTTATCCCAGCTCATATGCTCAGGCAATAAATTTTGGAAGGGGCAGCTCAAAAACAGCAGTTAAGCTGAGAGTTTAAGTTTACCAAGAAGAGGCACTAGATGGATAAGATAGGCAGAGGAGAGAAGGGGCCTCCATGACCTCAGGTTGAAGAAAGAGGCTGGTGAATTGAAAAGGGCATTTTAAATTCTCTGGTGGTGAATTTATGAGGGCTGGAGTGAAGGGAATTTCCCCAGTACTTTATACATTAAAAATGCCCTGTTTCTTGCAGTTTTTTTTCTGGGTGAGATGTCAATTGTACAGTTCCATCATCAGGGCCGGCGCCAGACTATTTTGCGCCCTAGGCAAGGTGAGCTACTTCCCCCCGCCCCCAAAAAATGCCAACTTAGATTTTTAAGAACATATGTTTCTTGGAAAAAATAAGAAGCACAAAACTTTAAACTGCTAAATTTATTTTAAAGTGCAAGAAATACGTCATGCCAATTATAGCAAACAAATTGGAAAGGAACATCTATGGGTCTAAAATGCATTATTTAATAGAAATATCACCTCCAAATCATCGCCCCCAACTCACACACACACACACACACTCAGCATCACTCACTCCAAACAAATACATGCATGAACGCATGCATTCACTCAAAGACCCCATGCACCCCATTCACCCATACATTCTCTCTCTCTCTCTCTCTCTCTCTATTCCGGGCGCGTTCCGGAAGTCCGAACTTTGAGCCGCCCCACCCCCACCCCAGCATCCCTGGCTTCGTTTCGGCTGGGCAGGCACAGGGCGCCATCTCACCCACCCAGGCCCAGCTGAATCCTCGGGCCAGGCCGGCTCACAGCCAACGCTGGTGAGTGCTGCGCTGTGCCCGGCGCCCCTCTTAGCTTGGTGCTCTAGGCAACCGCCTGAGTGGCCTCTATGGTAGCACCGGCCCTGTCCATCATGAATTCTATGAGATTCTTTCATCTGTCCTTTCTTGTAATTTTATGGCAATGTTGACCAAACTTCTGACTGCTAGGCTTGCAAATGTTTTGCTGAATAAAAGTTGGAGACATACATCATTGTTAACATCCTAAAGGATTTACTTTTGGAGTATGTAAGACACCTATCCTTACAGAAGCCACCCCTTTGTTTTTCTGCATGAGGCCCTGTACTGAGTGTACCACCTGATTGGAAGCAGGCAAGCCCAGAGCGTTTTCTCATGAAGAGATGTAATAGGAAGCCTCCTCTGATGGGAGATACTTGTGCTGCATCTTGGGCCACAGCTAGACCTAAAGTTTATCCTGGGATCATCCAGGGTTCGCCCATGCCTGAGCACTGGATCCCCTGTGTGTCACCTAGATGAACAGGTTTGACCCCTGGACGATCCAGGGATAAACCTTAGGTCTAGCTATGGCCTTGGTTTCCAATGCAAAGATGGACCAGAATTAGCCTCTGAGGGGTGTGTGCACAGCTTGGGAATTACTCTTTTATTGTAGAAGAAATTGAGAAACTTAAGAAAATAGCATTGCAAAACCATTTATAGCAAAATACCTCTTGTCTGTTCAGATTAACTCTATATGGAATTGGAATAGCTGGAATTATTACTCTAGCGGAGTTCCTAAAATAACAAGGGGAATGGATCAATCATCTACTGTAGATGAAAAACACATAAATGCATTTAAAGGAGGTGGAGGGGTTAGATACTTGTTTTCCATCATATTCTGAACAGTGTACAGAAATGTCTGCAAGGCTGGAATGGAACTTTTTGTCTGTATTTCCCATTACGTTAGAATGGTCCAGTAAGCAGAGGAATAAAGGAACAATATGCCAAACAACAACAAAAACCCACTGCAATATATTCCTAAAGTGTTCACTAGTTTCCTGCTTACTATTGTGATTCAATGTGCCTCATGGTCTGATCCTCAAAACATACTGGTATTAGAAACCTCACTGAACAGCATTTGATTGCTCCCTTTCCTCTGACATTTAACCCAGTATAGCCACTTTGTTTTGCTCTTGCTCATACACATATCTGGCTATTTATTTATTATTTATTTATTTCAAACATTTATATCTCGCCCTATATCATTAAGATCTCAGAGCGGTGTACAGATAAAAACATACAGTATAAAACAATAAATATGCAGAGTTAAAAACTTCTAAGGGATTCCAGAAGAGTAGCTGTGCTGCAATGACAATATGGAAATACTGCTGCAATGGCAATATGGAAATACAAAATGAAGAAATAAAAGTATGTGAAGGGAAGTCAAAATATGGGAGGAGAGCTGTATTATTTATTTATTTATTTATTTATTTAAAGCTCTCTGGGCGGTTTACAAAAGTTAAAAACAGTGGACATTAAAAAATATACAAAATTTTAAGCCATCAAAAAATATAAAAACAACAGTATTAAACAGTATCCATTTTAAACAACAACAGTTCTGGGGTCCATTAAAAACCAACAAACTTAGCATATGTTGTTAAATGCTGTTAAATGCCTGGGAGAAGAGAAAGGTCTTGACCTGGTGCCGAAAAGATAACAATGTTGGTGCCAGGTGAGCCTCATCAGGGAGATTGGGGGGCCAGCACTGAAAAGGCCCTCTCGCTTGTTGTCATTCTCCGAGCTTCCCTCGGAATAGGCACTCGGAGGAGGACCTTAGATGTTGAGCGCAGTGTATGGGTAGGTTCATGTCGGGAGAGGCATTCCGTCAGGTATTGTGGTCCCAAGCCATGTAAGGCTTTATAGGTTAAAACCAGCACCTTGAATTGGGCTCGGAAACGTATAGGCAGCCAATGCAAGCGGGCCAGAATCAGTGTTATATGTTCGAACCTTCTGGTTCCAGTTATCAATCTGGCCGCTGCATTTTGCACAAGCTGCAGCTTCCGAACCATCTTCAAAGGCTGCTCCACATAGAGGGCATTGCAGTAATCTAATTTGGAGGTTACCAGAGCATGGATGACTGAAGTTAGGTTATCCCTGTCCAGGTAGGGGCGTAGCTAGGCCACCAAACGGAGTTGGTAGAAGGCGCTCCATGCACCGAGGCCACCAGGGCCTCAAGTGACAGAGATGGTTCTAGGAGAACCCCCAAGCTACAAACCTGCTCCTTCAGGGGGAGTGCAACCCCATCCAGAACAGGTTATTATAACATCAAAAAATCAAAAGGGAGTTTTATACATTTCTGATAGGATACTCTTTCTTTAAAAATTTCAGCTCATAATTATTGTATCCAACTCTGGTCAGGCAAGGTTTTCCAATGAAGCATTATAGGATATGTTTTTTTGTTTTTTAGTCACTAAATAGTCTCTGTTCAGTATGGATTACTGGCCTCTGTTAAAGACCATTTATGTGGGGACACATCCTGGTATTGCATGAATGCAACTGTACTAAGGATCATTTGCTGTGTCTGAATACTTCTTGTCAAAATGGAATGATGACACTACAATTCCATAGCATGGGCACCAAATCAGTTGTTTTAGCATTGCTTAGCATTTAGGATAAGGCTATCAAGTCATGATATGACAGTTGCTGGGGAACAGAAGCAGGAAAATGATATTGTGCCCATGACCTGCTTGTGGGCTTCCCATAGATATTTGGTTGGCCACTATAGGAACAGAATACTAGACTAGACAGGCCTTTGGTCTGATCCAGCAGGGCTCTTCTGTGTTCCTATACTTCTACCCTCAAGCTGCGCATTGTTCCATGGTCATTCTAGTATAGTTAAGAGCATTCTATATATGGTGCAACTTCTATTACTGAGTGACTACAACAAGACTCGGGCAGTTCCACATCTTCCCTCACTGTCATTTCTTACCCTACATTTACACAGTTCAATTCTCAGTGCAGACAGCAGTTATGCAATATCAAAAGGGATCATATTGGATTGCCAGTTCACTTCTTCACTGCAGAAAGAGTTTCATGCTGTGATGCCATCTGGTTTTGTTAAAGCAGTTGCTGAGTCAATCCACAAGTACACCTTGGCCTCATCTACACCAAGTAGCATATTGAAATATGAAAGCGGTATATAAAAGGCAGGAGCCACACCACGCAGGATATAGCACTATGAAAGTGGTATATGGCATGTGTCAATGGGCCCCAACAGTTGTCAGTGCACTTCAATACCACTATAAAGCCGAAGTGTGGCTCCTGCATTTTATATACCGCTTTTATAGTGCAATATCATGCTTGGTGTAGATGAGGCCCCAGAGAAAATACCATACAGGAGCAGACAAAGGAGAAATGGTCCTGCAGCTTGCAACAGGCAGTATAATTTGGTGCAACAACATACATGCAAGTGAACCAGGACAAGAACAGCAGCACAGTAAGATTTGTAAAATTCTGATTGCTTGATTTATTCATTAAAACCTGTACAGGTTTTGATTCAGCATATTGGAAACAGTCCACCAGCCATCTTAGGGGCTCTCTAACGTGGCAGCCTATTAGAGCCTTAATAAATAGCCTGTTTGTGCTGTCAGCATGGGGCTACGAAACAGGGGTTGTCAAGCACATGGCAGGCTATTACGTGTGGATGGTCTGTTTCATTCAGCTTGGTAGATCAAAGGTTTCTAGGCTTTATTTGCATGCATTAGCAGGGCTCTTATCACTTGGATGTTTTTAAACTAGACTGGCCTAATTTTTAGAAATCTATACATATGCATTTGGATAATAGCCTCAAACCAGAACGAAACCTCAAATCTCTTTAAAAATAGTTTCAGGGATTTTAAAATTCTCCTGCAGTGAAAAGGAGCTGCTTGCCAGATTTTGCTTTATTGGGTTCAACATAGTCTTGGATATAACCCATATTAAAATTAAAGGAAGGGTGATTTCAACATGTAGAAGGGAAACATGTAGAAGGGAAACATGTAGAAGTTGAGATTTCACTATCAGAAGAAAATGCCTGTGTTTTCAGGGGCCAGAGGATTATTACATTTATTCACTGCTCTTCAGTGTTATCATTGAGCCATTATGTTCTAAAATATCATGGATGTTTATTTCCTTTCCGCTGTTCTTGTTATCCATGAAATTATAAAAATGCACAATGCAAACCATGTTAATGACTCAGTACACTGAGGTACAACTGTACAACTGCACACAATTAATATTTATAGACTTGTAGTAAGAAATGAAGCATCCTTCTCACACAGCTTTTTCATACTAGGTAACAAAATAAGGCCCAGGTTACTGGGAGGGAGAAACAGTCTGGGAGGTAACAACATCAACATCAGGATGAATTAAGGAAATAAAAATAAAATCTGAGGGAGGAAAACAAAATCAGTACCTACAGTGAAATACATTATGCCAGTCAACCCATTTTTTTTTTTTAAAAAAAAAACATCATTGTTTCAAATTTGAGCCTGCAGGATAACGTATGTTATGTTGTGGGTAGCAATGATAAAGAGGATTGCCCCTGAAAATAATGGGTTTGCTGCATGAAGACAAATAGATTGCAATTTCTTGATATATTGCTAGAGCTGTGCTTTAGACATTCATTCCAGACAAAGGGGCAATGCTCTGATATGCGTGTTAGGAATCCAATGGTAAACAACAGATCATTTATGATAAGAATGGTGCCAGCAGACAAGCGATGGAGAACTAAAGAACCTACCAACTAGACTTCCTTCTACCTTAGCCCTTGTGCTATAGTGACAGATTGCCAGAAAAGAAAGCTGTTGGTGTGTTAAGACAGTTAATCTGCTGCCCTTGAGAACCTGAGAGAACATCTCCAGCTACCTCTACCCTTACAGTTAACTCTTCTTCGACGATTACTCAAAGAGGATTTATAATGCTCCTACATCAAGGCCTTGGTATAAGGACAGGTTCTTGAGGCAAAATGTTTGTACCATGTCTGCTCCGTAGTTATATTTCCTTTACTGAACCCCTCTGACATCAAGTCAAAAAAACAATAGCCTTAAATGAACTGTTAGTGCAAGATTAATTCCATTGTAAATAATTGAACTGAACTATCTGTAAATTCTTTGTGGATGATTCATTTCATAACATTTGTCAAAACTTACATAGGTGTGATAGGCATTGGGCTGGATCCAGTGGTGAGGGGGAGTGGGATTGGGCTCCCTTCTCCCCCATGGTGAGGATTCCTATAAGGGATCTTGGGGACATGGCACCAAGATCAGACCAGCATGGGGGCTGTGTACTGGCCATGTCTGGGGTGATGGAAAGGTGTTTATATTAGCGGTCCACACCATGGTGTGCCCCGGGGTGGTGGAAAGGGGTTCACATTAGTGATCTGTGCTGTGGTATGCCCCTGGCCTTACCATCTACCACCAGTGCCCCTGGCATGTGGGCCAGCAAGAGGAATCGGTCAGCAGGCAGGCTGCACGATTACAGGATCCATATCCTATGCTGCTACCAAGCCTATTCAAGTGAGTCAATAAAGCTGTAGCCAATTTATTTTCCAGCCATGCCTGTTTGTCTAATTTGTTCGTGTTCCTTCACCAATTGGACCCAATTAAGCACTGCCCACACATTTTGGGTTTATTTATTTATTTATTACATTTATATACCGCCCCATTTCGGCACCAAGTTAAAATATAGCTTTTTATCAAAGCCTTCAAGGGCTAAATTCCCCATGGTTACACATAGTTTTAATTTATTTTAATTGTTTTATTGCTTTTAATTTTTTCTACCGTTTTTAATTTGTTAATGATTTAATGCATTTTTAGCTGTGTAAATTATTTATGTTTATATTGTTCTGGTTTTATCTGTACTCCGCCTTGAGATCCCAATGACAATAGGGCTGGATACAAATGTTTTAATAAATTAATAAATAAAAATAGGAAGGTCCTGCTGCTTGCCATGCTACATATATAACTAAGGAAAATTTATAGACTTCACTTTCCTCTGATCATTTTGCTTCTATTCACCACCTGCAAATGGAGAAGCAAATTGGGGGAAGCATTTTGCATAGCCCTAATTGTGTTCAGCGTGTTCAGAGGAGGGTAACCAGGATGATCAGGGGTCTGGAAACAAAGCCCCATGAAGAGAGACTGAAACAACTTGGCATGTTTAGCCTGGAGAAGGGAAGATTGAGGGGAGACATGGTAGCACTCTTAAAATACTTGAAAGGTTGTCACACAGAGGGCCAGGATCTCTTCTTTATCATCCCAGAGTGCAGGACATGGAATAACAGGCTCAAGTTACAGGAAGCCAGATTCCAGCTGGACATCAGGAAAAACTTCCTGAATGTTAGAACAGTATGACAATGGAACCAGTTACCTAGGGAGGTTTAATTATTTATTTATTAAATTTATATACCATCCCATAGCCAAAGCTCTTTGGGCGGTTTACATTGTGGGGTCTCCCACACTAGAGGCATTCAAGGGGCAGCTGGAGAACCATCTGTCAGGGATGCTTTAGAGTGGATTCCTGCACTGAGCCGGAGGTGGGGGTTGGACTCAATGGCCTCATAGGCCCCTTCCAACTCTACTATTCTATGATTCTAATTTGAGTCTGAAACATGTGATAAATGGATGGACCCTTGTGCATTCACATGACAAAGGTTATTACAGGTACAGCACCCTGTATTCTATCCTTCACACTCATATGCGAGCTAAAGCTGAAGAGGAAACTCGTCAGGAAAAGGAGCTTTTAAAATATGTCTGGAATATGCTTTACCCAGTGAGGTTGCCAAACAGAGTTTGGGGTTTTAAAAGCTATCTTTTTTTCTTTTCTTTTTTTAGAATAATAATGTTGCATCTTGTTTTAGTCTGCACCCATGACAGAAAGAGAAGCAGAGACCAAAAATAAATAAATAATAATAATATTTTTTAAAAAAGCAGGGGGATTCCACAAAGCAGAAGATTAAAAAGAAACTTGAATAGAAATGTCCTTGGTCCAGAAAATAAATGACATCTAAACAGACACGAAAATGAGTTTATTTTTTTCAAATTCTTACGAAATACTAAATGTATTAAATATTCTTCTGAAATAATGTAATGCAAATATTTACTTGAAATATAAGTAACTTGAATTTGAATTTATTCCTCATGAGCTTCTGACTGCAAATAATGTTTCCTAGATGAATCTACCTGACAGTATTGTAAAGTAGGTTTTTTTAAGCCTTATTTTTGACTTGTTGCAATGGGAGCTAACAGTTGTTACCATTACTGTGAATGAAGAAGTAAACAGCACAGCAGAACATAACAAATGGGACAAGAACGTTTCTCAGAGAACAGGGTGCAGCGAACAAGCTTATCACATAATAAAGAAGCAATATCTACACTGTTTACTGATGAAAACATACAATCATCATAGGCACTTCAGAAAATGGTCTTAGCATTAGCTAAATTTTAATGGGCAGATAGAGAATAGTTAGCTTTATTTCAATGAGTTTCCACAATCTTTTACGCAATGTAGATTTAGAGCTTTTCTACACAAGGCATTTATGGTGCACTTGTGATTCCTTATTCATGGATGTTTATGGGTTCTTTAGACAATGTCATGATCTTCCAGTTTCACTCCTATTTTTTAAGAGCACTTTCTTAGGGGGTGGGGTTAGAGCAGGGGAAATGGGGTATTATTTCTGAAAGTGCAAGAACTACTTGTGTATTTGTGCTACTCTGCTATATTGCATCACCACCTAGAGGTTATGTAGCAGAAACTTAGGAAAGAAAAAGCTCATTGTGCAGAGCTCTGATCTCAATTCTGTGATGAAACTGAAAGCGGATATAGCGATTAACAGCCTTGGTAGAAAAGCTGTTAATCAAGTCTCCATGGAATGAGGAATAACAATAGGATTCCTGGAAGTTCCCTTCATCTTATAACGCACAACCATCCAAAAGCATATCAGATTTCTCCTGAAATAAACCAGGAAGGATAAAAGTGACACATCCTGAACAAAGGCTACAATTTCCAGCAGTCAAGAAAAAGTATATGCTACGAACCACCTTATTGCCAAGAACAAATCCAATTGATCTCAATCCCTAATTCTCCACATCCTTATAAGCATACAATTAAGGGTAACAGAAAATGGGCTGGAATTTTTTTCCAGTGCTTTCTGCAGAAGATTTTCCATTTTGTAAGTTCATTAGTAACAGTGAATGGATGCCAATTGTAAATACAATACAAGGCACGTTTGGTCACTCCAAAATTGTAATGAATGTTTTTATGTGATTATCTTTAGTAAATATGTGACAGAATACATATATTTAATTGAAATACATATGTCTCAATGTGAAATGGAACTAATGAGTAGTGACAGTGAGGGTGCTCCACCAACCATAGTGGAAGAAAGTTGAACTCTGTTGAAATAGGTAAGTGGTTCTCAGTATATCATGCAGTTCTTTGGGTTGCTAAGATTAATTAGTGCAGCCTTCCCCAACCTTGTGTCTTCCATGGTGACCGGGGAATGCTGGGACTTGTACCAGGTTGGGGAAGACTGAATTAGTGTGTCAATAGTTTTCAGTACCTTTGTTTCTTTCTTACGTTTAAACAATAACAGAAGCATATGATATTGTCTATAAATTGTTACAAGTAAAAATAAAAATATCTACAAAATATGACATTTAATTCACATTGGGCCTGTTCAGACAACATGCTAAGCTATTAGGCCGCTAACCCTTTGCAGCAAATGGTTAGTGAGTATTTTTTTAAATTTATATCCTGCCTTATTTCCTCCAAGGAACCCAAGGTGGTATACACAATCCTTCTCCTCTCCATTTTATCCTCACAACAACAACCCTGTGAGGTAGGTTGGGATGAGAGTCTGTGACTGGCCCAAAGTCACCCAGTGAGTTTCCATGGCTGAGTGGGGACTAGAATCCAGATCTCGCAACTTCCAGTCTGACACTCTAGCCATTACAGCACACTGATGTATGTTTAAACCATGGTTATGTAGCCACCATGGTTAAGACCAGTTCACATGACACGCTAAGCCATAATGTTTAGCTCAAAATGCTTAACCAGTATGGCTTAGTGTGTCATCTGAACAGGGACATTAAGCAGGCTTTAATTTTTTCCTCAAATAGTGCAGGCCATACACCTGTGGTGTATTGAGACAAAAATTAAGTAGGGGAACTTTTTTTTAAAAAAAACTTTATTCTTTATTTTATTTGTATTTAGTAAACATGCTAAGCCAGGTCACCCTCTAGTGATTTTCTAATGCAAATGACACTATGCAAGTTAGGCTAATTGGCTTAGTGAATTTTTCCAATTATTTCCCCCCCAGAAAACCCACATCACTGGGTTAAGAAAGGCAGTTATTCTGTGGCCCTTTCTACACCTAAGGGTTATCCCAGGAAAATGGAGGGGTTGCCCCTGCCTGCTCCCGGGATCCCCTGTGTGGCATTTGGATGCACAGGAATGATCCCGGGATTATCCTGGGATATAGGGCTGGTTTAGACATACCCTGTGTCTGGTAGAAGTGCTTTGAATGCACATTCTCTGCCCTGAATGACCAATACCTGGAAAAGTTGTAAGGTTCTGTTCAAATCAGTTCCACCACTCTTCAGAAGGGATGCCTATCTTCCTCCTGACTATGGCCATTTCTACTAGGGGTGTGCACGGACCCCCCGCTCGCTCCGCTCTTTGCCGCGGAGCTCCGGCTCCGAATCGGAGCTCCGCAGTGGAGGGGAGTGGTGCCAGGTAAGGCCGGGAGAGGAGAGTGGGGGGGTACCGGGCCCTGCCGCCATCGCCGCCCGTGCGGCGATGGCGGCAGAGCCCGGTAAGGGACCAAGGGGGAGGGGGGCCTTACCTGCCTCCGTCCGTGGTCCGTCGGCTTCTTCAGTTGAGCCCGCGGTTCAGCCAGGAAGTCTGGGCCGCAAGTGCAGCCTAGACTTCCTGGTTGAACCGCGGGCTCAATTGAAGAAGTCGACGGACCGCGGACAGAGGCAGGTAAGGGAGAGGAGGGGGGTTTACCGGGCCCTGCCGCGGTCGCTGCATGGGCGACAGTGGCAGGGCCCGGTAAACCCCACTTACCTTTCCGGCGGAGCTCTGGATCGAGGCGAAGGATCCGCCTTCACCTCGATCCTCTTTGCCATGCTCCACAGGCCCCCCAATCCTCTTCGCCTCCGCCTTAAGGGGAGGCGAAGCACCCCGCTCCGCTTCTAATTCGCCAGTCCGATTAGAAGCGGAGCACATCCCTAATTTCTACACCTGCCTTTTTTCTCCGGGATCATCCCAGGATCACCCCTGTGCATCCAAATGACACACAGGGGATCCTGGGAGCAGGCAGGGTCGATCCCTCCATTTTCCTGGGATAATCCTTAGGTGTAGAAAGGGCCTATGCTGATAAAATGTGTTGGTGTCATATGTATTCACTGTTGTAGAAAGTATTTATTAATTTTCAAGTAATTGAGACAAGTATATTCAAAGTTTTGAACGCACTCCTCCTTAGAACACTTAATGGAAATCAATGGCAGTTTTGTCACTAACTTCAATTGGAGATAGATCCTATCTTTAAATAAATGTATCTATCAATGAAATCTCTGGACTTAGAAAGCTATTTTGCCTTCCACCAGGTCAGACTATTTGTCAATTTAGCTTAGTATTATCTGCTCTGGCTGGCATAAGCTTTGCAGTGCCTCTGGAAGAGGACTTTTCTATCACCTGCTACCAAACCCTTTTAACTAGAGGTGCCAGGGATCAAGCCCAGGATCTTCTGAATGTGAAACAGGTGCTCTATCATTGAGCATACATTATCCCCCGGAAACCTAATAGACTTATACGAATATGAATTTATGATCAATTCTGTAAACCAGGGATGAGGAATGTCATGTGGCCCTCCAGGTGTTTTTGGACTGCAACTCCCATCATGCCTCACCATTGGTTATGTTGGTTAGAGCTGATGGAAGTTGCAGTCCACCAACATTCGGAGGGTCACACGTTTCCCACCTCTGCTGTAAGCAATCCTATGAACATGTTAAACCTACTGAAACAAATGATATTTATGAAGTTATAAGCAGTTTTTTGAAATGGAAAGAAACAAAAAGAGGAATGATTAAGCCTGACTGAACTGCACCCATTGAAAATAAGTAGGATAGCTTTAGGTCTGCTTAAAAAGAAGTGAAGTGGCATCTAACCCCATCCCATCCCACTTTGAGCACCAGTCATGATTAATTTTGCAATAAAAACCCATTAAAATTCTTGCAAGTGTGTAAGTTCACATGAACAAAAGTCCCCAATATTGTACGAGTTTGCTACACCAAACTTGCCCCAACTAGACAATCTCTTTATTTTCCTCCAACTAGAATAATAATACAAAACACATTTGAAGTGCTTCATGTACACTATCTCAGAAATCCTTATAATAATCCTGAAAGATAGCACTTCATTATCTTTCACATATTATAAATATGGGGTTAGGGTGTAGGGGAATTGTTTGCCTACTGAGTTCATGGCAGAGGCCAGGTTTGATGCAGGGAACTCCTAGTCCACAGCACTAAATTATATGTACAAGCCTTACCTCCCTAAAATTTATTCAGATTAAACTCTAGCCTAGATAGTTAGTCAAATAGCTTCCTTCCTTTCCAACGTAACAATAGCAATTTGGCTACTAAAAGTCCAGCATTGGGCAAAAGGCGGGATAATAATAATAATAATAAAATAATATATATATATATATATATATATATATATATATATATATAATTTAACATTAAGAAGAAACGTGGCTGCATAAAAACCCATGAATATTTAACGTATTTTGTAAAATGCACTTCAGAGTATGATACCCATAAAACTCTGCTGTCCAGCAAAACAGAAGCTGAGGTTGTGGCTTCTGCTAGTGGAGCGCAACATAAAGTTACTTAATTTTAGGGCAGGGAAGTGCAGCAAAATATCACCTATTCTCCCTTCAAAGGCTCTTAAGATTTGGTGTAGGAGATCAGCAGTAGCTCCATTTACTCTTCCCCTTTCAGCAAACCCATTGTGTGGCACAGCAGTTCCATGCAGGGATTTCTCCCAAGAGATAATATAGCAGAGCAGACAACTGGTTCAGTAAACTGCAGCTCCAGGTTTCAGTGCTAGAGCAAGGGAACAAACAATTAGCTCATGTCAATAAGGCACTGAACTGCAGAATCTTATGCTCTGCTATGCCTAGTCTCTTCTAGGGCTCATCTACACCAAGCAGATATTCCACTATGAAAGCGGTACATAAAAGGCAGGAGCCACACTATTGCTTTATAGCAGTATTGAACTGCTCTGTCAACTGTTGGGACCCATTGACACATACTGTATATCACTTTCATAACACTTTGATAATGTTATATCCTGCTTGTTGTAGATGTGTCAATGGGCTCCAACAGTTGTCAATGCACTTCAGTTCCACTCTAAAGCAGTCATGTAGATCCTGCAGAGCACTTTAATATCACTATAAAGCAGTAGTGTGGCTCCTGCCTTTTATATACTGCTTTCATACCACTTTCATAGTGGAATATCCTGCTTGGTGTAGATGAGCCCTAAGTTCCGGTTTCACAAACAGCATATCAGATGATAAGAGTGTTTCTGGACCGTATGACTTAAGACTGGAGGTGTCAGTTTTGTGACTTTCACTCATGTGTTTTTCATGGAAATGTATGAACCAATGGCCCATACCTCAACAAAACAAAGTACGAACTATAATTGATTGCTATTATCTCATGATCAAGTGATCTGATCCCCTACTGCATACTAAATAACGAGCTAAAATGGCAAGCAAGACAGAGAGGACAGGGACATTTTAAGGGGTTACAAAGTGCATGTGTTTTTCATTTCTTTTTTATATTAATTTTTTAATTATTATGGATATTTTTTAAAAAAAAACTTCAATAGAAGACAGGATCATTAGAAGTTATAATGAAAAATAGAAAGGACATAGTGTAGAATACAATAATGTATTTTAATTCAGCCTGCAACTAAGCACACAGACGTTACTAAACCATGACAAATTTTGCTAGGCCATCTGTCCATATCAGTTGGCTCCAAAGATTATGTTAGTCTTTGGAGTCAACTGATGGCATGAGAGAGAGAGGAAAATCCCAATGCTTTTCTAGTTTAGCAAAAGCAAAATGGCAATGGGGTGACTTACGGCTGCCATTTTGTACAAATAGCGATTTCCATAAGTTGCTTACACTTGATTTTCCACAAAATGGCAGCTCCTGTATAAGTAGGGATCCCTGAGCTTTCCCAACTTGGCATGTGCAGCATCAGGGAAAATGCAGTGGTCTGTAGACTGGTGCCTGTAGGGGAGGAAGCCGGTAGATGTCTGCCGGACTCCACACACAGACACCCACACACCCACACCCGATATCCATGACATCGCTACCTTTGTGACTGCATTTATGACTGCTGGTGTGGAAGGAAAAAATAACATTACTGTACGTGAACTGGCACCAACCCTTTCAGCAATATGCAAAAAAAAACCTGTTACTCAATTTGTAAGCAAGTACTCATTAACTCAAAAAAAGAAAAAAACCTATTAAATTTCTTAAATCATTCTAGCCCGGCAAGGAAAGTGTGGCTTTATAGTAAGAGAAACCAGAAAAATACCCTGGATTGGAGGGTCAGCAAAATTGTAAACATCAGCTGTGAAGCTCTTTTTACCATGGACATGACTAAATCTCCTTGATTGTAAGAAAAAAGGAAATCCATTAAGTGTAAAGAATGCTGACTCTAATGTGACTTGACATTCGATCCGTTTCCCATCTTCCAATCCATGGTTTTAATCTCATGCAAAAAGCAAAAAATAATGAACATAATTTTCCCAATATGTGCATGAATGCTTCTTGGTGGGTTGAAACTGAACCTGTCTCTTAAGTGATATTTCTAAGATCTTTTTCTGCCTTTCTTACAATACATGGTTGTCCATGCTGTCTGTTTTCATGGGGCATGAGTCGTAATCTTCTCCTTCCTGTCCCAACTGTGTCCCCTGTCAAATCCAGTTAAGGCCTTTCATTTTGAATCCATTTCATTACCTCTTTTGTCACATTGATATTCTCCAATATGTACTGCATCAGACATCAGGTTCCCATTATGTTCATGCTCTGCTGAACCAATCCGGCTCAGGTTTGAAGACATATAATATGGTTCAACTGCTGAAACTAAGGGGGTTGGGCCATGAGCTGTCCTATGACACTACCTGGAAACCATATATAAACTGCTCTTAGGAAGAGAGGAGCAAAAATATAATAAAATATAATAAAAACAATAAATTATCCAGATTTGAGATTTGTCTACCAACATACCACAAGCTGTTTTGGGTCTGCTTAAAACATCTCTAGGAAAACCTCTTTTTCCTTGTTTATGATTTAGGCCCCCGCAAATTCTGCATTCCTACATTTTATTTGATTTTTTTTATATTCTGCCCTTCATTAAGGAATTCTAGGGCAGTGTACAAAATTGGTTAAAACAGCAATCAAAATTGAAACAGAAAACCATAATAAAACGAAGAAGTTTCAATAAGTTTTATATGAAAATCAGCAAATGTTTCATGAAACATGTTTTTAAGAGGCCCTGAAACATCATCAAGGTTGGAGCATGTCATATAGTTGTGGGCGGGGGGGGGGGGGGAGAATTCCAAAGGTGACCCATCAAGTGCACATGTGTAGGTGGTGGAATAACCAAGAGTCATATAGTGACCTCCAGTGTGTGTGTGATATTCCGATAAGCCATCTAGCATATGTATTGAGGAGGGGAATTATTATTAAATCAGAGTATGTTTACCATTTGAAAAAATGAACTGTGCATATCTGTGAAAGGGAAACTTCACAACCTATCGCAGTTGTGAAGCTTTAAGAGCACAGCAGTTCCAACTGCAGAACTATGTACATTATCAGCCCTTTGCAGGCTTTATCTCCACATAATCATAAACACATTAAGGGTGAGAGCAGGGTTGCATCCAGTCGTGCTGCTGACTCCAGTCCCAGCTGACTCCACTCCTAATTTTGATGTGTTGGGAAAATGTGTGTAAAAGTCTGCAGTATACATACAAGCTCTCCCCATGATTTGGAATCCTGCACGATCAAGATTCCAAATCACAGGGAGAGCCTATGTGTGTACACAAAGTCTTTCCATTTCAGATAATCCTTCAATTCAGGGAGGCAAGGGTATGTGGCCAGCAAGGATTTGACAATGTGGGCAATGGGTATGATCGAACTCTTTCCTTCAACACCATGTGTGGGGAACCTGTTTTGGGTCATGGGCACATTTGGCAACCTGAGAAACTGTCCTGGGCACCACCACAAAATGGCTGCCATGGGAGGTATGGCAAAGGACAAGCAAAACATTGCCCAAAAGATTGAATACAAGGCAGAGGTGCAATTTGATCCCCAATGCACTAAACCGCTCCTCTGAACCCACAGTTTCCAACACCAACAGAAACCTATTCCACAGCAATCCCAGTTACCATTAAGAAAATGTATGGATTGGAAAGGGGAAAAAAGTTGGAGTAGGGTACCTTGGTGGGTGCCAAAAAAGATATCTGGGGCACATTGGTGCCCATGGACACCGCATTGTATACCCCGTGTTCTTCACAACTTCATAGAAGATAAGTCATGCAAAGGTTATGGGTTCATCTATTTCAGATGCTGCTTTATGCTTAGGATTCTATTAGGAGTGGGAGTGGGAGCAGGACACAGGCCTGAATGCTCCATCCCCCCACCACATTTCCCTTGTAACAGGTAGATGGTAAATCAGGAGATCCAATTCCTTGTTTATTTGAATGTGGGATCTCCTCAGTTAACTTGACCACAGTGAGTGGAATAAGTGAGAGAACACACAAGCCCCACTCTTACCCTGGGAGAAAAGTAGTGTCTAAAATTAGAGCAGAATAATTTTGGGACAGCATCAGTCTTATGCTTTTTTGAACATCTTTTGCTCACTGGGTTTATGATACCTGAATATGTCTTCCACTTTCTACAACAGAAGCTGTAAAATTGAATTCTGAATCTATCATGTATCCCAAACAATATTTTCATTACATGTAGCCTTTGGTAATAATGCAGAGTATAATTCTGTTTTCCAATGACAGCATTTTTTAACCTAAAGCCAAGTTTCGACTCTTTATGGCTACTGTCTGCTGATATTACAGCTTTGTTCTGGTTCATATAGAAACCTTCAATCTGAGATAAATGATGAGGAAGAACTGGATATTAGTACCTGTTCTGATATTAAATATTGATTGAAAGTGTTGAGAAGAATAGAAAAGTAAAAAGTGTATCAAAAAGAAACCAGCTAGATTTGGTTTGAAAGCATGTAGAAACAATTTCAAGTGGTTTCTTTTTACAGTATACTATAATTAAATATCGAAGTGATGTCTATTTAAGTTTTCATTAACTTCACGGCTCTCTTTTACACATATATTCTACTTTTCCTATTGACACCGCTATTAATACAACATTTATAGGGTTGACTTACAAATTAGCAAAGCTGTTTTTACTGGTACCCAGGAAAACAAAAATAAGACTTGCATTGCTGCTGTGTTAAAGTGGGTATTTATTTTTATACACTATTTGGCTGCTTTAGAATATGTATAACAATGTTTACAACAGATTCAAATAAAACAAATTCAATACAATACCCACTAAATACAAACAAATCTGAGCATGGGTTAGCTCAATTTAAGCAAAGTTAAAGCTGTCACTGGTTTCACAGAAACAGTTAAGTGTGAGCTTACCTATTGCCCATCAAAATTAAACAAACAACAGCTGCATTTGGACAACACAGTAGTCAATGGTGGGTTAATAGTCAACTCCACAGTTGATTATTGAGGGGGTAACTCCCCACATAACATGATTATAATCAACTGTGGTGTTGATTAAGACCAGCGTCGAGTTGACTATTAGTCAACAGTGTGTTTGACTGACACATCCCCTGCCCTCTCTCCCCCTTCAATCCTCCTGCTGGTATCCCATCAGCCATTGTGAGTTCTGCTGGCTGGACTACAGCTGCTGACACCACTTTGATCACTCCTGCCAGGGGACTTTGTAGTTGCCAAAAATAACCAACTGTGTGTGACGAAATATTCAACAGTGCCCGACATATGACACAATAACGAATGGTTCTTCAAATAGCCAACTCTGCATAGTGTTGGTTATTTGCATTGGTTATTCTGGCAGAATAACTAACCTTGGTGTGAAAAAGTCCTGACAGACAACACAATAACCTACACCAATGCATCTGCACAGAGTTGCCCAACAGTCCTTTTTCAGGTCAGAAATTACAACCACAAACTGCTGTGAAGCTTTGCCCCCACCCCTTGGAAAAATTCCAATGGATGCCCATAGGAGTTTGTACAGATGAGGCTACTATACCAGCTGTGCCCATTCATAGAGTTGTCTGATTTAGCCACCTGCCATGTGATATGCTCTATGTGGGGCTGCCTTTGAAAACTGTTCAGAAACTGCAGCTGGCCCAGAATGCTGTTCACCAGGCCCAGTTACAGGAAGAACATGGATCCCTTTTTATAACAGCTTCACTGCCTACTAGTCTGTTTCCATGTACAATTTAAAGTTCCAGGAATGATCTATAAAGTCCTATATGGCCTGAAACCAGGCTACCTTCCCTGAAAGACCATCTTCTCACATATGGAGCTGCCTGGGTTTCCAGTTCTCAAAGACCACCACCATCAGAGGCACATTTGGTAGGGATATGAGAGGGTGCTTTCTGAGTGGTTGCTCCCAGGCTTTGGAATCTTCTTCCAAGGGAGGCTGGATCGGCTCTCTCTGTGCTGTTATTCTGCTGACAGGCAAAGGTATTTTCATTGAAGGAGGACTTTAACATATAAGCTGGTCTCTTTAGCTGGGCGGTAATTCATTCTCTTATTGTTGTGTGTGTTTTTAATTATCTTTTTAATGCATTTGTTGAATATTTGTTTTGGTTCTTGATTATTGTTAGGTGCTAGAGCACCATTTATTCTGTGGAAAGGCAGGGTATAAGTCAAATGAATAAATAAATACACAAGAGGAAATCTGACTGCTTGCAAGGGCATTTACTCCTGTGCATGAGTTCGTAAGATTACAGCCTTTTTCACGTGCATATCTCTGCAATGTTGGCATACCCATGATCTAAAGCCAGGGTTTGTGATGTAAGGATAAAGGTGTCGGATTCCCTTTGGAAATTTACAACTTCGTATGTGGTTTGTCTTTTTAACTGTTAAATAGGAGGAAGGTGACTAGAGTGTCAATAAGCACAAGACCTAGAAAATTGAAGGAAGAATTGGCAGTGTTTGGAAATTAGTTTGGTTATATAAATGCTGAATGACACATGCAGCAATAAAGCAGTCAGACCAAGAAGCATGCACCTCCTAGAAGGATTTGACAATTCCAATAAATGATGATAAATGGTGATGTTGAATAGCAAGTCCCTAAGCTGCCACTGCTTCTTTCAAAGGCATATATTTTAAGAACAATTTTCCCAGGGCTTCATACTTGAAGAGATATTTTGACTGAGTGCCATTCTTTGCATGCCCAGATATATTGATATTACCTTATTAAAAGTTAAAATTGAAATGCTTTCAGCCTTTAAGCAAAATATAACTCCCTGGTGGCTTTTTCCTCCTGATGTAAGTGTGTGCAATACGCTAAGCAAGGAGACTTTGTTCCT
This sequence comes from Elgaria multicarinata webbii, assembly GCF_023053635.1. Classification (NCBI taxonomy): domain Eukaryota; kingdom Metazoa; phylum Chordata; class Lepidosauria; order Squamata; family Anguidae; genus Elgaria; species Elgaria multicarinata. The sequence goes on from NC_086176.1 coordinate 21,882,053, forward strand.
CTTTTTACTGCTATATTATATACAAGTATGGCGATTTTAGGTTCCAACCTGAACATTTGTGTAATTGGTAACGCACGCTAAAGCATTACATTCCAGACTGATAGCTACAAAAGCTTTCGCTCATCAACACTAATGATTTCAGAAGAGAATAAAGTTGACAGGTGTTTTCTCCTCCCTTATATAAAAACAACAACACTTAGATTTATTGCATTTATATCCTGCCTTTCCTCCAAGGAGTTCAAGGCAGCAAGTACATGGTCTCTCCCTCAGCCCCCACTTTTATCCTTATAACAACCTGTAAGGTAGTGACTAGCCCATGGTCACCCTGTGAGGTTTCTGGTTCAGTGGGGTTTGGAACTTGGGTTTCCCCAATTCTAGTCCAACACTAACCACTATACCACACTGGCTCTGTTAAAAAATGAAAGAAAAAGTCTTAGACCTCTTTAGCCATCCCTTATAAACCATAAGAAACGCAATACATGCAGCAATCTATATTGATATTACAAGGCGACACTCTAGTATACTAGTTTTAGCAATGAAACAGCAGCCAGTAAACAGAAGTACTGGCCCAAACTCTGCCAATAAACGCTGGCAAAGCAAATCATGTCCTCCTTGAAGGCAAGGCCTGCCTCTTATTATTTGCTTATTTATATAAGTTAAGTAACTGCTTCTTACTCCTTTTTCTCAGTGCTTTTTGTCCCTAGTATATGCTGATTTCTAAATACTGGAGGAAGACCAAGATTTCTGCTGCACATTCATTGTGTAAATGCAAAAGCAGCCACAAAGAACAAAACTCTGAATGCAATAAAAAAAGCTGATACTTCCATCAACCACTGTTTTAGTATGTATTTTGCATACTTGAAGCTAATGTAACTGAGGCCTTAGCTAGACCAGTGGTTATCCTGGGCTGATACCCGGGATCGCCCCTGTGCATCCAGATGACACACAGGGGATCCCGGGCTCAGAGAGGGATCATCCCTTCCTGACTCCGGGTTGCAGCCCTACACTTTGGGCCCATTTTTTCCCATGGTCTCGGGCTGAGCCCACGACAGCGAGCGTGTGGCCCGGCTCTGCGTGATTACTTTTCCCGGCTCTGCGTGATTACTCACGTGGAGCCAGGAGCTGCGCCCATCAGGGCTAGGGTGGGGGGAGTGGGGAAATAATTAAAAAAAAAAAAAAACCCCAACACCTTTAGTCGCTTCAGCGCTCGTGCGCAGCTTGGCCCTTTAAAAATTTAAAAAATGGCGGGCGCAACATCTCTCTTCTTGAGGCCGTCACCCTTGCGTGTAAACAAGGGGAAGATCTTGTATTATTAACAATGCGAGGTCTCCCCTCCTCTCCCCCAGATTTTCAGTTAGGTCTAGCAAAGGCCTGAGAAGCATCTGGACAGATCCCCAGTCATTAATAGCACAATAAAATCTACTTGGGGAGACAATTCTACTTTTTCAAGGAGTTGAAAAAGGCATCCTCATGTATGGCACATGCACTAAAGCCACTGCCATTGTAATTATGGATGCATCTGAACTTCCCCACAGATTCAGCGATTCCAACTTAACATGTCCTGGTCATGGAGCAGCACTAATGCATTTGCTTTCTCCTATTCTTACAGTTTGCATTTCCAGCATCTGAAAATGGTGCAATGGCGGTATGAATGCTCAGTCTGATGATTTTCAATAGTTCATTCACATCCTTGAAATGTTTCATGAAAATCTCAGAAGAAACTGTGTGCAACATTTCATTTGATGCAGATGTTTTGTGCCCACAGTATTTTAGTGTGCGCACATAATGCCTTTTGAACAAAGTTTGGTCCAGACAAAGGTTGAGCACCACGGTCAAAGAAGGAGGGGGAGGAAGAGGAGGACGTTGGAGTCTCTAACACACTCTTGTCTTGTCTGTGCAATAAACATTCAGCTTCTTCCTCAATTGCCACCACCAACAGCCATTCCAGCAGGCTGCAGCAGAGGGAGATAGGATGGGAAACAGGGCCATTCCACCAGCCCTGCTGAAATACTACTTGTCCCCCACCCCCTCTCTTCCCTTCACATCCATTTTTTTTCTTTTGGTGGCATGTCTTTTTAGATTGTAAGCTTGCACGCAGGGGCTGTCTTGTTTTTATTGGCTGTATATATTCCATTCTAGGAGCCAATATGTTAAATAAATTAATCAAAAATGTGCCCCTTTGTCTTGGCTGGCTTAGAAAGATCACTGTCTTGCCAGTGAAATGGACAAAGTAGAGAGTATCATCAGTTTCAGTTGCTCTCAGTGCTGATCTACACCAAGTAGGATATTCCACTATGAAAGAGGTATATAAAAGGCAGGAGCCACATTATTATTATTATTGTTGTTGTTGTTGTTATTATTATTATTATTATTATTATTATTATTATTATTATTATTTATATAGCGCCATCAACGTTCATGGTGCTGTACAGAACAAAATAAAACAGAATACTGTATATAAAAAGCTTCTGCCTTTTATATACAGCTTTCATACCACTTTCATAGTGCATTATCCTGCTTGGTGAAGATGAGCATTCAGTTTGTTTCTCAAAATGTCATTACTGTCCGCATGTGCCCCTTGAACATAAATAACTCTGAAACTAGCAATTGCTCTGGAAAAATAATCGGGTTGGTAGTTGATAGATGGCTTCTCTTTCTGACTATAGAAGATCAAGCCTGTCAGTTCCCGGTTCCTCAGTTGCAAGCTATCTGCAATCTTAAGAAACTCACTCCAATGTACGTATGTACATAGGATTTCAGCTCTTGCAGAATTTGAAGACCTTCTGGTCAGATCTAAACTAGCCAGTTTGTAAAAGGCAAGATTGCTACCACTCCCTTGATCCAATGTGGCTGTGCATATGCACCCTCTTAAAGAGGAACGGAAGGAAAGCTATCATGGGATCAGTGTAAAGTAAACATGGCTATAAAAAGGAAAAAGGGCCACTTTGTTTCTTCTCTATGTGTAAGCTGAAATTTAAAAAAACCAACCATTTAAATGAGTCCCGGATAAACACTTCAATACAGATGGTTATATGCATTTTAACAATAAAGTGGATGGGGAAAGCATGCAAGCAAATGGAAGGAAGAGAAAGCTGCAGCAAGAGCAAACTGCATTTGCACCAGTTCTGAAATGGTTTATATAGAAATTAGCAATAAACAGTCAGGAGGCAGGCTGAGTGAAATGTTGAATACAGCCATCCTATGGAGAATTTATGAAATGAAATCTATCCATCGCTAATGTCTAGATAAACAGGCATGGCAGTGTTTGTAGTACTTCAAAAACCTACATAGCCTATTCAGCCAAGAGGCAATTGTGGGATGAAACAAATGAATGTGGGCATACACTAAAATCCTACCACTTTTGACTCTTAAGCTATCTCCTGCCCTCAGCCCTGATGTTTTCCAGTAGCTGCTTTGCTGAACTCAGTCTTCATAAACTTGTTCTGTTAAGCAAGAAATATACTCATGAAATATCTGTTGGTACTGGAAGCTAGTGGCTTGAAAACTCTCCTCAATCATGGCCCAAGACCATTTCTCATTCCCTGGAAATGGAAAGGATATCTGAAACAGGCACTTCAAAAAGTCAGGGACCCATCATATCTGATTCTGCACAGACTGAAACTGTGAGAAAATGAAATCTGGAGGAAGGTGGTAAATGGGGATGATCAGGGAGAGTGGAAGAGTAGCCTTCTTGATCAAAGGGAAGGAACAAGGAAAGAAGTGACGTAAGCATCAAAGAGCTTCATCCCACGTACCTGTTTCCCTTGAATTATCCCCTACAGCGCTAAGCTTGCGTTGTTGTTGCTAAATCACACCCTGGGCAGCAGTTCTCCTAAGATCCTTTGCAAAGGGTTTAAGAGGGGAAATGTAAAAAAATCATAAAAAATCAACGGATGACCCAATCTGATTCAAATTTGGTATGCTTAAAGCTCTCCTTAATATCTATTACTGTGCCAATTTTGATGTCTAGCTTTAAAGCTTATGCAGATGTACAGATGTAAGCATTTGTTTACATTTTCTTTAAACATATCAAATCCTACTCCTGCGCCCCAGTGGCTGCTCGGAAAACAGCAAATGATTCACTCAAAAACTACTAGCAAAATACCTAGATTCTTTTCCCTTTATAGCACAATTAAAGCAGGATGCATGGGAGTACTTCACAGTCAAAGCAGATTATAAACTCGAAAACTTCAGAGTACTTCACGATAAAAGCAGATTATAAACTGGAAAACTTCGGAGTCCTTTGCACAGAATTTGCAGTGATTGCACAGTATAACGCTGGTGTGATAAAGCTCTTAGGCTTCTTTTTAGCTCTAGTTAGAGAGAAAAGGAAAGGGAAAAAGAAAAGACCACATGGGCAGCTATTCTGAACTTCTATGGATACAGACAGGAGAATCACTCTGTATCTACTACACCTCTGTGGTAAAACAAGCTCAGGAGGTCTGACACTGGCAATTAGAGTGGCAGCCAGATGAATTTAATACAGGAGTGGCATTTAAATAACTGCACAAGGACAGGGATCCCTTGGCGTTGACAGCTACCCATGCCATTCAAGTAGCACCAATAACAAAGTCAGTTTCTCTTCAGTCTCAGGAGCCTTTCATAGGATGTTGCCCTGGAGCCAGTTTTCATCATGATGTTGTCTAAGTAATCTGAAAATCTTGTGTGCAAATCATGTGCTCTTATAACCACAGTTGCCATTCTCACTGTGAGAATTCTCTTGGAAAATGCCCTTTAAGCAGTTGGGGGAACCATAGGAACCATCACTCTGTGCTGTGTGTGAATGCCAACTAGGCACACATCTAATTAGGAAGCCTATTAAATATAAATATATTTGCAACCAGGAGAGCACTAATCCTCAGAATGGTTTTTTGTTACGACTTCATATTCATGCATTTCTAAGGTCATTAAATAACCAGAAATTCCCATCCAGGAAAAAAATGACTAAGGGTTCCTTCCCTTCACTCTTCATTATATAATGCTCCCCTACAATCACCATATGTTGATGTTCATAGGCTCTAAGCAGTAATAAACATCATTCAGTCTCATTTGCATGCTAGAGGGAGAGGATGCAATATAGACAAGCACTATGTACAGTGTATCCACCCAGTGGAGGGCAGAACTACATATTCTGTGTAATTCCACAGTTCTTTTTTAATAATAATAATAATTTATTTATTTGTTTATGTATTTGTTACTCGCCTCTCCCTCTGGATCGAGGCGGGGTACAACACAAATAAAAACATCATAAAATACATACAACTAATTCAAACGTTTAAAACCAGTGCATCATTAAAAGCAGCACACCATTTAAAAAAGGCATCTTTTTTCAATTGTGATTGTTTTCTTTTATAAAACAAAGCCACTGATACTGCAAAGGGGAAGACTGATGCAGGAAGAGAGGGTTTTTTGATGCTTTCATGATGCTTTCCTGCTGAAAATCACCCTCCAGCTAATTTTAACCCCACAGGTACCCATACGTCTAAATCCCAGAATAAGTGTGGATGCAATCTGAAGTTTACTTAGTGGTGAAAGAAATGAATGAACTCTTCATATATTCCTCTTCTGTGCAACTTTTTAAAAAAAATGTACACTTTTTTTTCTTTTTGGGATATGAACAGCATCATGAACTTCAGAAAAGTAAGGATTTCAATGCTAACTGTGTTCCAGTTTATGTTTAGGTTCATAAAATGTGAATCTAGGGAGTTTGCATTGAAATGGAGCTGAATTAATTTCTCACACATCCTTAGGCAAGACGTGGGATAAGGCACAGATCATGTACAGACACACATAAACAATCACCCCAGAACAGCTGAGGCAGACATATCCTTCATTATACCAAAATAATACAAAAAGTAGAGAACTCTTTGTAACTGTGAGAACATTTCAACCGAGGAAATTACTTGTATATACTGAAAATCCCTAACTTGAGGGGGGAGATAGAATAGGAAGAATAAGATGTGCATAAACAAGGAGAGATAGATAGACAAGAGTCATGCGCTTTAGGGATTAGTAATGACCTAGTTCAAACAGAGTGATGAGATCAATATACAACTCTCTATTCGAAATTCCATGTAAAGTGTTGCTCAAACGTTAGACAGATTATCAGAAGAACCCTTGGGAGCTCTAAAGAAAAAGATTCTTATTTTCCAAATTTAAAAATCCACAGTCATGCTTTTGTCTCTTCATAAGCAATGCTTCTTGATTTTAAATTAATGTTAGGAAAAACAAACAATGGTGCCCTGCAGTTTAAAATGGTATTATCCTGCCGACATACACTAAACACACCCATTCACTTCTCTGGCACTGACCGTTCCCCCCCTCCCCACCAAAAAAAGTTCACCTTTTAAAAACGTACACAGTACTGATGATGTCACCAAAAATGTGTTATCACCTCTTTTCGTATACAAGTTTTGTCTAGCTCATAATGCTCATCTGTATTATGAATCAAGCACCATTTACCTGAGAGTTCAACTCAAGCTTGGGCCCTTTCTACACCTAAGGATTATCCCAGGAAAATGGAGGGAACATCCCTGCCTGCTCCCAGGATCCCCTGTGTGTCATTTGGATACACAGGGAAGATCCTGGGACTATCCCAGTATAAATGGCTGGTGTAGACATGCCCTTGGATAGTTAGATGAGATTATTTGCAGACACAGTAGGCGTTCAGCAGACCAGGCACCCAAAGCCAGCTGCTCTGTTACCCCATGCACAGAAGTTCTTTCTTGCTAACCCTTTAACTCTTTATGAATCTTTCATTGATTGCTTCATCAAATAATCTTATCCCATAAAGCAATTGCTGATCTTGCAAACATTTTATCCAGTAGCACCCAGATCTAAAATCTGATGTAAACCCTTCCCTAGGACCCTGGTGTACTGCTAAGGGGTGGATCCAGGGCAAATAGCAACCATGTAGGGGAGAATCTAGATTGAAACAACAGTGAAAGGCGAGGGAGATTTAACCCTTTCCATTACTAAAAATTGTGCTGTTGGAGCTGTTATTCGCCCCATTACTGAGAACTCTGGGCAGAGCCTGGTTTTCCCCAGTACGATGGCTCTACATTGAGTTGGAGAGCAGGAAACAGTGGTAACACAGGTTTCTGTCTTGGGCTAGTATTATTCAACATTTTTATTAATGACCTAGAAGATGAGATTGATAGGTTACTTATCAAATTTCGGATGACACAAAACTGGAGGGTCTGGCCAACACCCATGATAATAGAATGAGACTGCAATCAGATTTGGACAGGTTGGAAGTCTGGGCTGAAATGACAAAGATGTCCTTTAACAGGGAGAAATATAAGGTATGACACTTAAGGAGGGAAAATGTAGTAGGGTACACATACAAGATAGGGGATTCATGGCTTGGAAGCAGTACATTGGAGAAGGATTTTTGTTTGGTCATTGACAGCAAGCTGAACTTGAGTCAGCAGTGCAGGACAGCTGCTAGAAGAGCTAATGCAGTTCTGGGCTGCATTAGAAGAAGCATTGTATCACAGATGCGTGAAGTCCTTATTCCTCTCTATTCTGCACTAGTGAGACCACACCTGGAGTATTGTGTACGATTCTAGGCACCACATTTCCAGAATGACAGTTTAGATCAGGTTCAGAGGAGGGCAACAAAGGTGATACAGGGGCTTGAGGACATGCTCTGTGAGGACAGGTTGAAGGAACTTTGAATGTTCAGTCTGGAGAAAAGAAGATTGATAGGAGAGATGTTAGAAGCATTCAGGTATGTAAAAGGGTGCCACAGGGAAGATGGTCAAGAACTATTTTCCATTGCCACAGAAATTAGGACACTAAATAATGGGTATAAATTACAGCTACCTAGATTTTGATTAAATATAAAGAAAAACTACCTGACAGTAAAATCTGTACAACAGTGGAACAGGGCCTTGCTGGCCTTAGCACGCCTTCCGACCCGGTTTCCCTGCTGTGCGTCCACATGACACACAGAAGAATCCGGCGGCAGGCCGCGCTGAGGCCTGGTCTAACGCGCCATAAGCAAATTCGCTTATGGCGCGCCTTTTCCCCAGCTCCGGCCTCAGGCCGGAGCTGGGGAACGTCTAGGGACTTCTGCGGCTTTTCGCGGCTACTCGCTTACTCACGAGTAGCCGCGAAAAGCCGCGGACCTGCCTGGCACAGTGTTCATACGAGCGCTGTGCCCATCGGCCGGGGGGGGGGGGGAGAGAGGAGGGGGAAGGATGGCAGGGTGGGTGGCACGGGGGCAGGGCAGGTGCGATCGTGCCGCTCGCCGCCCGAGCAAGCAGGCGAGCGGCGCTTGCCCGGGCAATGCCGCCCCATGCCAGGCATTGCCCGGGCAAGCGCCGCTCGCCTGCTTGCTTGGGCGGCGAGCGGCACGATCGCACCCGCCCTGCCCCCGTGCCACCCACCCTGCCATCCTTCCCCCCCCCCGTTAAAAAAACCCCCACTTACCTTCTCCGGCTTCAGGCTGCACCCGGCCCCTTTAACAACAACAACAACAAAAATGGCGGACGCCGCAGGGACTCGACGTCCCTGCGCGTCGTACGTGTGGAAGCCTGGGGGAGGCGCGCTAACGTTAGCACGCCTCGGCCCCACCTCCCTGCCGGCGTAAGCCGGCAGGTCTAGCAAAGCCCACAGTCTACCTATGGAAGTTGTGTGTTCTCCATCTCTGGAGGTTTTTTAAGAAGAGACTGAACAGCACCTCACATGGATAGTTTAATTGGATTTCCTGAACTTTGCAGAGGATTGGACTAGGTGATCTTTGTGGTCTCTTCCAACTCCACAATTCTATGCTTCTATGCTTTCATGGTATCTATCGTTTCAACCATTTTTGCTCTCAGGTATTCCTAGCTCAGTACTGCATACTCTGAAGTAAAGTGCAAAGGTGCTTTACAAGCTTTCATATATTCTGCTCGTGGCTCCCATGGTCTTGGACAATTATCTTTCTGACTCCTCCTATTAGAGATCCCTTTTATAAACTAGAGATGTCAGGGACTGAACCCGGAGCTTTCCACATATGCTGTGAATGCTCTAGGGTTGAACTTATTCAAACTCTGAGGTTAAAAAAGGCTTCTTTCTTTCTTTTGTTGTTTATTTCTCTTTCATACTATCCGATAAAGCATTCTTGCTACTCAGCTTACAAAATCAAAATACATTTCCTAAAATAAGCAATGTATCAGTCTAAAAATGACCTAAAGTTATCATACAAAACTGACTTGTAATTTTTTCAGTAATTCCTCAAAAGAAAGATTACCTCCTGAAGGCCAGGAGGTTTGGCCTGAAATGTATCGGTAAAGGCAGGTAGTCCCAAGACTTAAAGGCTAACTCTACAAAGGCCCTACTGAAAATGCCATACAGAAAACAGGTAAGGTCTTAGATCAACCTTCCCCAACCTAGGGCTTGTCTATACAGCTTCTTTACACTGTTGTAAATGAGCAGATTCATGTTTTAGGACACATGACGCAGCTGTCTATTTGCCACAGCGCCGGGTTTTTAATGTGATAATGCACATATTCATATTTGCAATTAGATCAACATCCAAGTTTGCACCACATTAGAGTTATGTGTCCTTGGGAGAGTTAAATCACATTTTGACATCTGGGCGTAACTTTGAGGGCAGGACAAAGTGATTGGCCGATTTCCTGCCTTCCCACCTATCGCGTCCTTTGGCTGCCTCATTCCTTCCCGCCGTTTTCATGTCCAGAGATAGAGCTTTTAAAATTAAAACAAAGAGGGGGGAATGGGCAGCAAGAGAGAGGAGACATGTTCTCACATCCTCTGCTGCCTCGTTCCTTTAAGCCCACAGTTTTCCTCTTCTATGAATCTGCAGAGCTCCGCAGATGAAATTTATAGCTTTGCATCATATGTGCAATAATACACATGTGCACATTACTAACTATACTACAAAAAAAAAAAAAAAACAGGAGATAAATCGCTGTTGCTTCTGCAGTATGACACTCTTTACCTCAATTTGAATCAATGAAAATTTGGGTTAAATTCAATGAGGAGCAATCCCGTTGTTGTATAGACATGGGCCACGTGTCCTACAGATGTTTTGACTACAACTTCCATAATTTCTGACTACTGGTTATTTTATTTCTTACATTTCTGTCCCATCTTTTTCCCTCCTTAAGGAACCCAAGGTGGCTCTCATAATTCTCCTTCTCTCCCTTTTGTCCTCACAACAACTGCCCTGTGAGGTAGGTTGGGCTGAGAGTCTGTGACTGACCCAAAGTCACCCAAAAGGCTTCCAAGGCTGAATGGAGACTAGAACCTAAATCTCCCAACTCCCAGGCCAGCACTCTAGCCACTGCATTATACTAGTGTATGCTGGCTGGGGCTGATGGTCATTGTAATCCAAAACATCAGGAGGGCAACAGGTTGGGAAAGGCTACCTTAGATCCATGCAAGAGATTGCAGCATGTATATAATAGATTCCGTCCTAATAAAGATATGAAGAATAATTTTAATAAGAGAAAGTTTTTTCTTACCACTAACCCAATCTACTAGGGAAAAAACCTCCCTTCAGCCAAGTAACAAAGCACATGCCCTGTCACCCTGGCATCTGCCATCCAGAAGATTGCATCTATAATCTTCAGTTGCCCACCCCCTCAATCCCCACAGGGCTAACTGTGGGGAAGAAGGAGGAGCTGTTGGTCTGCCCCTCCATTGGGAGATGAGAGGAGGGAGCAGGGCCTTCCCACCAGCCCTGCTAAACAGTCTCATTAATTTCTTTTTATTTTCTCCCTCTTCCCTCCCCATCCCCTTGTCCTTGTGTGTCATCTCTTTTTAAGAATGTAAGCCTGAGGGCAGGGACTGTCTTCCTTGCTGATCAATTGTAAGCCTCTCCAGCAGCCTTTTTGGCTGAGGTGCAGGATAAAAATCCATAAGGACTGCAGGAAGACCTCACATGGAATACTGGAGAGACAGCAACAACCAGAGCAGATAATACTGGGCTAAATAGAGCAATATTCTTGACCTAGTATGAGACAGTGGCCTGGTTCAGACAACACGCTAAATCATGTTGCTTGACCACAAAATGGTTAACGGAATTCATTGACCTTAATGCATCCCATTAACAATTTTGTGGTTAAGCAGCATGGTTTAGCGTGTTGTCTGAACCAGGCCAGTTTCATATGTATATAACAATAGGATACTCTTTGAACACCCTCATTTAGCTTCCCCTGCAGTCTTTTAATTAACAAAACTAGAACATGGTTAATTGTTGTTGCTGCTTACATTCAGATTTTCAACACAATTTTACATTTTAAAAGCCTCTCTTCCAGCAAAACAAATGCATTGAATACTTTCCCAAAAAGACTTATGCAAAAGTGTGTTTAATAATAAAAAAAATCTAGTCAACGTTTTAATGGTTGAGTACTCTGTAATTGCAAAACAAACCACAAATAATTACCTGTCTGCCAACCTCAGCACTGTTTTCTGTAATTTTTCCTTTTTTCAAAAATCGTCACCCATACTGTTGGATAAAAATTAAGAACTATCGTAGAATCAAGGGGGACATACCCTAGATAATTTAATCCAGACTAGTTAACCCTTGGCACACTTGAACTATCAGAATGGTTTGGAAATGGTAAAATAATGGATTGTGTGTAATGGTGCAGTGGACTGTAGCAATTTTGGATCTTCAGTTTCTGCAAAAAAAGAATGAATGGGCACAAATCTTGCATTGAAAATAGCAATACGGAGACACCACCTGCTGAATATTTCAGTCTCTCAGAACATTTCATGCTGCCCTTTAAAATCACTAACATTAATACCCATTTGCCCTTTCCCGCCCTCAAACACCATTCTCTTCTGCCTACCCTTTATGCAGGCTCCTATTTTTTAGTTCACTGCCTGCTTTCTTTCCTTCATTTGTCCTGATTCTGAGTTTCTTCTGCCTAAAATGTCTTCTGTGAGGTGTTGGGAGGTCTTGACATGAAGACTCGGGTGACAGGGATCTTAATTCCTGAGTCTCCTTTGCAGTTGCAGGCAGAATGAGTCTCTGGCCTCTGCTGCCATGCAGTACCATTGTTGCAGATGACTGTAGTAGTAGTAGTAAGGTCTTATCTGACCCTATAAAACTTGGGTCCCCAACACAGCGCCTACAGGGACCTCCAACGGTACCCATGAAACTCTCCCCTTCCTGCCCCCTTCAAAAAAAATATTTTAAGAAACCCCTTGGGAAATGTTACGGCAGGCTTCTTTCTCTACCTTTCTATCCTTTATCCTTGCTCTTTCCTTCCCATCTTTTGTAAACCGCCCAGAGAGCTTCAGCTCTGGGGCGGCATATAAATGTAATAAATGTAATAAATAAATCTTTTTGCCTTGCTATTTCCCCCTCCTCTTTAGCTCACTGTTTCTCCCATCCTAGCCTCTAGCCTTGCTTTCTCCACCCCTTTCCCTTGCTGTTTCCCACCCATCTCCTGCATTCCCAGCTTCTACCATCACTACTTCTCTCCCCATCTCTTCACCTTACTGTGGCCATAGCTAGATGGGGCGATATCCCGGGGATCACCCCAGGATCATCCCTGGGCGTCCACATGATGCACAGGGGGTCTCGGAAGCAGGGAGGGATGATCCCTCCCTTGCCCCAGAATATCACCCTACCCTTCTAGCCTGCTTTTTCTGCGGTTTCGGGATGATCCCGAGACCGTGGAATGTGTGGGCGGGCATCCCGGCTCCTCGTGACTAATCGCGAGGTGCTGGGCGCCGGGCACAGAGCTCCTCAGGAGCTCTGTGCCCATTGGGAGTGCGGTGGGGGGGAGAGTGGGGTGTTATTTTTTTAAAAAAAAACCTCACCGTTTGCACCCGTGCAATCCATCCCCCCTTTAAAAAACAAATAAATGGTGGCCACGATGTCGCACGCTGCGTGTAAACCAGAGCGATGATCTCTCGATCATAAAATCACGAGATCACTTCCCTCTGACCCTCTCATCTAGCTGAGAGCTGTGTCTTCCTGCTCCCAGTCCTCTAGCCTTGCTCTTTCTCTCCCCTCTACCCTTTTGCCTTGCTATTTCCCCCTCCTTGCTAGCCACTAGCTCCACCATTTCTCACCCCCACCCCCTTTAGCTCATGTTTGACTACCCAGGCGCTACTGCAGCCATTCTGTGAGTAGCCACATCTTCCATGTGAATCGTTTTGTGGTGTGCCAATAGGTCCAAAAAGGTAGGGGACCCCTGCTATAAAGGCTTGGCTCCTCAGTCTTACCAGCTTGTCATTCAGATGCAACTTGAGCTGCTTACTTCTAGTTCTGACATTTGTGTTGCTCTGCCTTTGTGTGTGACATCAGTGCAGTTCAATCGATCACTGCAGATAGCTTCACCGCCCACACCCCTTAGCACATTATTGTGCTAATAATAGGCTTGTACTGCCCTGGCTGCTTCTCTACCAACTGTCAAGCCTGATCCCAACATGCACATTCATCACTTGATAGTGAATTACATGTGTAAATAAGTATCACAGATTAAACACCCTAGACATCTCTCTCTTATCATCTTGATTTCTTTAGGATGCTTGGAAATATATGCTGGGGGTGGTTGTTGTTGAGAAGAACCAACTGTGGTTTGATACTGTATTCTCTGTGAGTAACTGCAAGCCATATACTATTAAGGGCACTACAAGTAGGAGTTTCAGCTCACGCAAACACAGTCCCAGTTTCTTCACTTCCTTGTGACAAGTTTACAAATTTATACTGTCAATCAAAACTATAGATATGTTAAAACTAAGGCATTTAGCCATTTCAAAATTATTTTATATTCATACCCCTCTTTTCAGCCCCCAAAAGCCACCCCCTAAGGCTGCTACCACTTCAAATGCTCTGCAGCCTGATCCTAATTATGCTTACTTAAAGCCCGATCACATCTAGTCAAATGCGCGGCTTCTTCTGTCGCGGCTCCCACGTCGCTTCCTGAAAACAGGAAGTAATTAGCCCCATTCAATCCATCAGGAGAGAGCAGCAACCGGACTTTCTCTGGGATTTTTTTGTGGTGCAACAAAGACCAAAAGGGGCGGAAGACGCACGAGAGGCAGACGACATCATGTGAGTAATTCGCAAGAGCTCAGTAACAAGTGTGCAGTAAAATGCTCGTCGGATGGAGCTTTTAGATGTAAGTCCTACTGAGTCCAATGGAACTTACTTCTTGTTAAATACCGTTAGGCTCTACAGTCTAGAAGTTTGATCCACATACATTTACTCAAAAGTAAGCCCTGCTTACTTCCACAGAAATATGTCTTGAGATACAAATATATTCAGCTGATACTGAAATGCCAATTTTAGAAACATGGTATAGGTTTTTCAAGCATGTGTAAATCATCTCTCTGTGGAACACCACCTTCCCTCCAAGTACACATCACAGAATTTCACAAAGGCTTGAATACTAGAATAAAATCAGTTCTTGGGTATGAAGCGTTCCTTAGAATTTACATCCAGAGAAGTCAGAGACACCAATTTGTACAAAGAATTATACCTTGAAGCATCAGCCATTCCCATTCCATACCAAAGAAAGCAAACAGCAGCCATCAACAAGATGCCAGCATTTAAAAGCCCTGTAAGATCTTAATATCATTTACATAGCACCTTTTAATTCGCAAATAGCTTTGCTGTCTATACTGGATTCACCCTTACAATAACCCTGTGCTGGGTGCTCCCATTTTACAGATAAGAACTTGCAACAAGATCCTAACCATGTTTACTTGGAAGGAAGTCTCACTGAGTTAAATAAAGCTTATTCCTAGGAAAGTGTGCATAGGATTGCAGGCCAGGTTTGTGCAGAAGTTTGCACCATTAAACCCAGTAGTATTTACTTCTGAGAAAACATCCATAATATTGAGTTGCTTGCCTGGGGTTGTAATCTTATGCACGCTTACCTGGGAATAAACATCACTGAACACAGTGGGACTGACTTCTGACTAAGCATGCATAGGAGTACACAGTACAGTATTTAAAGTTAAACATCTGTCACATCTACCTGGTTTGTAAGCAACAAAGTCACCCTTGCACAGGCTGCAAAGATTCCCAGTCCACATTTCAATACGCATTCCAACCATTCTGTGAATATTAGGACACCCAATATTTTATGAGCTGGAATAAAAGTATTGCTGTAAGTCAGATCTCCACAATTTGTGACCACCAAGCCACGCACAGCCCACCAGTTAGATATAGTGGTCAACTAGTGGCACTTGCACATTAACCTGCCTGATTTTGCTGTCTGGGACAGTGAAAACAGAAGGTTGCTGGTAGACCACAATGCTGGGCTGCATTAATATTTGTAAATCAAAAGTCTGATTCCATTACGCTGCAGCAGGGCAGAGAAAGAAAGAATGGCTACTATTAGCCCTGCTGATAAGCCAGCTTCATCAAACTCTGCCTCTCCCCCAACAGCCATCCCATCAGTCTTTAGCAGAGGGAAAGACATCAGCTCTGTGGAGAGACCAGCCATTTTTGGCCCCTTCTTTCTTTCTAACTTGTTTCCATTCCAGCTGGCTGTAATAAGAACAACAACAATTTCCAGCTGTGTTACACCCATTACAGCATTGCATCTGCATTACAGCTGGTTGTTATATGAACCATAGGACATTAAGAATTGGTGCCCGAGGTTTCTTGTTTTCCTTTTTCCATCCCCAAACCCTTTTCAATTGTAAGCCTGAAGGCAGGGACAGTCTTATTTTTATTGATCTGCAAGCCTCTCTTGGAAACTTTCTAGCTGAAGAGTGAGATAAATATGCTATAAATAAATAAATATTTGTGAAAGTCTGCTACAAACCCACAAAACAAGAGGTATCAAAAGTAATATACTTCTCCAATTCAATACAAAATTAGACATCAACATCTCCACAGAAGGGTGAAAGGCATTCATGCTGCAGTTATCTGGATTTTGTTTATTAAAAAGAAGCACTACAAAACTATATTTGGAGTGATGCCATTTGGAGAAAAAAGGTACACTGGGGTGAAAAGGTATCTCAGTCTTGCTTGCTTACTCTTTCGTTTCTGCTCTCAGGAAGCCATGGCTGTACATGAATTACTCAAGATCATAAAGAAGACTGTGAAGTTTTAATTAGGGCTGGATGATCTGCCTTTGGTTTGGTTTTTTGGGGGAAAAGATTTTTGATTTGTTTGTTTGCTTTCCTTGAGAATATTTGAAAAAACATCAACTTTTCCCCCTTGGGAAGCTTGGAGAGGAGGGCAGAACAAATGGGTGAAGTGCATGTGTCCCTGGGCATGTCTATACAGCTTCTTTACCCCGACCTAAATACCCCATTCGCCACAGCGCCGGTTCTTTACTGCGATAATGCGCATATTCGCATTTGCGATTTACCGCGATTTTGGGGTCAACGTCCGACTTTGCACCACATTGTCGTTATGTGTCCTTGGGGGAGTTAAACCACATTTTGACATGTGGGCGTTACTTTCAGGGCAGGACAAAGTAATTGGCTGATTCCCCACCTTCCCACCTATCACATCCTCTGGCTCCCTCGTTCCTTCCCGCTGTTTTCATGTCCGAAGATGGAGCTTTTAAAATGAAAAAAAGAGGAGGGAACAGGCAGCGAGAGGGAGGAGACAGTCCCCTGCTCGCATCCTCGCCTGTTCTCTCATTCCTTTAAGATGTTCCACTGATAACTGCACTACAAAAAATAATAATTCAGGAGACAAATCGCTGTTGTTGCTGCAGTGTGACGCTCTTTACTTAGATTTGAATCAACAAAAATTCGGTTTTATATTAAATGAGGAGCAATCCCATTGTCGTATAGACGGGGGCCCTGCCAGTTTCCCTATACCCTTCCTGGGCAAAAGTAGAATTTAGACAAGGAAGGCTTATCAAGCAGTTGGAAGGCTTTTCAGTGTCTCCTTTACTGGAAATGACATTCCAGACCATTCTCAGGAGTATCGCTTCCTCTAGGCGGAGAATGGGATGTGTAGCTTTCTCTATTGATCAAACTGAGGGGCTGTCTTCATGGTGTCGAGTTGGCGCCACTCCACCACCAAACCCTACAGTATCGCTGCTGTGGGGTGGCATCACGTTATTTACATGAAGGGAGGTAGCGCTCCCTGGCGCAGCGCCCAAGCAAGGACAGATGGGGAAGTGTTGCGCTGACCTTGCTCATTCAGGAAATGTCAGGTAAGTCCTCAATTTTTCTGCTGGGAGTCTTTGGCTCTTTAACTTGGCATGGCTCTGAGTCCGCAGCTGTGTCATATAACCAATGCAGCACAGATTTGGAGCCACCCAGGGCAAAGATGACGTTAAGAGAGCCCCTGAATCAGAATGTATTTATTTATTTATTTAAATTTATATACCGCCCCATAGCCGAAGCGCTCTGGGCAGTTTACAAAAGTTAAAAACAGTGAACATTAAAAAGTATACAAAATTTAAAACCATCAAAAGCATAAAAACAACAGTATAAAACAATAGTATCCATTTAAACAACAACAGTTCTGACAGCCATTAAAAACAAACAAACTTAGCATGTGCTGTTAAATGCTGTTAAATGCCTGGGAGAAGAGAAAAGTCTTGACCTGGCACTGAAAAGATAACAATGTTGGCGCCAGGCAAGCCTCATCGGGGAGATCATTCCATAATTGGGGGGGGGGCACCACTGAAAAGGCCCTCTCCCTTGTTGCCATCCTCCGAGCATCCCTCAGAGTAGGCACTCGGAGGAGGACCTTAGATGTTGAGCGCAGTGTACGGGTAGGTTCATGTCGGGAGAGGCGTTCCGTCAGGTATTGCGGTCCTAAGCCATGTAAGGCTTTATAGGTTAAAACCAACACCCCGAACTGGGCTCGGAAACGTATAAGCAGCCAATGCAAATCGGTGTTATATGTTCGAAACTTCTGGTTCCAGTTATCAATCTGCCTGCTGCATTTTGCACAAGCTGCAGCCTCCAAACTCTTCAAAGGCTGCCTCACATAGAGGGCATTGTAGTAGTCAGAGGAAACGAAAAAGTCCCGGGGCTAGCCCTGGCATTCAACAAAATGAGGAGGGGACAGGTGAAGGGAGAAACTGGTGCTTGAATTTTGCAGCAAGCCTTTTAAAATGTTAGCTGTAATTGGGGGAAGGCGAAGATGCGCCATTTGAGCTCTGCAACAGGAAGCAGTGGCCTAATCTACACCAAGCAGGATATTAAGATTAAGATTAATTTTAAAAGTTACTATGCCCTTCAATTGAAACAGACAAGAATTCTGGTTTTCTCTCTACCATATAATATACGTTATGGTTCATGTTACAACAAATATATAAAAGGCAGGAGCCGCACTACTGTTTTATAGCAGTATTGAAGTGCACTGGCAATTGTTGGGGCCCATTGGCACATACCTCATGCTGCTTTCATAGTGCAATATCCTGCTTGGTGTAGATTAGGCCAGTATCTCTTGGGTTGGCACTGAAACATTCTATGTTCTTGGGTCAACATTTCTTGTTCGGCACTGTAATTTCCAGGTTAGGGAAGGTAAAAAAAGTCCCCTCCTGTCTCTAAAAAGACCCCTTTGCCACAAACTACACCCTTCTGCTTCTCAAAGGTAAGGCTATTGTAGTTTTACACTTTTTAAATTGACAGGGAGGGCTGGCTAGTGGCAAGGAGGGCTGGCTAGAGGCAGGGACAAACAAACCCTGGCAAGGCTCCCTGCCGTAGTAGTGAGTTCACTCGAATCTCTAGTTTTAGTTAAGAGAGAATAAAGGTGCTCACATCTCCAAGAATGAGACGGGAGATATTTTCCTAACCCTTCATGCAATGTCTGAAGTTAAATAGATTACTCTGCCACTTCAAAGGGATTTCTCAGATCAATACCTTCCCTACAGCAATCAGGAGGGGTTATTCTGCATTAGTAATACAAATATTGAGATAACCAAAAAAAGGCTCATAGATACCAAGCCCAACGGAGCCACTTGAGAGAATTATACAACCTTCCTTCAGCCATCATCTCTCTTGTGCATTGTAAGCAACAAAGCCTGTATTGGAAGTCTGTAGACACAAAGCAATAAAAACAAATAGAAAAGTTCTAGCTGCAAACAGAACAAGAATGTCCACTTTTCTGCAGACTGGGGGCATGGGATTGAAGATGCTTAATTTTTAATGGCTTTTATTTTGTCTTTTAGATATTTTGTACTTTCGGATTTCAAATGATGTATTTATGCTCACTTGCAATCCTGTTAACCTTGTAAAAGGACTCAATATAAACAGTCAAAATTATCATGATTTCAATTTCCTTCTTTGAAGGAAGTAAACCATAACACCAAAATAAAGCACAGGCTTCAACTATGGAGTATCTTGCAACAAGGATTGTCAGAAATGACAGCTAAGGGTTACACTTTGTAGGGTCAGAACTCTTGCAACAAAAGCTGATAGAATAGAAGGAAATTCCCTCTCTGTCACCATAACGTTGATGCTTGTACTTCCCTGGAGCATCACATGGGAAGGCAGGCAGGCAGGCAGGCTGGCCAGGCAATAGATCTCAAGCTTTCTGTAAGAATACTCAAATGTGAATGCAACAGGGAATGGAGAGAAGGGTGTACCATGGTTCCTGAGCCCCAGCAAATGGATCATGGCTACCTAGGCTATGTGCGCTGCTGAACACTGTCCCCCCCACTGTCCTGATGGAGCTCCCTCCCTCCTATATTGCACTCTGCTTCCTCTATCTCTCTTAATGCCATTGTCTGATCAGCTATCACAGCCAGCCTGTGTGCTACTCTTACTTGCACTCCCCAAGCAGTCTGGTCCTGGGCTTGCAGGCCCAATGTGACATCACAGCTACTCTGGCTGCTTTTGGTTCTGCAGCTGTGATGTCATGGTTTACTTAAGACCTAGAACTAGAATGTGGAATCCAGATACCAACAGTCCAACTGTAATTTTAGCTAAGTTGAAGACAGCAAAATTGCAATCTTATATAGCACATACCTGGGAATAAGTACCCAGGAGTAAGACCTACTGAACTCAATGGGCCCAATGTGACATCGTAGCTACTCTGGCTGCCTTTGGTTCTGCAGCTGTGATGTCATGGTTTATTTAAGACCTGATTACTTAGGACTGGAACGTGGAATCCAGATATTAACAGTCCAGCTGTAATTTTAGCTAAGTTGAAGAGAGTAAAGCTGCAATCTTATACAGCATGTACCTGGGAGTAAGACCCACTGAACTCAATGGGGTTTATTTTCTGAGTAGACATATATAGGATTTCACTCTAAATGTTGCATTCATTCTCTGTGCTTCTGAATAACATCTTGATGATTAAGATTAATTTTAAAAGTTACTATGCCCTTCAATTGAAACAGACAAGAATTCTGGTTTTCTCTCTACCATATAATATACGTTATGGTTCATGTTACAACAAATATCAGAAATTTGCTGAATGATGACATTTACTAGTATACATTGTAATATTTGAACATCCTCAAGAGGAAATATTACAATTTTTTTCTTGGAACATGTGTCAACCTTTACCACGTTTCCAACATTTACTGCAACATACTTCACACACATTTATAAATTGGCACCTTTTGTGCTCTTACAATACCATGGGCTGGAAATTGGAACTAATGAATTAAAATATCATTTGAATGTACATAATTTGGACTTCCAAAGGTTGTTCAATATTCTAAACATATCTACTGAATTTGCACATCAAAATCCTTCCCCACGCCCCCAGAACACTACCAGAAGTATCTATCCCCTTTGGATGACTTTTACTATTTCAATTTAAAAACAACATGCATCTACAGGTGTGTATTTTAAAAACATTTCTGGTTTTGCACCTAATTACTTAGGGTGACCATTTATGAAAAGGAGGACAGGGCTCCTGTATCTTTAACAGTTGCATAGAAAAGGGAATTTCAGCAGGTGTCATTTGTATATATGGAGAACCTGATGAAATTCTGTCTTCATCACAACAGTTAAAAGTGCAAGAGCTATACTAGAGAGACCAGATTTAAAAGAGGGCAGGGCACCTGCAGCTTTAACTGTTGTGATCAAGAGGAAATTTCACCAGGACCCCCATATATACAAATGACACCTGCTGAAATTTCCTTCCCAATACAGCTGTTAAAGATACAGGAGCCCTGTCCTCCTTTTCATATGGCCACCCTAACCTAGTTACCTAGGCAAAACCAACAAAAAAACAAATTGGCACTTTTGATAAGTTTTAGGTGCCCTTAAATATGACAACCTGGCAAGCCCTTTTAAAGTATGCGTCTATCAGGGTAATATCAAATACCTAGTTTTTATCTGGCAAGCTCTTCATTTTGTGACAAGGCACCACTCTTCCTATTTAATCATTCTTTTGGAAAATATCAATCAATTTGAGAGAGCCTCATGTGTCAGCTCCACTGATTCACTAACTTTGTCAAAGCCATTTCATGCCTCTGCAAAAAATACTCCCTCTGACCTGTCTTTGTTGCATGTGTCTTTTAATAGAACTGTTATAAAAGAAAAGCTCAGACAAAAGATTTCACTGCCTCACCGGAGGAAGGTGAGCAAGATAAGTAAGTGATAACTTCCACTAACCTTAAAAACAATTCTGCTAACTGTCAGTAGAAAAGGTTCTATCGTTTTCTAACTTATCATCTGAATATTTTGCAGATATCATGTTTGCCAAAGTGGTAAAATGTAAGTCTTTAAAGAACAATTTAACTCACTGAGCCAGACATTCGGGAAAAAGAAAAAGAGAATAATGTTCATCAGCATGCTACTGGTTAACTTTAAATTTGTACGAGTACCTTCATCTGGCTAATAAAACCTAATGTTGTTTTTACCTTTATATTGAATGTAGACAGCAGTTGACCTTTAGACTACAGTGTTTCACTGAAATACACACACACACCACATTGAACTCAATGGGGTCTGAGCTTGTGTAAAAAGGTGAAGGATCGCAGTCACAATAGAAACTAGATTTCCAAACTATCAAAAATTTACAGGTTGTTATTAAAGTTTATTTGTAAACCACTTTTCAGTCCAAAGGTTCACAAAGCAGTAAACAACATATTAAAATATAATGAGGATTAAAACCCAATAAAGTACAATAAATCACAATAATAATCCATCATTCAAATCAGTAGTAGAAAACAGCGGGATCATGAGATTGACTGATAGATCATTCAGAAAAAGCAGAGCCAAATGGAACAATCTTGGCACTCAGCAATAAAGAAGGGAAATAAGAGGCTAAACAGACCACCTTCTACCAGGCTCAGCACCTAGGCTGGGCACCTGGATTAGGCCCAGAGTGACGTTACAGGATGGAAGTGCTGTGTTGACATTGCTCCCTTTGAAAAAGTTGGGGTAAATCCCAGACTTTTTCAAAACGCAGCATCGCAGGGAAACCCCACAGTGGCTGCAAACTTGCACCTGCGTCATCTAACCAATGGAGTGCAGATCCACAGCCACCATGGGGCTTTCTCCACATGTAGACAGCCCCCAATTCTAGGCATTAAATGAAAAGCGGAAACTTTGAAACTGAATCTTTGCTCTTAGGACCTATAGCTAACCAAGAACATAAAACTGATTCACACTTCACATTTTGAGCTAGGAACAAAACCATTTATTTACAAACTTATTTTTACAATACCATCAATATATCTGATGCTTTCTAAGGTAAGGTAAGCAACACAAGCATACACAAAATCATCAGAAAACCTGCTCCATGGCCAGAGGGTTGATAGTCTACATGTTGATGGAGTGGTATACAACAAAGTGGAGGAAGGAAAAGGCAAGGGTAAAGCAGGATTAATGTGAGCTAACCTGCATTACATGTATTTAGACTTTGGCTGCATTCAGAAAACACGATAATCAACGGAAGGGTAATAATCAACTCAACAGTTGTTTATCTAGGGGGCACTCCCCACACGACATGATAATAATCAACCGTGGTGTGGATTAGGATCAGTGTTGAGTTGACTATTAGTCCACACTGAGTTGACTTACTCATCCCCTGCCCGCTCTTCCCATTCAGTCCTCCTGCTAACTTCCCATCATTCACTGCTGCCAAAAATCTATCCTGCCAGCTAGACTACAGCATCAGCCACCTTTTTGACCACTCTTGCTGAGTGATTCTGTGGCTGTCAAAATAACCAATGGTGGCCAAGGAAATAACCAACAATGCCCTCCACACAACATGATAACCAATGGTGGTTCAAAAAGCCAACTCTGCACAGTGTTGGTTATTTGCATTGGTTATTTCGGTCAAATAATCAACCATTGATTAAAAAGCTCCATTCACACAACACAATAGCCCATAGTAGGTTAAATAACCACTGTCGACTATTTAAACCATCATTGGTTATCATGTTGTCTGAACCCAGTCATAGTTTAAGTTAGGATTGGGAACTAAAGGTTTAAGCAAAAACATACTCAATTTAAATGGCAACATACATGTGCAGCATTATTGCTAAAAATATTAGTGGTGTTGATAGCACTGTCAGAATGCACTGGTTGATTACATCTTGTAATGTAATCTGAAGCACTGGTTGATTACATCTTGGAGAGCTGCAGAAATGGCAATGGAACCTACAACATACATGTGAAAGAAGGTTAAAAAAAGAAACAAAACTGGAAAACATACAAAATGCCCAATGTGTTCACATGACGCACAGGGGATCCCGGGATCAGGGAGGGATGATCCCTCCCTTGCCCCGGGATCTCGCCCTACCCTTTGAGCCTGGTTTTTCCATGGTCCCGGGCTGATCCCGACACCGCGGAACATGTGGTTGGGCGTTGTGGTTTGTCCCGGCTCCTCACAGTTACTCGTGAGGAGCTGGGACCTGCTCACAGGCCACAGACCTCCTCAGGGCTCTGCGCCCATGGGGGTGGGGTGGGGGGAGGGGAGCGGGGAACTTTTTTAAAAAAAACAACTGCAACAACCCTACCTTTGAGCGCACAAGTGCTCGTATGCACCTTTTGTTTTCTTTTTAAAAAGAAAATGGCGGGCGGGACATTGTCTCCTTCCGAGGTCGTCGCAAATCACATGTAAACAGAGGGGGAAATTTCACGATAAAAATATTGTGAGATCTTCAACCCTCCATTGCATTAGACCCGTAGGTCTAGCTGAGGCCTTCGCCTCTTTATTCCAAACATCAGACAGATACATTTCAAGGAGAATGGTTTCTTTTTATCAATGTTATCAGGAACAGATATAATTGGATATCAGTTCTATAGACCTTTTGCATTAATTAATTGCACTGAGCATATTTGATGTTGTTTGTAATTGTACTTCAATTCAATAACAATTTAAAAGGGGGACTATAAATGGAAATTACTATGGAGGATATACAATTTTAACTCCTAGGCAGGATTTTTACAGCAGAAGAAGCCACAGTTCTAATAGACAGGACACATTTCTCTAAGAGAGCTTAAAATCACAACCTTACACCCTATAGGAATACATAATATGATCAAATTGGCATTGAATTGACTCTGTTTTAGTGTGCTTTGCCAATTAGTGTCCAGCTAAGCTAATATAATCCTTTTTGTGTGCTGCTTTATTTTGGGGGTGGACAACATATGCCTGAACACAGCATGTGGCACCCAAAACACTTTTGTGTAGCGTGTGGGCTTTTGATAAACACCTAGAGAATGCCAGTTTTCATTCCTTTTAAAGAACTATTCCCATCCTCATCGTTGCTGAAATAGGATTGAAAATGTGACAATAAAATCAACAATTTAGGAAAAAGGAAGCAAGGAAAATGAAACACAAACATTTGTTTTCACCTCTTGCGGTTTTAAGTCAAGAGTTTAACTTCTACCTCTCAAGGAACAATTTTCAAATAATACTGCAGAACAAACTGAGCAAGCACAGCACCTGCCCTGTTAACATTACTTTAAAAAAATGAGGAGGAGGAGGAGGAGGAGGAGGAGGAGGCATCTCACATGTTGATAAGATATGTTCATGATACATTTCGAAACTGGCTCTCAGAACTCAGAAAATTGTCTCCCAAAAGATGCTACTTCATGATTACACATGAAAATGGCTCAAAGAAGCAAATTCTGGAGATGGTCTACAATTTTATTTATTTTATTACATTTATATACCACCCCATAGCCGATGCTCTCTGGGTGGTTTACAGAATATCCAGAACAGGATAAAGGACCATTTGTTTGACATTTTTCTTTCACTGCAAAAAGAGCAGCATCAAATACATACTTCCCTGTGCTCTGTCTTACCTTACTTTAGGTATTACACTTACCTAAAGTGTTCCATGTTACCTAAAGGTATAATCCTTTCCTTCATTACTCCTAAAATGCCTGTTGTAACCTGAGTCTAAAACCATTTGTTTCAGGAAAAAGCCAAATGAACTGCAACCCATTTAACAAGGTTAGGGTGTTTGCCCTCGAAGAAAGCAGTTGATAATCAGCAAGCCAGCCACAGGAATGTAAACCACCTTTGCTTTTAAGTGTATGGATCAGCGAAACAAAAAAAACACCCCTTTGCAGTTTGAAAACTTTAATAATCAACCAAGCTCTATTGAGATGACTTATTCTTTGCCCATTCTGTCTCTCTCGTTATTTGAAACCAACACTGCAAACACGTTCATTATTTTAACTTTATGTTGTTGAAAGATATTAGGGGTGGGCAAAGTGGGTCTTCTCGGCTTTGAAATTTGAGCCAGAGCTCCATTGAGGTGATTCTCTGACCCAGTTTTGGAGCAGTTTTAAAATTAATTATTTTAAAAAATGCAGTTATTTTTAAAGACAAATGCCACAGCTAGACCTAAGGTTTATCCTGGGATCATCCAGGGTTCGCCCCTGCCTGAGCACTGGATCCCCTGTGTGTCACCTAGATGAACAGGTTTGACCTCTGGACGATCCAGTGATAAACCTTAGGTCTAGCTATGGCCAAAGAGATGAAACTTAGCATGATGATAGCTCTTAAGTAGGGCTTTAGGCATGCCAAGTTTGTAGCAGATCACTTCAAGCCTTGGTTTTTTAGGATTTTTTTAAAAAAAGTTTGAAGTTTTAAAATGAATTATTTTAAAAAACGCTGTCATTTTTTAAAGATAAAAGATGGAACTTGGTATGATGATATCTCTTAAGTAGGGCTTTAGGCATGCCAAGTTTGTAGCAGATCCATTCATGCCTTGATTTTTTAGGAATTTTTAATTCCCCCCTCAAACCATTATCTCCCTTTAGCACGCACACACACACACACACACACACACACACACACGTTAATCTATCCCTGTGCATTTGAGGAGGGAACTTTTATCCTTTACTTTGCTGATACAGAGCTCCACTGCTGCTGTTGGAAGTTTCTACTCCATTCTTCTCCAACCTGGTGCCCTCCAGATCTATTGGATGGATCGCCACCCCCCTGCACTGGAAGCCCAGCCAGCCAATAGGAGTAATAGTTTAACTGAAATAAAGAGCCTGCCTGACTCAGGTGTAGAACCTTACTCACTCATGTTGCCAGCCAGCCCAGCTGCACTTTCACTGTGGATGGTTGACTTCTATGAGTCCGAGCAGAAACACGCTCCCTTTCCCCCCACCCCACCCCATGGCCAGAACCAGCAGCCAGTTACTGTTTCCCATTCCCCCGAACACTATGATTGGGGGAGAACATGGTCATGGACAGCACTGTGGCAATTCCTAATTGGTTAGACACAGATGTCAATATCAAAGCTACTCCTCACCCCACTCAGCATCTTCTAAATATGTAGATATTCAATTGAGACACACACATAGCATTGACACCTGAAAAACAGTTGGATAATTTTGGAGACGTCTGAAGCTCCGATTGGGCATGTCTCCACTCTGATATTAATCAATGGGTTTGGAAGCAGCCAATCTCCACTCTGGAAGATTGAATGCTCTGCAGATGTTCATGGTTACCAGATAATTCTGGGGCAGAGAGCACACGCCTAAAAATATTTCATACAAAGCATCACAATCTATTTATGTCTTCTAGAACTTTATTGTTCTAGTGCTGCTGTTTCATTAGGTGAATTCCATTTTTCTCTGACGCAGGAGAATCATGCCAAGAACTAATGTTAACAGAGAGCCCCATCTTGATATCATTGTGGGGATTTGAAAAAATATGGTCAGCATTGCATTCAGTGACAAAATAAAAGTACAAAAGCCAAGAGTTCACACATAGTTCTAAGGCATCCACATGGTTCCTTCGTACACAAATTAAAGGTTAAGTTACTCTCACACCACTAATAAATGTACAGCAATTCTAACAAACTGCTTTTCTCAAATCATATCAGAAGCTACCCTTAGGCTAAAATTCTTCCTATATACACCTATGAGCAGACTTGAAATACCCATCTGCCTACACATTTTTGTGAACCACCCAAAGAGCTTTGACTGTTGGGTGGTATAGAAATGAAATAAGTAAATTAAATAAATAAATTTGTGACAAGAATTGCCCCCACATGAACAGGTGGGAATAGTTTTGTAAACTGGGTAAAGATAAATTCTTGATTTAAAAATGTCTTGCTGTGGTATGCATGAGCAGGTTGGCTAATACATTTTTCTGGACTTATTTTCAAGAGTGCTTGGGAGTAAGCCCCATTGAACTCAGTGTGACTTATTAGCAAATGAAAATGTATAGGACTGAGTGGTAAATTACTTTGTAGCTTGCCAGACTGAAATAGAGATAATGCTGACCAGTTCTTGTCCTGTGGTTCACACAAAGGACTGGTTAGATACAATTTGTGATATGACCAAGCCATGTGTTCACACGAAATTGAATAAAAATGGAATACTGTCTTTATATTCATCAAGATCGGTCTTTGTGATTAAGGTGCCTACACACCAGAACAAGAAATGCCAGGCATTGTTAGAACAAGGAAGGTACAGCCTTTTGATTTATCTTGTCTGTTTTGGAATTGCCCATTAATTTAAAAAAAACAGAATCTTTCTTCAACAGTGAGATATTGGAATGAATTTGACACACTTGTTCAGGACATAGCTTTGCAGTTCATATCTGCAAAGGCAGGGCAGCCTTCACACCTATTTTCAGGGAGGCATGCACAGGGGAGGACCTAGAGGTGCCCTTGAGCAAACTGAGGTGCCCTTGAGCAAACTGAAGGTCTCTTCAGGAAATAAAAGGGCTTTCCCTGACAGTGCAAAATCCTTCAATGAGGAAAGAGAACCAACAATGTGCTGCTGTTAGCACAGACACTGAAATCTCTTGCATAATGTCTGCTAACACAAGTCATTCCACAATATTTCAACAAGTCCATATTCATCTGCTATCTCTTATACATCCACTTAAAGAACAGTGTAACTGCCAGAATTTCTGCTGTTGACATATCTCTGGATCCAACACGTAACATATTATAATGAAGCATTTGCAGTGCAGAATGAGACAACTGATTGAAAACTACTGAGCGCATTCAAAACACAATTCTACCATTCAAGTTCAGACCACAGCATGACTCGCAGCATTTTTAAAGAAGCTGTGAAAGATGTAAGATACGTTGTAAAGTAATACACTGTAAAGTAAAAAGATAGCCAGTGTGGTGTAGTGGCTAAGGTGTTGGACTGGGAGTCGGGAGATCCAGCTTCTAATCGTCACTTGGCCATGGAAACCCACTGGGTGTCTTTGGGCCAGTCACAGACTCTCAGCCCAACCTACCTCACAGGTTTGTTGTGAGGATAACACGGAGAGGAGGAGTCTTGGGTTCCTTGGAGGAAAAAAAGGCGGGATATAAATGTAATAATAAATAAAATAAATATCTGAAACAAGGTATTTCAAACAGTGAGCTTTACTAGGCAACACAGCTGCAATTTTGTACAACTTGAAAGCTATATTCCTGTGAAAAACTAAACTTGTGACAATCATGAAATTTGCAAAACCGCACTGCCCATGTTATTGTAAATATGTAATCAGTTGTAAACAATATAAAACTGTTATTGAAAACTCACTTATGCCAGTTGCTTTCTCAAGGGGAAGATCTTAAATTAGTCCTAATGCTCTTCTACATCCATTTGGCAGTTATCTATGGCCTGTACATTTCCTGTTATGAATCTCTAAACTTTGAATACAATAGCACTAACTGTTCTACAGCAGCTTCTTAATGAGACAGTTTAGCATACTGCTAAATAATAAACCGGAAAGGGGAGACAGAATTTTTGGTTGTTAGCAATCACATTAACTTAACAATATAACATTGCAAAAGCACAGAATGTGTGGAGACAGCTATTAAAGATGTTTACTGTGTCTCTATTCTCATTTTCCAATTCTGATTCTCTTGTTCCACCTTGCAGTCAAATGTTCTCTCAAAGAAGGGGAGATGCAGTTGTTTGCCCAGATATCCACTAATAACAAAAACAACACAACCCCCAGAGATACTCCTGATTGAAATTAGCTGTGTTATAATACAATCAATATTTGCCACAAACAGAATCTATATAAATAAAAATGAAAAAGACCGTTCGTTACTGTTGTTATATCTCCGAAAGTTCTTCACCGATTGCTTTGAAATTTTGACACAGCGTTGCATTCGAATACGCGAGCGTTGTTATGTAACTATGTTCTCTATGGGGTCAAAGGTTTGTCTTAAAATCGAAGAAATAGGCCTCCTCAAAACCAGCCCTGCTGATCATTGTGACATCACCAACCAGTAGGCCAATCCACTGCCTCTGCCTCCTCTCCTATTTGCATGTTCTCTCCAATTTGCTCTTATAGGTCATTGTGACATCGCCAACCAGTAGACCAATCCACTGCCTCTGCCTTCTCTCCTATTTGCATGTTCTCTCCTATTTGCTCTTATAAGTCATTGTGACATCGCCAACCAGTAGGCCAATCCACTGCCTCTGCCTTCTCTCCTATTTGCATGTTCTCTCCTATTTGCTCTTATAAGTCATTGTGATATCGCCAACCAGTAGGCCAATCCACTGCCTCTGCCTCCTCTCCTATTTGCATATTCTCTCACAATTGGCTGAGTGAATATAGGTGTTACACCTGTGACAGTTGCACAGTCTGAAGAAAGGTAACTGCCAGGAGTTTCCACTAACCTCCTCACGGTAAAAACATCCTTTTTTAAAAACCAAACAGTAGGCCAATCCACTGCCTCTGCCTCCTCTCCTATTTGCATGTTCTCTCCTATTTGCTCTTATAGGTCATAGAAGCAACAATCTTGACAGGACCTTTCAAAGGTGAAGATGTCCTCATTCCTCGCATTCCTATGATTCCAACAGATATGCCATTTCAATTTAAGAGATTGCAATTCCCAATTCGATTGGCGTTTGCAATCACCATCAACAAAGCTCAGGGCCAATCTTTAGAATTGTGCGGTTTAGATCTAGACACAGATTGCTTCTCACATGGACAATTATATGTTGCGTGTTCTAGAGTCGGCAAACCAGACAATCTCTATATCTACACAGACAATGGAACAACTAAAAATATTGTATATCCACAAGCATTGTGAAATTAAACATATTAGAAACATCCGCTTTGTCTTTTTTTTCTTTTCAATTTAACCAGACTGAGCCACAGCAACGCGTGGCAGGGTACAGCTAGTCAATATAATAAAAAGCTGCATAGGTGTATATAAAGCCATCATCATATGAAAACACATCATAACACACATAAAACCTCATTATAACTTATGTTTATAATAGTCAACATATATATGGTTGGCATTTTAAAATGTTAAATAAAATGGCTAGGCTATAAAGTACCATTTTTTAAAACAACAACAAGAAAACTTAAATGTTAGTGCATGTACAAAGACTAACTGCTTGAACTTGTCAGAACCTGCAAGAAAAATAAAGCTTGAAGACTGAAGGGGAAGAAATCACACAAAGTAACTGTTTCTTACTACAAATATAGCTGGAAGAGGGGAGAAAATGCTATTTTAAACATTTTTGTTAGGGACGAGCACATCTGTTTATTTCTAATTCATCCCAATTTCACATGCTTTCATCCAAAAGTCCATTCCACACAATTTCTGTATTTGTCTCTGTTTTTGTTGTTGTTGTTTTTCAAATCCTCACAAAAAATTGCATTTAAATACATATTTCATACCTATGTTTAAACAAAGTTTCTATCAAAAACATTTTTCTAAATGTATTTTTATACATGTTTGAGCTGAAAAACCATGTCAGAATATCTATGTAGTGTGAAAGCTAGTAGATAACATATGTTGTGACCTATACAGGAGCTGTAGATCAGGTCACTCAGTTCGTATTGAAATTCACATATTATTATTTATTTATTTATTTATTTATTTATTTATATAGCACCATCAGTGTACATGGTGTTGTACAGAGTAAAACAATAAAATAGCAAAACCCTGCCGCATAGGCTTACATTCTAACAAATGAATGAATTCCTCAAGCATCCCTAGTTTTTGTCCCACCTTCCTCTTTAGAGCTCAAAGCAGCATACGCTATGTTTTTTGGATTTCCATCTCTGGGGAGAAGTGCCAGCTGTTCCCCTTTGAGACCTTGTGCATCTCCTCAACACAGCAGATTCAAAACACCGTATTTCTTCGATTCTAAGACGCACTTCCCCCCCCCATATAAACATCTCTAAAAACGGGGTGCATCTTAGAATTGTGGGTGCATTTATTATTTCTTAGAATCAAAGCTTTTTTTCTGTTGGTGGTACTGAAATTGGTGTGCATCTTACAATCAATGGTGTCTTAGAATCGAAGAAATACAGTATCTATCACAGATATTGATAACGCAGAGGAGTAGGAAGCACAAAGCACATAATGCCCAAAGCAGCCCTCGGAATGTCTATTTGATTCCCCTGAAGAAGCTACAAAGACACATGCAAAGAAAATTTCTGCAATTTTTTTTATTTAAAAACAAACACGCTATGAGAGCCCCTGGCATCCTAAGGCCCTGCCACCTTAGTTCCAACACATGTTTGTTTGGGCTAAATGCAACCATATGGGGGTTTAGAGTCTTTGAAAGACAACAGAGACCAAGGCCTTAGCTAGATCTAGTGGTATAGTGGGATGGAGCGGTGAAGATCTTACAATATTTTTATTGTGAGATCTCCCCTTCTGTTAACATGCGGCGCGTGACAACCTCAGAGGGAGAGGCGTCGCACCTGCCATTTTGGGTTTTTTCCCTTAAAGAAGAAGATGCGCACGAGCACTTGTGCGCAAAAGGTAAAGTGTTTTTTTTTTTTAAAAAAAAAATCCCCACTCCCCCCACCCCACCCCCAATGGGTGCAGTGCTCCTGAGGAGCTCTGCGCCCCGTGTGCGGGTCTCGGCTCCTCGCGAGGAACCAGGACAAACCGCGAAGCCCACACACATGTTATGCGGTCTCGGGCTCAGCCTGAGACCACGGAAAAAGCGGGCCTATAGTGTAGGGCAAGATCCCAGAGCAAGGGAGGGATCATCCCTCCCTGATCCCAGGATCTCTTGTGCGTCATTTTAATTGATTAATTAATTAATTACATTTCTATACCGCCCAATAGCGGGAGCTCTCTGGGCGGTTCACAGTCATGTGGATGCACAGGGACGATCCAAGGCATAGCCCCGGGATTTTGTCCCATCTAGCTAAGGCCCAAATTGCATAGGTCTGTCCCATTTGCCTAACAGAGAGTACCGCTTTACTTGCACTGGCAAAAACCAGAGAGGCGTATGACTGGGTTGCCCCATGACTGGCACTATCCAGAGCTGAAAATACAGGACAGGACTAAATGACATTGATGTACCTAGTAATTGAGTTCATTCATTCAAAAGATTTGTACCCTGCCATTTCAGCAAAAACTCCTAAGGCAGCATGGAGTGACCACTGCATCTATGAAAGTGTGATCTAAAAAGGCCAGTGGTTTAATTACAATTCAGTGCTGTAATTGGGGACGCTGCAACATTTGCTGCTTCAGACTTCCAGTGTAGAGGAGTCTGAAAATTTGGAAGAAAGCACTAAAATGTAAATTGCCTATTAGAAGTGAAAAATGGCTTCCATTCTGCATTACTTCCTCTTGTTCTGTATGCGCCCTTAGGAAGCTTCTCTCTAAATGTAATTTTAAAGATTATTTTGGGCAATAAATCTGGAAAGTAGGTCTCCATGTCTCCCTGCCCACACCATTTGTTTAACATTAAAACAGGCCCAGTTTATGGTGGTATCTAGGTAATACGAAAGATGCCCTAACTGCAATATTTTATTTAATCCCCCATTTGGTGATTCAGAAAACAGCCAGATTCAGCTCAGAATGATTCGGAGGCTATTCACTTTGACTTGGTTCTGAATCTGAATCTTCATTCAGAAATCCAAATCTTCATACCTCCCATTGATTATCACTGTAAATCAACAAATGGCTATAACTTTTGTTCTGCAGGTCATAGTTGGTAGGCATATTAGTCCACTTTAAGGGTACTACACTCACCAAATTGCCGACAAATATGTACAGGAGGGTTGTGCAGCACACCTTTCAACCTTGATATATTAAATTTTTTAAAGTAAACTGCTGATACCTTTTATATTTCTTAGCAGAACTGGATGAAATTTGCACAGATATTTGCCCCTTCTGAGGGGATCAAGCATGCTAAATTTCAAATAAATAAGTCCAGGGAGTTTTGTGCAATAATAGCCTTTACAGTTCGGGGGTTTCCAAAATAAAAAAGCTGGTGCCCATTTTTGGTTTTTTGTGGGAAATTGTTATAACAATGACATAAAGCACAAGGGTGGCTCTAGTTAAGAAACCTGCAAAATTTCAATAGGATAGATGCAATGTTGTTGTTTTCTGAGAAAGAGGGGTGTTCAAATTTTGGAGGGGGTGATCATGTGTTTTTAGGTCATTTGTATGAAAATGTGATGTATTGTAGAGGTGTCCCTGGGCAAAAAACCTGAAAATATTCAGAAGGATAGGTGCAGGAGCTACGGAGTTAGGATGGATGAAGAACAGTTTAAGACATTTTACGTTTTCTGCTCAGTTGGAACCAAAGACACAGAAAGTGCATTAGGCAGGTGTAGATGATGGATGTGGACTGGAGCATACGGTACCAGAGGCAGAAGGACTTGAACATCCAGCATTTTCCAGGCACACACCCAATGCTGCACCCTCCCAGGCACCATAGACCCCACCAAACCACTTTTAAATTTCCTGCCCCTGGGAAAGAGAACTAGCAACGTACACTGAATCAGTCCTTATTTCAACATCATTCCTCAAAGTACTGTGTTTGGAGAGCTCTGGTAAAACCATTCACTGTAATTTGAAGCTAGAGATGCCTGTCACAACATTACGTCCCTCTTCTCTGTCTCCCCACCCTGATGTTTCCTTATATGGAGAGCTTGGGGAGAAATGTATAAACTTGAGTGAGACACTGTCTGTGGGCATGGCTAGATGGAGCAATATCCCGGGGATTGTCATGGGATCGTCCCTGTGTGTCCACATGATGCACAGGGCATCCCGGGAGTAGAGAGGGACTATCCCTCCCTTTCCCTGGGATATCGTCCTACCCATTAATTTCAATTTTCCCCGCAGTCTCGGGATGATCCCAAGACTGCGGGATGTGTGGCCCATTGTCGAGGTTTTGTAACCACAAGGAGCCGGGAACTGCGCATGGGGCATGGAACAGCTCAGGAGCTCTGGGCCCATCATGAATGGGGAGGGGGGAGCTCTCTCACTCTTTAAAACACTAACCTTTTGTGCACAAGCGCTCATGCACTCTTCTCCAATTAAAAACAAAAAACAAACAAAATGGTGGGCGCGACGTCCTTTTCTTCCCAGGATGTCACGTTCTGCATGTAGACGAGGGGGATGATCTTGCGTTCATAAAATTGCGAGATCATACCCCTTCCACCCCCCTTGTCTAGACATATCCTGTGTCTCTGTGTTCCTCCACATCTCAAACCTTCAGGAATGCTCAGATACAGATTTAATTGACTTTGGACTAGTTTCGCTTCAATATTGACATCTCCTGAAAATGTCTGAACCAGCCTGAAAAATTGCTAAGTACTTACCCCATGGGTGATGAAGAAAATACGTGGGTTACAGTACAACACTATAGGAACATTGGAAGCTGCCTTATAATTCAGATGACTGGTTCATCTAAGCCCAGTACTGTTGACACTGTCTGGCAGCAGGGTCTCCAAGGTTTCAGGTAGGATTCTTTTCCTTGCCCTACCTAGAGAAGCCAAAGATCAAACCTGGGATCTTTTGCACGTAAAGCACGTGCTGCAGAAGGATACCATGGTTGATGGTATCAAAAACTTAAGCTCATATACCAATTACACCCTTATCTAGGCAGAGATAGCTTAGCTACAGTTATTCGTGCTCTGATAACCTCTTGTTGGACTACTGCAATGTGTTACATGTGGGGCTACCTTTGAAAATGGTCCAATAACTTCAGCTGGTCCAAAACAGGGCAGCAAGGTTCTTAATGAGGACCTGCCAACCTGATCATATTATGCCAGTAGTTTCCAGTTACACTGGCTGCCAGTCCATGTCTAACCTAATTCAAAGTGCTGGTCTTAACATTCAAAGTCCTAAACGGCTTGAGGCCAGGTTATCTAAAAGATAGACTCCTCCTCTTTGTATCTAAGATAATCTTCACTGGTCCTTCTCCAGGAGCTCCTGCTAAAGGAAGTGAGGCAGGTGGCTACTAGGAAGAGGGCCTTTTCAGCTGTGGCACCCCAGTTTGTGGAATGAGCTTCCTAGAGAGTTTTGCCTGTCGCATACATTGTACTTGTTGCAGTGTGAGGTAAAGGCCTTTTTATTTTCCTTAGCATTTTTTAATTCTAAACTTTTAGCTATGATTTAAATCTGCTGTGGTATTTTAAATCTTTGCATTGCATTGCTAGGTTTTATTCCGGTTGTACTTTTATACTGTAGTTTTAAGCTTCATGAACTGCCCAGAGAGCCTCGGCTACTGGGCAGTACAGAAATGTAATAAATAAATAAATGTTGCTAAGAGGTCCAGCAGATCCAAAAGGGATATCCCCACCCCCACCCCCTGTTCAGTTACAGGCATAGATCATTCACCAAGGTGACCAAGCTTAAAGCAGGACTCAAGAATTTTTTTTGGTTAGATTTTGCACTTTTCCTTTTTTTCTCTTATTTTTGTAATCTGTATTTTGCATTGAAATATTAGAAAGGATTACCTCTATGCATATCAGTAGTGACAATTTAGAAATATTAAATTGTCTTAGTTCATTGTGCCAGAAAATATAAAGTATTGTTTTGTTTTCTCAAAGGTCGCTCGGGGAGGTTTTTCATCTTTATAGGATGCATCTGAATTTTTTTCTACATAGGAGGCAGCTATGCTTTTTTATTCTTTTACAGGAGCCATGGAATCTATTAAATAACCTGAGGGTTTTTTTCAATCTCTGATAGCAAAGCGTTCTGTTTCAGAAGTTGTCTCAATTATCAGAACAATAATCTTATTATTTGTGAGTGTAAACTACAGTGGGCCTCTAAATTTAGTAAAACCATGCATCTGGGTGAACCTTAAATATTGATGCAACTCACTTAAAATATATTTGGAAGATGTTACATTGTTCCTCATTAAGAAGATTGTTGTTATTTTTTAAACCACCTCTTCTTCACATTTGTTATATAATTCATTTTAGATGTTTTAACACAGCCTCACTT
Organism: Elgaria multicarinata webbii; assembly: GCF_023053635.1. NCBI lineage: Eukaryota > Metazoa > Chordata > Lepidosauria > Squamata > Anguidae > Elgaria > Elgaria multicarinata. The sequence goes on from NC_086176.1 coordinate 21,918,520, forward strand.
GTCTGTATTATGACTCAATTTTTGTTGGGGATAAAATAATAATGGTACAATGTAATTTAGATTTACATTGCCTTTATAAAGATAATCTTGGCACAAGCGATACAGTTCCAGAACATTGCACAATCATAAAATATGACTTATATCTGTCAATAGACACAAAGTAAACATTTACAATCTCAAGCAGATAATTATGCCCATTATCAAAAAGCCACCTTGTCAATGGGAACTAAATTAAACTATTATGTGAACAATTATTTTGGGTTTCCCTAAAGGCTATGCCTTTAATCCATTTTTGTATTAAACCTTAAAATGATACTGTTTCATATTTATAATTTATAGTGATGACACAGAATATAGCAAATAGCAGCTTAACTGATGAACATTGATTGATTCATATCTGGCCAATATAACATAGAAACCCTTTACTGGTGCAATAAGACATAAGAACATAAGAAGTTTCATGCTGGATCAGACCAAGGGTCCATCTAGTCCAGCACTCTGTTCACACAGTGGCCAACCAGCCAGCAGCCAGGCATGAACAAGCAGGACATGGTGCAACAGCACCCTCCCGCCCATGTTCCCCAGCAACTGGTGCACACACACTTACTGCCTCGAATACTGGAGATAGCACACAACCATCAGGTGTAGTAGCCATTGATAGCCTTTGCCTCCAGGAAGTTATCCAACCCACATTTAAAGTCATCCAATTTGGTGGCAATCACTACATCTTGTGGTAGTGAGTTCCATGATGTATATTATGTGCTGTGTGAAGAAGTACTTCCTTTTATTTGTCCTGAATCTCCCACCAATCAGCTTCATGGGGTGACCCCGGGTTCTAATACTTTGAGAGAGGGAGAAAAATGTCTCCCTATCCACATTCTCAATACCATGCATAATTTTGTACACCTCTATTATGTCTCCCCTCATCCTCTCTTTTTTCCAAGCTAAACAATCCCAGTTGATGTAACCTTCCATCATAGAGGAGATACTCCAGCCCCTTAATCATTTTAGTTGCCCTTTTCTGCACTTTTTCCAGCTCTATAATATTATTTTCAGGTGTGGTGTTCAGAACTGTACATAGTATTCTAAGTGTGGTCTTGGATTAGGTTTTTTTAAGACCACAACAAAACCCAGTTATTTATTTTCACAGCTATGGTACATATAAAACAACAGTTGGTTTTATTCAGAAAACTAGATCTACTGAAATCTGTGAGCTTATTTCAGACATGAAGGCACCAGTAGCATGCACTGAAGTCATGTAATCCACTCACTTAACTGGCAGTAGTACTATTTAAATTCTTAAAAAGTGCCTGCAGCAAACACTGCTTGACAGTACATTGTGCAAACTGACATTTCAGTTACCTAGGGTACATCCATATGGTGCTTATTTCAAGGATCAGATGTACTCAAACAGCATTATCACACCCCAACCATCCAGAAATGAAAAGAGGCAAAACACATGGTCAGCCTCCTCTTCACATAATGTATTCTGATGCTGGACTGTACCACCAGAGCCCATGTAAGCTGTTGAGAAGAAAATGAGGCTAGAAATTTCTCGCTACCATTCTTAAATGGGGCAGCATTCAAACATTCAACTCCACCCACTTGTTATCCAAAATGGTATCACCCAGTAACACAAGACAGAATGTGTGGAATTGCTCATCCTTTATCTTGGTTCTTGGTTCCACTGATCAATCAACTAAACTTTTGGTTGATTAATCTACTGCTCACAGCCCCACAGAAAACATATTGTTAAAGCATTATAGTTATCTATCCTGCTTCCTTTATTGGGTAGACACATAAATAGTCCAGTGAAATGTACACTATGTCCGTTTCTACACCTGCCTTTCCCCCCGGGATCGTCCCGGGATCGTCCCTGTGCATCCAAATGACACACAGGGGATCCCAGGAGCAGGCAGGGATGATCCCTCCATTTGCCTGGGCTAATCCTTAGGTGTAGAAAGGGCCTATGTTATTCCGAGACCGTTTTGTTAGAAAAAAAGAAAACATTGGTTAAACTAAAACCTCCTGAAGAACGATTCTCATTCCTGTGTCTATAAGGGTATGTATGCCATTTCCATTAGTACTGAGTCTGTCTTACCTAGCATATAGAGTTAAAAATATACTCCCCTGTGTGAGTAAATAGGAAGCCAGCTTTTCACTCAGCTTTTCAAATGCATTTTTAAATGGATTGCGCTTAGGAGGGTTTTCCCAGGTGACTATATTTCAGTTTTTCCTGTTACGTGAGACAAAGTGCTGGTGGGACAACAGAAAAACTGTTTTGATAGATGCCGAATTTCAAGCAACATCAGAAGTTACACTACTAAATAAATGAAGCAGCTTATTTACCTGGCGGATTTGAGCAAAACTGATATATATATATATATATATATATATACGGCGCAATACAAATTATGTTTGTGTATTCTTATATGTAAAACTGGCAATTAAGTGATTGCTATTCTTAAAGCTTACTACTTGATACAGCTTTATAAGAAATCTCTTTAATGCTGGACAGAAAATCCTTCACAGCAATATGTTATGCAAATGACTGCATATGATCAACCCACATTAAATGCTATTGAAAATGCAAACGGCCAGATGCCTCAAATAGAGTAGATCAATAGGCGCAAGGGAACTGTTCTGTATACATCTCATATATATGAACATAAACTAAGTTCATGCATCATATTAATGAATCATCTCTTGCTGGTTCATGTACTTACTTGAAGAAAGTACAAGACATACAGAACAAAGAGACGACGCTAACTTTAATTTTGTCTGGATTTAAAGGCTATTTTGCATTGATTCAAGAAAGAAGCACACAGATGTTTCTTAGCTCATCTAGCATCCAATAATACAAACCCTGGACCAGATGGTTCCCTGTAATCAACTGTGTGGCATTGCCCCATCCTTTCCTGAAAAAACAAAGTAGAGGGCACTGGAATTTATGTAGGACAAAGGAACAGTAGTTATCCACATGGACTAGGCAGCTACATTTCATACCACATTTATATGAAATATATAATCCAGAGATACGTAAAACATCTGTGTATACCTGTGTTCAATAGCAGCTGATCTACAAATTACACAGACTGAAGTAGTACTATTTTTCAGCATAACACTTCAGACGGCAGGTGAGGGAGACATATTTCTGAATGGTCGCCCACATGAAAGGAAATGAAACTCTCCATGTATATACATGAACATCAGAGGAAAAGGGGTTAATTTTGTATTCTTCCTAGTTTACTACATGCAGGGAGCTTTTTATGTGGGTGAACATTCAGGAATATCACACATACACTGACCACTGTAGTCTGAAGTGGTGCAGTCTAGAATTATTCCACCTCATTCTGCATAATGCATTATTAATTATTATTTTATATGACATTCTTCCATTATTGTACTATTTCACAGCATGGTTCTTACATGGTAACAGTTCTCTTTTAGTGGGGTGTTCAGCAGTGACCAGTAAAGCTTCTGCTGCAGGGTTTTGGAGAGGGGGAAGTAAATTTTCACTCTTGTTGGGAGGTGGAAGTTGAGAGAGAAGGCACCTCAAACAGCACTGATCAAGTACATAGATGCTGGTGGGTTAGCTCTCTCGGGCTATATCAGCAAGGGCAGCTTGCTGGTCAGCAATCAAGTGCTTGCAGACAGTGCTGAGGTGGGCACACAGAGGCCTAAGTGCTATCTCCTATTGGCTACCAATAAGAAGAGGGATTCTCCTCCCTCTTCTATGATTGCCCCTCTGTAGCAGCTGGCATTTTCTACCAGAAAATTGCTTGGCCTCCTGCTGCTGCCGCTAGTGTTAGAGAAGAATAATTGTAAAACATGTACTTCATGGACGACACATGGTAGTTGGCATCATCATAAGTGTTAGAAACACACCATTTCTTTACTGTGAACTTCGCACAGTTAGCTCACAGCTAATCATTTCCAAAGTCCAAGGCATGCAGATTAACATCAAGAAGATATTCTCTGAGCTTCCCCTTCATTAGTCGCTTGTATGAGTTTTCCCATACCATGAAAAAAGGTTAACCTTCCTGCCTTAATTTCATGTATAATCCATACACTTTATGTCAACATATTTTAAGTAGGGAATAATCACATCATTAAGTTTTACACAGTCTTTAGCCTTTAGAGGTGTATGATGCTTGATATGAACACACTTTTGTATGTGTGGGAAAAATAATTGTTCCTTTGTGAGAATTTTACTTGGAAGGAAAACAACAACAACCCAGTTTTGAGATATAAAAATGCAGCCCTTTTTCTCTTCTAGTCTTGAATTTGGGGTGGAAGGAGAAACAGTGAATGGAGTTATAGTTAAAATAATTAAGCACTGGATTGGCAGCAAATATATAGATTTAAACCTTCTAATAATCTCACAAGTAGCACTGTTAGCATGATACCTGTACATATAGACAGAGAGCCTTAGCCTTTTCATTATATTATAATAGATTATTCTAAATATAATGAAGTCTGAGGATATTTCATTCTGAATTAACTGATCATTTACAGCACAATCATATGCATGTATATACAGAAATAAGCTCCATTGAATTTATTGGTGTGTGTATAGGACTGCAGCCTTAGGGCACAATTCTATGCATGTTTAGATAGAAAAAAGTCCCACAACTCCCAAGATGCCCCAGACAACATAGCTGGCTGGGGCATGCTGGGAGTTGTAGGACCATGCAAAGAGCTGTTCATTTGTTTCCATTTTATCTCTACTCAGCTCTCCAGTCTCTAGATTTGGTGATTTCCAGAAGCAGCACAATGAGTATTACTGTGTTTTGACTATTCAGACTTCATGTCACACCGTAATTAGCACAAGTAATGGTTTGCAAGCAAATTTCAAATATAGTTTCTGATTCTGGGTTGCTGCTCAATATCAAACCATGGTTTACCAATTCAGCAGTGACACTAAACCATAATTTAAAAAAACCCTTAACCATGTTTTGAACTGATGTTTGATTTGAACTGCTGAGTCTAGAACCAAAAAAATGTAATACTACCTGTTTAACACCTCTGTGCCATGCACTATTCACTAAACACTGTTACAGAACATTATGTATGCTAGTCCTTAGCTTAAACAATTATTTGGGCCACACTGCAGTGTGGAAGCATTGAGAGCTCAGTAGGTTCACGCTCCATAGAAGTCAAAGAAGCTGCCAGATGCTGGCAAGTCACAGAAGCTGGGTAAATTCAGTTTAATTCAGACTAAGCAAAACAAATGGGGGGAATCTTATCTTAAGAAAACAAGCTGTATGTGTGCTTCCCTCTAAAAGCTGATGATCAATTCTCAATATTTCGGTGAGTAGACAACAAACAAATACTGTAAATACATAAATAATATAATTTTATAGATATGAAGAAGGGGACTGAAACATTAATGTTAAATTCCTCTCCTCTTTATTCCTGGGAATAGGTAAACACACAATATAATTCAGGCAAGAGGCATGTGTGACACCCCCCCCCAAAAAAAGGTAGATAGTATTCACATTCCATCAGTTAATAAGCAGCAGAGACAAACACCAAAACATATATTCTAATATTCAAAGTTCTACTAAAATAACTACTTATTGCCATTATATTTTCAAATATCTGGCTGAGATAATAACAATATTTAATAATACTGGAAACATTCATTCATTTCCTTTAAGTAAACACAGGAGGAAAAACAGAACAACAAAAAAAAACCCTCCACTTTTCATTAACTATTGAACATTAGCTCCCCTTTGCAATTCCCTGTTTTCTCACTTTTAGTAGCACTTCACAGCTACTTACATATTTTGCTTTTTAAAAAATCATATATAGAGAACATACCTTAGAAAAATATGTTTACATCCAAATTGCAATGGCAAAATGATCATCAAATGATGACTGATATATAAGATGACTTGTATATTATAGGAAGGCCCAGAATAGTTGAATAAAAGTCACAGGAAAACCTAAAGCTTTATTAAAGTCAATATTCTTACAAGACATATGGCATTGTGTATGGATTGTCAGAAATAAATAGGATTCTGATATGCCCATGATTCTTTCTCCACACTTATTTCATGTTACACCAGTATCCAGTTCTGTTTTATAGCTGACCAAATTATTTCTGTATCTTGTTTAATCATACCAGAAGTCCTACGATAGAGGATTGAGAAAGCATGCTCCTTTCTCTCTGCACCACCAGAAAGAACAAGCTTCTGTAGGGAAATGTTCAGCGTTTATATCAGCCAATATGTCAGGTCCCCACAGAGTACTTCCCTTGTTTTACAGTGACATCTATCCGCTAGTCCTGGGGAATCCCGACGTCATTTACTCAATATCAGCACTGTTTAATGTGGACAGCTCCCTTCTGCAGTCATTCTGAGGCAATTTGGCACATGAAATGCCAAAGTAATAATGAATGAATCAATAAAATAAATAAATGGGAAAACACAAGTCTATGCACACCAGTCTCACTTCAAGTTAAAATACACCAAATGAAAAAGATAGCCAAGTCTTCTGAATTTGGCTGGCAGGCATCATTCTTCAGCAGCTTTGCCTCTAACAATCGTTCTGCTCTCTATCCACACAATATAACCACCGTGAAACACACACACATTAAAGAAGATTGGCAGACTGCGAATTTCAAGTGTTATAAAACATGACTGGGCACTCCATTCACAAACAATCCAATTAAACCCAGCATCTCACAACAACTTGCATGGACACTAATGAATCTAGAAGCGGTGAGGGCTGGTTTACATCTGGAGGATTGTTAATATTTTGCAGCCACTGAAATTCCAGAAGCTGGGGGAGAGAAGTTGCTTAAAATTGCCTTCTTTTTGCTCATGTTGTTGGGAAATGAATTTGGAGAAGCCAGAAGATTTTAAGGCTAAACCCAAATGGAGCAGATGAAAAATGTCTGGGCCCTGTTTGGACCCATAATTTAAGCCATATACTTATCCAGCCTTCCATGCCAAAGGCTAGCCAGGAAAGAACTCTCCACAACCATAGGGCAAACTCTTCAAAGAACACAATATGCAACCAAATTCATCAGAAGCTGAAATCTGCAGCTTCATGAAAGTTACCCCCCCCCCGCAAGAACAACACACATATAAGCACCCCAAACAAATGCCACAACCACAACATACCAGTATCCAGTGATCAGCCAGCAGCACCCAAACCTCACCAACCCTCATTGCCAACAAGCCTATCCTTTCTTCTAAGAAAACACAAACACATCATCTGGACCACGTAAACCTTTATTCAGGAGAAATAAAGGGAACCTCAAACATCCCAGCAGTTTCTTTCTCCTTTCTCCTAATGCCCCGAGAGAGGATTTTCTTCTGGCAAACTAGCTCCTTTTAAAACCAACAATTGGTAAGGGAGATAAAGGCTCTGCTCTTTTCCACAGATTAGATACACACTCTCCAGAGCCCCCCCCCCCCGTCACACTCACACACACACACACTGATAGCTTGCTCGTTGCGGACTGAGCTTCTACAAAGTTTCCCACCCTTGCCACCCAACTTCTCCCTTGAATAATGAACAATCCAAATCCACCTGCAAATCGTTAAAAAGGGAAAGACCCAGGGCATGGCGCAAGTCTCAGAGGGACACCGCTCGGAGAAGCGGGGCGGGGGGGGGGGAGGAAATAAAGGAACTAGGAGCCGACCTCCACCCCCTTCCTTCACCCACCTGCCCTCAAGGCACAGCTCGAGCTGATGCGGACCAGCCCAGCCAGCGCTCCGCTCCCTCCCTCCCTCCCACCCTCGCGGTCTTTCCGCCAGCCACCAGCTTACTTACCACATCCCCTGGTGCACAGCGCCCTGCTGACCTCCTTCTTGAGATTCCTGCCCGTCTCCAGGGGCGGGGAAGACGCCCGGAAGAGCGGCGGCGGCGCCGAAGGCAAGCCAGTGCCGTTCCCGCTGGAGGCGACGACGGGCTCCATGAAGAAAATGTAGCGGCTCCCTTCCTTCAGGCTGCTCCCGCAAGCGGAGCCCCGCTCGGCCAGCAGCACCCAGAGCAGCGCGTCCTTCTGCAGCCCGCCGCTTTTCGCCGGCCACACCTGGTGCACGCGCACCCGAGCCACCGAGGAGGCGGGCGCCGGGCTCGGGCGGCTGACGCTGGGCAGCGGGGTGCTGGAAGCTGGCGACGGCGAGAGGATGGTCCCTGAGAAGGAGGAGCTGCTGGAGCTGGGGGCGGCGGCGGCAGCGGCGGCGGTGGGTTGCTCGGGCAGGATCAGCAGTAGCAGTGGCGGCAGCGGCAGCGACGACGTCGTCTCTTCCCCTCCGCCGCCGCCGCCTCCTCCTTCTCTTTTCCCCGCGGGCTCGGCCACGCTTTGAGCCAGCACTTTGCCCTCGATCACCACTGAGGCGCGCCGGGCCAGCCCCTGCACCGAGTCCACGCTGGGCGGCGAGGAGGAGCACGGCGGGGCCGCCCCCGCCAGGGCCGAGACGCCCAGCAGCAGCAGGAAACGCAGCAGCGGGCGGCTGCAACGGCAGCGGCAGGGGGCCATGGCCGGCGGACGGCAGCAGGGCGTGCGAGGGCAGCCCCGGACTCTCCTAGTCCCGGTCCCCGCCGGCTTGCCCCTCAGCCTCGCTTCGCCGCCACCACCTGCGCGCCGCCTGGCCTGGCAGAGAGGGAGGGGGAGGCTGCTGCTGCTGCTGTTGCTGCTGCTGCTGCTGCTGCTCACTGAGGAGGGCGGGTAAGCGCCTGAGGGGGGAAGGGGCCGCTGCTCTCTAAGCCCAAGGCTCCTCGCCACCGCCACTGCGCGAGGTGGAAAGGGCGGCTGGGAAGAAGCTGCGAATAGTGCCCAACTATTGACAATCCCTGCTAAGCCTCTGCTGTCAAGAGCAGCTCCTGCAATAAACGGCTGGAGCTGACTGACTGAGGGAGAAGGAGAGCGAGGCAGCGAGAGGCCGGGAGGCGGCGGAGTTGCCAAGCTGAGGAGGCGCGCGGCCACCGCCGCCAGCAGGAGCGGCAGCAACCATGTGTTTCCTCGGCTCTGTTTACCTTCGGCGCGAGCCCTCTTTGGCGCGCGCTCTTCCCTCAGCCGCTCCAGTCTGGCGGGGGGTGGGGGCGGGGGGCGGGAAGCGGCAGGATGTGCGTTTTCTCTTCCCTCGCTCACATTCTCACGCTTCACCTGCGTGGAAGCTCCGTCTACCCCCGCCCCCTTTCTGGCTTAGCTTAGTTCTTCGATACTATAGGGGTGTGTCTGAGGAGACTGTACACACGCTCCTTTGTCGAAATGGTCCCTGACGGTGTTGCACCCTTGCTAGATTGTCTTCAGGCATCTGCCGTCCTCTTCTGAGGGAGTATGGACATACCTGTTTTGTTCAGGAGGCCAGTCATTTTTCACTTTTCTGGCATGTGTCTGTATGTTAATGCATGTATCTTGAGAGAGATGCACTTCAAAGAGAGATGCGCTGATGTGTAAACTTAGACTAGCCTTCTCTAGCCTGGAGCCCTCCAGATGATTTGGACTACAACTCCCAGCATTCCTGACCATTGGCCATGTTGGCTTGGGCTGATGGGAGTTGAAGTCCAGGACATCTGGCAGGCACCAGGTCAGAAAACAAGTTAAACCCGGAGCACTGGTCTACAGATGGGACTCTGGTCCATGTAAGAATGGTCATCAGCTGAGGTCTTTACTTTTAGGTGGTGAACATTCATGTATGCATCGTGAAGGCTTTATTAGATTGTAAGCCTATGCGGCAGGGTCTTGCTATTTACTGTGTTATCTGTACAGCACCATGTACATTGATGGTGCTATATAAATAAATAATAATAAAATAATAATAAAGGCTGTGGTCCTATACCCTCCCTAGTTGGGAGCAAACCTCGTTTAACTTAATTCTGAGTTGGCCTACATAGGATTGCACCTGTATACTTCTCAAAATCTCTGTTTGATTCTTTAATAAATATATTGAACTGGAAACTGGAATTTATTTGGTTTTCTTGCCTATTTTGAAAGTTGCCCTATCCATGCACTGGATTGCTTGACCAACATATTAATCTGGTTCTTAAGGAGTTTTATTTATTTATTTTATTTATTTATTACATTTATATCCCATCTTCTTTCCTCCAAGGAACCCAAAGTGGCATACATAATCCTCCTCCTCTCTATTTTGTCCTCACAACAACAACCCTGTGAGGTAGATTGGGCTGAGAGTCTGTGATTGGCCCAAAGTCACCCAGTGGGTTTCCATGGCCAAGTGGGGACTAGAACCCGGATTTCCCGACTCCCAGTCCAACACTTTAGCCACTACAAAGACTCTAAAACTGAGGCCCATCCTTCTCCATAAATAAAAAACCTAACCTAGTTTCCCATGTATCCAGGTTATTAGTTACTGAATATTACTATTCAATAATAGTTATTAATATTCCTCTAAGGAATATTACATGGGGCATCTTGTAGCCTATTCTACATTATAGGGTGGAGCTGAAGACATACCGCTTTGTCACAGAGTCACAGGGCCAAACTACTTAGCTTCAGTAGTAGAAGTTCCATTGTGTCAGATGCCTTTCTACAATGTGCTATTGTAATTCAACATGTATACCTTCCCTTGCATCTCCCTTCACATCCCTTCTCCACTTGTACATTAATGTAGAACAGCTATATTTTACCTCCCAGCATCTGAACATTTCTGTAGTTTCAAAATAACAATGCACAGCTTGTACAAAGAGCTTCGTGGGGAGGCACAACACAGTGCCCTTTTATCTGAGTAAAATCTGACAAACATGGATCAAGCCTCTCAATCCAAGTGCACATGGAGATGCTTGATTAGAGGCTGTGCAGAGAGTGCATCTCCAGTTATGCAAGTTAACATGTGGCCTCCTAAGATAGATAGATGGATAGATATTATTGGTATATAAAAGCTTGTTTACAGATAAGCGTTCCATATAAAGAGAGAGGAGGTGCTATACAGGATTTTACCCCAGAGTAGCATTTTTGATGAATCAAAAAGTGTCTCTCCTTTTATTCCACCCATTAACTTAATGAATAGTGAGAACATCTAGTAGAATGTTGTGCTATTTGTGGTGGTGGTGCTCTCCCCAAGGAAGAAGTCTTTAAAATGCCAATGGAAATTTACAATCGCTTTAAAAGAGACCATAAAGATGTACCTTTTCACCCAACACATGATTAATTTGTGAAATCTAGTGCCACTGGATATTTTGCAGGCCAATAAGAAGATTGGATTAAAATTCCTTTTGTCCAAGTTAAATGCAGTGCTTAGGAAATGCATCTTGACACATAGAAGAGAGATCCATAGAGAGGGCAGTGAGGGCGGGAAGGTAAGTCATGTGTTGAAAAACTTGTGTGTCCTGCATTTGATGACACAGACTGCAGTTTGCAAAAACAATTGCTTTTAAAATAACATAAATTAGACTCCTGGGTGCCACCAGGCTCACGCCTTCATTAGAACCAAAAATTTTCATTTGCAAAGTTTTTTGTTTGTTTGTTTATTTATTTATTTATTACATTTTTATACCACCCAATAGCCGAAGCTCTCTGGGCGGTTCACAAAAATTTAAATCATGAAGAGCATAAAAACAACCAACGATCTAAAAACACAAATACAAAATACAAAATGAAAAGCACAACCAGGATAAAACAGCCTTCCCCAGCCTGGTGCTCTCAAGATTTTCCAGACTATACCTCCTATCATCCCCAGCTAGCATATCTTTTGAAACTCATTTTAACATTGGGTGCATGTGTGTGTGATGCATGCAGACAAAACTGAACACCTTGGCAGATCCCTGTAAATGAAAAACAACTACTGACAGGCCTGGAGGGGAGGTTTTGCCCTCACAACAAACCGGCATCACTTTACTTTGTCATTTCATTCATTCCTACTGTACAAAGCAAAGCACTAAAACTCCATCACTGTCGATGGTACCCCAGCCATTCTGAACCAAGCCAGCTCCTATCAGCATAGTCCTATCCCAATTCTCTTTTTGGATCACCCTGTTTGATAGAATGCTATCAACTGGCTTTTATATAGATCATTTCACAAATATCGAGTCCAGTTGAATATAATAGTTTCTAAGCCTTCTGGACGGATAGCATGAGCCCTGAAGCCTTGTACTATTTCTTTGAAATCTTGATCAGGAAATCTTCAGGAGACACAGCTACAGTTCCTAGTTTTCCACTAGGGCAGCAGAGCAGCCTCTGCTGACAAGTGGCTGTAGCTGCATTTCTCAGCCACTTAATGATAGTAAACAGCCAATCAATACCAACTACGTAGGACGGAGGGAGAGCCGGCTCATCATTGCTGTTACGTAAATATGTCCTCATGGCCTCCATCACTAGCCAGATATCTCACTGGGCAATAAAAGCACCTGTTTCCCCCCTCCCCCCCTAAGTCAAATGCAGCATTTTTGTCTTCTTCCTTATCCCCTTTACAATTCCATCTGAAATAAACAATCCCTCTCAAGCTGAATTTACTATATGCTTATGTGCAAAATACTAATGCCTTGTTGGTCTTCAGTCAAGTACCAAATAGCAAGGTGATCTCTATTATTAAAGTAATACATGCTGGTGGAAGAATATGGACATGAGGGACTGAGAACTTCTTGCCATGCTTCTTATTTTACAGCTCTTTACAACGCAAGCTTACTTACAGGTAAGTTCTAAGTGCTTCAGGTACTTCTATCTTGATTGCAAAATGTTGGACACAGCAACCAGTCCACAGAAACTTGGCATCACAAAGACTAAACTAGTATCTTTTGGCAAATGTGGCCTCCGTGTAGACTTCACAAAATATGCTAAATTACCCAGGGTAATAGCAGTTAGAAGATGAAACTAAGGGCTTTACTAACAACTAGAAAAACAACAACATGTTTCCATTGAGTGTTATGGAGGATAATCATGTCAGCCTTATTCCTACAAATAATCTCATTAATACCCCACTGTTTTTACAAGGTTCAGTCTGACATAATTGAGGACATTTTAAGAGCACAAACTGAATTAAGATGCATATGGAGCCAAACTGCCCCCAAGGCAAACAAGACATTTGTACCAGATGTCAGCCTGGTGGGGGGCTTTGAGAAGCTCTCTGCTGAATGCTCCCACAGCTCCTAGAAGCTCACTTGCTGCCATGAATGCCCTGTCAGTAATCTGCCAAGGTTGACCTACAGGTAACATGAGGACTCTGCCCTGTAGTTGCCTGGCAACTGCAAGAAGCTTTATCTCAGACTAGCAAAATAGCCAGTTGGGGTTTATCAAACATGCAGGCCATTGTATTGGCAAAGTCCAGGTGGACAGGCAACAAGTAGTTGGAGCAGAGAGAAGAAGACAGACACTGGCCATAGCTAGACAGGGCTTTATCCCGGACCGAACCCTGGGACTGTCCCTGTGCATCCACATGACGCACAGGGGATACCGGGATCAGGGAGGGATCATCCCTCCCTTGCCCTGGGATATAGCCCTCGCCTTTGGCCCCGGTTTTTCCACGGTCCTGGGCTGAGCCCGAGACCATGGAACGTGTGGCCAGGTGCCGAGGGTTGTCCCGGCTCCACGCGATTCCTCGAAAGGAGCCAGAAGCCATGCATGGGGTGCAACACTCCTCAGGAGCACTGCACCCATCGGGGGTAGGGGTGGGGATGGGGAAAGAGAGTTAGTTTAAAAAAAAACAAAAAAAACCTTACCTTTAGCGCATGAGCATTCGTGCACTGTTTTCTCTTTAAAAAAATAAAAAATGGTGGGCGTGAGGCCTCTCCTTCTGAGGTCATCGTGCATTGCATGTAAATAGAAGAGGGATCTTGGCATAAACACATGTGGGATCTTCCCTCCTCTGTTGCGGGCTAAATGGTAGGTCTAGCTAAGGCCAGTCTCTCTCTCTCTCTCTCTCTCTCTCTCTCTCTGTGGGTTAATCAGATAGCTGCTTTCAGCAAAAGGTTGCCCAGACTGAGGGCATGGAGCAGAACTCCACCACCACCCCGCCATGTTTTACACATTTCTCTCTAGGCAGCTCACAACAAAATAAAAATATAGCACAATAAAATATAATATAAAACATTTCAAAGTTTGAAACTACAGTATAAAGACAAAGTAAAAAACAACAACACCAGCAGTGTAAAGATTTTAAACTACAGTAACAGGGTTAAAAACTACAGAAACTGAAATTACTAAAGTGGCAGAGAAAATAAGGAAGCATTCACCTGGCACCGAAAAGACCACAATGTTCACATCAGGCAGGCCTCTCTGGGGAGGTCATTCTACAACTGGGGTGCCACAACAGACAAGGCTCTCTCCTTACTTGCCACATGCCTCACTTAGGTGTGGCTGAATCGGTAAGTGCTCACCCCGCCGCCACAGCCCACCCACAGCATGAGCCCCTGCCATGCGCTTGGCAGCAGCCTGCCCTGGCTTCTGGCTCATTAATGGTGGCTGCCATTAAAACAGCAGGGGGCAAATGTGCACTTTCTGAAGCCTCCATAAAATGTGCCCCCCAATGCTAATGGGGGTCTTTAAGACCCTATTCATGCAAGGGTAGAAGTTTAAACCTTTACCTTTGCGTTAATAGCACCTTTAAAGTCCTCATTGACACAGGGCGGGGAGCAGACACTTTTTGGAAGCTCTGGAAAGTATGCATTCCCCCCCTCGTATAAATGGTGGCCGCTATTAATGCGGGGGGGGGGGGAAGGGCCAGGAGCCCATGCACCTGCAGGGGTTTGCAAGCACTTGCAAACCGAGTGCATCCATCTGGGTCTGCAAGGGCTGGACATGGATCCACTTCCTTCATGGACACAGTCAGATGCTTGTGCCATCCTTAGCCTCACTTCAGTTGGTAGGGACAGCTGGAGAAAGGCCTCTGATGGTCCAGGCAGGTATATATGAAAGGAGATGATCTTTCAGGTAACCTAGCCCCAAACCATTTAGGGCTTTGAAAGGTAGTACCAGCACTTTGAATTGAGCCTGGAAATGGACTGGCAGCCAGTGCAGCTCATAAAGCAGTGGCATATGTTCTTAATGACCAGCCTCTGTTAACAATCTCACTGCCCTATTTTGGACCATCTGAAGTTTCTGGACCACTTTCAAAGGCAGCTGCACTTTGAAAGTGCAGAAAGTGCACATTGTAGTAATCCAGACGAGAGGTAACCCGAGCATGGATAACTGTAGCTAGGCTATCTTTGTCCATATAAGGACATAGTTGGTATATGAGCCTAAGTAAATACAAGGTGCTTAATGCTACCAAGTCCACCTGTGCCTCTAGAGACAATGCTGGGTCTAAGAGCACCTCCGAAACTGTGAACCTGATCCTTCAGTTGGAGGGCAAAACCCTCCAGAGCTGGCTCAATATCACTTAGCTGGACAGAGGCCTAGGCCATAGCTAGACCTAAGGTTTATCCCTGGATCGTCCAGGGGTCAAACCTGTTCATCTAGGTGACACACAGGGGATCCAGTGCTCAGGCAGGGGCGAACCCTGGATGATCCCAGGATAAACCTTAGGTCTAGCTGTGGCCCCAAGCTACACCTGCCATTTAACTGGAGTCAGCTCGAGGTCATCCCTGTGCATACAAATGATGCACAGGGGATCCTGGAATCAACCGGGGATGACCTCTGAATTGTCCTGGGATAACTGGGATCGCGGTATTCCTGATTTTTCCTGTGGTCCCAGGACAGCCCTGAGGACTGTGGGCAGTGTGGCCTGGGCTCTCGTGTCCTCTCTCCTCCCCATGACTAGTGCAGCTCTTCAAATAAGCATGGAGCTTCATGGGGGTGCTCCATGCCCATCAGGGATGGGGGGCAGCATTTTTACTATCCCCAGAATGTCTGTCAGTGTTTTCCAGCACCAAATTTTTCCATTTTTAAAAAAAACACCAAACCCCACCTCACCGAGGTGCTGGATTGGGGCTCCACAGTTGTGCGAACATCTTAAAAAACAACAATGCTGCACCAGGAACATCCCTCTTCAGTTCCTGGATGACACACTGGAGTTTAGATGCCAGGGTATGATCCCAGAAGCAGGTAAGCCCAGGATCCTCCCCTCTGTCCCGTAAGGCCTCTAGGTGTAAATGAGGCCAGACAAACCACCCACTAACAGTACCTCTCTGGATTGAGTCTCAATTTATTAGCCCTCATCCAGTCTATTAGTGATTCAGAGCAGCCACTGCCTCTCCTGGATTTGATGAAAAGGAGAGATAGAGCTGGATCCATGTACTGGTGACACCTCATCCCAAATCTCTGGATAACCTTCCCCAGTGGTTTCATGTAGAGCCCTGTGGAACACCAATATAGCTGCCAAGGCAAAGAACAATAATCCCCCAGCACCAGTGCCTCCAACTCCCAACCCAGAGAGCCTATCCATATGATGGTTGATGGTACCAAAAGGTCCTGAGAGGTCTAACAGAATCAACAAGGTAGAACTTGCCTGGTCCCTCTACTGGCAAAGGTCATCCCACAGGGAAACCAAGGCAATTTCTTTGCCAAAACCAGTCCTGAAGCCCAATTGAAATGGATCCAGATAATTAGTTTTATTCTGGAGTGTCTGAAGATGACTAGCAACCACGGGCTCAAGCACCTTGTCTAGAAAGGAGATTTTGGCATTGGCAACCGGCCCATAGTTAAGATTTTCCAGGTCTAGGTTAGGGTTACACTCCCCCTGAAAGACCAAGTCCATAGTTTTAATTTTTGTGAACCGCCCAGAGAGCTTCAGCTATTGGGCGGTATAAAAATGTAATAAATAAATAAATAATAAATAAATAAATAAATAAATAGCTTGGGGGCCCTCCTGGATTTGTCACTATCTGTGGAAGAGCAGATAGCACTTCACTTCACTGCTTTCCCCCAATTTATGAAAAAGTTAAATAATACTGCTTCCTCCCAGTATTGATCATTGGAACATCCCATGGCTAGGTTGGCTAGGGTGACCCTATGAAAAGGAGGACAGGGCTCCTGTAACTTTAACAGTTGCATAGAAAAGGGAATTTCAGCAGGTGCCATTTGTATATATGGAGAACCTGGTGAAATTCCCTCTTCATCACAACAGTTAAAGGTGCAGGAGCTATACTAGAGTGACCATATTTAAAAGAGCGCAGGGCACCTGCAGCTTTAACTGGTGTGGTGAAGAGGGAATTTCACCAGGTTCCCCATATATACAAATGACACCTGCTGAAATTCCCTTTTCTATGCAACTGTTAAAGATACAGGAGCCCTGTCCTCCTTTTCATATGGTCACCCTAAGGTTGGCTGCTTCCTTCCTTCCATGGTTTCCTGTTTTTTTAACCAGTGAGTAATCCATAAGAAGACTTCTCTTATTTCAGACTGCTAAATTTACTCAGGGGGTTTTGGTGAAGTTTTTAGAAGTATATTATTTTATCCATATGTCAACTGATGTTCTCAAAGAGCTCCTAAAAGTTAATGAGGCAGGACTTCCCTTTGCAGAAGCTATGTTGTTTTTTGGTGGCAAAATAAAGGATCACAAACAGGAAGGCAAATGAAAGCAAATCCAAACATTTCAAGATATTTTGTCAAGATTGTTCAAGGACTGATATTTGTTTTTTCATTTATGACTTACAGCTTCTGAACACATGCAAGTGTAGTCATTGTCTGGCATTTGAAAATTATTTGAAAATTACTAAAGGGCCATTATATATATGTAATGTATATTTATCTTGCCTTTTAATTTTTTTAAAAAAATCAAAGCAATGTATACATTTTAAAAATACAAATTAAACAGTGGAATCACAATTTGTTAATTTAGAAAAAAGTATTAAGTCAAAATGTGAGTAAGAAAATAACATTAGGAAAGGTGTAGAAAGTGAAGAGAGAGAAAAATCGATTTTCACCACAATCTGGCATCATATATATATATATATATATATATATATATATATATATATACAATCATGCAGAAGAAAGCTCTAACCCCTACACAACCAGAGAGCAGAGAGAGGGGAGGGGGAGAGAGAGGGGACTTATTGAAGCAATGTTACTCTGTACTTATGGAGAGTACTGGCTGATTTCAGCATCTCTAGTGTTGTATTCTATTCCATCTAAGTGTAGCAAGATCACATAACCACACTGTCTCAAAAAGTCATAGGGTTGAATCCAGATTTGTTATACTTAGAGCAGATCCATTGAAATAAATAGGAATTAAGTTAGTCATGATTAATTTAAGCCCCATTGAGCTTAATGGGTCTACTCTAAGTATGATTAAGTCTGGATTCAACTCATAGGCCTAATCTACACCAAGCAAGAAATTGCACTCTGAAAGTGGTATATAAAAGGCAGGAGCTACACTACTGCTTTGCAGTGGTATTGAAGTGCACAGACAACTGTTGGAGCCCATTGATTCATAGGCCCTTTCTACACCTAAGGGTTATCCCAGGAAAATGGAGGGATAATCCCTACCTGCTCCCAGGATCTCTTGTGTGTCATTTGGATGCACAGGGATGATCCTGGGGGAATAGGCAGGTGTAGAAATGGCCATACTGGTCATGGCTAGACCAGGCCTATATCCTGGGATTGTCCCGGGATCATCCCTGTGCATCCAAATGACACACAGGGGATCCTGGGAGCAGGCGACCCCTCCATTTGCCTGGGATAATCGTAAGGTCTAGCTAAGCCCCCTATGTACTGCTTTCATAGTGCTATATCCTGCTTGGTGTGGCCCCTGCCTTTTATATACTGCTTTCATATCACTTTCATTATGCAATATCCTGCTTGGTGTAGATTAGGCCATAGTTCCCAGTTCTCATAAACTAAGAAATATATTTTGGCCATTATTTATTTTCCATTTCAGATATAATTCAAATATAACATGCATCAGGCTGTGGAGTGACATGTCGGGCTTAGAACTCTCCAAGGCTGTAGCTAGACCTAGGGTTTATCCCAGGATCATCCTGGGTTCGTCCCTGCCTGAGCGCTGGATGCCCTGTGTGGCACTTAGATGAACAAGTTTGACCCCAGGACAATCCTGGGATAAACCTTAGGTCTAGCTACGGCCCAAGAATCTAATCTCACAGGAAAGCTAGTATGCATTTTGCACTTTTAATTCAGATGATTCTATTCAATTCACAAATGCACATCTAATCTGGTTTTGGACCTACATATCCCATTAACCTTCATAATATCTCCTGGCTGGTAATGAGCACTACGGGATAATTGTATGCCAAGTAAAACATGCTTTTCTATTGGTTTGCTAAACCGGGCACTCCCATCAGAAACAGAAGGCTTGAGATAGCCTCTGGGTTTCATGATGGGACTGAATTATCTGCCATCTGTTTATAAAAATAAATAAAGGAAGGAAGGAAGGACCACCTCTGTAGTCTTGGCTCCATTGGGCTGCCTCCAGTTCTATTCCTCTTCTGCTCCTTGTCTTAGCCTGAGGCCCAACTCATACCAGCAGGTTAGTTGCAACCATTGCAGTCATCTGGGCTGTGTTGCATGTGGCAAAATGTTTGTGTGAAACAATCTACTACATGGTGGTAGCAATTGAAAATGGAGGCTACTGCAATTTCCCCCAGAGGAGGGGTTGCTTTTCAGTGATTACCACAACTGCCTGGGAGCTGTTTTCCACAATCTGCAAGCAAATGGGCTCTAACATTTGAAGCATGGAACTACATGGGATAGACCAACCATCTGGAAAGCTAATTCACCAAGGCCCCAAAACCCAAATTTAATTTTTTAAAAAATCTCTATTGGCTGCCGATTAGTTTCCAGGCAAAGTACAAAGTGTTGGTTGTTACCTTTAAAGCCCTACATGGTTTGGGTCCAGTCTACCTGCGGGATCACCTTCTCCCGTACAATCCGCCCCGCACACTCAGGTCCTCTGGGAAGAATCTACTTCAGCTAGCAAAAACTAGATTAACAACTGTTACCCAGAGGACCTTCTCTTCTGCTGCTCCCAGACTGTGGAATGGCCTGTCGGAGGAGATTCGTCAACTTGACAGTCTTTTAGAATTTAAAAAAGCAATAAAGACTGATCTATTCCAGCAGGCCTATCCAGTGAAATTTTAGAATGTTTTTAGGATGTTTTAAGGATGTTTTAATCATGAATGGTATGTTTTTAATCAGTTTTAATGTGTATTTTATATCATGTTTTTGTACTGTTTGTTTTATACTTTGAATGGTTTTAGTTTTTGTGAACTGCCCAGGGAGCTTCGGCTATTGGGCAGTATAAAAATGCAATCAATCAATCAATCAATTTATTTAATTTCATTTTTAGTAGACTGATAACCCACTTTTCTATTAGAGTTCTCAACGTGGCTTTAAAACATTTATAACCAGGGAGCAGAATCTGGCCCTCTCGGGTTCCAAAGAGGGCTATGTTCACTTCCCCTGGCCCAACTCCCTTTGTTCAAATTTACCATAGCAGCATGCGTTCCAGGCATAGGGAAGGAAGTGGCCATCATGCCACACCAGTAAGAACAGAATAATGTAAGAAGAAGAAGAAGAAATGGATTTGGGTTGTTATTTTGGCACCAGTGTGCATCACTTTGTACTTTATCCCTACCTACACTGAATCTCATTTGCCATTGTTTTGCCCATTCCCCTAGTTTTGGTCAGATCCTTTTGGAACTCTACACTCTGCTTGGATTTGAATCATTCTGAATGGATGAATGAATAAATTTTCCAGAGACACAACACTTCATGAATGGCCAAGCATCTTTCATTCCAGCTCATTGATGGAATCAATTTACCCTCCTTCGGACAAGTATGCAAAAACACCTAGCACAATTCATGTAACTTTTGCTGGTACGCAATGTTTTGAGTAATTTTCATAGTTCATTGTACAATCAAAGAGTAAAGTGCACACACACACAAATGCTGCACAGTGTAGGCTGAAGAGAGATTGGAGATGTATAAAAAGGTGTGTGTGTGTGTTAAAATAGCATATATATTAGCATGTTTTCCAGTAACTTTCTTACTTCTGTATGACTAAACTTGCATACAGTTCTAGAAAGTAAAAACAAAAATGGTCTGGAAGTCCATGACTCAGAAGATGCTGCTTTGCTGTAGAATCTGTGAGTGGGATTCATAGAAATCCAATTGAATTAGGGTGACCATATGAAAAGGAGGATTGGGCTCCTGTATCTTTAACAGTTGTATTGGAAAGGGAATTTCAGCAGGTGTCATTTGTACGCATGCAGCACCTGGTAAAATTTCCTCTTCAGCACAATAGTTAAACCTATAGGAGCCCCACTCTCTTTTGTATCTGATCATTCTGGTATAGCTTCTGCAACTTTAACTGTTGTGATGAAGAGGGAATTTCACCAGGTGCTACATGCATAAGCTATAGATGACACCTGCTGAAATTCCCTTGTCTCTAGAACTGTTAAAGATAGAGGAGCCCTGTCCTCAGCGTAAATTGAATCCATTGTGGATTTCTCTGACATCCCTAGACAGGCCCACCCTCTGGAATGCATTGTCAATTGTTTAGACATGCGGCCACAGTTTTTGACATATAGATGTCTTCTGAAGACCCATCTTTTCACACAGGCTTTCCCTGAGATGTGACTCTACCAGATATAGTTTGCAGTACACAGCATAGTTTTCTTATTAATGTATGTATTATCATTGTGTTTTATTCTAGATTATTATTTACATTTACATACCGCCCATAGCCGAAGCTCTCTGGGCGGTTTACAAAAGTTAAAAACAGTGAACATTAAAAAGAAATATACAAAATTTAAAACCATAAAAAGCATAAAATACAAACAAAACAGACAATATCAATTTAAAAACAACTATTCTGGGGTCAGTTAAAAAACTCAGCATATGCTGTTAAATGCCTGGGAGAAGAGAAAAATCTTCTAGCGCCAAAAAGATAACAATGTTGGTGCCAGGCGAGCCTCATCGGGGAGATCATTCCATAATTGAGGGGCCACCACTGAAAAGGCCCTCTCTCTGGTTGCCATTCTTTGAGTTTCCCTCAGGGTAGGCACCCGGAAAAGGCAATTACATTTAGTGGCAATGACATTGTATGTTCGCCACTTTGATACATTCATGAAGGTGGTATATAAATTTGTATAATAAAATAAAAAATTAAAAAATAATAATTCCACCTCTGTACGAATTCTGCAGCTATGCTTGCTTAGGGGTGAGCAAAACATAGTCGCTCAGGGGGTGACATCAAAGCTCTTCCATCCTGTTCTTTGCCTGCCCACTCCTTGCTTGTTCATTCTCTCATTGCCAGCTTATGGAGCGGAAAGAAACAGCAGGCCAGCAGGAACAGTTTTCTTCCATGTGCAAATTGAGGATCAAGCCCTTGGCAATCATAAAAAGAAACGAATAATTTGCAAAATCTACTGAGGATTCAGATTTGTTAAATGGCTCAGTAATTTTCAGCAGCATTACAACAATGAGGTCTGATTCACACTGACATCCAAGCTTCAACACTGCACAGCTTGCCAATTATTTTATACTGAGCTGAATGTGAATCCTAAAATTTCCCTTTATGCTACTTTAGCTCTCCCAAGGCAAATATACTGCCCCAACAGTTTAAATAGTCTAAACTAACAAAATTGTTCCCAATCTGACTCCCTGGATGAATAGCATTGATGCTGGTATGTGAAAAACCTCCTATCTATCTACCTATGGCTCAAAAATTATACCATGTTTTCTTTGCCATAATGTGTCTTCTTGGATTTCCCATATTTCATTTCTGCGATGTTTCTTTAAATGTAGAAATGCAACAGTTAGGATGAGATTCAAAGGAGAACAAAGCTTGTGTGCCTTTGATAGCTGTGAGTAGAAAAGGGAGTTTTTGCTCATGCATCTTGTCATACAGAGGTTTTAAAAAGGCCTACAGAGGCTGGAGGAAGTTGTTCTTTGTGGATACTTCTATGAAATGACATGATTTGCATTTCTTGGTCTAAAGTGCAGATTGGAAATTAGCTATCCACCAGATTTCACACATCTTCTAATGTTGCAATACAATTCCCTGCAGTCAAAACATAACAAAAACACGTGTAAATATGTATTTTGAAATTAAAATAGGCATTTGAATACCTATTTGGAGATTTTTTTAACATCACAGACTTATGCAGAACAGAACAGATTATAGTGGCTCTGTATTAAGGCTGAGTTGGCTGAATCACATTCTGCCATTATAACCAGAAATTGGGATGGGGTTGGGTGTGAGAGGGCAGCAGGTTCTATAGCTTATGGTGAGAAAATGGCTCAACAGACTGATCTGAAACTTGGCAATATAGGAAAGGTGGATTTGAGGATGGTCTTTGCCCATTTTGAGGTAAAAAGGTCAAGAAATGGCTTATTTATAGGAGTTTAAAATTTGATGAGTGCCCACCAGCAGTCCAACAGATATTGTGTGTGCTCTCATCATCACCACCAAGACCTAGCAGTAATGATCATAGCTGGCACCTCTGCTGGTTGTACTGCATCTTCACCATCCAGGACAGCAATCCCATTCATGAGCTGCTCCAGCATTGTCTCGTCATTGTCTCATCATGCCAACTCATCCAAGATGTCCCTCCCAGTTCCCTTTCCATTCTTCCCCTACTCTTGGACTTTCTCCACATCTACACCAGTAGTTCTGTCAAGGAAGGAGTCAGCCTACCTTAGTCAGACTAGGCGCCTTGCTAGACCAGAGGTTAGCGTGGTGCGAGGCCCGTGCTCGTTCCTGTGCGTCCAAATGACGCACGGGGGATCCCGGCCTCAACCAGGGCTTGAGCCGCCCCGGCACCGCGCTAACCGGAACTGCTTGTAGCATGGTTCTTCCCACGGTCCTGGCCTCAGGTTGGGCTGAGGCCGGGACCGCGGGCGTGTTGACCGCCATTATTCCTGGCTACCGCACTTACATGTGAGTAGCCGGGAAAAGCGGTGGACGGGGCGCAGCGCTCCCGCCCCCTTCCCCGATTCCCCCCCATGACCTCTCCTGGCCTCCAATCACCCCAGTCCCCACGTCCATGTCTCGCCACCCCCACGTCCCCACCTCCTGTGTCCTGCTGCTGCCGCCGCTGCCACTGTCTCCAGCTGGCGTTTCCTGTTGTCGCCATGTCCAGCCTGCATCACAGGCCAGACATGGCGACAACAGGAAACAGTGGCTGGGGACAGTGGTGGTGGCGGTGGCAGTGGGACAGAGTGGCTGGGGACATTGGCAGTGGCGGCAGGATACAGGAGGTGAGGACAGGGGTGGTGGTGAGACATGGACGTGGGGACAGTGGGCGATCAGAGTCCAGGGGAGGTCATGGGGGGGGGGAAATCAGGGGACGGGGACAGGGGGACCCTATTTTTTTTAAAAAACAACAACAACAAACCAAAACACTTACCTTTCCCGGTGGTGCGCTCCTGTGCACGTGGCCCCTTTAAGTTAAAAGAAAATGGCAGATGCGATGGGGCTTTCCTAGGCCCCATCACATCTCGCATGTAGACAGGGCTACTTCGAGCGTGGCCTGGCTCCTCCTCACCGCCAGATTCAGCATTGTGATGCCATGGTGACTATCTGAGTTGGGAGTGGGAGGTACTGCATGCGCAGTGGTTCTGCTCCTACTTGGTGGGTCAGCTCCAGAAAGTAGTGCTTGGGGAACACTGCTTACCTTCATGGATTCTCCAGAATGGGGTTCCGCAGGGGTCAGTTTTGGAGTCTACAGGCTGTCAGAAAGTACAATGAAAGACAGGATATTCATACACACTCTTCAGTCATGTCATAAGTAAAGTAAGCACAAGAGCCCTGAACTGAACCCATGAGAATTTCTCTGAAATGTCTTCTCCTTTGAATTTCTTTTCCAAAGCAATTTCTTTTCTATTGAAAGCTGTAGAGAGGTCAAGGTGAATCAACAGAGTCACACTCCACATGTCTTTCCCTGGATAAAGGCCATCATGCAAGACAACCAAGGCTGTTTCTGTACTGAAGCCAGGCCTGAAACACAACTGAAATGGATCCAGGGCCAGATTTACACCAAGCAGGATATTACACTTTGAAAATGGTTTGAAAACTGTATATGGAATGTATCCAAGGCCCCAACAGTTGTCAGTATGCTTATAAACTGTTTTAAAGCAGTAGTGTAGATCCTGCCCAGATCACATGGCTTGCTCAGTAAAGTCAACAACAAAATCTACATTCATCTTCTTCTGTTTCATCGACTATTAAAGTCATGCTTATAATCCTCTTGAAGCTAATAGGGATAAATGCCAAGTTCTACATCTAGGAAATAGAAACCAAATGCACAGTTACAAGATGGGGGATACTTGGCTCAGCAATACTACAAACGAGAAGGATCTTGGAATTGTTGTAGATCAAAAGCTGAATATGAGCCAACAGTGCGATATGGCTGCAAGAAAGGCAAATGCTATTTTGGGCTGCATTAATAGGAGTATAGCTTCCAAATCGCGTGAGGTACTGGTTCCTCTCTATTCAGCCCTGGTTAGGCCTCATCTAGAGTATTGCATCCAGTTCTGGGCTCCACACTTCAAGAAGGACGCAGACAAGCTGGAGCGTGTTCAGAGGAGGGCAACCAGGATGATCAGGGGTCTGGAAACAAAGCCTATGAAGAGAGACTGAAAGAACTGGGCCTGTTTAGCCTGGAGAAGAGAAGATTGAGGCGAGACATGATAGCACTCTTCAAATACTTAAAAGGTTGTCACACAGAGGAGGGCCAGGATCTCTTCTTGATCATCCCAGAGTATAGGACACGGAATAACGGGCTCAAATTACAGGAAGCCAGATTCCGGTTGGACATTAGGAAAACCTTCCTGACTGTTAGAGCAGTATGACAATGGAACCAGTTACCTAGGGAGGTTGTGGGCTCTCCCACACTAGAAGCATTCAAGAGGCAGCTGGACAACCATCTGTCAAGTATGCTGTAGGGTGGATTCCTGCATTGAGCAGGGGGTTGGACTCGATGGCCTTTTAGGCCCATTCCAGCTCTACTATTCTATGATTCCATGATTCTATGATAATGGGATTTCCTTTAGAATTATAGAACTTAAGTATGTATCTGAGTGCTTTGCTGAATCAGGGCCTTTGTCTAGAATTGAAAAGCAGCGTTTGCATTTCAGTTCAGAAAAATACTTAAAAAGTGCCCCTGGATGAAGGATGAAAGCAGGCAGATTTGAAACATGCATTAAAAATGCAACTTTAATTGAAAGCAGTGCTAATCTTACTACTTCCTGGTAGAATGTTAGACATGTCACCTGAACTAGATAATGCAAATCCTTTAATCATCAATCTAGATAGCATCACAACATATCTGCAATTAGCTTGTAGAACATGAATTTTTGTACATGTTTCTCAGTTTGACATGCCATTTCCAGAATCTACAGCTCGTATAGTATCTACACCGTGTCTCGTCTCCCTAATGTTACTATTTGAATAAAAGTAACAACTCACTCAGAAAATACCCTTTTTGTCGCATGCTCCTTGGTTTAATCTGAATCATCATCTATCAAGGTCCTCCAGGGGCTGTAGCCTTCCTGCTAATCATCTGCAAAAATATGTACAGGCAAGCAAATGGCTCATTAGTAAGACAGGCTGTATTGGCCTTACTGCAACAGTGATGTTCAGTTCCCAATCATTCTTCTTCCATGCACTTTGATATTTTCCCCACAATTTAACTATGACCCTGTGCAGCCCCAGCAGCCATGGATTGCATGCCAGTACTCCAGCCCACAGTGAGTCTTCTCTTGAACTGCCGACCTGAGCATACAGAGATTGGGCCTGTGAACAGGGCTCTTGCCGCAGAAGGAACTTCATGGAGACCAGTCTTTTTCCATCAACAGGTCACAGCTGGACAGGTGATACTTCCTAACCTGACTCCTAGGACCATCTCTGTAACTTGAGGTTCAGGTGGCCTCGGTGGCACGGAGTGCTTTCTACCAGCTTCGGTTGGTGGCCCAGCTACACCCTTATCTGGACAGGGATAACCTCACTTCAGTTGTCCATACTCTGGTAACCTCCAAATTAGATTACTGCAGTGCCCTCTACATGGGGCAGCCTTTGAAGACAATTCGGAAGCTGCAGCTTGTGCAAAATGCAGTGGCAAGATTGATAGCTGGAACAGGGAGGTTTGAGCATATAACACTGATTCTGGCTCACTTGCATTGGCTGCCTGTACGTTTCCAAGCCCAATTCAAGGTGCTGGTTTTAACCTATAAAGCCCTACATGGCTTGGGACCACAATACCTGATGGAACGCTTCTCCCCATATGAACCTACCCACACACTGTGCTCAACATCTAAGGTCCTCCTCCGAGTGCGTACTCCGAGGGAAGCTCGGAGGATGGCAACAAGGGAGAGGGCCTTTTCAGTGGTCCCCCCCCCAATTATGGAATGATCTTCCTGATGAGGCTCGCCTGGCACCAACATTGTTATCTTTCAGGAGCCAGGTCAAGACTTTTCTCTTCTCCCAGGCATTTAATAGCAGTTTGTTTTTAACAGACCCCAGAACTGTTGTTTTTAAATGGATAATTTTTTTATATATATTGTTGTCAGTTTCTGATGGTTTTTTAAATTTTGTATACTTTTTTATTGTTTACTGTTTTTAACTGTTGTAAACTGCTCAGAGAGCTTCGGCTGTGGGATGGTATATAAATGTAATAAATAAATAAATAAATAAATAAATAACCCCTCATGCCGCTCCCAAGTCATGCTTGCTTCTGATCTGAACAACTTGGAGACCTGTGTTTGCCACCTACATACCTCTTGATCAGGTCAAAGGCTGCTAATTTTATTTATTTATTTATTTATTACACTTACATACCGCTCCCATAGCCAGGGCTCTCTGGGCAGTTTACAGAAATTCTAAAATTAAGATAAAAACAAGTATACAAAATTTAAAATTCTAAAACACAGAACATACACACATAAAGCATTAAAAACCATTAAAAAACTAAATATGTGGGTGATTAAGATGTGCTGCCATATGCCTGGGCAAAGAGGAAAGTCTTAACCTGGCGCCGGAAACATAGTAGCATTGGTGCCAGGCGAGCCTCGTCAGGGAGATCATTCCATAGTCTGGGGCCACCACTGAAAAGGCCCTGTCCCTCGTTGCCACACTCTGAGCCTCTCTCGGAGTAGGCACCTGGAGAAGGACCTTAGATGTTGAACGTAGTGACCGGGTATATTCACGTCGGGAGACGCGTTCCGTCAGGTATTGTGGTCCCAAGCTGTGTAAGGTATACTGTAAATTTCCCAGGTATACTGTAAAACAGGGGAACCAAACCATTTGGGGGGGGGGAACTGGGCCATTTGTGGTCCAAATTACATCAGTGAGTGTGGCAGCTCCCAGAGGTATAGTTCCCTCGTCCATTTTGCCTTTCTCCATGCTGAGAGAGGCACAAAGCTCTGTATGTCTCTCAGCACACAGAAAGGGATCCACATTGACCCTCATCTTCCTCTGGTGGAGGCACAGGTCAAAGTTGAGGGAGGAACAGCCACTTCTCCCAGTACTGGCTGAGTTTCTGGCTTCATGCAACACACATCATCCCCATAGGGCAATGTCCCTGGCTTTGCATGGTGTCCCCATAGGGGTGACACATGCCAAATGAAACCACTCAGTTGGTGCTGGGAAAAGCAGCTTCTGCTCACAGTATTGGCCACCCACATTCCTGTTGTTATTTCTGATTTGAGATAACAGCAAGGATTCCTCCAAAGGAATCCAAGGAGGCCCCATGGGCCTAATTAAGCCTGCCGCTTGGAGGTTCTGCATCCCTGTGGTAATGCATTCCTTTCTCAAAGGGAATTCAGTTTCTAAATTGTTTTAAAGTTTTAAACTGTAAGTTAGCTTTTTAAATAAATAAATAAGAGGACCGACACATTTTTCACAAATCCTGCCAGACTAATTTGATCTCATTTTTCATTGGGTAACCTCCCTTGTGGACTGTGGGTATGCTGTGGACTTAATATATCTTGACTTCAGCAAAGCTTTTGACAAAGTGCCCCATGATATTCTGATTAGCAAACTAGCTAAAAATGGGCTAGATGGGACAACTATGACGTGGATCCACAGTTGGCTACAGACTGAGACTCAAAGAGTGCTTATCAATGATACCTTCTCAAACTTGGGGGAGGTAACGAGCGGGGTACCACAGGGCCCAGTCCTGAGACCAGTGCTCTTCAATACTTTTATTAATGACTTGGATGAGGAGGTGCAGGGAACGCTTATCAAATTTGCAGATGACACAAAATTAGGTGGGATAGCTAATACCCTGGAAGACAGAAACAAACTACAAGGTGATCTTGAAAGGCTGGAGCACTGGGCTGAGAACAACAGAATGAAATTTAATAGGCATAAATGCCAAGTTCTACACCTAGGAAAAAGAAACCAAATGCACAGTTACAAGGTGAGGGGCACTTGGCTCAGCAATACTACAAGCAAGAAGGATCTTGGAATTGTTGTAGATCACAAGCTGAATATGAGCCAACAGTGTGATGTGGCTGCAAAAAAAAAAAAAAAAAAGGTCCAGGATCTCTTCTTGATCATCCCAGAGTGCAGGACATGGAATAATGGGCTCAAGTTACAGGAAGCCAGATTCTGGTTGGACATCAGGAAAAACTTCCTGACTGTTAGCGTAGTATGACAATGGATCCAATTACCTCAGGAGGTTGTGTGCTCTTCCATACTAGAGGAATTCAAGAGGCAGCCTTCTTTCAGGTATGCTTTAAGATGGATTCCTGCATTGAGCAAGGGGTTGAACCTGATGGCCTTATAGACCCCTTCCAACTCTACTATTATATGATTCTATGACTTCATCAGATGCATGTGGTGCCATCTTGAGTTGCCATTGCCATACCCACATGGGTGAAGAGGGTAAACAGTGGGATTAAATGGCAAAGAAATCCAAAAAGAGCAGTTTCTAACAATTCATTTAAGGCTTAAAATTACAAAAAATAAGCACAGTGACCACTCACAACACCAGTAATGGGTCATATAGTATTGTTAAGTAAATTAGCACCTATAAGGGAACAAGGAACTATTGCTTCTATTCTAGCCCAAATAAATAGAAAAACGCCAATATTAATTCTGATTAAGCTCTTTCATGCTGAAGTCCCTCTTTGAGGACTGGCAACTTTCAGACCAGCCATTTCCTCGTGCTGAAGACATACAAAGCCTTGGATTTCTGAAGCAAGGCTCCACTTTGGACCTGAGGTAAAGCAGATGATGCCATGCCCAAAGTGGCCCATGGCAAAGCAACCCACTTTTTTTGAAGCACTAAGCAAGTTCTGAACCAAATCTTGACTTCAGTGCACACCCCTAGTAAGACCTAGCTCTCAAATGTACAAATTGTGTATCTTGTGTCCATAACAACGTCAGCAGAGTAAGTGCAAAACAGGGAAGTGGTAACAACTAGTACTTACAGTTAATAAAATACATTAACAAAGTGGCATTGCCTACAAGCAACTGCCCAATTAATAATAATAATAATATTTACCCTGATATTAAACATATTCACTGTTTCTCCAGGCTGTGTGAGTTAGCTAGCAGCAGAACAGTCTCTGAGGGAAGTAAATAGAGACATTTCAACAGAAAGAAACAAGAAAATTTGCATTCATTTGTAGTACTAGTTGTACGTTGCTTTGTAAAGAATGTTAACTGGAAAATTGGTCTCTCTCTCTTAGCATTGCTGTGTCACATTGACATTTAGAAAGAAATTAAGTACAGATACTGAAGAAATCATCTGGACGAGAAGTATTTTTTCTTGATATGCAAAACTGAATTGATAAGATATTCAATAGGCACATAAATTACTTCTGTTCTAAAGATCTTAAATTTCTACAGAGGCTGCAAAGAAATAAAATCAATATATGAACAAATGCAATATTGGAACATAAATCTTAATCATTAATCATCTACTATATCTTCATACCATGATACGTGGTTCAAACGTCTTTACATTTTGTTGTATTTTTATTTTTTTGCAAAAAGTTTTTAAAACTGTGCTTGGAAAAGAGATTACATTAAATAATTTTTTTTAAAAAAAAACCATATTTGTTCTTGTGATTATATTTTCAACCACTATTTTTGTCTCCATTTAGACCAGGTCTGTAGAATTTGTGATTTCCCTAGGTCTTGGCATGGAATCTGCTTTGGTTGCCCTGCTAGATTACCTGTGCTGGGAAAGAGAGAAAAAGACTGTGCTCGTTCTTATGGACTCTTGGCAATTTTGATACTATTGTGAGAGATCTTTACTTCAGTGCTTCTGTTCTGACTTGGATGTCTGGTTCCAGAAGGTCGTCCTAAAAAACTACTCCTTGTGGCTAAGGATTAGGGATGTCGAGAGCATCTGGCTGAGGCCAGAATGAGAGGCAGGTGAATATGCAGGTTACAGTGTTAAGGAGGACGAGGAGTGTCCCCCCTGGGTGTGGGCCCAACACAGGTCCCCTGCCTTGCCTACTTGTGATGCCAGTCCTGATATCATATCTAGCCTTCTACATGAAACAACTGGAACTTCATCCAGAGGTTTAGGGCAAGGTGTCACAAATATGCTGGTGATACCCAACTTTTCTTCTCTTTTTCACTGGAGTAAGGTGAAGCAGAGTCAAGGAGAAGTGCTTGGAATAAGTAATGGACTGGATGAGGTCCAATACCCTGAAACTCAATCCAGCTATAATGGGAGTTCTGTTGATACGTAGCTCATCTGTTCGTGGAGCTGGGGTTTGACTCATCTTGGATGGGTCAAACTCCACCTGTAGGATTGGGTTTGTAGCATGGGAACACTGCTGGATCCAGCATTGTCACTGGAGATGCACATGGCTTCTGTAGCATGCAGTGCTTTTCATTAGCTAAGGCTGCAACTTTAAGCTCCCTCCAGAGCTTTGGCTAATGGGTGATACAGAAATTTAATAAATGAAACAAATGTACTCACTTAGCTGGGAGTAACCCCCGTTAAATGCAATGGACGTACTTGTGAGGATTGCTGGTGCACCAACTCAAATCCCTCCGATGATAGCCTGCCCACTGATATCTACGCACTGGTAACCTGAAGGTTAGATTATTGCAATGCTACATGGGGGTGCCTCTGCAGACATCTTGGAAACTTCAGTTAGACAGCTGGGGGAGAGAAGCAAGAGCAGCAGCATGGGGTGGCGGAAGGAAGGAGGAGAAGGGTGGCTGTGCAGCCACTACCACCACTGTCATCAGAGGAAGAGGGCAGCTGGGAGCTGCCACTGTCCCCTTCATCATTGTCAGGGAGGAGGCAAGCAAGCAGCCCCAACCACAGCCGTTGGAGCCAAGGGCAGCAGAGAAGGGGGAAGGAGGAGGAGGTGGTGGGTGGGTCCTCATCATTGTCCTGGGGGTGGAGGCAGGGGCAGGCATGGCCAGGGGGAGAGAAGAGAAGCCAGTGACGGTCCTCCCGCCTGAGGCAGTGGGAGATATGGCCCTGGCCCTGACTATTGCTACTACAGCATTAGCCATTTCAGCAGTTGTGGTGGCAATTGTAGCAGTGACCACATAGGGTGCGTTTTGGGGGCGGGGAATGAGATTCCCTGACCCCCCCCAGAGGTTGCCCACTCCTGCTTTAAGAGGTGCGTCAACTGTCTTTTGTGGCCACTGCAGCATTGTGGCCCCTCTGGAAGTAACAAAGGCCAAAAGGAAGCAAAGGAAGACTGGTTTTCAAATGTTGATTTGAACTAACCTGCCAGTTCTTTGGCTGCAAGCTTCTACTTACTGCTCAGCTCTTTCCACTGTGTTAGACCTTCTGGCTTGGGGACAATCTGTGAGTCTTGTGTTGATTAGTCTCTGATGAAAGCATTCCCGTTCCCTAAGGAAAATGTGGTTAAATATTGAGATTTTTTTAAAAAAGAAAACTCATTTCAGTCTTGTTTTTGCAAACATTCACTTAACAACATTTACTCATTTAACCGGATGGGAGTTATGTGTGGGGATAAAGAGAGTCTGCCTAAATGAGCAATTCGCAGCCATGGTCTTTCATGTGTGAAAGGAGTCTCCATAGGGAGATACAGGCAATTCATGGGGGGTGGGGAGAATTGAGTGCCTCTTTTAATGCTTTCTCCAGTCACTTCGTGTGTTTGTACTGAGCATAATACTTCACTTGCAGCAGCACTGACTGAGGCCAGCTTCAAAGAGTATTTTAAGAGTGTTTACCAAGTATGTGCATGTACAAGCAATCAAGTCTGATGCGGCTTCATGCATTTATTTCACAATGGCCCAGTTCAGATGTAACAAGAAGCCATGATTTCATACAATGTGAGTAAGCCTGCACAAGCCTTGAGTTTGCACACTCTACCTCTCCTCTCTTCCTCTTTTGCACACCAAAGGAGTCGGTTGGAAGCATCCATAAAATGCACCATAGTTTCCTGTGCCATTCAAGCTTGGGGAACTGTGGTTTATCTGAACTATGGTTAAGATCAAACCATGGTTTAAGAATCAAGTTTGTTCTCAAACTAGTGCTGTGAATCTGTGGTCCAATTTCTCAAATGTTTCCCTCCCTCCACCCTATGAAAGAGGTTTCCATTTTTCTGCCTCATTCTCAGGGCGTTTTAGGATTCC
Organism: Elgaria multicarinata webbii; assembly: GCF_023053635.1. NCBI lineage: Eukaryota > Metazoa > Chordata > Lepidosauria > Squamata > Anguidae > Elgaria > Elgaria multicarinata. Next base: position 21,951,921 of record NC_086176.1, read on the forward strand.
TTTAGAATTCTTTTTTTTTTGTGTGTGGTGTTTTTGAGCATACCTAATCATTGTGAGACTGCAAAGTGTGCTGTGTGTCTTTATTTATTTTTTATCACACATCTCACCATCAACTGTGCAGCCTCTCCAGCTGCCCATGCTTCCTGATCTGAAAAAGCCCCATGGGAGGAGTTTCCTTATGACATCACCTCTGGGCTTTAATAATTAAAGTTTAATTGAAGCTTGGGAAGTCGGGGAGGCTGCAGACTGAAGAAGAGATAGGCTCTGTTCAGAAGACACCTTAAACCAGAGCTTTAACCATGGTGATTAAGGCTTTTTGCCTTATTCACTGTGGTTAAAGCCATGGTTTAAGGTGTCTTCTGAACAGGGCCATAATGAAAGGCAGGGCGTTTACACACAGCCTTTGGCTACCTCTTAACTGATGAGGCACTTTATAATAAGTTTGTTACCCACTCCATTTTCTTGCCTTCTCCTTGTCAGTTTAGATTTACACAATCTCTAGAAGTTGTTAAATTACAGATTAGAAATCCACTCCATATACTTTTGGACATAGAGTCCAACATTTTTCTTCAGGAAGCAAACAGTCTACCACGGGGGTTAGAACTCACAGCCATTATACCAAGCCTATATGTCTATGTTATGGTGAATTCTTAACTTTTGTAAACTGAAAACGTGTATTACTGACAAAGGTGGAAACGGTGTATACAGTCCAGAATCATCATTTAATACTACATTTATACGTTTTCCCTTGTTTATATTCTCTCATGTCTATGACATGTTTTTGTACTTGTGTGGCGCAGAGCGGTAAAGCAGCAGTTTCTGCAGCTGAAACTCTCCCCACGGCCTGGGTTCGATCCCAGTGGAAGCTGGCTTCAGGCAGCTGGCTCGGGTCGACTCAGCCTTCCATCCTCTGGAGGTCAGTAAAATGAGTACCTAGTTAGCTGGGGGAAAGGTAATAATGGCTGGGGAAGGCAACTGCAAACCACCCCGCTATAAGGCCTGCCAAGAAAACGTCAGTGTGAGCTGGCGTCCCTCCAGGAGTCAGTAATGACTCAGTGCTTGCACGAGAGGTTCCTTTCCTTTCCTAATCACCAGTAACTCTGCTATATGTTTATTAAACGTTTGCTAAATGTCTATTGATATTTATTATATGACTGCTGACTTGGATATATCGTATTGAGGCTTTTGGTATGCGTACAACACACTGGGCTTCCCAGGCATAGTGCCCTTAATTTTAGGAGTGTTGGTGGATCCTTCCTTTTCTTTTCATTCTTTCAGTGAGGATTCCTCCTTATTTCTTTTTGTTCTTGGTTACCTCTTAACTAAGGGCACAAGAACCCAGTACCCTACCCATGAGAATCCCATGAATGATTTTTCTTGTTTCATCCAAAACCAATTCCTTTTATATTAAATTGAATGAAAATGTTAAAAAAAAATGCAGAATATATTTTTGGGCACATTGCTATCCCAAGCCATAATTTAAACAAACCACAGTCACTCACATCTGGATGTCATTGAAAACTGTGGTTAGTTTCTCCTTTTCCTGGCATGCAGAATTAGAAAAGAGGGGAGGGTGGTATCTGAGCTTGGGGCTTGGGCAGGTTTGCACATAAAGTGGGAAAACATGGTTTCTTGTGACATCTGAATCAGGCCTCTAGGTATATCTGTGGCGTTACACCCCACAAGTCAGTTCCCTAATGTATGTCTGTATTGGTAAGTCTGTGGTGTGTTTAGAATGTTAACATGAGTGGGTGGAGTTAGAATGTCTTGGGAGGGGGAGGAGTGGTATATAAGGGAAGGACTGAGTGGATTGAGGGAGACTTGTAGGGTTGAGTAGGGAGTGTCTGCGGCCGGGCCTGGTGTTCAGAGCCTGTGTCGTGGCAATATCCATTGTACATGTGCCTGGGAACAGTTACTGTTCCAATGGGCCAATTACTGTTCCCTGATGCAGGAACTGAAACACAAGAGATATCTAGCAATAGTAAAACATTAATATTTTACACTTCTAGAGACATTCTGCTTTACATTTCAATTTCAGTATTCTGCAGAGCTCGGTGTAATGGACTAACGCAATATAATATAAGACTTCAAGAGAAAATTAGTATGGGCATGGACTCAGTTCAGCAGATCGCTGAAATTTAAAGTAGAGACTCCACAGAAATGTATGCACAGCTCTGCAAAGTATATGCCTTTCTCTATTCAGGAAAGCAATGGAAAAGAGAGTAGTCATTGCTTTCCATGTTAAGTCCATTCATAGCTGTTGGCACTGTAAAAAATATATGATGTCTTAGAGCTAAATACTTCATACATAGTCAGGAATAGATTTCTATGGACTTTCCAAGCTATAGTCTATTTCACATTCCAGTGATCTGTTTAACAGAGTCCTTGTCTGTAATAATTTTATCCTGGTTGTGCTTTTTATACTGTATTTTGTATTTGTGCTTTTAACCTGTTGGTTGTTTTATTATGGTTTTAATTTTTGTGAACCGCCCAGAGAGCTTCGTCTATTGGGCGGTATAAAAATGTAATAAATAAATAAATAAATAATTTTGTGGCCAGAGCTTTTCTTCTAGACTTCTGTAATATCTTTTTACTTTTCCTCATTTTTCCAACTGCACACCTATTGGGACTTGGGAGATCTGGGTTCTAGCACCCACTCGGCCATGGAAACTCACCGGGTGATTTTGAGGCAGTCACATTCATCCCACCCAGCTTCCCCATCTGGCTTAACAAGCTCTCCCATGAGGTTCCCCGTCATCAACACTCACCTCCTCCCCAAAGCCACTCCCCCTCAGAGAAGGGAGAGTGGGTGGGAGATCAGCTCCTGTTTGAGATACAGCCTCAATCAGGAGTTGGCTTCACTCCACCCTTGCCTTTTCCAGGCCAGGGTGGACCAAAGCTAGCTTCTCACTGAGCCACTGGCTTGGTCTGCTTTACTTTGCTTTCTCCTTTCTTGGTTGGGAAAGGCAAGGGGGGACACTGAAGACAGCACACTGGGAGCCACTGTTTCAAGCCACCTTCTGGCACCTTGAAGTCTCACTTTCAAAGGGCTTTGCTCTTTTCAGGACAGGAAGGTGAAGGTCAAGTGAAGTCAGCTCGGCATGTGTATCTCTGTCTGTGCTGTGGGTGTGGGTGTGGATGCTTTAGAGTGTTATCTGGGGCAGCATGCCATTTTAGGTGGTGACCACTACCACTGCTGGCATGCTGCCTGACCTACCTTACAGTTGTTGTTGTGAGGATGAAAAAGGAGAGGAGGAGGATTCTGTACACTGCTTTTGGTTCCTTGGGGTAAAAATGTGGGGTATTAATGTAATAAATACATAAATAAAAACATTCAAGGATAGGGTTGGCCTTTTGCACATCATCAAGAAAGAAAACATGCATCACTAAAAAAAATAGGCAAAAAGGACATAGATTTGTAGAATATTTACATATGGTAATTTATATGTATAGAGGCACATTTTGAAATAATTGCTATAATTTAAATAGAAATACAGTCTGTTGTGCAAGTGGCAATTGTTGATGGACAATGCCAAGGCTCTGCCCCCCCCCCTTTATGATTTTTCTTTACTTTAAACCAGACTTGGGCTGGACAGGCCATCAGATAGAGGACACCTTCCAACAGCATTCTGTCCTCTTTAAAATAGTATCAAGAATTGCAAACATTTTTTTTTCTGGGTTCACAATAATTCTTCCTGACAGAGCACACTACAGATGACAGGGTAAAGAGATTCCCTGAAGCTATACCATTGCCCCAAAAGCACAGTCTCATCTCTGGGCTCTGAATGACTGGGCAGGATGCCAGGAGGCAAAAAAATGCCCTATTACTAGTACATTTGTATTGGTTTATATATTTTATTTATTTATTTATTTTTCAAAATACACAATATAAATACCCAATCTCACCTAACCCACAATGGGCCTGTTCAGAAGACACCTTAAACCATGGCTTTAACCATGGTGAATAAGGCCTTTTGCTTTATTCACCATGGTTAAAGCCATGGTTTAAGGTGTCTTCTGAACGGAGCCAATGTTTCCCAACTGCTAATGAGAAACGTATAGCAAAAAACGGGAAGAAATAAAGGGCAAGCCACTATGAAGAGAAAGAAGAAAATGCAAGGAGGATGCCCACTCTTCTGAAACCAGATTAGGAAACTATAGGTGTATTTCTTTTAGTGTAACAGTGAATTATAACTCTAACTTTTTTCCAGAAAAAAAATCTGTCCTGGGTATAAAATGTAGGGTAAATTAGACTCTATCTCTTGAACTACCCTTGAACTTTCTGATGGTACAATGAGGACCTCATTTTGAGGTGTTGCAGCCTTACAATAAACCCTGGAAAGGTATTGTAAAAGAAGAAGATAAAACAAAATGTCTACAGTTATTATAAACAAATCTATGGTAAGAGAAGAAGAGGTAATTTTAGTGACTGATGAAATCATCCTTTTATGATGAGCTGCGGGATCTTCACATTTGCACATGTGCTGTTTATAAGAAAACGGTTCTTTAGAAGAACAATTTAGCCGAGATTAATCCCTGTGAAATCAGAGTGAGTCAGTGTGAGCTCCCATTTTCATAGCTTGCTTCCGACATTGAAAACATCTTTCCCCCATCACCACTACACTTCAGTGAACTCAAGCATTTCCTGGCTTTATTGGCTGGCGTATATATAACATAGACTTCATGCTATGAGAAAGATGCAGCTGCTTTTTCAAATACACACCGAAGGCAAATGAGGTAGATCTGTTATATTTTTGTATTTTGGTTGTCGCAGATCCACTCCATTCTGAATGCATTTCCCAAGAGCGGTGTCTTGGCCAAGTGTAGTGTTTACATAATGAGAAGGGTGTAAAAGCTCCCTAAAGGCTTACCCCATACATCACTCCTGAAGTTGCTAAAGGCTGATGGCTTCCTTATTGGTTGCTGCAAAGATTCAGTCATAGAAGCTGTATAATGATGGCAGCTGTGTGCAAAGAGACATCCTTGGCTAATTTGTGCATGGCAAAATAGATGCTGTAGTCATTCTGTTAGTGTCCTCCATTAAATATGGATACTCTGAAATCCCTTAGAGGTCGTGTGCATTGCTGAGCTGCCCTGATTTTGCATTTAAGAGTTATTTCATATATTAATTTGTAGGCGTAAATGATTGCTTCATGCGTGCTTCCCACTTCCCTGAATAGTAGGATACTTTAGGGGGAAGACATTACAGGGTCATTATATTTGTGGGGAAATGTATTGGTATTTGTGGCTTATGGTATTTGTTGAATGTGTATTTATTTACAAACCTGCAGGATGGCAAGCAGAAGTAATCAAGCACTCAGACAGGCAGTACTAATCTTTAAAGTAACACGTGTCCCTTTTAAAGGAAGACCATGCAGGTTCCCAAGTCTGCTTCTTGTTAACTACCCTCCCCACAAAGAAACCTTCTTTAGACTTATTTTTATTCAGAAGTTTGGTATGGTTTGGCTGAAAACTCACTTCAATTCATGAGTTAAATCTGGGGTAGGTAATCTTGGGATGACCATGACACTGCCCCAAGCATCATGCTGTTACAAGTATTAACATCTAGTTTCGTAGCATATTCACTAATGGAGATGGTTGTTTTCCTCTTCTGATAAAGCAGAGCCCTTGGTTATGTCAGAACAATTCAAAACTGCTAAGCAGTCTGGAGCACAGGGAGAGGACAAAGTAGGAAACAGTCAGAGTTTGGGCAAAATTAGGTTCCTGATAACATGGGGAGTCAGCAGTTGGCTTTCAGGACCCTGGACAGAGCCCAGCGAGCAGACTACTTGTTCCAGATAGAGCTTTATTTCAGCTCTGTTCAAATATGCTTCCTGAACACGACCAGGCTCCACCACTCAGGCTCCACCTTCTGCTGTGGAGTGGATATATCTTAAGGCCGCTGTCGTGCTATTCTCCAGCTATCTGGCTTGGAGCATAGCACACCATCATTTCTCCATGAACTGGGCACATTGTATTGACCATTGGCTTAGTAGATTGTAGGGCCGTTGAAGGCAATTTTGCAGGCCCTTTGATGGAACTGGGCTTAGGGCTACAGTTTCTGATCCAGACTAAGGAGTCTCAGGCCCACTGATCTCCAGTTCAGTGGTGGTACTCCTCCATTAGTACCACTAGCCCCTTAGCCTCTGTGTCTGCTTCCAGGACACGGCTGGACTTTGGGTCATCATGACAGGCAAGATTTCCTAATTGGGCTCATTTTTCCAAGTCAATGCAAGACACAGAAGATGACTTACCCTTTGTACTGCCAGCCTTCTCTGCACCCCCCAAAAACCCTTACTACCATCACCCCACCCCACAAAACTCCATCCCTACTACCAGCAACTCTAGTAACTAAGGCCCATTGGGAGCCTTGTGGGTGCTGCTGAGGGGGCGTTTCTCATTCAACGTTCCGTAGAAAGATGCTGGTAACATATAGTTGGGGAAAATGTGATGTGGCATCATTGTGTTATCATTTCCCAAACTCCTGCAGCCAATGCCATGGCATGGAGAGGTGAGGGAATGTGATGACACTACATATTTTTCCCAACTGCAAGTCATAAGGGAAGAGATGGTGTTGGTCTGCTCATGCGATGGCACATTTGCTCATGTGACGGGGCTTCCCCATTCTCTCCTTCTCCTTGGGTCCCTCTTTGTGTGAGCCAGGTCTGCTCTGGATGGCCCTATACCCCCCAGAGCAGATTTGGGGGCATGCAGTGATGTTGCAGGGGGAGGAGAAATCTATTCCACCACTTGTTCTCTTATGCTGGCAGAATAACACCATTGGATACTACCCGTAGGTTGGAAGTGCTTGCACATGTATCTCCAGAACATGTATTTTGGGTCTGACTATCAACATGAATTAACAAGCAATCAAGTCCAAATGGGAATCCAAAACATACCTTTCAGGGTGAGGGAGTGAAACCAGAGTCCAGTACGGAAGGGAATGGGTGGATCAAGAAAGGATAAAAGAGGCAGTTTGAGTGAGAAAGGTATTGGACTTTTGTTGGTGTGTGTGTCAAGAAACGGCTTTTCCTGGGAAGCGGAGGGGCTGCTGTAGCTTCTTGGGATTGAAAGTTAGGAGCCTGTGTTTTGTTTCTTCCCATCTCAGCATTTCTTCCCTGCTCAGCCTAGACATTTATAAGTTCATTACAAAAGACACCAGAAGTCTCCAGTACTCTCGCCTTACAAAGGAACTGTAAAACAACTCTACTCCAAATCCTACTGCTTGGAGAAGTGGGGAGTGTGCAAAAATCTAAACTCATGCCATAGCTCAGAGACAGAAAACATGTTTCGTTCGCAGAAGCTTCTGGGTCCCATTGCTGACATCTCCAGGTCAGGCTCAGAAAGACCTTTGCCTGAAACACTAGAGAGGCTTGCCTGGCACCTACATCATACTCTTTGTGATGCCAGGTGAAGACCTTTTTATTTCCCCATTATTTTAACATTTTACCACCTTAGTCCTTTAACTTTTCTGTTTTAAAACTGTATTTAAATTTGTATTTTAAATCTCTGTATTGCTGCTCAGTTTTTATTCTGAATACTTTCATATTGTGAAACTTTCATATTGTGGTTTGAGTTTTATACTTTAAATTGTATTTTTTATTACATTTTTATACTGCCCAATAGCCAAAGCTCTCAAATCGTACTTTCTGATTTTAATTTTTGTGAACCGCCCAGAGAGCTTTGCCTATTGGGTGGTATAGAAATGCAATAAATAAATAAATAAATAAATAAATACTGGAAAGCCACTGCTAATCTGTGTAGGCAATGCTGAGCAAGATGGTCTAGCATAGCTAGACTGGGCAATATCCCGGGGTTCACCCTGGGATCGTCCCTGTGCATCCACATGATGCACAGCGGATCCCGGGAGCAGGGAGGGATGATCCCTCCTTTTCTCCAGGATCTCTCCCTACACTCTAGCCCACTTTTTCCACAGTCTCAGGATGATCCTGAGACTGCAGAACATGTGGGCAGGCATAGCAGTTTGTTCTGGCTCTTCGCGAGTAACCATGAGGAGCTGGGAGCCAGGCACGGGGCACAGAGCTCCTCAAGAGCTCTGTGCCCATCGGGGGTGGAAGGGGGAGTGGGGAAATTATTTTTTTGTAAAAAAACCAAACCCTTACAGATTTGCGCACGAGTGCTCATGTGCTCCGTCTCCCTTACAAAAACAAAATGGCGGGCATAATGTCCTTTTCCTTCCTAGATGTCGAGCATTACGTGTAGACAAGGGCGACAATCTCATGATCATAAAATCATGAGATCGTCTCCCTCCGACCCCTTCGTTTAGCTGAGGCCTAAGTCTGCTTTGTATGTTCTACATTGCTGCAGTTGTCCCATTTCAGTTGTGTCTCGTGTCTCATGCCCAGCTAGATGACTGGTGAGCCAGATTAGACACTGTGAGGGATGTGTAGCTGCCACTGAGAGCCAACTCCCCCTCTCCACATTTTCCTAGTAATGTCTAGTAAAAGAAAACATGAAAAACAATGCTCCAGCATTGTAATCTTTGCGGGGTTGGGGTTACTCCCAGGTATTTGACAGCATAAGATGGAGCTTTTTTCATTTTTATCAGGTCCAAATAGTTCTATTTTTAACTGGTTTTAACTTGTTTCAAACTGTTTTACATTTCTGAATTATATTTTATCATGCTGTGAATGGACCAGAGCACTTTGGCTATTGGGTGGTACAGAAATAGAATGAATGAATGAATGAATGAATGAAGGAATGATTCAATATCACCATGCCCAGCATTTCTTCAGCTTCAATCTACTTCATTGGTGGTCATTTCTACTACCTCAGCATGATGATGATGATGAGGAGGACATTAAATGATGCATCTTCTTTTACTGGACATGGGGAGATGTGGGATGGAAAGATGAATTGGCTCCTCATAACATATAGTTCCCCTCCAGTAACTTACCCCCCCTACAAGTGTATGAGTCTTTTTTTGTATTTGTTGCATGAGCAAATAATTCTTTTTACATTATATTTTATAGTAGCGCAGAGGATGCACAGAATGACTCATTTCACGTAGCCTGTTGTATAAAAGTTCCCAATTGACTATAATAAAATAAATTTCCATGACTATAAATATGCGGAGATCAGAGTATATTGCTGCGGTTACATTTAAGGATCAATAGCTATTACAAAGAAATGTGCTTATTCACAATAAATTTCCTAACTGGTGACTAGTGAGAAGTATACCTGCTTAATGTATTTGATTTCATAGAATCATAGAATAGTAGAGTTGGAAGGGGCCTCTAAGGCCATCGAGTCCAACCCCCTGCTCATCGCAGGAATCCACCTTAAAGCAGAGAAACCCCTTGACACAAAGCCCATCTAAGGTACAGTGTTCTACACAAGTGCTAACCAAGTACACTGCAAATCTGTGAAAACATTTATTTTACGATAATATGTAATTATATTAATACTAGTAATTTTGCATGCCCCAAAGCATTAAAGATTAAAATGAGCCTGCTGCTTTTCTCCCAGCGCTTATAAGCTGCCTGTTAATAATAGTCTGAAAGCATTTCAAGACCATGTATTATTCCTTTGTGGTTGATTTCAAAATGCAGCTCCTCTAACCATTTGAATTTATAAACTATGAATTTAGTGTTTCTAAATTTGCTCTGTCCAGGCCAAAAGCTCAGCATTAGAATGTGCTTGCGCCTTTACTTCAGAACATCAGCACTGTTGGAGGATCTACACGTACACTGAAGACAAACCATAGCTCAGTGAGAAAAGGATTGAAAATGTCATTCATTTGGAATATGTATGAAAGCAGAGAGGCAAAAATTATTCCCTTTACATCAGAAGCAAATTTGGGGGAATGACCATAGGGAAATCCCTGTTAGACTTCTGGCTAGAGTTTAAACAGGGCTAGAGATTAAATCACGACTTTTACTTGTAGCTTAGTCTGAATTTATCATAACATTGAGAAAGTGGACAATTCTTTTTTGTTTTGACCATGTGCCAATCTTCTACACACATACTGGACAGTACTGAGTGCTGGCAATCTACTAGCTCTAAACATGCTGTGTTAACAAGAATGATAGCAAGCACAACAGGAAAGTAGCACTTGCTAGTGCAATTCAAGAAACTACCCAGAATACCACTTCTGAAATGGGATACGTCTCTGCAGAGTTCACTTCTGTAACCTCAACTGACTTTCCCCCCATTCAAGAAGCTGTAGTTTTTGGTAGTTTCCAGTTGTGCTGCTGTGCTGTCATTTCCACTAATGTAGCAGCAGTATTGGACACCACCCTGTGCCTACATACTATCTATGTTCCATGTCCAAAAGATATAGAAACGGTCCATGATATTCCATCATCGCAGGTAGTATCACTCTGGAGTCTGAGAAGCGTTCCCCTTCTCCCAACTAAGGGAAATCTGTCAAGAGGAATTCCAAGGCACTGATTGGCAGAGGGCATGTCTAGACCTAGGGACAGGTGGGGGAGGATCTCACAATATGGTGAACGTGAGATCCTCCCCCTCAGTCTACATGTGGTATGCAACGTCCCGGGAGGAAGAGAACTCTAGCCCGCCATTTTGGTTTTCTGCAATTGCTAGAAGACGGTCTAGCAATTGCAGACAGGGGAAACTAATCTGAGCCAGAGAAGAACCATGGAGGGCAGGATTGGGCCCAGTTCAGAATTCAAGCATCCATTACAAGCACATCAAACATGTCCTCCTGAACCAGACAATTATGAGGCTCAACAACATCACTCCATGGAACTATATGTATTATAAGCCATTATTTTGATAGTTGACACATGCCAGTATTTAGTATCTGACAGCCTGCAAGAGAGCAATGCAATGTTATTGGTATTTCCTAGCTTATCCCATTTCACCTCCGATGCCTCTCAAAACCAAAACAACGAAGAGATACCAATGAATCCAAACCTCTTGGTTTTCCAATGCGGTGGTCCAATTTTGCAAAGTGCAAATGAGAAATTCAGTTTTATAAACTTCACGGTCAAAATCTGACTGGCAAACCTGAGCAGATTTTCAATACTTGCAGATATTTATTTCAGCTTGAGTAGAAACCCTCACTGATCCTGCTCTGAAGAAATGAAGCCTTCCAGCCCTATGAATGGTCCACAGATATTCTGTTCATTTTCCGTTTCACTGAGTAGGGTGGAGCTAATCTGAGATGTGGGATTCCCAATCCCTCCCCCACCCACCACCAAAGTTCTCAACCCTGCAAACTCTCCACTGTTTCTTTTAACCTTTTGAAAACTAGACTTATGCTTTTCCCAGTACATGATAATTTCCCATTTCCCCTTTTTCTTCCCTTGTCCTGAGGGAAAAGAATTACAACCCAACGTCTTTTCCCTACAGCTATCCATAAAGCATAAAAGCAACGAGGGAGGATATAAATATATTCATGAATTAGTGCTATTAAAATTCTCCCTGCATTAGATGGAAAATAATTTGCACTTATCACACCCCCTGCAGCTGCAGGCCATCACAGCCATCTATAGGAAGCAGAGTGAAGAGTAGCAAAAGGGAGATTATATCAAATGCAGCCCGGGAAGATCTGGATTCGGAATAATGAATAGACCATATGTTTGCCATAGGGAAAATCCTCCTCACAGGATGCAGCCTTATACCACTTACCTGAGAGTAAATCCCATTTAACGCAATGGATTTTACTTCTGAGTAGACATATATAGGATCGCACAGTTAGTGTCTTGTTGCCCCTAAATACTAGGGGTGTGCACAGAGTATAAATTCAGTTCAGATCTGGATTTGGAGCCTCACTGAGGATGTTGATTCACCTTGGACCAATCTGGGCAACAGCTTTGGGGCTGAGGAGAAACCTTGCCTTAGTTTCTCAAAGCTTCAGGGCAGCTGTCCAATGGGGAAAATGGAGGCTGCACCTCCTAAAACAGCTGATGGGAGAAGTCCACTTCTAGCAAAGTCCTTGCTGACCCAAGGGTCCTTCACGTGAGATGGCCATTTCTTCCCACCAGCTCTTCTGGGGGAAGTGGTCTTTATTTTTCCCCATGCAAGCCTGTGGAGACATAGATTTCATTCCCCATAGATTTACATCAGGAGTTTGACAGTAGCCCCCTATGAAGCTTCAATGTGGTCCAAGGCTTTGGGATCCACCCAATTAGCTTTGGACCACTTTGGAGAAGACATGCTTCACGTTGGAGGAAGTTCAAATACTACTGAAGCAGTCCAGTTTGCTGTGATATTTGGGCTTTGGCAAAAGTGGATGCACACCTCTAATAAATACTTATCTTCCTTATCCCAGCCATTCTGTGTGCCCTTCCGTTTTTATTTTATTCTTCTTCCAATATTCCTCTTAAGGAAGGGTAGTGGCATTAGAGGGTAGTGGGCAGCCACCACTCCTGAGCAGTCAGCCAAGGGATAAGGGTCCCACAGTCTTACTGGTAGCCATTACTCAATGGCAGCAAACCAGGGTTACCTTGAGAGACACTGTGCAAGTATGCTGTTAGTGAAAGGCCAACCGTACTTGGCCACAATTGATCTTATTGGTTATGCCTCAGAGGTATTGCTAGCTATTCACCACTTACTCGCCTGCAGCTCTGAGCCTCTCCTGCTTCCTCTGCTGCCAAGTGTCAGCCATCACTAAGGGCATGGGATCCCTTTCCCCTTGGTCATTGCTCAGCCCTGGCCAAGATTTACTGCTCTTTGTCTCATCTCACTAGCCACTACTGCTCTTGGGGTTTAGTCACATCTGCATGTACATCACTTTGGCCTATTCAGACAACACACTACACCATGGTTAGGCCACTAAGACAGGATCTACACTACTGCTTTATAACAGTTTATAATGGTTTTGATAACTGTTCAGGCTCAGGACACATTACATATACTGTTTTCAAAACATTTTCAAAGTGTTATATCCTGCTTGGTGTAGATCTGGCCTAACTCTTTTGCAGCAAATGATTAGTGAGCATGTTTAAACCATAGTTATGTAGCCACTGTGGTTCAGAATGATTCACATGACACACTAAGTCATGGTTCACATGACATGCTAAGCCATAATGTTTAGCTCAAAGTGCTTAACCACTGTGGCTTAGCGTGTCAGTGAACAGGGTCACTATTTCTCAGCACTCAACAAGAGTCAGAAGAATTGAAAAGTATTTTTTTTATTGTGAATATCAGCAAAACAACAGAAAATACATCATGAAAATGAAAGACACACACCATACATTACGTATATAAGATTGTTGTCATTTCCCATCATATGTACTGTTCATTAAAAAAGAAAAGAGAGTTATACAAAGGTTTCAAGAAAAGCAGACCAGATATCCATATATTTATCCACTTGCAAGTTGTGTCTATATAACACCCGTTCAAAAGTTGATAATATTATTAGGTCCTCGATCCATTGCATTATGGGAGGTGTGGATTTGTCCTTCCAATGTGATAGTATAAGTCTTTTGGCTGTCATAAGGGCTCTGAAGATCCATCTGCGCTGACCATGTGTTAACTTCCAAGAAGCTAGTAGGTAATTTAGGAGGACCTGCACATTGTTCCATATTATAGATTGTTTCAGTACAAAGTTCATCCTTATTATAACCGCCTCCCAAAAAGGAGTGACTATGGGGCATTGCCAAAACATATGAGTTAAAGAAGCATTAGATGCATTACATCTCCAACAATTGTGCAAGTTACACAAACCCTTGTTGAAAAGGCATTGTGGAGCCCAATAGACCCCAAAATATTATTTTTTGTTGAATAAGACATAACTGTTAAGTATATGAAAAGAAATACTTGCTTAGTCATTAAAATTGTGTGTGTTTGGCTATTTCAGGGTTAAATAGAGAAAGACTATCTGTGAGCAATTACCTTGAGATAGAGGCTGTTCTGGGAACCTTGCCAAGATTCTAAGTTAGCCTCATCACAGCTGTATGTAATGTAGATAAGAATTGTGTAGATCTGTATATAGTTTCTCACTTGTGTAAAATGGATACTGATCACTGCTTACTGATCACTGCTCTATGATCACTGCTCTCTGTGTATGCCTCAGTGTGCTGATCTGAACTGATCTGAATTGGACTGCACAGAAACCTGAAGGAAATAAACCAGCTCTGCTGTGTAAGACCTGTGTGATGTGTGTTTGTTTCTGAGCACAAACAGAGTTCCAGAAGGAGAAAAGTTCTGGCACAATAACCCAACAAAGGTTATGGGCCCAGCCCAGTCCAGTCCAGGCAAGTCTACGCCAGCCTAACCCAGGCAGAAGAAACAGAACTTGGTGGGAACGGTGCAGTATCAGAACCAGGAGTCTGCTAAAACAGAAAACTGTTGATGGAGGAAGACATCAAGCTAAAGCCAGTGCTGCAAAGTGAGGAAAAATCTCAGTCGGCTGACTCTGAGGAGGACTCTGAGCAGGAGGACGGTGAGATACCAATTCCTAAAGCAGAGGAAATGGCAGGAGCTAATATGTCTGGTTTGCATCAATTGTTAGAAAAGCTGAATGACTCTAACTATGCATTATGGTCTTACAAAATGCAAATGTATCTGATTCAGGCTGAACTGTGGTATGTAGTCACAGAGGATCCACCAGATAGAGCAGATCCACAGAATGCTAAATGGTTTAAGGACGATGCAAAAGCAATGGCAGTTATTGCATTAGCTGTGGAAGACTCTCAAATTTCCTTCATTCAGTTTTTGAATACATCAAAAGAGTGCTGGAATGCGCTACAAGCTGTATATCAAAGAGAAACAGCGGGCAGTAAAGTAATTCTAACCCGGAAACTGTATGGAATGAAGCTGAAACTAGGGGAGTCTATGTCAAACCATTTGAAAAGCATGAGAGAAATCTTCAATCAACTCAGGGCACGAGGGATGGAGTTTACAACTATACACCAAGTCTATGTGATTTTGTCAAGTCTTGATTCATCGTACGACGCGGTTGTCACCATGATGGAAAGTCAAGAGGAGAAAAATTTAACCCTCGAGTATGTAGCTGGAAAACTACTGGAAACCTATGAAAGAAGACAAGCTTCAAAACAACAGAGCCTTAAACATCCTGTGGCTGAATTTCAACAAAGCCATAAATCTTCTGATGTGGTGGCTGCATTAAAGGCAAGGAAATGCTTTAATTGTGGTTCCACAGAACATTTACGGCGGGATTGCAACAACAACAACAACAAGAAAAAGCAGTCGACAGCAAAGTGGAGAGAAGAAAACAAAATGAATGAAGCTGAATCAACAAAGAAGTGTCTTCTAGCAAGAGTCAAAGAGACAATGAATCCTTGGTTTTTGGACTCTGGGGCTTCAATAAGTATGGCAAAAGACAAACTTTCATTTGTAACCTTGGAAACTTCTACTTCAGAGCAAAAGTGTGTTACCCTTGCAAATGGAACAAAAATCCAGATTTGTGGTGTGGGTAATGTATATTTTGATTGTCTGGGAGTTGAACTACAAAGTGTTTTATATGTACCAGAATTGGAAACAAACCTTCTAAGTGTGTTTCAGTTAACAGAAATGGGGTATGAGGTTTGTTTTACTGAAGAAAATTGTACTATAAAACAGGGAAACAAGGTGTGTGTGCAGGGAATAATGAAAGATTCTTTGTATGTGATTAATACTTGTACAGAAAATGAAGTTGTAGCCAGCAAAGTCACAACAAAAACAATAGCCAATTGCAAACCACACCAAGAGTGTATCCATTTAACTCATAAAAGGTTTGGTCATGCTAACTATAAAACAATTTCTAAGATTCCAGAATTGTGTGAAGGGGTGAAAATCAAACCATGTTCTAACTATCTAGAATGTAATGTATGCAGTGAAACCAAGTGTCATAAGTCAAACATTCCAAAACATAGTGAGAGAACAACAAAAAGAATTTTTGAATTAATACATGCAGATCTTGCAGGTCCTTTTGAGACAAGTCAAGGAGGAAACAGATTTTTCTTGTCTATTGTTGATGATTACAGTAGATTTGGATTTGTGTATGTGTTAAAACAGAAGAGTGAAACTTTTGGAAAGTTTAAAGCCTTTGTTAAGTGGAGTAAAAATAGATTTAAAGAACCTATAGCTAATCTAAGAACGGACCGGGGAGGTGAATTTCTTAGCAACCAATTTAAAAAATTCCTCAGTGATGAGGGTATACAACATAACCTTACTGCTCCATATTCACCATTTCAAAATGGAGTTGCAGAAAGGAAAAACAGAACCTTGCAGAACATGTTAAGAGCTCTATTGAAAGAGTCAGGATTGTCTAATCTGTTCTGGGCAGAAGCTTTGTCCACCTCAAATTATTTGTTAAACAGGCTTTACCACTCTGTACATGAAAAAACCCCATATGAAATGTTTTACAAAAGAAAACCTAGAGTGTCACATATACGGGTTTTTGGAAGTAAATGTTTTGCTCATGTTCAGAAAGAAAACAGACCAGGAAAACTAGCTCAAAGAGGTTTGGAATGTAAACTGTTGGGATATGATACACAAACAAAAGGCTATCGTTTGTGGTCTCCATATCACAAAAGTGTAATTGTGAGCAGAGATGTAGTTTTTCATGAACAAATGCAGGAAACAAAACAGTATGTAAGTTTGCCTGTAGAACAGAAAGCTGTAGAAACAGAAGAAATTCCTGAACAATCTCAGCAAGAGAGGGAGGGGGAAGAAACTGTAAAGGAGGAAACTATGCCTGTAACTATGCCAAGACGATCAGAAAGGGAACGCAAAGCTCCAATTCGTTATTCAGATGAATACCAAAGCAAACAGGTTTCTCATAGAGCATTACTAATAGCCTATGAACCTACTTCATTTGAGGAAATTCAGGAAATGGAACCTACAGAAGCTCAGGGCTGGCATGAAGCAATGTCAGAGGAAATCAGAGCAATGGAAAAAAATGAAACGTGGGAGCTAGTACCTTTACCTGAAGGTCGTAAAGCCATTAACAGTAAATGGGTATTCAAAGTAAAACAAAATGAGGAAGGACAGGTGGAACGTTCAATGGTAAAACACAAAGAGATGCTTTTAAAGCTGGGTCTCAGATTGTAACACAATTTAAACAACATGCGCAAGAGGAGGACTGTTAAGTATATGAAAAGAAATACTTGCTTAGTCATTAAAATTGTGTGTGTTTGGCTATTTCAGGGTTAAATAGAGAAAGACTATCTGTGAGCAATTACCTTGAGATAGAGGCTGTTCTGGGAACCTTGCCAAGATTCTAAGTTAGCCTCATCACAGCTGTATGTAATGTAGATAAGAATTGTGTAGATCTGTATATAGTTTCTCACTTGTGTAAAATGGATACTGATCACTGCTTACTGATCACTGCTCTATGATCACTGCTCTCTGTGTATGCCTCAGTGTGCTGATCTGAACTGATCTGAATTGGACTGCACAGAAACCTGAAGGAAATAAACCAGCTCTGCTGTGTAAGACCTGTGTGATGTGTGTTTGTTTCTGAGCACAAACAGAGTTCCAGAAGGAGAAAAGTTCTGGCAATAACCCAACAATAACCTGAGATCCATAGAAGCTTCAGATACAGATGCTAGAGCAACCATCCATTGGTTAGGCAAGATTTTTTTTTAATGTTTTTAAAATGTTTTTTAAATTTTTGTATACTTTTAATGTTTTCTATTTTTAATTGTTGTAAACCGCCCAGAGAGCTTTGGCTGTGGGGCGGTATATAAACAAATAAATAAATAAAAAATAGGGACTCCAGTTCTCTATTCCAATCTAGTCTTAAACTATGGGTATCATATTTACTTACTGCTATTAAATACTTATATTCATTAAACAAAAAACCTACAGTTTACAAAACAGTGTTAAGGCTGTATAGTTCAACCAAAAAGCAGGGGAATTGGGAGTTAAGGCTCACAAGCCTTAACGCCACATCCTCCCTAAGGAGGCAGAAAGTGCAAGTGAAATTCTCCTTCTCCCAAAGCAGATAAACCATGAGGACAGGATGGAGAATGCAATATGCAGAGGTGACTGAGGTTGTGGAAAACTGATGACAAACAACTTAGGGCCACCTACTTCTCTTTTTTTGTTTAGAGCAGCCCTTCCCCAACCTGGTGCACTCTGAAAGTGTTGGACTACAACTCCCATCGTTGCAAGTCAGTATGTCCCATGGTCAGGAATGTTGGGACTTGTATTCATTATTCATTAAAAATCAACCAAAGGGAATTTTTTAAAAAGAAAAGCCATTCCACCAACTACAATGAAGGAGGAAGAAGACACTGCCAATGGATTAATGAGTAAGGGGCTGAATACTCCAAATTTTGTGGATAAAAAAAATCACCAATCGAAGTTATCAGAACCATTTTGATTCAGAGAGGTGTTTTTTTTCCCCTTTTGTAATTTAAACTGCCCTCCTTCCTGAGTCTTTCACCAATCTTCTGGAAATTTTCAGGGTATGAAAAACTAACGTTTCTTTCTAGCACATGTAAATTTCAGGAAGAATGGTGAAACATTTTTGATTTTATAAATGTTAGAATGACCACCCCAATTACCCCTTTATAATGGTAGAATGCTTTATCTACTGCCTGACCTTAACTACAGGGACACTGCTGGGTCCCTGTAAATAGATGGGTCACGAATTGACGTGTTAGTTCAGCTGTTATAAGTGTTTGTAACAGTGCTGGAGGCTCTGAAGCTGTAAAAGCAGCTGGACCAAACCTAGATTCCAGCAAGTGTTGCAATTGTAAGTATTGCCATTGAGCCATAGCAGGTAAATTATATTTAACACATGAGTCTGGAAAGGACAAAACCTCATGGTCTGAGCCTATTAATTGATCTAAAGTAAAAATCATTTTATCCATCCAAGTCCTCCACAGAAATGCTTTCCTTCCAATTCTTAAATCTGGGTTCCCCCATATAGTCAATTTTTCATGAGAGAATGGATCAAACTGTAATTGACGTGATATTATATGCCACGTCTCACTAGCAGCCAGAATTGTAAGGTTTTTGTTTTTTTTTACTTATTCTGATTTGATGAGAACTAAGTGCTATCCATTTGGGAAGAGGTTCTAACCATAAGGCTTCCAGAACTGATCATGGTGGTAGTTCTGAGGGAGCAGAAGAAGACCAAAACTTAGTACAAGCCAATAGATAAGCCCAATGGTACAAAGGTGGGTCTGGAAAACCAAACCCACCCTTTTTAATTGGAAGCTGCATCCTTTTCAAAGATATTTGAGGTGGAGAATAATTTATGAAACAAAGCATTAAGTTGTTGAAAATATTTGCCAGGTATAAGTAAAGGAATCCCAGACATAACATAAAGAATTTGAGGTATAAGGTTCATCTTAAGTGTGTTGACTTTACCCCACAGACTCAACTTTAATGGTGCCCATCTGTCTATATCTTGTGTAATCTCACTAATCAGTTTAAATTTATTTTGATCAATTGAAATCTATCTCTTGGAATGAGTACTAAATCCTATTGGCCATATGATGAAGTCGCTGTTATAAGGAGGGAGAAGGCTGGTTCAAAATACAAATGGTTCTGAAGCAGCAGCTGTTCCAGGTGCAAGGAGACTCACTCTGGAGCATTACTGTGGCGCAAGATACTAATGAGGAACCATGAAGTGCAGGTCAGGTGCTGTGAACCCTTTTGATGCTCCCCACTCACGAAAAAACCCAAAGAGGATGGTAGAGGAAGAGAAAATGTGCACAAATCATGTTCCCTCATCCTAGCTCAGGATGAGTGTTTATGTCTTTTGTTGTCATGTACCTAACAATAATATGCACAAACCTGCTCCCTCTTTGGGACATTTATGTGCCATGGTTAATGTGGCTTTCCCTTTGGGAGCAGGCCAGCACAGATCTTTGTGGATTCCCTGGTAAGCATGGTGCACAGGGTTCATTTAATCCCACCCACTGCCCTGGAAACAAGGGTAGCTAAATCATAAAATACAATTATTTAAATTATGATGTCAGTTTAGTATATCTTAGCCTTTCTCAACCAGGTGCCCTCCAGATATGTTGGACTATAACTCCCATAATCCAATCCCCATGATGGTTGATGTGGTAGCAGACCAACAAATCCAGAGGACAGTCAGTTGGGGAAGGTTGGTGTAGCTGATATCTGAAGCGATCTCACACTTTTTGGAAATAATGCATGAAAAAACCTGGCAGATCCAAAGCGAGAGATCTGACCATGGAAAGTTTATACGTGGAAGGTGAAAGATAAGATAATTTCAAAATAAACAGAAAAGGTGGGTTGTTTTATACCAAATTCCGTTTCATTAATTAATGCTTCCCAGTTTTCACAGCTGTACCATTCCACTACCATCGTGAATTCTTTTTCCTGCTGCAGCATTTGTAGCACAAGGCAGAAATCTTAATACATCACAGAAATCTTAATACATTAAGAAACCTTAATGCATCCCCAAGCTGTCAAAACATAAAGTTAAACCTGGTGCCCTTTGGCATCATTCAGTGCTGTTTGTCCAACGGTGGTTTGGGCTTCCTGGAAGAAAAGCATCCCTGGCATCCCACGGACTTTGCTAAACTCTTGGCAACAAGCGGCTGTATGATGAAATAGCTACAGATGACATCATTGCTAAATGGATCGACTGGAATGATTGTGGTCCAGAACCTTCCTGGCTGTATTAGATGAGAAAGAATTGAAGCTTGTGAAGTGTTCTTGGTTTCTGAGAAAGGGCTAGCAAGTGGCTCTGTACACTGTGTCCAGGTCAATGTGCTTCTATCTTTAGAAGGTACTTAGGCATGAAATAATTGGTGGTGGTGGTGATGCCACTTGGCTGCAGCCGAGGGACAGATGCAAAAAAGGGACTGCTGCAAGTCCTCCTTCCTTCTTTTCAGTTGTCATCTAGCAGCAGCCGTAGCAAAGGGAGTGATGGGAAGAATGGCCACCCCATCCACTCTATAGACTAAGAGCTTCTATCCACGTACCCGTTTCCCTCGAATTATCCCCTACAGCATAAAGCTGTTGTTGTTGTTGGTAGCTAAATCACACCCAGGGTGCCATTGCTCCTAAGATCCTTTGCATACCAGGAAAAGGGTTTGGGGGTAGGGATATAAAAAATCATAGAAAATCCGCAGATGACCCAATCTGATTCAAATTTAGTATGATGAAAGCCCTCCTTAATATCTATTACCATGCCAATTTTGATATCTTTATCTTTAAAATTTACACAGATGTAAGCATTTGTTTAATTTGAATTTTAAAAATATCAAATCCTCCTCCTGCTCCCCCAGTGGCCGCTCGGAGAACAACAAAAGATCCATTCTTAAAGTAGCTTCACCACACCAGCATTATGCTGTGCAATCACTGTGAATTGCGTGCAAAGGACTCCGAAGTTTTCCAGTTTATAATCTGCTTTTACTGTGAAGTATTCCCATGCATCCTTCTTTAATTGTGCTGCTTGGTGTGATGAAGCTATAACACTATAAACTCTGCAGCAAGAGGGAAGATAGGAAGCAGGGTCCACACATCATTGGCTCAGTTGAGAGACCAGCTCCATTTGGCTTCACCTTTCCCCCAACTGTTTCCATTCAAGCTGGCCATTATAAGAACTTCTTTATTTTAAGAACTGGGGCCCAACTTTGCTTCCCTCCTTCCCTCCCCACCTTCTTAACCTGTTGCGTTATGTCTTTTAGACTGTAAGCTTGAGAACAGGGAATATCTTGTTTGTTATGGCTCTTATATAAGTGATTGTGGAATAGTTTTTTGACTGAAGAGTGGGTTAAACATGATTTGAATAAACAAACAAACAAACAAGGCATTTGACAGCATATGTTGAGTTTTAACTGACTCCAGAACTAGCTTTGGCCTGGCTGAGTTTTTAAAAATTGTCTTAAATGTTAGCTGTTTTTATGTTTTTAAATTTTGCATATTGATTTTTAATGTTTAGTCTTTTAATCTTTGTAAACTGCCCAGGGAGATTGAATGTGAGCAACTTTTTTTTCCTATCAGGAAAAATGTGCATTTTTGAAAGTATGCATTTTTCCAAATTGAAAATAAATGTTCCTGATCAGAAGTATGCATTTTGAATGATCAGAAAATTCTGGAAATTAATAAATGTTCCGAAGAATTGTGTTCCAACTTGTGTTTGTGGGATATGCTCACATGATTTGCAAACAGGAACAACGTTCTTGTACATCCCTACTTATCCCCTCTTCTGTTGTGAGAATGAGGCCTATGGAATATTGCAGAAAATACACTTTTAGGAACATAAGAAGAGCCATGCTGGATCAGACCAAGGGTCCATCTAGTCCAGCACTCTGTTCACACAGTAGATAACCATCTGTTGACCATGAACCTGCAAGCAGGTCTCTGGTACATCAGCACCCTCCCACCCATGTTCCCCAGCAATTGGGGTATATAGGCTTATTCCCTCTAATACTGGAGGTAGCACAGCCATCAGGACTAGTAGCCAATGATAGCCTTCTTCTCCAGGAATTTATTCAATCCAAGATATTGGGTTGGATCCAGATTACGTCCCATTGAAATAATGAAACTAAAGTTGCATGTGACTCACTTAAATCCTGTTGATTTCAATGGGTCTACTGTAAGTATAATTAAAACTGTATCCATCCTATTTGTAGCAGCTGCTCTTTTACGTTTTGTCAGGGAGCTTCTTTCTAGGGGTGTGCACGGACCCCCTGATCCGCCCCGCGGGCCGATCCGAAAATTTTGGATCGGCCCGCTCCGCGCCGCTCCGCCCATAGTCCGCTCCTCTTCGCCACGGAGCTCCGGCTCCGAATCGGAGCTCCACAGTGGAGGGGAGTGGTGCCAGGTAAGGCCCCCTCCCTCCTCTCCCTTACCTGCAGAGACCAAGGGGGAGGGGGGCCTTACCTGTGTCCGTCCGCGGTCCCTCAGCTTCTTCAATTGAGCCCGTGGCTCAACCAGGAAGTCTGGGCCGCAAGTGTGGCCTAGATTTCCTGGTTGAGCCGCGGGCTCAATTGAAGAAGATGAGGGACCATGGACAGACGCAGGTAAGGGAGAGGAGGAGGGGGGGTTTACCGGGCCCTTCCGCTGTTGCCGCATGGGCGTCAGCGACAGCGGCAGGGCCCAGAAAAGCCCACTTACCTTTTTTGCAGAGCTCCGGATTGAGGCGAAGGATCCGCCTTCACCTCGATCCGCAACGCTCCGCCGGCCCCCCAATCCTCTTCGCCTCCGCCTTTAGGGTAGGCGAAGCCCCCCGCTCTGCTCCTGCTTCGGTTTGAGGAGAAGCGGAGCACATCCCTACTTCTTTCCTTGTTTGTATCTGCCTTGTATTCTTTGGTATGTCTATGTGTGTATGTGCATTCACGTGTATGTGTATACATACACACCCGAAGCAATCTTCCATTTTCTTCCTTAGTTTTTGGTACCTAAAAAATAATCTGTCTGGCTGAATTTTGCATCCTTTGCCATTGCAAACTATCCAGTGAATAAGTAGTGTCATTTAAAGCTGTCAGAAAGGCTACTAAGGGTGGCGTATGAAATACAGTAGCAGTTATTGACAAAACATTAAGTTGGGGCTGGAACAATTTGGCTGCACATTGATTCATGCAAAACTCTTTCTAAAGGTCCATATGACCTTTTTCAGCATGTCAGTACAGAGTAAATAACTGGCTTTAAATAGACTTTTAGTGTTTTGTTAAAGTAGACCTTCGGCATCACAAGGAAGGGCGAGATGGCTCAATAACTGCTCTCAGTAGTTCACATCTGCACTTTCAAAATAGATGTCCCATGATATTTTCTATGGTATGAAAATGTAAGCCATTCCAATACAAATATTCCGCTAAAACCACATCTTTGAAAAAGGCTGCTCACAAATTTCATCAATGCACTATCTGTAGATATAAAGCAGAGAAAAGCTTGAGTAATATTTTTGTTGGACATCACTTAACCTACTTTGTACCTATCTTCTTCTGGGAAGTAGGGCACCAAATGGTATGACCTGACTATTGGCACACTCCATCAGGATGTCGTCGTGTGCAAGCCCTATTGAAATAAACTGAAGATGAAGAGGATCACATTAGATAATATTTTTTTGTTATTATCCATGGAGCATTCCATTCATATTCCTCCTATCCTCCAAGGAGCTCAAAGTGTGTTATATGTTTCTCTCTCCCCACCCCGTGTCATCCTTACAACAGCCCTATGAGGTAGGTTAGGCTGAAAGAATGACTTAGGTTCTCACCTCCTGTTTTACGGCATGGATGCTCTCACCTGGAAAAAATTGCTCCCAGGAAAAAGGCCTGGCTACAGTCTGAATTCACTGTGGCAATAATCTTTCCTCACAAAAGGCAAACTCAGTGCAGTGGAAGGTTAAAAATACTTCCACACCTGACAGAAAGTTCTCTTTTCTTCTATCCTTTTGAGTGTGTGTGTGTGTGTGTGTGTGTGTGTGTGTGTGTGTGTGTGTGTGTTCAAGTAAACCCCAATAAGTCAAACTACATCATTCTTCCTACATCTGCTAAGGCAAGTCATTTGAAAAGAAAGGTAAATGAAGGGTTAAAGGGCAGCCTTTGAGTTTTCCCTCACACACTGCTGTAAAATATGAATGCAGTGGATTCCAAAACCTTCAAGTGGGGGGTGGTCCACAATTTCTGTTCAGCTCGTCTATTTGTACCGAAAAGCTGTGGAGGCTGGTGGCTCTGTTTTTGGTGGGGACTGTGGTTCTCTTCTGGGTTTCAGTCAGAACCAGCCAGAACCACTAAAGCAGGTATCCAAGGTGCTGAACCTTAGGCCCCAAAGGGTTCAGTACCTTGCATAACTCCTTTAGAGTACTGGTTAGTTCTGACTAAAACCCAGAGGGGTATCACAGCTGGACCGAAAGTTGAGACACCAGGCTCCACTGTGCAGTAATTCTTCAACTGAGGTCCATAGGCTACAGTATATATTCACATGGCCACAAACTTAAAAATGGGAAATTATTGAAGACTCTGGTTCTGTCTTCAGTTTTCCTTTTAACCATGGCTGCATTAGGTGCTTTCAGTCTTGCAGATCAGGCACTTGCTCTCTGCTCCCTGTGTCACTGAGGTCTCCAGTCAGAGAGGAGAACTGTAGGCAGTTCTAACTGGGACACACACATAATAGTCCACAATCCTCCCGGCTTTGGGAGTCAGGTGACACCAGAGAGCCAATCAAGTGTCCCTGGCTCCCAGATCTGTTGCCTTCCTAAGCTTGGGTCAGGTGCTCACTTTTAAAAACATGAAAGGGCCAGTGGGAATTTTCAGGGCTAGTTCCACACCCTCAGTGATGCAGGTGATATGAGCAATGATCTCAAGCAGATGCATGATCGACTGAGCCAAAAGGGGGCCACCTTCATAGCCGTCAGGGTATCCAATGTGGGGATGGGAAACCTGGCCAATCAGGGTTCCCCATCCTGTTTTGGAACCCCTATGTGCAGTGAAAGTGATTCCTTCAGGATCTCCCTCTGAGCCTCTAGATGATAACCCTTGGGCTTGCCCCCTGCTTTACTGCTGCACTTGTGTCCTGCTTGTGAGGTTCCCCCTGGACAGCTGGTTGGCCGTTGTGTGTACAGAATGCTGGACTAGATGGACCCTTGGTCTGATCCAGCATAGCTCTTCTGATGTTCTTATGTACTGGCTGCTAGCTTGACCTTTTCCAGTCTGCACACCCAAGGTAGTTGCCTGTCCTAGGCTTTGTACCAGAAGGCTGAGGAAGCAAGCCACTTACTCAGCAGCTATGATGGAAATCCCATCTACACTACCTGCTTCCTCCCCTGAACCCACAGCATGGTTTTCAAGCATACTGCAGCACTAGCTATACTAAAATGACCAGATACAAAAGAGAGCAGCTTTAACTGTTGTGAAGAAGAGGGAATTTCACCAGGTGCTGCATGCATACCAATGACACCTGCTGAAATTCCCTTTTCTATGCAACCATTTCCTATCCTCACCCTAGGACTCCAGAGTCATTTGCTAGGACAAAAGAAGAACTTATTTCCAACCTAAATTGGGTCTTTCTAAGGCTCCAAAGTGGTCTGCCACCGAATCTTGGTGGAAAACTGCCAATTTGCTTGGCCTCCAACACACTGCTGCATTCAGCCCATGGGATGTGTGGAAAGTAGCCCGTGGATCCCCTCAAAGTTGCCCACCCCTGCTTTAAAGGGAATCTTTTCAATGTTTCAGTCTTTCTGATGCAACCTCACTCTATCCCCTTTCACAATAGCACGAGTGAAAAATCAGGGTAGGAGCAATGCTTATGCCATGAATAGATAACGTCTTTCAGAGTTTGGATGGATTTACACAAGGCACCATCTGCAAGCCATATGAGAACACCTTCCCCTTGAAGGAAGAAGGTGGAGGGGTGGGTGGTAAGCAAAGCAGAAGTGCAGTCATGTGTAGTAAAAACACAGCCGTTTCATTAAAGGAAAGGCAGGCACATTATTACAATTTAGCTGTAATTTGTCATAGAGCTTGGAGAGCTAAGTTAATATTCTTAGCACAGAATACTTTTCGTTCTCATAGTAGTGTGTGTGTGTGTGAGAGAGAGAGAGAGAGAGAGAGAGAGGGGGTGTTATCTGGTGATGTCAATATTCCTCTTCTCTTGTAAAAAGAAAAAAACAGATTATTTTTTTAAAACATGTTTTGTCAAGTGGGAGGATGCTATTACGTTTGTGGTCTTCTGGGGGCTGTGAGAACAGAATGTGGTCTGATCCAGCAGGGCTTTTCAAATCTTATACGTTTTATCTTCCCTTCCTCCAATGGGCTCACAAGACTATCCCATTTTATCCCTTACAACAAGGGATAATTTTATCCCTTACAACATTTTATCCCTTACGACTATCCCTTACAACAGTCCTATGAGGTATGTGAGAAGTGCCGATGGGACTAGGGTGAATTTTTCAATACAGGGATTTGTTCCTGGGTCTCTCCTGACCCTGTCTGCTACATCACAATTGTCATGCCTCTTCTGGAAGGCTCCCGTTCAGAGGATGGCCTGGAGCACCGTGAGCCAAATATCGTGGAACAGCTGCCTGTGCTGAGGGACTTGGGGGCAGATCAGGGGGATCCTGGGCCCTTGGGGGAGATGGCCCTTGTATCCTCCCCTCATGACCCACTTAGTCCCTTCTTGGACTCAGAGACACAGTAAGAGGCCTCCTAAAAGTGTAGACTTTGGTAGCTACCAAATACAGAGGTGCCTGTCTGGGGAATAAGAAGTCCTCAAGAATAAAGGTATGAGTAAGTTTCCACTCATGAGTAGGTCTTTTCTCAGGTGGCTCTGATGGGCTGCAGCTGTGCTTTGGAGGGGTTCTGAAGGCTCAGGCTTAAAAGCTTTCAATTCTGGGCACAGAATGCGAGTACAATGTTTATGGGTCAGCTTTCAGGCTTGTTTCCTACTCACCCCACAAAACTAAGTTCTACTCTATACCTTCTTGCCTTGCTATTGGTCTTCTCTGAGTCTTCCTATGGACCTTGGCTAGATACCTGGAGTTGTGTCCCTGTGCTATTGTAAGCTGGACAGCAGTGCCTGTCCCTTACGTTTCAGTTGAGGATGTTTTGATTTTACCATTTAGCATTGTGCTTAGAGTGGGTGGGGGGCAAAGCCCATGACTGTGTCAGCTGCAGTGCCTCAACAGAACCACCCTTCTTACTTTGCATGGAGCACCCATGGAGGCAGTGTGTGAGAATTCTTATCTGGCTTAAGGGGCCTTCAAAATCCAGAGCCAGTATTGGCCAATAAGAAATTAATCCCGTATCTTTCCTCCTGACAGGCTTATAACAGGCACACCTTTTAAAAATTCTTATTATTGGTAGGACAAGGCTAATAACTCTATTTGTGGGGGAGGTGACACAATCTTCAGGGCACACAGAGAGAAGAGTTACAGCAGTACTCTTGATCCAGCTACTGCCACAGACCTTGTAACACATTAGCTAAGTATATGAACAAATAAATCTGGGGGACATTGCAGTACACTGTTTTCTCTTGCAGCAAGAGGTGCAGAACAGCGAGAAGGGAGGGGTTGGGTGTGGGTGTGTGGAAAGAAATTGTTTTGGGGGTTTATAAATCAGTGAGCTTTTGTTACTGTTTCAGTCCAAGTAATAAAGAAAGAATGGAAGTGTTACTTAGTATACAAGTCTCCTGCAACAGCAAGACAGAAGCATTCTTGAGATGCACAAACCAATTATATGTAAATAAGCCTTCTGAAGTTTAAAGACAACTTTTAAAGCTTTTTAGAAATTGCACCAGTGGGAGTTTTAATAACAAAATTGTACGTCACAAACGAAACACCATCAGTAGAAGTGTTAATGCATGAAAGCCCTATATGCTGAATTAGCACATGTATGCAATCTGGAATTTTGCAAAATTTGGATTTCACGATAACTCAATAATAGCAGAGTTTTCTGTATCTCACTAGTACATTTCCGAATGGCACCTCCACCAAAATAGTGTATATATAAAATCTTAGAGAAACTTTGAGATGGAAGCAATCGGGGGTGGGGAGGTCAGGCAAAGGAAGATGGGGCTTTTGTATACAATAGTTGGGAATGTTTTAACTGATGTGCTGCATTTGGGTTAAGAGAGGCCCCTAAAAGAGTATTCAATACTGATAAAATATGAAAAGGGTTTTCGAAACAACAGTAAACAACAGGAAATAATCTATGACAAAAAATGCCAGTACCAGTAGGAAAAACAGTCTTTTATGAGGAGCAAATAGTCCCAGGCCAGATCTACACCAAGCAGGATATGACACGTTGAAAACAGTTTGAAAAGTGTATATGGAGTGTGTCCTGGGCCCCAACAGTTGTCACTACTGTTATAAACCGTTTTAAAGCAGTAGTGTAGATCTTGCCCAAGACAGAAGACCCATCTGAATTCTCCTAAAAGTTGTGAGAAAGGGGACTTGGGCCAGATCTACACTACTGCTTTATAGCAGTATTGAAGTGTACAGATAACTGTTGGGGCACAAGACACATCCCATGTACTGCTTTCATAGTGTTATATCCTGCTTTTTATTGGGCAGTGAATAAGTTCAAGAGTGTGGGTGCCTCAGTCAAAGACACGCTGTCCCACATATCTAACTAAAAGTAGTGCCTGAGTTTGCTTTTGCCCACCTCCCTCCCAATCCCTTTATCTTTTGTGCTGTGTCTTTTAGATTATAAACCTAAGGGCAGGAACTGTCTAGTTACTGATCTTTGTAAGCTGCTCTGGGAGGCCTTTTTTTGGCTGAAACTTGGGGTAAAAATCCTGAGCATGAGGCCATGGCTAGACTTGGAGGGGATCGACACTAGTCAAGTTAGAGCGTGCCTTACTGTTTTTAAGTGTGCGTTTGGTAGTATTTTGCCACATGACGTTCAGTTTGTGATGTTTTATTGTTGTCTGTTCTCCAGTTTTTATTTTGAACTTCTCTGAAATAAGTCATTCTATTTGGTATGTTGTGGCCGATTTCATCGTATTAAATGGGTTTCCTGTAGTTCTTAATTAGCCAATCGCATTCCTGGGGGGGGGCATGTTTATGTAATTTCCGCACCCAAAGTTGGAGCCGTTTTTTTCTTTCAAGCCTCTTTTTTGCAGACACTTTTAGTTTCACTTTTGGGAGGCTGCTGGCTGGATCGTTTGTAAGTGGGGGATTCTCGGAGAGAAGAGGAAGTGGGAGGGGAAATTGGCAGATTGGGAAAAAGAATAAACAGATTTCTTTTCTTAGTGTGGCCAAAAGGAATGCATTCCCACGGAAAGAGAAAAGTAAGTAAACGTTTTAAGAACTGCTACATTTTAAATTGTTCAAAAACAAAACGTTCAATGACTATAAAAACAACGTTTCATATACTAGTGTAGATCCCCTCTAGGCCTATATCCCGGGATCATTCCTGTGCATCCAAATGACACACAGGGGATCCTGGGAGCAGGCAGGGAGGACCCCTCCATTTGTCTCGGATAATCCTTAGGTCTAGCTAAGGCCTGAGAGAGTGAATGGTACGTACCAACTTAACTTCAGACATGGAGTAGAACCATCCCTATGATCTCAATGGGCAGGCAGAATCATGCAGAATCAAGCAATGTTTTTGAAACCTGGGCCCAAACCAGTGAGGAATTTATACAGGGATGGTGGAAGGAATTAGTTCAGCTAACATTTTTATGCGAACTTTCCTAATTTTGTACTTATGAACCAAAACACAACTATCGGGTCCGTAGTTTGGGGGTGCTCTTGGATCCAGAACTGTCACTTGAGGCACAGGTGAACTCAGTAGCAAAGAGCACCTTTTATCAGCTTAGGTTGATATACCAACTACGCCCTTATCTGGACAGAGATAGCCTAGCAACAGTTATCCATGCCCTGATAACCTCTTGTTTGGATTACTGCAATGCGTTATACGTGGGGCTGCCTTTGAAAATGGTCCGGAAGCTTCAGCTGGTACAAAACAGAGCAGCCCGTTTACTAACAGGGACTGGCCGGTGAGATCACATTACGCCAGTCCTTTTACAACTTCATTGGCTGCCAGTCCAGGTCCGGGCCCGATTCAAAGTGCTGGTATTGACATTTAAAGCCCTAAACGGTTTGGGGCCAGGTTATTTGAAGGAACGCCTCCTCCCATATGTACCTGCCCAGACCCTAAGGTCATCTGCCAAAGGAAGTGAGGCAGGTGGCTACTAGGAGGAGGGCTTTCTCCGCTGTGGCACCCCGGTTGTGGAACGAGCTCCCCAGAGAGGTCCGCCTGGCGCCTACACTGTACTGCTTTCGTCGCCAGCTGAAGACCTTTTTATTCACTCAGTATTTTAACACTTAATTTTAACTTAAATTTAAATTTTACTGTTTTAACTCTGTATTTTAATCTTATATCAATTTTGCTGCGTGGTTTTATCTTGGTTGTGCTTTTTATACTGTATTTTGTATTTGTGTTTTTAACCTGTTGGTTGTTTTATTATGGTTTTAATTTTTGTGAACTGCCCAGAGAGGTTCGGATATTGGGCAGTATAAAAATGTAATAAATAAATAAATAAATAAAGAGTTATAACTGCTGCAATTCCTCCTTCTACACAACTATTTCAAAAGACAAGAGCCCTGCCTGTCTATGCATCTTATCACCAAAGTAAGAAATACATCAAATGCCTTGCATTTGATTGCAGTAGTCTATAATACAGATACTTTTAAAGCAATAACCACTCCTTGCCCATATGCTGATAATTTACCAGAGGACTTCGAGGAGGGATGCTAGGTTCTAAGCAGTCTTGTTTTTTATTATTTATGCAATGTAATGAGATCATGCTATGGTTAATTAGACTTTTTGTAATTGCTGTGCCAGGTTTCGGCTGGATCACCCATCCTCAACATTCGTTGCAATGATGTCATTCTGAAGAGTACAGCACAAGGGCATAGACTGATCACAAACATTCTGCAATATACACATCATTTTTGATCTCTAGTTGCTTGCCTTGAAGCAGACCCACCAAAGAGTATTTTTGGAGTTTTGAAAACTGAAACCAATCATAGAAATCAATTACTGAATCCCAACTTGAGGGCCTGCTCCCAAATGAGCCTATGTTAGTTCTAAGACCAGCTTTACAGACACTGATCTCTGGCCTGCCATTGAAGGTCGCATTGGCAGGTACTAGGGACAGGGCTTTTTTAGTGGTGGCTCCATGGTCGTGGAACACCCTCCCTGGGGAAATCTGACAGGATCACTCTCTTGCTGTTAAAACCTTTGGATTTCGCAAGGTTTCTTATGAGGAAGTCTTACTGCCTTTATGATTACTCCTGTATACCACTTTAAAACTGATCTGATGGTTTTCTCTGATTTGCTTTTAGTTGTTCTTTCCTATTGTTTTTGCTTACATCATAAGCTGCTTTGGAAATATTTCATTTGCTTTGATGAGTTATAAACAAACACACAATATTACTTCATGGGGAACAGTTACTGGCCTTGTTTTCCTTTCCCTCACACAGATATACATACCTTCCTATGATGTCTTCATGCTCTAGCACCTAGAGATGGATGAGAATCTAATTTTGGATTCTCTCAGTTTCTCATTATTCCAATCTTAAATTCAGTTCCTCCTGAAGTCTGAGAATTTTTCCAGCCCTGTAGTTGTTTTTTGTTTGTTTTTTGCAAGTAGTTTCCCCAACATTATGCACTTTTGCATGCTAATTTCACTAATAGTTGCATTTTCTGTGTGCACTTTCCACCAAAAGACTCTTCTTTGTACACAGTTTTTTGACTGGAGAATTCCATTGCAAAATTTGAAGAAGTTTGAAGGATATACAAGTTTCAGTTCCTGTATTAGATCGAAAGTGCAAAATTAGGTAAATTTGCATTAAAATGCAAACTAAACAAATTTATCCCCCCATCCCTGCTTGCACTGAGGGCTGTGTGGATCAGCAAAAGCTGAGCTTTGCTGAAGTTCTCTGAATTCCATCTTGAAGCTTGTTCCAACTTGAGTCTGTATCAGATTGCAAGACTTGATTTTAAAGGATATACGTTTCTTTTTGCAAGGAAATCTATGCACATTTCCTCAAATATACACATCAGTTGTTTGCATTTCGAAATGTACACATGCTATCAGATGCATTTTTTCTTTTTGATTGGCAAATCACCAATATGTTGGACTTTGCTTGCAGATTGCAATCAAGCCTGTGTATGGTCTGGAAGGTGCGAGCTGGATAAAATCCTGGTAAAAAATAAACTGAAATGAATTTCTCATACGTCGGTACTTACAGTACACCCAAAAATGGGAGAATGGCCAAGGTTCAGTGCTGGAACACACGCTTTGCATGCCTGCCGAAGATCTGAGGTTCAATCCCTGGCATCTTCAGCTTAGAATCTTAAGTGACAGGGATAAGAGATTGGCAGAAAGTCTGGATGCCCCCATGGTTTGCCTTAGTATAAGGCTGTTTCATATGTTGACCTGGGTTATACATATGAGGATAGGCAGAATGAAGGAATGGAGGTCTATAAACAGCCTGGCTTGGATCTTAGTGGGCTGCAAAGTAATTGGGCTATAATTAGGGACATAGTGGAGAGGGTGACCTGACCCTAGACCAGGGGTGGGGAAGCTGTGGTCCTCCAGATGTTGTTGGACTCCAAGTCCCATTAGTCCCAGTCAGCATAGTTAATGGTCTGGGATAAAGGGAATCAGAATCCATCAACATATGGAGGACCACATGTTCCCCATCCCTGTCTTGGTCCTGGCCCAGAGGAATCCTCAAATGTGACCCTTTCACTCTGCTGGGGAAAAGTAAAGCTCCCATGGAGGCTTCCCAAAGTGCCCATCATCACTGATGCTTGGTGGCCCTGGCTGCCCCCAAAGGAAATTTTATATATAGGCTTTTCCTCCAGAAGCACCCTGATGAGCACCCCCACATACCCGTGACATGAGTGTGTTGCATTTATTCATTGATTACATTTCTATCCTGCCCTATACTGCTCACTAGCTGCAGGTACTGTGTCTATCAGACATGCACGCTCACTCCAAAAGAAAAAAAAACCCGTAGTTTACACATTGGGTCTCGAGAGCAGCAATTTGCAATGCTTTGGTTGATCATAGCCGTGCAATATCCTTGCCAACAGTTTAACAGAAGACCTCATATGGTCAACAGCACACTGCACACAGTTCAGAGCAATTTGTAGTGTCTGCTAATTAACTTGCTTGGTTAATTGAATAGATTGCCAACATAAAGGAGGGTTTGATGGGGGGTTGGGTTGTTTGTTTTTGCAGATTGGTGCCAAGATATGCCTTAAATCAATTATAAAAATCTACACGCCATTAGAATGAAAGCAACAGAGGAAATTGCTGTCACTTACAGTTTTTAAATACTACTGTGGGGAATTTAAATCAAGGGCAAGGAATTTGGCACTCCAGATGCAGCTGGACTACAATTTCCATCGTCCTGATCATTGGCCATGCTAGCTGGAGCTGATGGGAGTTGTAGTCCAGAATCACCAGGAGGGCACCTGGTTCCCTATGCCTGCTTTAAATGCTAGATTTTAAAGAACACACTTGAGAGTTAGTGCGGCCCAGAAGGTAGATCTAGAAAATCTAGGGCAGGATTCTTCCCTCCTTGGAGAGAAAACCAGGTCAACTATTATTCTGATGGTGAGAGCAGCCATCTTCCTATTCAGACATCATTCTGACTCCTGGATTTATAACTGGGGGTGAAAGTTCTGTTCCCCCCACCCCCCGAGGAGTGTTTTATCATTTAAAGGCAGGGCCAAAGTTAAGTCTTTGCTATGTTTTTGACCTTTGGTGAACTACAAAATGGAGTCTCTGAAACTTTGCCACATTGAGGCTGCCAGGATGATCCAGCTAACACGTGGGCTGTGATGTAGGCTGCCTGCAATAGGGGATGCAGAGAAATGGGCTCCTGACAAATGAAGCAGGTGGATCATTCACCTGGTGCTCCCCAAGCGTCCCAGTAGTAGGGTGATCATATGAAAAGGAGGACAGTGCTCCTGTATCTTTAACAGTTGTATTGAAAGGGGAATTTCAGCAGGTGTAATTTGTATATATGGAGAATCTGGTGAAATTCCCTCTTCATCCCAATAGTTAAAGCTGCAGGTGCCCTGCCCTCTTTTAAATCTGGTCACTCTAGTATAGCTCCTGCACCTTTAACTGTTTTAATGAAGAGGGAATTTCAGCAGGTTCTCCATATATACAAATGACACCTGCTGAAATTCCCTTTTCTATGCAACTGTTAAAGATACAGGAGCCCTGTCCTCCTTTTCATATGGTCACCCTACCCAGTAGCCTCCAGGCCAGGGATTGGGGTAGGCTCATGGAGGGGATCCACGTTTCTGCAGGCTGGAAGGACAACCTCCATGGGCTGGATTAGGTCCATGGGCTGGAGCTTCTCCACCCCTGCCCTAAGGAGTTGCAATGCCCATCTTTTAAGCTCCACTTCTAGGGCAGGGATAGGCAACCTAGTAACTGCCAGATGTTTTGACTAAAGCACCCATAATTCATGGCTATTGGCTGGGGTTTATGGGAGATGAAATAAAAATGAAAAAATCTGGAGGGCACCAGGTTGCCTAGCCCTGTACTAGAGAATAAGGCACACTGAACACAGTGGGACTTACTTCTGAGTAGAAATGCATAAGATTGTGCAGCACAAATAGCAAGGGAATTACGTTAGACAGATTAGTGCTATGGACACTGTCATGTGATGACTTTGTGTTGACTACATTTGCTTCTTTTAAACAAACAAACAAACAAATCTATTTAGCTAATGCATAGCCAGTGTTTTGACTTTGGGAACTGACTAGCTGCTTGGACTGAGTGATAGGAAAGCTTCAAGATCGTGCTTGTTCTGAGTTCCAGGTCTTGCCATGCTCCTGGTTTTCTAATAGTGAACAGGACAAGGAGACCTCCCTTAGCCTCTTAGTGAGCTCCACTCCTCCTGGAGCCCCAAATCCTTTCTTTAGCCCCCCACTGTCCCCTTCTGTTTCCCCTGAAACATCTCCAGTGGCAGCGAGGAGGGCTGCCACTGTGGCCTTGATTAAGTCCACGATGCTGCAGCAACAACAGCATCACAAGTGCAAAAACCCCTGAGGTTGCTGAGCTTTTAGCAAACCTCTAGAAGCCTTGAGAAATTACATTTCCCAGCCTCTTGGTGCCCTCAATACTGCCACACCAGTGCCTGATGAAGGCTGTTGCACATTTTCTTCTCATCGCCATCTGTGCTGCCAGGTAAGTTTCAGCAGGAAAGGAGCAGATGGCTCGCAGAATCAGCAGCAATAGTCAAGGACTGTGATGATGGGGCCAAACTAATTAGGAAGTGAGTCTAAAAGTTGGAGAGGTTTGAGCTCAGTTTCCAGTCAGCCTAGAAGTTTCATACTGGGGGAATTAATATTCCAGATTTGCTGCTGCTTCTTTTCTTTTTTAAAAAAGAACTCTGTTGCTTCATTCAGCAGTGCAGGAATATTGAAGTCGAGCTGGTACAGACCTGCATGTTTTAGTTTCAGTGATGCAGCTAAAGCTGGACATTCCGGGCCCCAAAGTCTGGCAGTGGTGGGTGTAATGGCAGGTGATGAGGGCATCAGGATAGCAGAAAGAAACCCCATTATATTTCTGTGGTCATGATGGTGCTATGACTTAAGTGAGCTTAAAAAAACAACTACACATGCTCTCCCCCCGAGGTTGGTGAATATTCTAACATATACAGAATGTAGAAGCAGCTATAAAACATTGAATTACAGTTGGTGGTAAGGGAAATATACACAAGGCCATCTAAAGGGGCCCTGTAAAGAAATGCAATATATATATATCACCATAGTTGTTCTGTAATGTTTACTTGTGTAGCCTCTGAGAGGCTTATATATCTGAGTAGGCCTGGGGTCTTGTTTTGTTATTGTCAAAGGCCTGTGTAGTAGTTGTTTGGTGATTTTCAGTAGGGAGAGAGAGAGAGAGAATCGCTTTAAATATTTATAGATGGGGTCTGGCTCAGGTAAATTCAATTTTGATTGGCTGTGAATTCTAGCTCGGTGGAAAAGGGTGATTGGGAAATGTCAGTTAAGGAGTTGACAGTTAATAGTTAAGAAGTCAGTTGGTGGGGAGTCTGAGAAGGACGTCTGCTGGTTGGTGTGTGTTATAGAAGGAGAAAGCTGAAGAGAATGTGAATGGCTAAGGCCTGAATATGAAGCTTTTCCTTCTGTGTGGGACAACCATCCATGGCTGCTAAAAAATCAGGAGTAGGGATAATTGGCTAGGTTATGACAGGAGAATACCCCAAGATCTTGCCAGAAGAAGGCTACTTAAGCAGATAGTAAAAACCCAGACAGATGGTCCAAGCAGCCAGTAGCACAACAGGAGGAGCTTTGGGAGTCAGAGGAAGACTTAAACCAAATACTGGACCTGGTTGTGAGATATTCAGCAAGGCTGGAGGTTTAGGGAATTTGGCCTGAGATGAATAATAATAATAAAAAGTAATGAAGAGGCTCGTCTCTTGAGTCCTTAAGAAGTGTCAGCAAGCATTCTTTTGAAAACTCCAAGTAAATATTAGTATTCCTTTGTGAACAATTATCTCTTTAATAAATCAACTTTTTTAATAGTTACCTGTGTCCCTAGTGTTGATGCCCATCTCACATCTAAGCCTCTTATCCCAGGCTACTAGGAGTTTTTAAAGTATTCTAAGAGAATGCATGGCAGCAGAAAAGGGTCAGCTTATGGAATTCTGAGTTGGAGTGGCAGAGTGTTCCTTCAGCCCTGAAATATAAGCATGTGCTAGAAATGAGAAACCCTGTAAGTGGGATTGCCCAGTGAAGGAGCAGTGTCCCCACAGATGGTGGCAACATTGGGAGAGAAAATCTCCCTTAGGAGCTCATAAACCCAGTAAGTTCAGGCTCTAAAATTACTTATCTGCACCACTGTTTAGATTTCCAGGGGGCTTCCCTCAGAACAACCTGTATATTAATAGCCTGGGGGTGCAACCCCAACAGAGTCAGACTCTGGGCTCTTTGCACTAAATTTACCCAAGGACATAATTCTTGTGGGGTTGAAAGGAAGCCTTCCATTAATTAAGACCAACGATGTGTAAACGTGGTGGCATTCTAAACCACTATGCTGCTTAGCTTGTTCTTTGCTGACCACCACATATTCTTATATTACAGCTGCCATGGTGTCTTGAAAGGCTCTTGAATTAAAGCTCATACTGCTGCAGCTGTATGCGTAGTGCATCCTGTGGGTTGAAGGGAAAAAGAGAAGCGTTGCTAGGTAGCTAGCTGGCATGCTTAGGTTTGTCCTTGGGATGGGCATATCCCGCTGAAATCCAATCCAGAAATAACTCAGAATGAATTGCTGAGCATTCTGGATGTTTTCTGGATGCCCAGCAAGTCACTCCAGCCTGGGTCCCAATTGAGTCCTGAGGCCCAAACAAGAGGGGATAGTACACACCAGGGCCAAGAATGCCTAAAGTTGCCCCACCAACCCTCTTTATCACCTTACCTGGAAAAGTAAGGGAATTAGCAGATGCCAGTTGGAACAAACTATGGGACAAAAGACCACTTAGATTAATACCAGCCTCTGTCTGAGTAACGTCTTTGAAAGTACTGTACAGATTGTGTTGTACACCAATGGCACATATTACCTCAGCATGAAGCCCCCTTTGTTGGAGAGGCTGCGGGGTTAAAGGCACGTATCTTCATTTATGGTGGAGGGATTCTGGATGATAGTACATAGAGGAATAATGGTTATTACTAAAGAAATGATTGTATTTGATCCAGAATTATTTTTACTATCAATATACAAAGGGTCTAATGTACGAAATGCAAAGATTTATTATCATTTTTGCTAATTGCTGCTCGTCAGAACTGGATAATCTGAACTTACCTTCATGGTACTGAAATATATGGTCCGTGGCAATATCAGAAAAAATAACTCGTGATTTGCTTCTAATCCAAGGAAAAACAGAATTGCTAGTATTTTACGGCATATACATTTAAAAAAAAATCAATAAATTACTGAACATGTGTTTCTCTTAGCAATCAATAATAGAAGGGAGAATTGTTTTCGAAAGCCTCGATTGTTTCCTTTGTGCTGAGGGAGCCCAAAGGGCCCCTTCTTTGTTCTCCGTCTCCCTGCATATAGAAACAATGCAGTCCTCCTCCAAGCTCAGCTGAAGGCTTCTGTTGCTTGCTCTGGGGGAAAGAGGTGAAGGTGAGGCAGCTATTTTGTGACTCTGTGTCCAGGTAAATGGACACTTCCTGGACAAAGCCAAGCCCTGATGGCAACAACAAGTCTAGGAGGCTTCTCCTGGATACAGCAGCTCACAACAACACTCTTAAAGAGGAGGGAGGGAGGAAGGGAAAAACCAAGATCAGGAGGAAGGTAAGTGCATTACTGCTCTCTTTGTCACAGCTTCAATTCCTTGCTACATTTTTGAGCCTGGGCTGCTTTGTCTAAAAAGTATCATCCTTTGCTTTCAATGTGTAAGATACCAGAAAGTGCTAGGTTATCATTAGGGTGACCATATGAAAAGGAGGACAGGGCTCCTGTATCTTTAACAGTTGCATTGAAAAGGGAATTTCAGCAGGTGTCATTTGTATATATGGGGAACCTGGTGAAATTTCCTCTTCATCACAGCAGTTAAAGCTGCAGGTGCCCTGCCCTCTTTTAAATCTGGTCACAATATAGCTGCAGTATAGCTCCTGCACCTTTAACTGTTGTGATGAAGAGGAAATTTCACCAGGTGCAACATGCATACAAATGACACCTGCTGACATTCCCTTTTCTATGTAACTGTTAAAGGTACAGGAGCCCTGTCCTCCTTTTCATATGGTCACCATACAGGTTATTAATACAAAATCCCAATTGCCCTCAGGTCTACAAATCTCTCTCTCTTTCTCTTTTTACTACTGAGAATTCATCAAACGCTTATGAGAAAGTTAGGAAAGTTTTCACTAGGGGAGAGCTGCAACCATAGGCACCAACATTCCCTCCTATAGCAGCACCACAAGCTGCTTTCCTTCAGGATCGTGCCTGGGAGCAACACAGTGTCTTATTCCTCCACCCCACAGGCACTGACAGCCCTCTCTATCTTCTCTACACTACCGGGCTTAAAACCTGTTCCCAACATTGTAAAATTTATTTATTATGGGAGGGATGCTGTCTAAATGAGCCATTCTGGGAAATAACTTTAGAAATCTGAAAGATCCTTAAAGAGTTTCTTACAAAGCCTGGTGGATATTGTTGCATTTACTTTGAGCAAGCCTCAACTTGTCCATTTAGCAAAGAATTCTTTTTTGCTAGTTAACTGTTGTGTGGCTCACGTCCAGCTTGTAACATAAGTGATATGAATATATGGCAAAAGGATATATAAACCCAGACCCAGGCCGGATCTACACCTTGTGTCAAATCATTATGAATGTGGAATAAAAAGCAGGCTATAATACTATGAAAGTGGTATATGGAATGTGGATTGTGCCTCAACAACTATAAGTGCACTTCAATACTGCTATAAAGTGGTAGTGCCAGGCTCCACTACATTCAGTGGGAGTTGTTTCCCAGTAAGGCTACATATTTTCACTCCGATGCAAATCCCATTGATTTCAGTGGGGCTTACTTCCAAGCAAGCATGCTTTGGATTGCAACCTTTGCTTGCCACAGAAACTTGAGACAGGATGGTGAAAGAGTTCAAATCTAACAGTTAATAATGTTTGCATGGATGCAATGTGCAACTCGTGTTTTTTTTTTTTAAAAAAATGAGAATTTAGTTGCAGTAGAATGTGAGCTGAGAAGTCCAGGATTCTAATCTCATCTGGACCACAAACCCATTACGCAAACCACTCTCTCAGCTGTATGGATTCACAGAATGCGAATCTCTTTATTTGTTGGAATCTTGAAGTGGCAAGGAGAAGATACATGCTGTAGGATAATGCAAGTTTTTCTGTCTTTCCCATTCTCTAGGGTGACCATGTGAAAAGAAAAACAGGGCTTCTGTATCTTTAACAGTTGTATTGAAAAGGAAATTTCAGCAGGTGTCATTTGTATATATGGAGAACCTGGTGAAATTTCCTCTTCATCACAACAGTTAAAGCTGCAGGTGCCCTGCCCTCTGTTAAATCTGGTCACTCTAGTATAGCTCCTGCACTTTAACTGTGGTGATGAAGAGGGAATTTCACCAGGTTCTCCATATATACAAATGACACCTGCTGAAATTCCCTTTTCTATGCAACTATTAAAGATACAGGAGCCCTGTCGTCCTTTTCATATGGTCACCCTACATTCTCTGATGAGCATAGTTGAGTATGTGTAACTAGGTTTATTTCAACCTTTTTGGTTTTAGGATTTCTTTGGACCATGGGAATTTATGCAAGTCATTTTCACAAGAATGGTGGTCAAATCCTTACCGAAATTACTGACCCATCTCAAGCTGACTGGATTGCAATTCATGCAGAGACCTGTAAAAGTAAGAGCATAATATTTTAACGTATCAGCCACTGCTGAGTGACTCTTTCCTTCTGAAGGATAAGGTGCTATTTCTGCCCACTCCACTAATTGCTGAACACTTTTCCTTAATCCCTTTTACGGTATAGCACCCGCAATCGGCCTAAAATAAGATTCATCCCATTTCCTCTGCATCCAGCAGCAGTGCGGCAACAATGGACAAGTATGTGCTAAATGCTCAAGAGCTCTTGAGCATTTGATGTGCTTACTGCACACATGGGATAACCGGAGGGGATTTGGAAATCATCATAAAGTGTGAGAAACATTGCACAGCCAGCTGAGAATTTATAGACCTGGGCCTTGCTGCTTTCTTTGCTGGTGAGTTTAAAAGATCTGTGAGATTTACTGCCTGCCAAAGATACAATTGTGATGGGAAGTTGGGACAGAGAAGGATGTGACAATATGGTGACATAGTCATTAAGAAACTATATGTCCTTTTGCTATGTATCACTATGGTTCAGTTGCCACACATTGACTTTATTCCTCATACGAACGATGCTGTTAACATGGATTTCATTTTATTCATTTAGACCCAACTTTCAAGACAAACCCTTTCCAACCTTTACTCCTAAATGAATAAATTATGGAGAACACTTTTAGCTCCTGATCTTTTTAACCTTGCAGATTCTTGCTCTGCGCAACCAATTTTTCTGAATCTATGGCCGGGGGGTGCTTGGAGTACAGCTACAGTCAGTAGCTGTGCTGAAACAGCAAGGCACTGTATGTACTCCTTTCCAGGCATTAAATTTGCCCCTTCAGCAAACCAATCACAATTATAAATCTTACTGGGGGAAATAATTGCACACTCGAAATATGAGGCCGTGACAAGGCCTTTTCAAATTGTTCAGCTTTGCAACTATCTTTGATTTACATTCTGCTCCTCTTCATGAAGGTAAGAGGGGAATAACCAAAATGGAACCTACTGGTTTTTGGAACAATAAAGCAATGAGTCCGCATCAGCGAGCTCAAAGGTTCTCTAAATGTTCTGTGGATTGAAATCAGCAGCGTGGTATAGGGCAGCCTTCCCCTGCATGGTGGCTAGGAATGATGGGAGTTGTAGTCCAACACATCTGGAGGGCACCAGGTTGGGGAAGGCTGGGGAGGGATGCCATGCGTTGGATCCAACCCTCTTATCTTCAGCCCCAAGGATGCACCCCAAATCTTCTCTAGAGTGTCCCCCAGTCATTCAGAGCAGATTTGGGGGTGACACATTAGGGAGGAGGACTGCAGTGGGGAGAAAGGGAATCCATTCTGCCAGTGGTTTCTTCCTGCTGCCTGGATGACACAATTGGATACAACCAATTATGAAAAATATTTATTTATTCATTACATATACTGCCCAACAGCCAAGGCTCTCTGGGCAGTTCAGAATTAAAACCATAGTATACAAAGGTCAATCTAAAACTTTAAAACTTTAAAAATATCATATAAAACCAGAAAAAGTTACACTCCAGGGAAAGCTTGTCTAAAAAAATGTGTTTTCAAGAGGCATTTGAAAGATGTTATATTTTCCACCTCCTGAACTGCACGAGGGAGGGTTTTTCCAGAGGTCGGGTCCTGCTACAGAGAAGGACCACCATCGAGGTTCTTCATGACAACATTCTGTTCGCCTTGGAATGATGAGCAGGACCTCTTCTTATGATCACAAATGTTATCTGGCTTTGTATAAGGGAAGGAGGTCTGCTAGATATCCTGGTCCCAAGTCGTTTAGGGCTTTATAGGATAATGCCATAACCTTGTACATGGCTCGATAGCTAACAGGCAGCCAGTGCAGTTCATTTAGCAAAGGTTTTATGTGGGCAGAGCTAGGCATCCCAGTGCGTTCTGCACAAGCTGCAGCTTCTGAACCCCATACATGGGTAGCCCCACATAGAGTGTGTAACAGTAGTCTAATCATGAGGTTACCAGTGCATAAATGACCATGGCTAGTCCATTCCTGTCAAGGAATGGGTGTAGCTGCCATACCAACCAAACTTGATAATGGGTCATCAAGGCCACCTGGATCTCCAGTAACAAAGATGGGGGCAGGAGCACCCCAAACTATGGACTTGCTCCTTCAAAGGGAGTGTAACCCCATCCAGAACAGGCAACACCCCAATTCCAGGACCTGGGGACTACCAACCCATGAGGCCTCTGCCTTATCAGGATTCAGCTTCAGTTTATTGGCCCTCATCCAAGCATAACTTTATCCAGGCACTGATTCAGAGCGTGCACGGCCTCTCCTGATTCAGATGTTACAGAGAAATAGAGCTGGGTGTCATCAGCATACTGGTGACATCTTGTCCCAAATCTCCTGATGACTGCTTCCAATGGCTTCATATAGATACTTAATAACACTGGGGACAAAATGGTGCCCTGTGGCACAACACAGTTCAGCTGCCATGAGGCTGAAGTACAGTCACCCAATGCTATTTTCTGGAGCCAACCCCACAAGTAGGAGTCGAACCACTGTAGAACAGGGCCTCCAACTCCCAACTCACGAAGGTGGTCCAGGAGGATTTACATCATTTACATCCCACACACCTTCAACATTCCTAGGGCAGCTAACAAAGTAAGAAGGAGTAAGTCCAATAAAAATAGAAAGTAACAAAGCATACAAATTGACACAAACTAAATCAGTAAACCGTTCAGATATAGGCAATAAAATCAAAGCTGCTTCAAGTTTAAAATGCCAACACGAGTGGTTCTTAAAGCGTTGGAAATATAAGAGATGTAAGACAGTAGTCAAAACAAACTCTTAAAATACACTGGATTTTTGCAATTTATTCTTGAGTATATTCAAGAGCAGCGATTTCAACCTTGCTGAAAATCTTGCCGTGATGGTTCCACACTTGAAATTGATAATGAATGATCCCCTCGTATTCAGCATTTCTGATATAATGCTTTCCAGTGACATTGGCCAGAGCTACACAAAGCAGAATATAACAGTTTGAAAACAGTTTGAAAACGGTATTGTTTTTACTGCTTTAAAATTATATATGGTTTTAACTTGGTTCATGGTTTAATTTGTTTTTAGCTGTGCATATTTATTGTTTTATACTGTAAGCTTTTTTCTGTACGCCACCCTAAGATCTTAATGATATAGGGCGGGATACAAATGTTTTAAATAAATAAATATATGGAATGTGTCCTGGGCCTGAACAGTTGTCAAAACTGTTACAACCCGTTATGAAGCAGTAGGGTAGATCCTGCCATTATTTCCCTGAAGAGGAGCCTCAAAACATGGCCAGAGCACTAATACAATCCTCACAATAAATATGTGCATTCAATTTTCCTTCTCCTTTGGCTAGGGTCAAGACAAGAGTGAGTGCTGCTGAATCATATGGCCTACATGATGTCAATCTGTAGTGTGGTCTTATCCCTTTTTAGCACCGTTCATTACGGATACACTTCACATATCAAACTATATGAATCTGAATCACTAAGCAGTGAAGGTTATGCAATGCTTTGTATACTCCCCAGTGTACTGAAAAATCACAGTTATGCCAAAGGTACATTGCCTCTTCAAGAAACTACTTCATTTTTTTTAACAATAGGGCAATGCTTAAAGCGAACAGAAAATGGTTGGTACCCAGCAACTTGGATACAGTAGGGATGGTCTGTATGTAGGCCAGTTGCAGATCTCAAAGCAATTTTGTTTGGCCTCTAGTGGGTCCACCTTTATTCTAATTAAGGTATGGTTAAAAAAAAAAAAAGCTCAGTTATCAAAACTTGTGAAATGTAGAGACATTCAGTGTCTAAATGTTATACTTCTGTATAGGTTTCAACAATTTTTTATAGAAAAATAAGATGAAATGTACAATCAAGACTATAGAGCACTTACAATATACAATACATTACACATTTAAAAATACACTAAAAAGTGCTTCACAAACTTGATTGGCTTGGCCAGAAGCGTTTTGACTCAGAGGTCTTCTTCAATGGCCAGTCACTATAAAATACATGTAAAAAAGCAAAACAATTTATGAGTGCCACAGATAAGGAAACAGGAATTCTTATAGTCAATTAGTGCACTAATGAATCTATT
This sequence comes from Elgaria multicarinata webbii, assembly GCF_023053635.1. Lineage (NCBI taxonomy): Eukaryota > Metazoa > Chordata > Lepidosauria > Squamata > Anguidae > Elgaria > Elgaria multicarinata. The sequence continues at coordinate 21,996,739 of NC_086176.1, forward strand.
TGTAGTGCAAAGCTGACACACCACGGCTGATCCACAGTCAAAGAAATAACTGCAAAATAGGGGCTGATGAAGTTTTCAGGAGTACAAAATTAAATATATGTCACTCCCGTCCAGTTGCGCATCAAGGGTAATCTAAAATAAACAAAGATATCATTACACTAGGGCAGTTTTTTATATTTTTCGCTTCTTCCCTCCTCCCCGTGAGTAGCGGGGGTTAGCAGAAGAAAGGAGCCAGGCTGAGAGGAATGAAGGGACATCGGGGCAGTGGGGGGGGGGGAAACAGGGTCAGGGCTTTTTTTTGGCCTTAATTTTCACTGGAGTGCAAGTGCGCTCCAGCTCTTCTTCTTTAAAAAAAATGGCGGCCACGATGGGCGCGATGCCCAGGACGTCACGCGGCCATGTGACCACAGGGCGATGATCCCAGAAGCAGGTAAGTCTGGGATCGCCCCATCTCCCTCCCTCTACACCCGTAGGCGTAGAAAAGGCCATGCACTCCATAACAGTGAGGCCCTTACTACAAAAGCCACGACTTCCACCAGTTGGTGTGGCTAAACGCCCCCTCCCCTCAACCCTACTTAATTTGAGTCTTCTTCATACATTCTGGTTCCCCAGCAAGTGCTATAAGCAGCCTGCTGCCTAGGTTTGATATCACACCAGCATTTCTTGATGCACAGTTCCAGACAGACTGATCTAAGCGATAACGTGAGCAGTAAGAGTTCTGCTGGTGAGAAAGGGAAGAGAAAGCCTGCCTTTCGAATATGTTCTTGTCATAGGGTTTTAGTTCGTTGCACCAGAACCTCTCAAGCAAGTAACAGGTAAGGCACCAGTGACTCAGAAAACCTCCTTTTGCAGCTGGTGCTGGAGAGCCAAGACAAAGTCACCCCTAAGGTTTACGTTTTCTCATTCTTTTAAAGATGGAACAGCAGGGGTCACCCAGGGTACGGAGCTAATTAACTGCCTTGGATGTGTGCAGAGAGCCCTGGGTGGGGAATGTTGACTAACAGCCAGGTAGAGTCAAGGAAATTTGCTTCTTAACCTGCCCTTTTTCTATATAAAGATTCAGCATCTTGTGTGCCTTTTATACCAAGTAAAATTTGTTTCGCCAAGCCTTCGCTTTGTGGACTCAGTTGTTTAGCCACTCATGCTAACAATATGAGTGGGTGGATATGAGTAAATTTCAAAGAGGAGGAAGAGGTTCTGCTAACTGGAGTTGCTCACCACTTCACATCTGCAGCTGTGATCACATACAAGGGAATACTTGGCTTAAGGGGCACTGTTGTTGGAAGCGAAGGCGGATATAATATTGGTGCCAATGCAGACTTCTCTCCTCGTGCAAGTAGCAGCTCCTGGGGGGGAAGGGCAATTTTCATTGGAATCACAGCAGAGGGAAATTATTAAAATGGGGGTGCAGAACCACTGGCCAAGGGGCCAATCTGGCCCACCTGGACTCCCAATCTGACCTTCTGGGGTTCCCCAGATGACTCTACTGCCTTCACCTGACACACTTTCCCCCCCCAACCCCCAATCCTTTGGTGAATTTCTAACTTTTGTGAAGTTTCCCCCCCCCCTAGTTCTCAAAGGTTGAAGTGCCTCCCCTAAAGCTTAATTACCAGCAGTAAGAGCTTCCAGCTAAAATATGCTGGTATTTTTGGCTCCTCCCCTTTTGCCTTGAGCCCCAGCCACCACTGGAATGCCCTGCAGGTTTGCCTTCAACTCATCCCCTGTAGTTCCGATGCTGCTTGCTTCCGCCACCACAGCTGCTATTTACATTTTTAAAAATGCGCATGTTAATTAGAATTGACATAATATTATCTAATTTGATCCCTGAACAAACATCAGACATTAAGTTTTTTAAAAAATAAAATAAAAATAAAAATGCAAATATGGTAATTTAAAAGTTTTTAAACTTTGGAGCAGGCTGCCAGCACAGGTCACAAGAAGCTGTTTCAGATGTTTCATTTTATCAAATGAAAAATTTGATAAATTTTTCATTTTATCAAATCTGGGTATGCCTCCAGGTGTATTATCAAAAGGGAGCTTCAGCCAATCACAGCTACTTGATAAGTATAATGAAATATAAATTTTCCTCACGAAACTTTGTGTCAGTGTTTGTCGAATTTGAAAACACTGAAAAATAAGAGGCCTGAAATATTACATTTGATTAATTGCTTTTTTCATATGAAATCATGTGATTTATCCGCCAGCAAGTTTTGCATGCTTATCAGATTTTTATGTCTCCATTTTAATACACCTCCCATCTTTTCTAAGGAATTGAATATGCCATAGACATTAATGGAGAAAATCCTAGACTAGGTAAGGAAAGGAGAGACTTCTAAACAAATCTCTGACTACTCAGTTCTGCTGTCTTCTTTTTCTGGATAGTGCCAGTGCCAGAGGTACAAAGATGCTGGAGCCGGTTCCTTTTATTACAGCCAGACCAGAAGGGGAATTTGCCTCAAACGCACTTCCTGCAAACCAACAGTTCTTTTGGCCAGAAGGTAAAAAAAACCACAATTGTTGGGTTAACTTTCCTATTCTTTCTCTTGCATGAGGGCTGCACTACAACTAGGAATTGTGGAGAATTTAGTTTGTTCTGCATTTTTAAGTGAACCACCCCAATTTGTACTTCCTGGGCAAATATTCATATCAGTTATGCTTCAGATGCCGTACTTCCCTGAACTTTTCAATGCAGTTTTCAGTTCAAAAATTGTGTACAAAAATACATGTATATTAAGGAAAGATAATGTACAAAATGTGTATATTAGGGGAAATTGCGTACAAAAATAACTGGGTTTTGTGCAGTTTTTTAAAAAAGAATGATGCAGGAATTGGACAGAATGAACTTACGATTAAATGCATGTGCAGCCCGTTTACTAACAGGGACTGGCCAGCGTGACCACATCATGCCAGTCCTTTTTACAACTTCATTGGCTGCTAGTCCAGGTCCGTGCCTGATTCAAAGCGCTGGTACTAACATTCAAAGCCCTAAACAGCTTGGGGCCAGGTTATTTGAAGGAATGCCTCCTCCCATATGTACCTGTCCGGACCTTAAGATCATCCACAGGTGTCCTTCTACGTGAGCCCCTGCCAAAGGAAGTGAGGCAGGTGGCTACTAGGAGGAGGGCTTTCTCTGCTGTGGCACCCTGGCTGTGGTATTAGCTCCCCAGAGAGGTTTGCCTGGCACCTACACTGTACTCCTTCCATCGCCAGCTGAAGACCTTTTTATTTTCTCAGTATTTTAACACCTAATTTAACTTAAATTTAAACTTTGCTGTTTTAATTCTGTATTTTAACCTATATCAATTTCTGCTGTGTGGTTTTATCCTGGTTGTGCTTTTTATATTGTATTTTGTATTTGTGTTTTTAGACTGTTGGTTGTTTTAGTATGCTTTTCATGGTTTTAATTTTTGTGAACCGGCCAGAGAGCTTTGGCTATTGGGTGGTATAAAAATATAATAAATAAATAAATAAATAAATAAATAAATAAACTAACATGGACCGGATATAGACTGATTCATAAATCCCTACCTATATAAGTATCAATCATCCTCATGACCATTACGAACCTCACATGGCTGACCGGCTTGTCAAAGGAAAATGCACTACATAGAACTGTGCAGAAAGCTTATGCCACCCCCTGTGTATGCACTCTTTTAAAATAAATTTGTTGCCAAAGGCTGCTCAGTGTCCTATCCCTAGTCTTAACCAAACTGCAACACATTCCCAAACTAAAGTCTTCGTACTTGTCTTCACCTCTCAGTTGCACTGTCCTGCTTATGGAATACTCTCTCAACGGAGGCTTGCCTGGCACCTATCATGATATTCTCTTGCTGCCAGGCAAAGAACTTCCTTATTTTCCTAGGCTTTTAACTTGTGATGATCTGGGTTTTAACTGGAGCTGGGAATTCTGTTTATTTGTTTTTAAAATCCTGCTCTTTTACTTGTCATTCATTGACTTATCTGGCATCATTGTTTTTCTGGGTTGTATCTAATGCTGGCCATCTGCCAGTGGAACAGAAACCACTGACTGAATGCATTCCCCCTGCCCCGGTCCCTGCATGGCCCTAATCTGCTCTGGAGGGTTTGAAGGAGAGCAAGGGGAAATCCCATTGCAGAAGTCTGCTCACAAAGTGTTAGATTTAACTCAATATTCTTATTTTGTCAGCCCTCCTGTAAATTATTTACATTGAAGGGCAGGATTCAATCATTGGAAAGAGTACGGCCGTAAGTCACTTAACCTGAAGTCGAAGGGTTAATATATAGCAGAGTGAGATGAGAGGGGATCGCTGGGAAGTTTGCTCTGTCCTTTTCATGTCTTCTCCCCTCTGCTTCCTCCTGTAAGCAAGGCTGACCAAGAAGCTCTTTTGCAGCCATCTTGGCTTGAGATGTAAGCTTATACCGACAGTAAAGTTTGTTTCCAATCCACTACTTGAGTCTTTTGTCCACACCTGTGGCTACTCACTGGGAGCTAATTTGTACTACAATAATGATATGAAATAAAATGTCGAAGTTGCTTTTGAATAAGGTCAGGAGAACCGCCCGGAGAGCTTCAGCTATGGGGTGGAGGTGGAGGAGGAGGAGAAGGAGAAGGAGAAGACATTGTACTTTAGCCTTAAATGCACCAATATTACCTGTATGGATTTACAGTTCTATCTGTCTAGCCATCCTATTTGAATCCTTCTCTTCCTTCAAAAGTTTAGGCAGAACTATATATTACAGAGAATTCAGGGCTGCCACTTTCTCATCTGTAAAATTTAGTTCAACTTGCCCTGTTTACCAATGTCATTATAAGTATGTGTCCTCAGACTTACAAGTAGCAGACTCAGAGTGGGGATGGGGAAATGCACTTCCTATTGAGATTAGAAGACTGAAGAAGTTGAACGCAATATTACAGAGGGATGGGTGGGGGGAACTAATCAAATTTTGGCTGGCAACCCAATGTTCTTTGTAACAGGTGTTTCTGCCCTTGGAGCAGCTTATATGGGGCTCCCAATGGTCTTCTGCCCAGGTTGTGATCAGGTCCACAGCCTCTCAGTTTCAGCCATACTACAGCATACTGTACAATGTTCTCCACCCATTCACTGGGTCCTAGTAAAATTCTATTGGCTGCAAAGGAACTGCAGTCTAGAGAAAGCTGAGTTGAAAGCACATGTTTCATACCCAAGGTATGTTGATTTTGCCCCCACCACTTCCTAGTAGCCATTAGCCTCAAGAAAGGAGGAAGCATTGGGTCATTTAAGCTAGGGCAGGGAATATAGTTTTGTTAGCACAGATAAAATCAAGCATGAAATAATAATCAGAGGCAGCAATTGTGAGTTGACCTTCACTGGAATAGTTCTTTTGGTTTTAATAATTGGCTGTAAACAATAAAACCTCTTCTTTTATTAAAACAAGACAACTGTTGAATACGCTGTTCTCTTAAAACTTCCTAATTATTCTCAAGTCATGAGAGCCTTACTGAGAGCATCATTCACTTTAAAAAAATATCTGAATTGGAACATTAGGGGAAAACAAAAAAACAAAAAACAAAAAACCACTTTTGTCCAGCATTTAGGGGCATATCACTTTAACGACATTTATTTATTTATTTATTTATTTATTACATTTCTATACCGCCCAATAGCCGGAGCTCTCTGGGCGGTTCACAAAAATTAAAAACATGTGAAAGCTGCTTTAGTTGATCCACTGCAAATGTGTTGTCTAGTTATAAAACTAGGCATTTAGATTACCTTAATTGTTTTACAAATATGCCAACAAAAGGTAGGATCCAATCGTGTTCTCCCACGTGTGGCCCAGGCTCACGGGCCACATGCAGGCAGCCCGTACTGATAGTGACCATGATGTTAGGGTGACCATATGAAAAGGAGGACAGGGCTCCTGTATCTTTAACAGTTGCATAGAAAAGGGAATTTTAGCAGGTGTCATTTGTAGATATGGAGAACCTGGTGAAATTCCCTCTTCATCACAACAGTTAAAGCTGCAGGAGCTATACTAGAGTGACCAGATTTAAAAGAGGGCAGGGCATCTGCAGCTTTAACTGTTGTGATGAAGAGGAAATTTAACAAGGTTCCCCATATATGCAAATTACACCTGCTGAAATTCCCTTTTCATTGCAACTGTTAAAGATACAAGAGCCCTGTCCTCCTTTTCATATGGTCACCCTACATGATGTAGTGCTTCCAGGGGCAAGCACTGAAAACGAGCGGAAATGCTCACTTCTGGAAGGCGCAGGTTGTATCCCTTCCAGAAACGAGTGTTTTCACTCATTCAGCACTCACCCCCAGAAGCACTGCATAACAGCCTCCAGCGGTGGGGGCTTTGCATGCACCACTGTTGGTGGGCCTGGGCAGAATTGGATCCTACCCAAATTTTCTTTAGGAACTGTGATTTCTCTGTGCAGCACAGAAGTTGAAATGAATTTAGAGTGACCATTTAATCATTGCCAAAGAAGACATGGGTTTACGTATGCCAATGTATGTGTCTATATGTAAATTTATTTATTTATTTGCATTTTTATACCGCCCCATAGCCAAAGCTCTCTGGGCAGTTTTAGAAATAGTTACTATCGTTGCATTTCACCACAATGGTGAAATGCATTGCATTTCACCATAGTGGTGAAGACCTCACCAGGCGGTCTGTGTGCCTGCTGAGTCCACTGTCCAGGTTCTAACTGTTAATGAGCAACTTCAAGGACCCTGCTGACATTCTCTTTTTATGGCTCTCATCTTTAAATTGGAGTTGGACTGGAGAGCTCTTCGAATAGAGGATACCTAGAAATAGAGGACAGTCCCCTGTAAAGTAGGACACAAAAGGGCTCCAGGATCATGAGAGGATCTTGACATCTCACTTTCATTTTTAACATGACCAGATAAATGTGGCTTTTATGAGCGCTGCTAGGTGGATGGAATTCAGAAATCACTGGAAGGTTTAAGTCATCCAGGAGTCTATGAGAGAATGAGAAAATGTTGCACTACACTTGAGGTTTTGAGGTCATGTGGACTAAGGCAAGGCTATTTGATTTAGGAACAAAGTGTCTAACAGCCATTCCCATTGTCATAGCCAGTAGTCATCCACTATTCCCTCTGCACATCCATCATGGTTTGCACATCCGTCATGGTTTGGAATGGTAGGCAGCAAGATCACCTCAGGGGTGGATTTGACCTGGGATGACCAGTTGCTGATGGCTAGCCTACAGCAATTGCTGTGGGGGTCATGAATGAAATGTAAACTTGCTAGATTGAATGGACAGTTTCGATTAGGTGTCCAATGTAAGAATAAAAATGAAAGTCCGTGGATTTTGACAATATGAGTGAAAAGAAGAACCTAAGGAATGTGAGTTGTGACACATCTGCCACTTGCTGCAAATTAGGGTGCCTCCTAATAGGAAGCATTTCTCATTAGTGCAGATTCATTTGCTGTAGATGTATTTCAACGGAAAGAAACCACAAATTACAAACACCATTTTCCTGTTGAGACACATTTTTAGCATTGTTAAACAGAATGCTTTGCCTATGGAACATTTACTCTTCATTGCTCTGCAGCTAATAAGGAAACAAGCTTGATATTCATGACAATGAATTGAAATCCTTATTCCCCTAGTGTGTCTTTAATAGTGTTTTGGAAACCTATCTGGTTTTTAATTAGAGTCTGAGGAATTTATAATTGCTTTGCTGTCTGTGAAGCCAAGAGGTTGTCTCTTTCTAGAGAGAAATAAAAGCTCCGGAGTGAAGCAGCCCAAGACCTGCCCTATAAACTGAAACAAAAATATAGGAAATATAGTTGAACTTTATAATTTTATAAGCCTGCCACAAATCAAGTTATTACAGAAGAGGAACAGCATTTCAAAGCAAGGAGATATAATTATATATTTATGAGGTACTTTGGCCTCAACGGGTCAAATTCCACAACAGACAGAAAAAACTAAAATGTGGTACCTATATAGTCCAATATATTTTTGTTATTAGGCAAAGGGACCTTTACATTGCTGCCATGCAAAAATTCACAACCTGAGTTTTATCTTGTAATAGTAATTAACTACCAGCATTCCAGCAGAGAATGAACCACGCAACTCATAAAATACAATGAGGGGTGGTGAGACTTCCCTCTTTGCATTCTTGAACCAGCCACAGATTAGAAGGGGATGTATGGTGCCAGTTCTGGGTTTTTGAGGGCCTTTGCACAAGATACCCCCCTCCCTCAGTGAGTCTCCCTTCTTACCACCATTGTCACCAGTTGCTGTTGCTCCTCCTCCATTTTTCATCATTGCCACCACTTGCTGTTTGACAGGCAGAGAGCCACGGAGCACGTACGGTGATATTTACTGTTTCTCCTTCAACATTGTTATCTGGGCCAGGAAGAGAGAAGCAAATGACCAAGCAGGTTGCAGTGCTAAAGAGGAGGAGGAACCCCAGGGAGTTCTTCTCAGTGGCCTCTTACTGGTATGTGGGCCTTCAGCAAATGTCTAACCATGGTTATCCTTGCTGCTGACCTTGAGGGTGTGCGATGATACTAGCCCTACTTGCAGGGCTAGTGCCATTTTATAGTACCCCAAAATCATTTGGGAGTCAGCAAACTTGGTTTGTTTTCCTTCTCTAGACGTCATTGTGAAAGTGCAGAGCTGAGGCCTTTCTGACCTAACTGATGGTTCAGTTCAAATCATCATTAATACTAGGGTGACTATATGAAAAGGAGGACAGGGCTCCTGTATCTTTAACAGTTGTATTGAAAAGGGAATTTCAGCAAGTGTCATTTGTATATATGGGGAACCTGGTGAAATTCCCTCTTTATCACCACAGTTAAAGCTGCAGGTGCCTTGCCCTCTTTTAAATCTGGTCACTCTAGTACAGCTCCTGCAGCTTTCACTGTTGTGATGAAGAGGGAATTTCACCAGGTTCTCCATATATACAAATGACACCTGCTGAAATTCCCTTTTCTATGCAACTGTTAAAGATACAGGAGCCCTGTCCTCCTTTTCATATGGTCCCCCTAATTAATACGGATAATGGAAACCTCATCATTGAGTAAGCTTCCCCTCTTGCTTTATCAATGGACTTGTAATCTATTGTCCACATCACCCTTTTCTCAATCCTGAAGGCTTTCCCCATAAAAGAGACTGGATTTTTCTTTCCATGGAGATTCAGAAACAGTTCAAGCTTCTGTTCGGATAATCATTGGCCAGAGTTTTGTTCCTGCTATTTCTTCTTAGCTAACATGTACTTGAGGGTTGTGGGGAATGGACTGTGATTATTTGCCTCCTAGACAACAGATATGGTTAAGAAAAGGCTGAGGAAACTGTGGCCCTTCAAATATTGTTGAACTCCTATTCCTATCAGTTCTAGCCAGGCCAAAAGTGAGGGATGATGGCAATAGTGATTTTTTGACTATTTATTTGAGCGGGAATGTATCCATTCCTTTCCCACCCTTGCCAATGAGACCGAGAGCTTTTCTCTCTATCTTGCTTTCATTTTGTTTCGACTTAAATGATTATACCACTTGGATGTTTTCAATTTTAATTCCCTAAATAGCTGGTGAGTGATTGTTTTGCTTTTTTGCAACAAGGGAGAAAGTTGTTCCTGTAATGTCATCCCAGCTTTAGAATGCCTTCCCAAGTGAGGTATACCTCGTGCCAAATTTGAAATTAGGCACAAGGCTAAAACTTTTTTTATTATTCACCCAGTAATTTTTAACCATTTTTGCTATCTTGAATATTTTACACACTCTAATTGTTAATTGTGCTTTTATCTGCTTCTAGTTTTGTATGTATTTGTTGTGGTCTTTGTGCTGGGCCCCCCAACATTTTGGGCCCATAGGAGGCCTGGGTAGTCTCAAAGGACAAGTAACCTGGCCAATAAAATGAGTAAAAGCCAGTGGTTGGGTCTCAGCCCCAAACACCAAACCACAAATTTGATCCCACATAGCACACAAAATGCAGAAGGAAAACTACTGAAGTTTATAGTCAGCTAACCCATCCAATGCTTTCCCAAGTTTGCTATTTTCCACCTGGTCTTTCCTCCTCTTCCTAGTATCCCCACCAAGGCACACATGCACATCCTTTCTCTTCCAGGATCACCACCCAAAGATAGACACATACACACACTTTCTCTCCCAGGACCACCAAACTCAAGACACTCTTTCTTGGTCAGCATCATCCCCAGTCTCTCACACACAGACACCCCATTTTACTATGAAAATCTGAAAATGGGCATTTTTATGCATCACTCAATACTTGGGCCACAGCTAGATGGGGCGATATCCCGGTGATAGCCCCGGGATTGTCCCTGTGCGTTCATATGATGCACAGGGCACCCCGGGAGCAGGGAGGGATGATTCCCTCCCTTGGCCTGGGATATTGCCCTACAGTTCTAGCCTGAGGATGATCCCAAGACAGTGGAATGGGGGGGGGCAGGCATTGTGGTTTGTCCTGGTTCCTTGTGAGTAACTGTGAGGAGCTGGGAACTGGGCATGGGCCACAGAGGTCCTCAGGAGCTCTGTGCCCATCAGGTGTGGGGTGGGAAGCGGGGGGAATTATTTTTTTTTTAAAAAAAATACTTACCTTCCGCACACGAGTGCTTGTGTGCTCCTTCTTTAAAACAAAAAAATGGCGGCTGCAATGTCGCACACTGTGTGTTGACGAAGGCGACGATTTCGCAATCATAAAATCGTGAGATCGCCGCCGTAAACCCCCCTGGTCTAGCTGAGGCCTTAGTTAGAACATCGGCTGTATTCAAGTGCAGCTCATTTATGGAAGGGACAGGGCTCCAGTGACCTCCGTCCTTCCAGAAACGAGCTCAATGGGTATATTTGCACCCACATTCCAACAAACATGCCACAATTCTTTGCACACTGAAATATTGCCAATAACCCTATGTTTATATTGTTTCCACTCATTTCGGGGCTTTTCTCCCAGAGGTCTGATATTGAGTTGTGCAAATGATAGGGACAGCTTGCAGGTTGGGGCTGGCGGGGCCTTCTGCAGGCAGACTGGAACCAGTAGGCCGGCTATGCACAGAAGGTCCCATTTGAATGCAACCCATGAAGTCTACTTTATAAGAGTGGCCAGACCTAATAGAGCAAAGAGCAAGCCATTTCAAGTGATGTGGCAGAATACAGAGAGATATGAGAGTTCCTCAGATGAAGAAAGAGAAGATTTACAATAGCAGCTGAGGGTGGAACTTATTAATAATATCAAATATTTATTCTATATATTAGAGGCTCTATATGTTTTGAGCTTGAGCATTTCCCTTATGGGAAATTTCTGAAAAAATAGTTATAACATATCATCCAGCTGATATACTATAATTATTTTTCAGCAATTGCCCCTAAGGAAGACTGAATGTTTGAAATGTGCATGGCTTCCATTCTATAGAATGAATATTTTATATCTGAAATTAATGTCCCCCCCTTTCTTCTGACTTTATTCCTGCTGCTGTAGGGGTGGCACATTTGTGGTTCTTTTTGGTTGTGTGTGTGTGTTTTTAATCTCCCAGCTCAGCCTGCCTCGTAAGGTTGGTGTTAGGATAAAATGTGAGTGAGAAGGGGGATGAGGTACACCTTCCTGAACTTCTTGGATGTAGGGCAGAATAAAAATGAATAAGTAGTGCATCCAGAAATTAAAATGGCATCTGTATCAGCTTGAAGCAAAAGCTGTTAAAATTGTGCAGTGGGAAATGGCGGCATATGAATATATCAAAGATGAGCTTCCAGATCAGAAGAGAATGGAATTTAAGATTTTATTTTAATAATGTATTAATTCTATATATATATATATATATATATATATATATATATATTTGGCTCATCGTTTTTAAAGTTGTTATAGTGGTTTTAAATGTATGTGTAATTTGCTTGTTTTTGTGGGTTTTTAATCTTTGTATATTGTTTTTAAGTGTTTTTATCTTATGTAAACCGCCCAGAGAGCTTTGGCTATGGGGCAGTATACAAATGCAATAAATAAATAAAATAAATAAAATAAATATATTTTAATAAGTTTTATGTATTTTATAGTATTTTTGTATTCTATGTTGTTCCCCGCCTCGATCCAGAGGGAGAGGCGGGTAAAAAATAAATTATTATTGTTGTTATTATTATTAATATTATTATTATGTTAATGAGCTCAGTGGGCTGCATTTGCACCCACATTCCAACAAACATGCCACAATTCTCTGCAGACTGAAATATTGCTAACAGTGCTATATTTATATCTTGAAACATTACTAGTTTTTAGAAGAAGAGACATTCATTGGCAAACAATAAAAATAATGTTGTTTTGAAGTTAGTTGTGATGGCTGGCCTGCTGCTTCAGTATTGAACGAAAGGAAGCAAAGAGGCAGGAAACACTGCTTGCTTAAAATTTGATTCTACTGCTCCCTCCTGTGGCAAGGGGGAATGCATGCACTGTACCCTAAGTAAGATACATGCAACGCACAGTCAGTGTAAGATTTGAAGGCATTGCTTTAAAACGACTTGACTCAACAGAAGTCAGCAGATATTGTCCCCGTTGCTAGTTATTAGGGAGAATTGTTCATGGAATGCAAGAATTTTTATCTGTGAACCAAGGAAAATAGAAATATTTATTGAGGCTGCAATTCCATACACACTTATCTGGGAATAGTTGCATTGAACTCAGTGGGCCTTATGCCTGAGTAGCCATGTGTAGGATTGCACTGTCAGACTATTAGCTTCCCAGGGTATCATTTAAAGAGAAATACAATACATCTCACCAATGTGGAATACCTTGCCAAGGTGACCTGTGTGCTTGCTCATTTTGCTGTCCAGGAGTTAACTAGTGATGGGCAACCTCAAGGCCTGTCCTCTCCCTTCTTAAGCTTCTTTTTAAATCTTTAAACTGGGTTTTGACTTGACAGCCCTTCCGATTAGAGGACTATCCTCTGACAATCCTTTAATAAGATTATACCTTCAGACAGAGGACTGCCCTCTCTTAAGTAGGACACCAGCCCCCAAAGTTCAACCAAACCTAATTAAGTTTTTGTAAGATCTCCACTATTCCATTTTAAGATTAGAGGCTGGATCCAGATTAAGTTAGTTGAATCTAATTCCTATTGAAATCAATTGGACCTAAATTTTAACTAACTTCTTCCGCTCATTTTCAGTGCAACCTTTTGCTGAACCTCCAGTCTGATGAAGAGTTTTTTAAAAGTTTGCTCACTTCTTTGTGACCTTTTAATTGGTCCTAATAAAGTTATTGCCCTACTATTACCTTACTGTTACTTTATATCATCTGAATGGCTACTTCTCTCCTTGCTGAGTTCTAATCTTTACTTTAATCTCCAAGGAAATGTGAAGTTAGAACATTATCTGCACGGATATAAAATGGACTGCCAGTCCTAGAAAAGACTTGGGAAATTGAAAATATCCTTGGTGGAGGGGAAGAATTCATATGTCTTCTTGGTTTTTAATAAGTGTTTGCTTGTTTATTGCAGTTGTTAAATCAAATTCCAATCACCAATGATGACCAGATAACATTCCAGACATACTGTAATGCTGTGTCCTGGCTATCTAAAAGCAGCTTGGAGACCAAATTAAAAGGTATCACATGCTTTCAGGATTTCAGTTTGTCCTGTTTGTTTATTCATTTGTTTATTCTTAAGCACAAGAGCCCGCCTATAGAAATACAATCTCCCTCTCTAGGCTTTCTGTTCAGTCGAGTGCTGGTCTGGAGTGTTTGTACTGTGTGCTGGGTACTCGAGACAGATTAGGGATTCTGCTGGTGTAATGTCCACCCCGCTGCCCAACAGTCTCCCTGCCTGAGCTGACGGAGGTTGTCTCGGATCTGGTGTTGAGGACCCCCAGGATGGTGGTTCTGGGGGATCTCAACTTCCATGCTGAGGCTCCTGTATCCGGGGACAACCATGGGGCTGTCTCAACATGTCATCGGCCCAACGCATGCAAAGGGACACACACTTGACTTGGTTTTCTCGACTAAGCCGGAGGATGGTGATCTGAAAGTGGGGGAATTAACATCTACCCTCTTGTCATGGTCAGATCACTTTCTATTGAGGTTTAGACTTTCGACAGCCTTTCCCCTCTGCAAGGGTGGGGGGCCTATTAAAATGGTCCGCCCCCGGAGGCTAATGGACTCCGATGGATTCCAGAGGGCTCTGGGGGATTTTCTTGCTGGTATGGCCGGTGCTCCTGTCGAAGCCCAGGTTGCTCTGTGGAATGCAGAGATGACTCGGGCGGCTGACACGATCGCGCCCAAGCGTCCTCTCCCTCTGAGCAGAGCCCGGCCAGCTCCTTGGTATACACCTGAGCTGAGGGCAATGAAGCAAGAGGGGAGATGGCTAGAATGCAGGTGGAGGAAAACTCATGCTGAGTCTGATCGAACACAGGTTAGAGCTCACTATCGAGCCTACTCTGTGGCGGTGAGGGTGGCAAAGAGGCAGTTCTTTTCCACCAGCCTTGCATCTTCTCAGTGTCGTCCGGCGGAGCTTTTCCGGGTGGTTCGTGGCCTGTTACACTCTGGGCCAGGGCGAGAGATGGTGGAACCCTCGGTAGCATGCTGTGACGAGTTTGCACGGCACTTTGAAGATAAAGTCGCTCAGATTCGTCATGAATTGGACACCACACTTAATGCAGCTCCACTAGTAGAGGCGTTCAGAGCGCCGTCCGGCTCAGTTTTATTGGATGAGTTTCAGTTATTGAGGCCCAAGGATGTGGACAAGGTGCTTGGCCAAGTCCGGTCGACCACCTGTGTGCTTGACCCTTGCCCCTCATGGCTCATTACATCAAATAAGGAGGGGATCGCCAGCTGGGTCCAGGAGGTTGTAAATGCCTCCTTGAGAGAGGGAGTGGTGCTGGCCTCTTTAAAAGAGGCGGTAATTAGACCACTCCTGAAGAAGCCTAATCTGGACCCGGAGGATGTTAACAACTACAGGCCGGTGGCTGATATCCCCTTCCTGGACAAGGCTCTGGTATTAACATTTAAAGCCCTAAATGGCTTGGGGCCAGGCTATCTGAAGGAACACCTCCTCACGTATGTACCTGCCCGGACCCTAAGGTCATCCTCAGGGGTCCTTCCCCGCGAGCCCCTGCCAAAGGAAGTGAGGCAGGTGGCTACCAGGAGGAAGGCCTTCTCGGCTGTGGAACGAGCTCCCTAAGGAGGTTCGCTTGGCACCTACATTATATGCTTTTAGACGCCAGGTGAAGACCTTTTTATTCTCCCAGTATTTTAACAGTCTATAAATAAATTTTAACTCGGTGTTTTAAATTTGTAATTTTGCATGGCTGCTGTTTTTATCTGGTTGAGCTTTTATAGTCTATTTTATATTATGGTTTTATACTGTTGTTTTATACTTTGAATGTTTTTAATTTTTGTGAACCGCCCAGAGAGCTTTGGCTATTCGGCGGTATAGAAATGTAATAAATAAATAATAATAATAATAATAATAATAATAATAATAATAATAATATTTCAGTTGTAAATGTTGTGGTAGGCATTATCTGCCTGTGGAATTGACAGAGCCCCCATTCAACGTAGTATTATGCTTGTAGTGTTATGCTGACACCTGATCTTTAGCTCTTACTTGCTGTCACAACCAATGTTAAGATACTGTCCTTAGCCAGATAAGATAACAGCTGGAATATACTTGAGAAGCAGAAATGCTGCTATAGGCTTCTGTTGTTGTTATTGCTTGGTGCTGTTAAGAAGCATATAATAAGGTTAAGCTACTGAAAGATCCATCCATGTCACATCTAACATTACCCACACATTATGATGAAACAGAAACAAGGATTAATGTTCTTGAGTTAATACCAACTTGGGATATGGGCAAGATTGCTATTTCATTTTCAAAGCAACTAAAGGAGTCATCCATTCTCTTCTCCGCATTGATTGCAAATGTAATAGCACCATGTGCTATAATGCAGCCAGCCCTAACCTGATGTCTTCCAGAAGCATTGGACTGCAACTGTCAGCATTCCTAGCCGGCATGGCCATTGGTCTTGTGGAGGGTGCCACTTTGGGGGGAGGCTGCTATAAAGCATAAGCCTCTATCCGACATGTGTACAGTCACAGGTCCTTATGGTGATCAGAACGGCTGGAAATAAGGTTCAGGATGTTGAAAGCACCCGACTGAGTCCAGGAGTCCATTAGATTCCCCCACACACACACATTCATACCCCCCAAACGTGGCTTGGCAAGCTGCCACCCCCTTGTTGACCTGCGTGATCAGCCAGGACTTACTGGAACCATCCAGGAACATCTCACAGCCACTCACTCCTCTGTGTGAACTGCCATTTTAATGCAAGATGGGGGGGCTCTCAATTTTTGTGCATGTAACGTTGCACACTATGGTGGCCATAAAGTGGAATTGGCCCTTTATGGCTGCCATTGTGAGCAACATCAGATATATGAAAACCCACAGCCCCCATCTCACATGAAATGTTGGCTCACATGGAGGAGCGAGTGGCTGTGGGGCACTCCTGGACCGTTCGCCAAGTCTTCCAGGGACTCGGGCTGGTGTGCAGCAGTGGTGGCTCCTTGAGCATGCACCAAGCACGTACTCTGGTGAGTCCATCCATCCCTAATATCAGGTTAAAACAAACCAGGATCCTCCAAGTTCCAAAAGTACACATTCTAATCAAAACAAGTTCCCAAACTGGGGTAAAATCACAATTCAAATTAACGTTTCTTTGTCCCCAATGCTTTCCCCAAGGGCCTCAAAGCAGCTCTATGGGATTATCTGTAGGAAAACATCACAAACAAGTGTTCTGAGAACCCCTTCTGGCCCAAACAGAAGAAGGCAAATCAGAGACCGTGTGGAGTACAGCACTGTCTCACTAGGCAAAATGTTAGTTAAAGGTATAGTCAGCAAGGCACAGCCTTGGCAGAAAGAGAAGAGGAATGGAGCCATCTATCCAACAATAGTTTTGTATGTAAACATTTTGATTGCAACTGCATCCAATCTTAGTCTAACTTCAGTCCCATTCATTTCAGTGGGTCTACTTTAAGTAGGACTAAGTAGGTCCATTGTGGACATTTTTTATGGCTCAGAACAACTAAGAAGAATATGCTCTTTGCTACCAACTAGAATGAAGGCACGATTATTTCAGCACTCCTGCCTTTCACCTATTCGCAACCTAAGAGTCTGGATAAGACACAGGCTTTGCACATGCAAAACAGTCAATCCTTTGCCGAGGCCAGGGAGGTTTGCCAGTTTATGCAAAATGAACATATGGAGGAGGCAGTCATGTGTGGTAGTTGTATGTTGTCAGAAGATATCCTTCTCTCTAGTACTTTGTTCTGCAGCGACCATTATCAATTGTAGTTAAGTGTCTCTTGGAACAGAAAATGCTACTTATTCTTTAATTGCATCCATGTGCTTAGGGTGACCATATGAAAAGGAGGACAGGGCTCCTGTATCTTTAACAGTTGTATGGAAAAGGGAATTTCAGCAGGTGTCATTTGTATATATGGAGAACCTGGTGAAATTCCCTCCTCATCACACCAGTTAAAGCTGCAGGTGCCCTGCCCTCTTTTAAATATGGTCACTCTAGTATAGCTCCTGTACCTTTAACTGTTGTGATGAAGAGGGAATTTCACTAGGTTCTCTATATATACAAATGACACCTGCTGATATTCCCTTTTCTATGCTACTGTTTAAGATACGGGAGCCCTGTCCTCCTTTTCATATGGTCACCCTACATGTGCTCTCAGTTGTAAATCCCACTGATTTTAATGACTTACTTTCAGGTGGGTGAGTAAGGATTCATGCCATAGGCTCCTCTAGTCTATTTATCCCTTGTAAACTAACCCATTACTAGCTTATAGTTCAGGGTTTTGCTCATTTCCCCATGTGTATTTCATTCACTTACTTTGTGTGTGTGTGGGGGGAGTTTCTTGAGAGAGGTTCAGCATAATCTCTTACACTTTCAAAACAGTGATTCAAAGCCAGCCTTCCCCAACCAAGTGGCCTCCACAGCATACTTAACCATTGGACATGCTCGTTGTCTAGGGCTGATGGGTATTAAAAGAGTCTTCTCTGTAGTGGCTCCCAGTCTGTGGAATGGCCTTCCCAGGGAAATCCACATTGCATCTATAATGTGTACAGTTAGATACCAGGCTAAGACAGGCATTTAATCTTTAATTTTGTTGCTTGTTTGTTTTAAGTTTTATTGCTTTCTCTTTAACATTTTCAGTGTTTTAATATTTTCAGATTTTCATCAGCTGTCCTTCTTATTGTTGCTTTGCATTATTATGTTTAAAGATAAGATGAGGGCATTTGTCAATTGGGTGTTATATAAATCCAATAATTAAATAAAGTCCAAAACATCTAGAGGGGATGAGATTGGGGAGGACTGTTCTAAGCCATCTTAGTGATGAGAGCCTCTTAACTAATGCCAGAGTAAGCTGTGGGCGAACATACTTGAATCTAGACATGGAAAGCATGTTCTCCAACCCTGATCTGTAAGCTGAAGTGTGAAGTACAGCATGCAATCATTCTATTGAGGAAGTAACAATAGAAGGCCGGACTTCGAGTATTTATAGCAATACCTGGCCAGTCTAGAGGTATCATACTGCCTGCCAGTCATAGAAGCTATTGTTCAACTGTTCCCTTCTACTATGCCCAAGAGGGAGTGGGGGGTTAATGGGAAAAGAAAACAAGACTCTATTGATGCCAATGGAAGCTTCTTTCTTTCTTTTTTTAACCCTTCTGGTGCCTACTGGTCCTAATCTGAATTTGGGCTGCATGCTCTTGGAAAGGAAAGGAACCTCTCGTGCAAGTACTGAGTCATTACTGACTCTTGGAGGGTCGCCAGCTTTCGCTGACATTTTCCTGGCAGGCCTTATAGCAGGGTGGTTTGCCGTTGCCTAAGGTGACCATATGAAAAGGAGGACAGGGCTCCTGTATCTTTAACAGTTGCATAGAAAAGGGAATTTCAGCAGGTGTCATTTGTATATAAGTAGAACCTGGTGAAATTTCCTCTTCATCACCACAGTTAAAGCTGTAGGAGCTATACTAGAGTGACCAGATTTAAAAGAGGGCAGGGCACCTGCAGCTTTAACTGTTGTAACGAAGAGGAAATTTCTCAAGGTTCTCCATATATACTAATGACACCTGCTGAAATTCCCTTTTCAATACAACAGTTAAAGATACAGCAGCCCTGTCCTCCTTTTCATATGGTCACCCTACCGTTGCCTTCCCCGGCCGTTATTACCTTTCCCCCAGCTAACTGGGTACTCATTTTACTGACCTCGGGAGGATGGAAGGCTGAGTCAACCCGAGCCAGTTGCCTGAAACCAGCTTCCGCTGGGATCAAACTCAGGCCGTGGGGAGAGTTTCGGCTGCAGAAACTGCTGCTTTACCGCTCTGCACCACACGAGGCTCACTGCATGCTCTTACACTAATGTAAATAAAAAGCTAACTAATCTTCAGCTACACAATTAGCATAATGTGTAGTTTGGCTCAACGGATCACATTTACAATTTATTGTTTTATACTCATCAGATGTATGTGAATGGGCCAAATACATAAATGCAAAGGCTTCTGTAAAGATGAACTTTTGGTTGCTTTCTTTTAAATTAGTGCTGCCTGTTTTATTTTTCTAGGGATAGTTGATAAGTGAGGAGGGTGAAGGGCAATGAACAGCCAAATGCAAAGATTTTAGCTTCGTAGTGAAAGATGAACAGCACTTTGAAAGTCTAAATGAAATAAGCCTTGTCTTGTGTTGAGAAGAAAATCAATCTTGGTAGCCCTTTCATTGCTAGTTAGTCTTGAGGGCAATAGATTTCCTGCAGGAGTGCCTGAAAGTTTATCATTTCAAAAAGAAAAGAAAGAACAAGATACAGTGATGGCCACCAATTCGGATGGTTTTAAAAGGGGGTTGGATAAATTCCTGGAGGAGAAGGCTATCAATGGCTACTAGTCCTGATGGCTAAGTTCAGCACCTAGTATCAGAGGCAGTAAGCCTGTATACACTAGTTGCTCAGGAGCATGGATGTGCGGGTGCTGTTGCACCATGTCCTGCTTGAGGGTCCCTGCTTGGCCACTGTGTGAACAGAGTGCTGGACTAGATGGACCCTTGGTCTGATCCAGCAGGGCTCTTCTTACATTCTTAACAAGAAAGTAGAGGTGTACAAACACAACCGCTAAGAAAGTTGATCAGTCTTACTGAAATTCTTTTGGCTTCCTTTGAAATTGTTAAAATATTTTACTTGAGGAATAACCCAAACATCTGTTTGAATTAAGCGTTGTTGTTGACCCTTATGGATGTTTTATTATCTTGGATGGTCACCCACCCTGTGTTCCAGAACTAGAAAAAGGGTGGGATGCAAAAATACTAAATAAATAAATAAATTTCACTTTTGGGTGGCAACTTTACAATCAAGACTACAACCGAAAACCCAGCCTTATTGAGTTTGGATACTGGATATCAAGAAAGTGAATAAAGAGTTGTTGTGGGTGGACATATATTCCCAATATGTTCTGGCCAGTTTGATTTTGGGAGGATTAAGGGAGTTCCTTTTTGTTTCTGCATGGAGATGACAACAAATATATTGTGGACATTTATGTAGGGTGACCATATGAAAAAGATGACAGGGCTCCTGTATCATTAACAGTTGTATGGAAAAGGGAATTTCAGCAGGTGTCATTTGTACGTATGGAGAACCTGGTGAAATTCCCTCCTCATCACACCAGTTAAAGCTGCAGGTGCCCTGCCCTCTTTTAAATATGGTCACTCTAGTATAGCTCCTGCAGCTTTAACTGTGGTGATGAAGAGGGAATTTCACCAGGTTCTCCATATATACAAATGACACCTGCTGAAATTCCCTTTTCTACACAACTGTTAAAGATACAGGAGCCCTGTCCTCCTTTTCATATGGTCACCTTATGTAAATGTCCACCATAAAAATCTCAATTGGGTGATAAACAGTTTCTCTTCTCTTTTACAACTGCCAGGTTCTCTGCTACCTCCTTCGTGGGATAGAAATAAACAGCACATTGAGACTCAGACAGGATCTACACTACTGCTTTATAATGGTTTATGATGGTTTAGACAACTGTTTGGGCCCAGGACACATTATATATACCGTTTTCAAAGTGTTATATCCTGCTTTGGTGTAGATTTGGCTTGAGTTTCCATGACTCTTTCCTCTTTAACAAGATTGGTGTGTGCGTTTGTGTGTGTGTGTGAAAATGTGTTTGCATTTTCATTTTCATTTTCATTTTCTCTCTCTCTCTCTCTCTCTCTCTCTCTCTCACACACACACACACACACACACACACACTTTCTAATTTCCTGGGTTCTCAAATCAAATCACACATCTGTGAATGCAGGTCAATTCCTGTAATTGGTTAATGATAAATTCTATTGGATTAGCCTTCCTGGGAAATGCAAGAAACATGTTGGACAACATTGTACCCGAGCATCACATTACTGTAGGTATAAATCAGTTTCCTACCTTCAGCTACTCTCCATTCAAAATGAAATTATTGATTCATTAGCTGGGCTTGAAAGGAGTTGAAGAAGTGCTGAAAGGTTTTGCATTTGAAATACCTGGTGGGATTAGCTGTCTCAAGTGAAAAACCCAGGAATACCAGTTTTGAAGTGCAGAGTTCATTTGATTAATTAAGCAATTACAGCATACAGTGCATTTCCTGCAGATTAATGGCCAGATGGGGAAACTGATAGCTGGAATCCTTCTCTTGTTTTGGGCTATTACATCCAGCTGGCGGTTGGTCAATCCTTTGCTAGGACTATTATTATTGCTTTCCAATGATTTTGTTTAAAACAACTAAACATGACTGACTGTTCCTTTCCATTCCTCCTCCTCCACTTTTTTGTGATTTGGGTCTTTTGTGACATAGCTCTAGGGCAGGGTGGGGAAACCAACTCCCATCACCCCCCAGACAGCATGGCCAATGGTCAATGTGATGGGAGTTGTAATCCAACAACATTTGGAAGACCACAGATTCCCCAACTCTACTCTAGGGCCCTGGTCTTCTCTAGAAACAAAAGAATGCAATCCCATTCTTATCTTGGAATATTTTCTGACATTATTTGGCCAACAGTATTGGAGAAAGGAAAGCTTGCATTCAAAATATAGATGCATCTTTCCCATCAGGAGTATTTTCAGTGGTTTTGTGATTTCTGAATGTTATTACCTTTAATGGCTTGGGACTGAAGGATATCAGAGGCAGTAAGCCTACATATGCTAGTTGTTGGGTAACATGGGCGGGAGGGTGCTATTGCACCTATGTACTTCTTGTGGGTTCCTGGTGGATAGCTGGTTGGCCACTGTGTGAACAGAATGCTGGGCTAGATGGACCCTTGGTCTGATCCAGCATCAGGGCACTTCTTATGTTCTTAAGGACCATGTCATCCCTCATGAACCTGCCCATCAGTTGTGGTCATCTTTGGAAGCCCTGACAAATGTTCTCTCACTTTGGGAGGTGTAATTGATGAGGGCCTAGGTCATTTTGGGGCAATGCCCTGATTACAGAACTCCCTCTCAATGGAAGATAGACTGGCCCCTTCTCTCTTGTTCTTTAGGTGGGGGTTAGGACCTTTGGTTCAGCCATTTTATTTCACCAGGCTTTTAATGTAAATTGATGGTTTTACCTATTTTCTTCTGGCTTTGAATACTCGTTTCAATTGTATTGACATTTTACTGTTGAAAACTAACTTAGAGCATCCTTTTGAAACTGAAATGTGGTCCAGAAATGTTGTATTAAATTTTTAAAATGTTTTCCTCGGATGTTTCCAATTAGGGAACATCTGAGGAAAGTCAAGTCGGCACACAATCCATCCTTAATTATGAGATTGCCAGTTTTGTGGACCTGAAAGCAGAAGGACATTTTGTGGTAATTTAGGGCCATTTGCACTAAATGTTTTGGCTGTGATCCAGCAGATGGCATTCATATCTGCCCAGAAATGTAGCTCTTCTTTTGTCTGCTGTGGATGGAGAAAAAGCCTCGGCTCTTTGATGAACCAATGGGTTCATTGCTAATTAATTAACAAATTCATTGTGTTTCTATCCTGCTTTTTATCCCATCAGGCACCCTCAAGAGGGATGCTAAATGATTTTGTTTGGACCACATTTCAGAGAAAGGTGGATTCATCCACACTTCCTGGACAATTGTTGGCCATGCTGGTGCAACTGCTCCTTCGGAACAACCATCTTAATCTTGAATGTAATCAGGCATCTGGCCTTAAGACTGCAAATGATTTGAAAAGGACTTCACATCAGCACTAAGAAGAGAGAGAACAGTATCCAACTGTGTCATTCCATTAGCGCAAATGGTGTTGTGCTAGCAGCTTCTGAACTATACGCAAGATGATTATTCAACTAAAGTTACATTTGTGCAACTCAGGTTGCACATCATGTTTCTGCAACCAGTGGTTGTGCAACCACTTGCGCAAGCAGTTGCATGAGCATAATCCCCAAGGGCATGTAAAATGGAAAGACTGGGCAGAGTTTGCACTATTTGAGTTTGCAGAATGACACCTTTGGATACTGCCCAGCATATTTATATTTAATAAATGGTAGGAAATGCAGTTCAGGTTGACCTCTTTTTGTTGCTGTACAAGGAGGGTTCTGATCAAACTTAAGAAGAAGAGAAAAACAGTCCAAAGAACTCCTGCAAATGTGTACAGTTACGTGAATGCTATTAGGACCTGTGAGTGTGATTCAAGTTGCTTGTTGCACATGTTGGTAATAGATGCAGGTGATAGATCAGACAAGGGGCAGATTTGGAAGAGCAAATTTGCAGGACGTATGGCGGGGTGGGGCTACAAGTGGGAGTAGAGGACACGGAAGTCTAGTTCCACCAGTGGAATCTTTCCACTGATAAACAAAGATGCTGGATGGATGCCTCGGGCAGCACAAGGTGTTTTCAAAAACCAATGAAAATCCTTCTCTATACAAAAATCTATGTAGTTTAGTGCTGGATTCTGTGATTGTTGGATTCTGTTAGAGCGAGATGCAAATTTGTGATATTAATAAGAGCAACAGAAATATATAGCTACAGGGTCTCTAATGGCCATGACAGATACTAATGCATCTTTCCCCCAGACTGAAGAGTTATTCAGATATGCAGCTGTTCATGTCAGAATAAAAATTCATCAGTCTGATTGTACTAATGCTGGTTACATAATAATGGGATCCAAATAGTTTCATCAGTCACTATAAGACATTGCTGGATTCTAGATGCTGACTGTTTGAAAAAGTCCTGATAAGATTCATTGGCAAGGTTCAACTTTTTATATATATATATATATATATATATATATATATATATATATAATTGCAGAGAGTTACTCTACAATATTTGCAGTACGACCACTGTATAGTACAGCCAATGTGGTGTAGTGGCTAGAGTGTTGGACTTGGAAGTTGGGAGATCCAAGTTCTAGTCCTTACTCGGCCATGGAAGCTCACTGGGTGACTTTGGGCCAGTCACGCACCCTCAGCCCAACCTACTTCCCAGGGTTGTTGTTGTGAGGATAAAATGCAAAGGAGGAATATTATGTACACCACCTTGGGTTCACTGGAGGTAAAAAGGGTAGGATAAAAAAGTAATAATAACTAAATAAATAAATGCAGACTTGCATCATGACATGTAAACCAGGAAATGGGCTCTTATATTCCAAAATAACAGAAACTTTAGGTTCCTGCCACACATTTCCAAGGAGATTTATTCTTCAGTAATCTAGATAGCCTTTGCTGAAGCAATTGCTTTTCAAAGAAGGTGAAAATGGAGCTCAGGCTGGTAGTGGGAAGCTTGCAGTAGCAGAGAGGTTTTTTTTATTATTATTGTTAACTACTTTAAATGCCATTTTGGCAAAAAGGCAGGATATAAACAAAACTGATATACAGGTAGTTTAGTGTGGGTTAGACCCTTATTCATATGCAATTACGTGAAAGTACCTTCCATTGAACTCAATCAGACTTATTTTTGAGTAGGCTTGCATAGGATTTGCACTGTGCATTAAACTTTGTTCCCATTGAAATCAGTGGGATTTAAGTCAAGACTAACTTGTCCTATTGATTTCAATGGGACCTACATTCAACTAATTTTATCTGCATCCAGCCCTGTGTGTTAACGTTAAAATAATTATAATAATGATAATGATAATAATCAGAACAATCTTTTTAAAACAACAACTTCTAAGTGATGTTCAATCAGCCTTTCCCCTCAGTTTTAGAACCCTGTAATGAGGGATCTAGTTTTCTACTTATAATGAGGGAGGATATTTTCTGTATGTTTTTTCTTGCAACTCTAGGACATAAAAAGGCTAAAGACTTTTGCTTCAGTCCAGATAAAGTTAAGTAGCTTATTTCTTTGATTGGAAGAGACTTAAAATATATGCTGCTTTAAAAAAGAAGAGAGAGAGAGAGATGCATTCCCACTCTGAAAAAGAAAGAAAAAAGATTAACGTTCTGGCAAGGAGCTTGGAATGCCCCCGAGAAGGAAGGAAGGTACATCTCCTTTAGGGCCCTGTCTAGACGTCGTACTGAAGTACGACCCCAAAACGATAGTGTAGACTACAGCCAGAAGAGACGGAGGAGGCGGCGGCTGGGGAATCCAGGCGCGTCCTTGCCGCCGCCACCTCCCCGCCGGCCTCCTGCTGCCTGGGTAAGAGCGACCTGGGTCGGAGAGCTCCGTCTCTTCTGGCTGTAGTCTACACTATCGTTTTGGGGTCGTACTTGGGGCGCATGCATGCGCCTTCAGTACGATGTCTAGACAGGCTCTATTTTCAGCAAATGCCATGCTTGTGGCTTGGTCAATGTTAGCCATGCCACTAGAGAGATGCAGATTATATTTAACCCATTCTGTGTGAGTTCCGTGGATTGGGTAAAGTTTTGAAGTTCATTGTTCACAAAAACTCAAATTTGGATTCCCCCCCACCCACTCAGAAAATTACGGAAGTAAATTTGCATCAATTTACGAAAGGATAGAATTTATAGCACAATTTACAACAATTATATATTTATGCATTTTAAAGCCTTAAAACTTGCGTATTCATTATCATAATATTGTGAATCATGTAATGTTCTTCATCTAATTTGCAATTTTATATATACAAATCTATTTACATACATTTCAGTGGCGTTTATTTTTTAAAGAGCCACATGTCCATGGAATCTGCTTGACACACAAATTGCCAGTCTGGCACAGAATCCGCAGACTGGATTACAAGAAATCTGGACTCATATCAGCCTGTTTTTAAATTTCTGTGACATCCCTACATGCCACACAGATAGAAACAGTGCCAAATCAAGCCGCTGGCAACTTTAGAACACAGTTCAACAACCGAATCAGAATTGTTCACTTACACATCTATCATCCTTTTGAGATCCGGGCAGGATCTACACTACTGCTTATAATGGTTTATAATGGTTATGACAATTGTTCAGGCCCAGGACACATTACATATAAGTTTTCATACCGTTTTAAAAGTGTTATATCCTGCTTGGTGTAGATCGGCCCCCAATCCCTTAGCTAGATTGATTTGCTCCAACATAAGAAACTTGAGAGGAACCATTTTTGTTGATTGATTTTGCTTTAGAACAAATCTATGGCCATTAGAAATGTCAATTATTGGTAAGGCTTTTGGACCCATCTGGCTTTTAAACCAGCCAATACCTTTTTGTTTGTTTTAACACCCGAGCAATCAGTGTTTTTGTTTAAATCAATAAATTACCCTCATTCCACTCTAATTTCCTAGATGCATGCAAACAGTGTAATTATCCCAAATGAACAGGATACAGCATCTGTGATTTCACCTAACTCATAAAAATGATAATGATGCAACTTCATTTCCCAAAAGCAGGATTGTCTTTTTTTCCCCTGAACAGAATTGTCCTGGCAGAGGGTGCACGGGACTTTCAATATTATTGGTAGCTACGAGCACAGCTTTTCTTTTTCTTTTTTAAAAAAGTGGTTGTCATCTATTGCCTTCTGAAAACTATATTTTAAATACTATAATTTCCAGTGAAATCCCATGCATGTATGTTTTGATTTCAATAGGACTTACTCACAGAGAAGTACGTATAAGATTAGAGCTTTAGACTCACCTTGGTGCAAGAGGCAATTGTTCTTGCACCCTTTTTCATGTAGACCTGCTTTCTTCCTATCTGAGTGATATTGGAGGAATATCTGTTATGAACATAAGAGTTGCCTTGCTAACTTAGATCAAAGATTCATTTATGCCAGCATGGTAGCAGCCATGGCTACCAGGAAAGGGGGGGGGAGGTAGAGAGTGACTATGGGCACAATTGGGCCTTCCTTCCCTTTCTTTTTCTTGGGTTTAGCCATTTAAAACTTATTTATTTATTTGATTTATATCCTGCCCTTCTTTAAAAATCGGCGTTGGCATCTAAGGGCCTGTATAAAACACAGTACAATGCATAAGTAACATCAAACCTGCTGTTCTGTTATATTCCAGTGAGGGAGGAAGCAGCAGCCAGGCACCTCTCCACCATGCCTGGGTCCAGCTCCAGCTGAGAGCCCCCTCCCTCCTGCTGTCAACTGTAACTGCTGAACTTTGCAACTAAGATTGTAGTGCCTGAATTTGCTTTCCTTTCCCCCTCCTCCTCCTCCCTCCCAATCCCCTTTCCTTTTGTGTCATGTCTTTTAGACTGTAAGCCTGTGGGCAGGGACTGTCAAGAAATACTTGACACGCCGTGAGAGCCTTTTTTGGCTGAATGGCGGCATAAAAATCCTTAAATAAATAAAATAAAAAAATAAAATCATGACTCTAAAATCAGAAATATATAATAAAATACAATATAATCATCAACATGATCAATCTATTAATATAATAATAATAATAATAATAATAATAATAATAATAATAATAATAATAATGCACTTGCCTATTCAAAAGCCTGCTTTAACTGGTGCCTAAATGGCTATGGCCTGGTTCAGACAACACACTAAACCATGCTGCTTAAGCACAAAATGGTTAACCATTTTGTGGTTAAGCAGCATGGTTTAGCGTGTTGTCTGAACCAGGCCAATAACATAGAGGAAAGCCCTTCTCTACTGGAAGAGAGTTCCATAACTGTGGTTTTGCCACCAAAAAGGCCCTGCCACAAGTGGTAGCCCTATGGGCCACATTCCTAAAGTCTACCAAGATAAGGGGGTGCAAAAAATAATGTGGCTAGGTGAGGAACAATGTGTGCAGTGATGCAAAAGCTTTCATCCAAGAGATTATGCATTAATGTATTAATTAATTCCATTAATGCATTCCACATTCTCCACAACAGTGGACAGGAAAAAGATACTAGTCTGGGGTAGGTTTCACTATTTACCAACAACTCTAGCTAAAGCAATAATTGCTGTGTAAGAGAAGCACTTTCTGGGGACCATGTTGTTGGCTGCTCCAGTTCTCATGGTGTGTTATTGTCTGAATACTGATACCCAGGTGATAGCTATTGCTTTTGTGCTTGGCGCTGACTTCCCTGTGACATCTGGCTGTTTGAAGAACTAAGCAGGCCTTCAATGTGATCCAAGACAGCAAATCTATAGTCTTATGATTTTAGCTTGTACCAGTTAGATAGAATCCATGACACAAAGTAGCTTTCACTCGCAGGAGAAACTGATACATCAGACACAAAACTATGGACATTATTTGGGAACATCTTCGGCAGTGCTCAAGCTTGCACTCCATATGGAAACAATCACTCATTCGTTTACCTTGCCCTCACTCTAAATTGCAGTCACTTGCTCTAGTGCTGCCCTCTCAAAGCCAAATCTGATTGACTATGTAGAGTTGTGACATCATCTGTGTGATTCCTGATTGGATGGGATGGACGGAATGAGTAACTGGACTGAATGACTGGATGAGAACTTCAGCTATGGTGCGGTATATAAATGTAACAAATAAATAAATAATTTTGGAAGGGAGGAAAAACACCAGTCAGGAAAAAGAAACAGATTGAATAAAAAATGAATATTCGCACAATCTGAGCATTTTTCAAGAATAATTTTTACCTCTCCAAAATTACTAGTTTCAACTAGGGTTAGGCAACTCTCATTTTTTATTTCTCTCTGTTTCTCATTTTTCAGTCTTATGTTTGCTTTGTGTTGAAATTTGAGAATGTATCCAGTTTGAAGTTTGGTTTATCCTGAATGTTCATATTTCTTTTTGCTTAAAGTTTCTGTGAAAATTCATGAACATTTTTGGGCACATTTCTCCTAATGCTCCTAATTTTTTCTCCTAATACCTGCACTGTAAGGTTATTTTTTTCCTTTTGTATGATTTTTTAAATTATTATTATTACTGGAGAACTCCATTGGCAAATTTGGAGAAGTGTGAACTTTGAAAGGTAGCTCAGTTTTGGTTTGAGTAATGGTCTGAAAGTGCAAAATTAATTTAGTTTGCATTAAAATGCAAACTGAACAAATTTTTCCCCATCCCTAGTTTCAACATAGAAATAGAAACAAGAGGATATTTGGTACAGCTTTGGAAAATAACTTGCAAGAATATTATCTTTTAATACTTTCTTTGCTTAGGACTGTATCAAACTGTAGGCTCCAGCATTATTGACAAGGAACAGCTCAGGGATCTGTTGCATGATTTGTATCCTATGCAAAGTCATAGTGCCATCAGTGAGCTTTCTGTTCTCTTTCTCAAGGAAGTGGATAAGAACAATCAAGGTAAGCAGCAGACTTTTTCAAGCAGACATTTTCATTTTTGAAGAAACATTCTGATTTCAAAGAGCACTGATCAGGTGGTCCATGATATGTGGGATGTCATGTCAGGAGAAAACCAAATTGACTGATGAGCTGTTGGGAAACAATGTATTTTTTCATAAAGGATGTGATACAGCACCATCTTGTGGATTTTGCAAATATCTGTTCTGTGGAAAGCAGAAATTAGGGGAATTTTCGAAAGAGATGTCGTTTCCAGTTTCATAAATTATATTGTTGTTACACAATCCAAAGTTAAGACCATCCTGTCCATTCCAGTGTGACAGTTAAGAAAGTACTTAAATGTTTCTCATTGAACTGAATGGGGATTAAAAGTATTTGACTCTGACCGGACAATGCTTAAAGATTTTAAATCAAAGCATCAGAGAAGGACATAGCTAATGCTTGAAAGGAACAAATGTAGGTTTCCCATACATAAATGCTCTCTGTACAGCACCATGTACATTGATGGTGCTATATAAATAAATTAATAATAATAATAATAATAATAATCTGATCCAGAGATGTTTTCCCTAAGAAGTATCCCAAAGCATACATAAATTTTCTGCATTTGCAATGGATTTCCTCTTCATTGCAATGTCAGATAAAAGACTGTGCATGCATCTTCTCTGTGCTCCTGTGGACCTATAAATATCAAAGCCTCTCTTACCAGGAGATCTGTCTCCAGCTCTGAACACTTGAAGAGCTTTGGATCAGTCATTACTTTTTTTAAAAAATCAACCTTCTCTATTGGTATATGCCTGGGTAAACTCCAGACTGGGCTACAGTAATACCCGCTGCATGGGCAACCATTGAAGACAATGCAGTAACTTCAGTTGATTCAAAATGTGGCAGCTGGCTATTGATGGGCATATGAAGAAGGAGCATATAATGTCTCTGCTGTAGGAGAACTGCATGGGCCCCATTCAGACAACATGCTAAACCATGCTGCTTAACCACAAAATGGTTAACGGGATGCATGCATTCCATTAACCATTTTGTGGTTAAGCAGCATGGTTTAGCATGTTGTCTGAATGGGGCCATTGTTTTTTTGGATATAATTCAAAGTGCTAGTAATGGCTTTTAAAGCCCTGAACAACCTGGATCAAAGGTAAAGGATGCTCAGGTGCCAGCTTTGTATGAGATTAAACTGGCTAGCAAGAGCCTTCATAGCAATGACGCCTTTACCCATGGAACTTCTTTCCTAGTGAAGTTCATCTGGCTTGCTGAATTATGCAGTTTGGGAGGGTTTATTTATTTATTTACAGCATTTTAATCCTGGTTTTCAGGCCCAAAAAAGCTCCTAGGGTAGTTTTCAAAGATTAGTAATAATTTAGTCCCTGCTCTCAAGCATGTAAGCTTAAAGATGCAACACAGAAAGAAAAAGAAGTGGGAGGGGGGAAGCAAAACTCAAGCACCATTTTTTAGTTTCGAAGTTCCTATAGATGTTCTTTCTGGCAGGGCAGGGCAAAACAAGCTCCCTGCAGCTGTTCCTTCTCTGGCCAATGTATGGGGATACGTTGGTTTGCCCTTAGTCATGATGTTTATCCTGGGAGGTAGGGGTTTGCTGTCTCCCAGTGGGTCTTGGTTCTCTGGCCAATGGAGGAATGCAAATTTTCATGAGCTTTGCTCCATTTTAGGTGGAGACTCTTTGGCCTTAGGTTTATCCCAGGATCATCCCGGGTTCATCTCTGTTCATGTAAATGACACACAGGATATCCAAGGAGCAGGCAAGGATGACCCTGGGATGACCCTGGGATAAACTTTAGGTCTAGCTAAGGCCTTTTTTATCATGTTCTCTCATGGGTTGATTACTTTTGTTTCTAAAGTTTCTCCTCTATTAATTATACCTTTACATTTTTGGGTTTTTTTTGTATTTCAGTGTTGAAAGGCACCTTGATTGCTCAGTTAGTAGAATTCACATTTTAAAATCAAATACACGAGGATTTGCAAATAATGCTCTTCTTAAGGGAATGATATTTTTCCCCCATTAGGGTATATCTCTGAAGATATGTTTGTTGCCTGGGTACAATCCCTTCCACAGGAAAGCATCCAATCTATTCTAAACTTTCCATTAATACCACCCAACTTGACTTCAAGGGAGCCACTTGATTCTCATCCAAGTGTAAGGAGAATTTTTAAATTTATTTTTAACCTTTTCCTATTTTTTTAAAGTTGTCATCTTTCACTGATCATAAAATGTAGTTCATACTCTGTACTAAACAATATGCATGTGGTTTTTTAGAATTAATTTTATTGTGAACTTTCAACAATACAAAACAAAACAGATTAAAATAAAAAATAAAGTGATATAAATTAGAATATACCAATTGCAATACATGAATATGACATGGCTCCCTGGAGCTTGTCTATATGGCATCTTTACATTGCCTTAACTGCACATTTTTGCCTTCTCAGAGACACGACACAGCTGTCCATTCGCTGCAGCGCCGGTCTTTAAGCCAGAAAATGCGCATATTTGGAGATGCGATTTACCATGGCTTTTGCTATATCTTCGAGTTTAAACCGCATAATAGTAATGTGTCATTGGGGGAGTAAAATCGGATTTTGAAGTGTGGGTGGAGCTTTCAGAGCACGACAAAGTGATTGGATTGCCTGTTTTCCGCCTTCCCCAAAACCATGGGCGGAACTTTGACGTCACAATTTCCCCTTCCTTCTTTAATATAAATGAATGTAGTTATCCAAGTAATGCAACCGCTGATCCGATCTCTGCATGTGAACGTGGAGGTAGATCAGTCCGCCCACTGTATGACTTCCCATAGCCCCCTTTTCTTGAAGAGAAATTCAATAGAAATAAAAGGGGGTAGGAAAGGATTATGGAGGTAGAGCAGTCCGCCCGCCCATGATTGTACAGAGGTGTGCATTAACAATGCTGCAGCGTGACGGTCTGTGAGCAGAACCGAATCTGTGAAAAATCAGGTTAAAAATAACGAGGAACAATCCCATAGTCGTATAGATGAGGGCCTGGTCTCTCCTATCAATGTTTAGAGCTAACGGATCTACAACTACTCTAAGCAAGCAATCCTACGTCCCCTAGACAGCATCTGGGGGGACATAGGATTTGTCGGTTTTCTGGCTCTGCAGTCATAGACAGTGCTTTGAGCTGGGTGTCAGGAAACCGAGCTCCTGGCCACTCCCACTCCCCCTAATTCATATTCCTAATTGCTTTCACAATTTCTTCAATATCCAAAGGAGCTGAGAAAAATTGCCATTGGCAAGAATCTAAACATAGAAGAACAACATGAGGGGAAAAAGCTTCTATAACTTGCTCCACTGCTTCTCTTCCCGTACTATACAAGTCTGAATAAAACTTTAAAAATAGTGAATTTATATCATTGGGAGAAGTGTATATCATGTCACTTTTATCTTCGATAGTTGAAATACAATTTTGATATTTTTGCTGCTTAAGACAGTGTGCCAAAATCCTACTCACCATTTTTCCAATATGTCTGCCATAAACAGGTTAAAGCAAATTCTGCCTGCTGTGAAAGAATATTATTCAACTTATATTTAACATTTTGCAACTCCTGATAAAGTTGCAGAGTTGGGGAAATGCCAAACTGGGTTATAAGAAATTTCAACTTTTATTTAAAGATATTTGTAGCAGTCTCATATATTTTTTATTTGTAAGAAGCATGATCTTTCAGTCCCACATAAAAGTTTTGCTGGCTTCCCACTCAATGGGACAAGAATCATGTGTACCCTCATTAATTTTGAAGCATTTGGATAACTCAACAGAGACCTGTGATTTAAACATCTTATCACTAAGGAGAGAAACATTAAGGTGTCAGAGACCGGGGGGCCTTGGCAAATATAAAAATTGCAACTCCAAGCAGACTGGGGCATGGTCTGAAACTACCAGTGTATCAATCTTGCAAGCATTTATTCGATGTAGCAAAGATGTAGAACTCCCAAAATAATCTAACTGAAAGCAAATGTGGTGGACAGATATATAAGCCTGAACTGTAACTTTCTCTACAGTTTGCCTCTTGGGAGCCAATGTATTTCCATCCAGCAATGGATCTAAGATCTCATTAACGTCCCCACCCACAATATCAACCAATTTGCTAAAACATTCATGAAACATAACCGGAGAATCATTATTAGGTTCATTCTCATTAATCATGGCAATTACTTTATCAATATATTTCCCAACCAGAATAAAAAAGCAACCATGACGATCGATAATCACCTGTTTAACTGAAAAGAGTCACTTATGAATGAAAATAGCAACCCCTTTAAACCATGTCAAAGTATCTGTTAGACCTAATCTTTCCTCAAGGAATGTTCATCTGCAGCCATCAAATGGCTTTCTTGTTTAAAAACAAAACACCGTATCAGTGTTAAGCATTTTTTTTTACCTCAGAGAAAGCTCTTTTTTTGCTTTCTGCATACCCCTGGCATTCCATGAAATCAAGTTAGACAAAGAAAAAAATGCAGAATAAATGTGTTTCTCACCCCCCCCCCCCACACACACATAAACACAGAGACAAACCTTATCAATTTTACAAAGGTTACCTACTTTTGAATGATACAATGTATGAATCATAGAATTAAAAAAAAATAAAACTAATATTTATAATGCTACAACTTACAAAACAAATAAAAAATTGAAAATATAAGAAAAAAATATCTACATCCCCATAAAGAGACCCTAATTATACAATTAAAATGGTGTAAAACAACAACAACAGAAAACAGACAAAAAGAAATTTAAAAAAGGAAGTTAGTCTTCCAGTAAGCTGGCAAAAATTCATCATGGCCTGTTCCTTTTCCATCAATTTTTAAATACATATACTAAACTAGAATCAAATAGGTACTTGGGAGGTATTTTAATCTACTTGTTGGTGTGTAAAATATTAAATATATGTAAGAAATATATGAAAGGGAAAAGGTATGGTGAGAGAGAGAGAGAGAGAGAGTCTGAACCAAAGTAAAACATGGCCACATGCCTGAAGCATTATCTACTTAGTTAGAATAAACTTTAGCAAGCCTTGGGCTGAATAGGTAAAGGCCAGATTCAAATTCTTAGGAGCCTGGTGGCATAGCTGAACAGTGTAAATACCTGTTAAAAAACCCTCAGCTGCTTCAGATGCCTGAAATTTATTTAACTGATTGTGACATGCAGCACAAAAGACGGCTGGATAATGAATATGATACTGGAATTCCAGCTGTTTTGTCAACCATCTTACCTTGGTAAACTGTCTCCTTTGATCTGAAATCTCCTTGGTATAATCTGAATAAAGCGTAGTCTTATCATTGCTATAACCCCAAGGAAACTGTCCTCTTTGCCTAACTGCATGAACTGTATAGGCCTGTTCAGACAACACATTAAGCCATGATTAGGCCACTATCCCTTTTGCAGCAAATGGTTAGTGAATGTGTTTCAACCATGGTTATGGTTAGGAATGGTTCACATGACACATTAAGCCATAATGTTGAGCTCAAAGTGCTTAACCCCTGTGGCTTAGTGTGTTGTCTGAAAAGGGTCATTCTTTAGTTGAAGCCCATGATATAAACTAACTGGATTATAGATGTTCACCTTCTAGTATCTGCATTCATGTTGCATTCTAGAGTATTGTGAATTTTAATAAAGACACATATTTGCAAGGTTCATATTTGTAAAATGTAGGGAAGTGCAGAACCTTAAGGCATGGCATCTCTCAGAGGTGTTGCAGGACTCCCTTACTGATTTTTTGTGAACCGCCCAGAGAGCTCCGGCTATTGGGGGGTATAGAAATGTAATAAATAAATAAATAAATAAATACTGATTTGGGTTTTGAAAGACAGAATTAAATCAGAAAGGTGCATGTGATATCAAGAGGGTTTTCTGCCATTCTAAATTAGCTGTTTTTGAATGATGCGAAATATCTCTTGAAAATAAATATCTCACATAAGTCTTGGAATAGGGGCTTGGAATGAAGAAGTTTAGAAATCAGTGAAAAGCATACTGGATTTGCCTCAAATCTTCTAACAGCCTTCCTTAAACTGATTTAATGTACTGTAGCTCCCATAATCCCTGACCATTAGCCATGACAGCTGAAGCTATGGAAAACTGCATACAAACACTCATATGCTAAGAAAAAGGGCTCACTAAAATAGGTTCAATGTTGAAAAATGTACTCATTAGCAAAATGTGTGCACCAGAAAGTGTATATGAGATGTACACATTCAATTTTTATGTGTGTGTACTTTAAAAAATCAAATGCATGCATTGTTGTGGAACTGGGACAAACTGAGTTTAAGGTTGGAAAAATGAGAAACTGAATGGAACTGAAATTGACAGAAGCTATCATCTCTTTACAAAGATTGTCCTGTAACCCAATGATTTACACTCTAGAATAGATAAAATAAGGATGCTTTAATTGGTCTCTATTTTACATTATAAATTTATTTATTTCCTATACATTTATTACTGTATATTTTTAACAAATAAGAATAAAGTTCTACTCAGAATCTGATTCTATTGTGTACAACATATGAAGTAAAGTAGTTACTCTAAGGGAAGCATTTTCCATTCATCTCTGTTTTTTTGGGTTTTTTTTATTTGTTTTGTTTTTGGATTGAGATTTTACACACTTTGGTGATTACCCACTTTGCTTTAACAGGTCGTTGAAAATGTTCAGGACAAGCATGGACTGGTTGATATGCACATCTTTAGGGTGGCCACAGAGATAGCCACGCGGAAAAGAAATGGGAAGCTTCTTGCTAGCAAGCTTGGTATTTTGGGGGTGGATGGCTTCCATTCTGAACATGGGGATTTGGAAACTAAGGACCAAGTAAGTCTCCTTCAAGGGCAAATCTTTGGCCAGGGTCAAATTGAATCAGGGGACATGCTACAAGCAAAATTCAAGTCCCATGTTGAAAGCTAAAGAGTGGCATACACTAGTAAGCCAGAGGAGAAGGCCATGTATTCAGACGATAAGGAAATATTTCAGGCGGGAGCCCCTCAGAATTATGCAAGGCACTTAGGGCAACCTTTCTAACCTGCTGCCCTCCAGATCTTGCTGGCTGGAGTTGTAGTAGCCCATCATATCTAAAGCACAACAGGTTGGAGAAGGCCTGACTTAGGGGCTGGTATTCAGAGCAGCAGAAAACCAAGCTACAAGTCAGGTTCCAAAGCTGTTATGACAGGACCAGGGACAGCTCTGAAGAAGCAGATAGGTTGCTGCAACAAAGGGCAGTGTTCAACTGAGACCTTATATCTTGGGGGAGGTCTTGATGGCTCCCTACGCAAGTTCTGGCTTGGAGACTTTTATGACACTCACCAGCCTCCTGATGTCTCCAGTAAAGGTTCATATGAGAATGAGGCATGGTGGATGGTTCATTATCAGGGGCTCATGTTGTACACTCAATTGTCAGAGACATCCATCTTAGGGTGCAGGTTCTCCATTGAGCTCCCTTCCTTACCACAACAAAATAGCTAGCTTTCCTTTGCATAGCTGCTGTGACAATACTGGAAACAACTGGGCTTCTTAGCCCATTTTATCCAACCAGGATAAAATCAGCAGCAGTACAGAAATACAAATTTAAGATTCACATTTAAAACAGCAAATTTAAAATGTAAGTTTATAGACTGTTAAAATACTGAGAGAATAAAAAGGTGTCTAATAGAGTATAGTGTAGGTGAACCTCCTTAGGGAACTCATTCCACAGTCGGGGTGCCACAGCAGAGAAGGCCTCCTCCTTTGGCAGGGGTTCACGGAGAAGGACCCCTGAGTTTAACCTTAGGATCCGATAAGGTACATATGGGAGGAGGCGTTCCTTCAGACAGCCTGGACCCAAGCCGTTTATGGCTTTAATACCAGCACTTTGAATCGGGCCCGGACCTGGACTGGCAGCCAATGAAGCTGGAAAAGGACTGGCATAATGTGGTCTCTTTGGCCAGTCCCTGTTAGTAAACGTGCTGCCCTGTTTTGTATCAGTTGAAGTTTCCGGACCATTTTCAAAGGCAGCCCTACATATAATGCATTGCAGTAATCCAAACGAGAGGTTGTAAGAGCATGGATAACTGTAGCTAGGCTATCTCTGTCCAGATAAACGTGCAGTTGGTATATCAGCCTAAGCTGATAAAAGGTGCTCTTTGCCATTGAGTTCACCTGTGCCTCAAGTGACAGTTCTGGATCCAAGAGCACCCCCAAATTACAAAGTTGATCCTTTAGGGGGAGTGCAACCCCGTCCAGGACAAGATGAACATCATCTAGCCGTACAGGTGAACCACCCGCTAACAGTACCTCTGATTTGTCTGGATTGAGTCTCAGTTTGTTGGCCCTCATCCAGTCCAGTATTGTGCTCAGGCACTGATTCAGAACAGCCACTGCCTCACCTGAGTTTGATGAAAAGGAGAGGTAGAGCTGGGTGTCATCCGCATATTGATGACACCTCAACCCACATCTCCGAATAACCTCTCCCAGCGGTTTCATGTAAATGTTAAACAACATAGGGGATAAAATAGAGCCCTGTGGGACCCCATGGCCTAAATGCCATGGCACAGAGCAATAATCTCCCAGCAGCACCTTCTGGAATCGGCCATCCAAGTAGGAGCAGAACCACTGCAACACAGTGCCTCCAACTCCCAGCCCAGACAACCTAACCAGAAGTATGGTAGGTTCTGTACAGCGTGGTTCTGTACAGCACCATGAAAACTTGATAGTGCTATATAAATAAATATTATTAATAATAAAGGATAACATGGTTGATGGTATCGAAAGCTGCTGACAGGTCCAAGAGAATTAACGGGGTCACACTCCCCTGTCTCTCTCCCCGCAAAGGTCATCCCACAGGGCAACCAAAGCAGTTTCTGTTCCAAAACCTGGCCTGAAGCCTGACTAAAATGGATCTAGGTAATCCGTTTCATTCAAGAGTGCCTGGAGCAACTTAGCAGAGACATTTCAACCTTTTAGGATGGGGGGAAAAGTGCACAAAACTTGGGAATCCACCAAGTGGTTACAGGATGGGTATAAGCTGTACTTGAGCCTCCTGAAGTGAAATGAATAGATACAGCACTGATATGTAGGCTGTAAGATCTAGGTAGAATCAATCTACCATATGAATGTATGAAGATTTTTCTACAGCTTTTGGGTGAAATCTCTTGTTTTTATGTCCAGATCCTGAAAATGCTGCAGCTTTGGCACAGAACATGTCATGGAGCTCCTGGTCCCATCCTCCAAGCGGCCCTGCGAGAAAGTGGCAACATGGACATTTGTAATGAAGTGTTCCACTTGAGCTTTTGAAAGGAGAGGGGCATTGTTTTAGAACTGCCCATGATTGTGGGGAGGTACAGTAGTACCCTAGCCTCTTAGACACAGTTCAAAAATCATGGAAGCTTCTTTCTTCAGAAATGCATGTGCATCCATAACCTCTTTTTTAAAACAACAACATCAGCAACACAAATATTACAGTTATTTTTTTTATCAACACAATACAATTAACCGTGCAATCAACCTTGTAATTAAAACTCAGTAATAGTCATGATCATCTATATAACACCATACTCTATAGAAATGTCCATGTATAGAATCCAGCTTGTTTTTGTTTGCTATTTAAAGTTCTTGTTCTTGTTTTTCTTGTTAGATGGTTTTATTATTTTAAATTGCTGTATACTGCCTTGATGACCTTTTAGCAGATAAGGTGGAATATAAATGCTAATAATAAATAAATAAATATTCCATTTTTATATTATTCTATATATGAAAATTAATAAACAAATCTATTGATTTATTTAAAAAAGAGATACATTTATAAAGGATATGTCTACCAACAGCTCATTAGCCATGATAGCTAAATCAACCCTCCATGTTCAATTCAAGTTGCTGGTTTGAACCTATAAAGCCTTACACAGCTTGGGACCACAATACCTGACAGAACGCCTCTCCCGACATGAACCTACCCGTATACTACGCTCAACATCTAAGGTCCTCCTCTGGGTGCCTACCCCAAGGGAAGCTTGGAGAATGGCAACAAGCAAGAGGGCCTTTTCAGTGGTGACCCCCCAATTATGGAATGATCTACCAATGAGGCTCACCTGGAGCCAACATCGTTATCTTTTTGGTGCCAGGTCAAGACTTTTCTGTTCTCCCAGGCATATAACAGCATTTAATAGCATATGCTGAGTTTTTTTTAACTGACCTCAGAATAGTTGTTTTAAACAGATATTGTCTGTTTTTGTTTGTATTTTAAGCTTTTTACAGTTTTAAATTTTGTATATTTGTTTTTAATGTTCTCTGTTTTTAACTTTTGTAAACCACCCAGAGAGCTTCAGCTATAGGGCGGTATATAAATGATGATGATGGTAATAATAA
This sequence comes from Elgaria multicarinata webbii, assembly GCF_023053635.1. Classification (NCBI taxonomy): domain Eukaryota; kingdom Metazoa; phylum Chordata; class Lepidosauria; order Squamata; family Anguidae; genus Elgaria; species Elgaria multicarinata. The sequence goes on from NC_086176.1 coordinate 22,036,721, forward strand.
TAATAATAATAATAATAATAATAATAATAATAATAATGATGATGATGATGTTCAGAGCAGTATGTCTCTGAATGCCAGTGGTTAGGGGGCAAGCAAGTAGAGAAGGCTGTTGCTTTCATACTCTGCTTGTGGGGTTCCTGTTGGCCACTGTGGAAAGGAATCAGGATGCTTTACTAGATGAGTCTTTAGTCTGGTCCAGCTGAGCTTGTCAATAATGCTATCTCTAGGGCAGATGTTTCAAAGCCCACCTAGCACTTGTGACCAACTGATGGCTCTTTGTTTTCATGGCATCCGGTGGGAAACCCTGCACAGTGATATATCCCAGTGCTATAACCAGTGATAGAGCCCTCATTGTAATAGAAAGCTGCCTTAGACTGAGTCAGGCCAGTGGTCCATCTAGTCCAGTACTGTCAACACTGACTGGCAGCAATGGCTCTCCAGGGTTTCAGGCAGGAGTTTTCCCGGCCCAGCTGGAGATGCTAGGGATTGAACCTGGATTCTTCTGCACACAAAGCTGATGTTCTAACTCTAAGCCACATCCCCTCCTCAGTGGAAAGGGTTTGTGTAGAGCGGGGATGTCAAACCTCAGGTATGCAGGACAAACTTGGCCTGCTTGGAGTCCCAATGTAGCCCTCCAGGATTCCCTAGATGGCCACCCGCTTCCTCTTTCGCTAGCCCAATCCCATTTTCCCCAAATCTGATCATTTGGTGCTTTCCTGGATTTCATGCTTGCTTTAGTTTTTGCTCCCATTCTAAAAGGTTGACATGCCTGTCCTAAGGCTTAGGCCATAGCTAGACCTAAGGTTTATCCCTGGATCATCCAGAGGTCAAACCTGTTCATCTAGGTGACACACAGGGGATCCAGTGCTCAGGCAGGGGTGAACCCTGGATGATCCCAGGATAAACCTGAGGTCTAGCTGTGGCCTTAGTTACTGACAGTGAGAGCGTAAAGCTAAAAGATTCTGAAATTTTTGGTTCTACCCCCTTTAGGCTTCTGGCCTGTACACCACAGGATTGCAACCCCTGAATGCTTCTTCTAAAATTTAATTTGGCTCTTGCATCTGAAAGAGGTTTCCTACCCCATTGCAGAGGCTGAGCTACCAAGTGGGGCATGTCTAGATGGGGCGATATCCTGGGGATCACCCCTGTGCATCCATGTGATGCGCAGGGGATCCTGGGAGCAGGGTGGGATGATCCCTGCATTTCCCCAGGATATCGCCCTACCCTTTAATCACATTTTTTCCCACGGTCTCAGGATGATCCCGAGACCACGGGAGGTGTGGCCCACCATCACGGTTTCATCCCAGCTCCTCGTGAGTAACCACAAGGACCCGGACATGGGGCACAGAGCTCTTCAGGGTGGGGGAAATGGGCTTCTCCTTCTTTTTTAAAAAAGTGCATTTGCACAGGAGCACTCCTGCATTCATTTGCGATAAACACACACACACACCCCAAAATGGCGGGTGTGATGTCCTCTGTCCTCCTGGGGTGTTGCACGATGCATGTATTATTATGTAGACAGAGGGGGAGGATCCCATCATCATCATATTGCAAGATCCTCCCCCTCCCTCCCAGAAAGCAGGAGAGCCTGCTTTCTACACCCTATAAAACTCAGTGAAAGCCACTCAGGACTGAATCAACCCCTGTCTGCGTATTTCCACTTCTGATTCTTTATATAAACTTGTCCACTGGGTTTTATTTCTTGGCATAATGTTAGAGTGTCATGGAACCCTGGGAACTGGCATGTATATCTCTTTATAATCCGGGGTGTGTGTGTCAAGTTTTGCAAATGGCACCAGCCGAGTGAAAGCTTGAGGAAATTGATTTCTTCAAACCCAAGATATGCTTTTGTGGCAGACCTAAAAGCTCAGCTTTCATTTTTCAGACCATTATTCTACTTTTTTTTGTTATGACCCTGAATAAAAGTGTTAAACATATGAAGGCAATGTTTGCTGAAGGCTCAGAGACTTGAAAGGGGCCTTTTATCATATACAACTGATATGCGCACTGCAGCCCTACGAAGAGAGCAGGGATTTAGCAACCACCATCAAGGTCTTTGTAAAGAGCAGTCCTGTGCTTTGTGGAGCGCAACCTTTGAAAAGTGGTCGGAAGCCATTGCTGGTGCGGAATGGGGCAACTTTTCTCCATTTCAGAGCAAGCAGGGAAGAGTAGATTCATATGCTTTCTCAACTCCCCTGGCTTCCAATTAGATTCAGAGCTCAGTCCATGGGGCTGGTGTTTACCTTTCATGCCCTAACCCAAATGGGTTCAACATATCATAGTAGGCTAAACATTTTAGTCCAAATATGCATTTGGGGACCCATTTCTTAATTTGATATAACCATATAATTTGCACTGACCACAGGATTCTGTTTGGCCCCTAATTTGGTGATTCAAACAAACAAACAAACAAACAAACACAGCCTAATTCAGACGGTTTCAGGGGTTGCCTGCTTCAACTTGGATCCAAACCCAAATCAGAAATCCAAATCTTTATGCCACCCATTGACTATCATTGGAAATCAACAAATGGCTTTAACTTTTTCTGTTTGTCAGAATTGGATTACATTTGCAGGCACAGTGGTCTCATATGAGCTGACTACATCTGCCAAATCTCAGAAAAATAGGTGCAGGTTGTGTTTTTGTGTGTGGGCTACTTGTTCTTCTTCTTCTTCTTCTTCTTCTTCTTCTTCTTCTTCTTCTTCTTCTTCTCCTCCTCCTCCTCCTCCTCCTCCTCCTCCTCCTTCTTTAAAGTGAACAGCTGGAGATATATATATATATATATATATATATATATATATATATTTCTTAAGAGAATTGGATGAAATTTGCAGAGATACTTGTGCCTTCTGAGGGGAACAAGCCTACCAATTTTCAAATAAATAGATGCATGGAACTTTGTGAAAAGTCAGTACTGCACCCCTCTGAGGACTGCACCCTACGTGGCTGCCTAGTTGGCCTAATGGTAGTGCCTGCCCTGAACCTAGGGCTGCTGGGACTTCTGTTTTGTTTTCTGCTCAATTGGAACCAAAGCCATAAAAAGTGCAATAGGGCAGGGGTGGTGATGGATGTGGACTGGAGCACACAGTGGCGGAGGCTCCAGGACTTGAACATAATGCATTTTCCAAGCACACACCCAATCCTGCTGCCTTCCAGGCCTCCCAGACTCCACCCAACTTCTTATAACATCTGTGCACCTGGGAGAAAGAACATGCAAAGCACACTAAACACTGCCTCAGTCCTGTGATACATTACTTCAACATCCCCCACCAAAATACTGATATACTGGTTTTGGAGAGTCTTAGGGCGTTACTAGACGAGGCTCTAGCGCGCGTTACCTTCCGCAGTCACGTCGAGGCTTCCAGATGACGTTCACGAGGATCCGCCGTTATCCTGCGGTGAAGCCTCTTTCTCCCGACTTTAAAAAAGTGAGTTTTAGGGCGCCTTTTCCTGCCGTCCCGCGGTAATTCGGAGTACGTGTGGGAGGATGTGAGGTCACTGTGGTCCGCACTGGGCAGGAAAAGGCGTGCTAAGGGGGAGTGGTCAGCGGCTTCGGTCAAGCCGCCTCCGCCATTTGCGCGCAGTCCGCCAGCTGGGGCAGCGCGGCGGAGCGGCTTTTTTTTATTATTCCCCCAGTGACAGTTTGCGCAGGAACGGAGGAACGGAAAAGTGGCTAGTGTGCTGCTGGGGTGTGTGGGGGATGGGTGGGGGATGTGCGCCTGTTCTAGTGGGTTGTTTTTTATTTCCCCAGTGACAGTTTGCGCAGGACCGGAGGACCGGAAAAGTGGCTGGTGACTCCTTGCGGTGGGCAGCTACCGTGGCCGCATAATGGCGGTGCTGTACGCTGCCTGTTAGTGTGGGTACCAGGATGGCAGAGGGCAGAGCTGTTTGTGGGCTGCTGCCATGGCTACGGCCAGATGTGGGTTGGCTCCTTGGGATGGGGAACAGGGCACAGAGGCAATCATCGCCGCCGACACCTCAGAGGCATGATGGGAGATGTAGGCACAGAGTGGCCATGCAGACGATTGACCTCGGGTCATATGACACCCGCCACGACCCCCATCAGGAAGTGAGCGCATCAATGTTGACCCTCAACAGCACCAGCAGCACTTCAGCTGGCACTGGCACTGCCGCTGCTGCCGCCGCCAGGGCCGGCGGCGGCATCGCTGACGGCTGCGCAAGTTTGCGGTCTTTCGGACGTGCGCAAACCGTGCAGCGAGCGAAAAAAAAAGCCGCGGCAATCAGGCCGGTGTGGCTGCGCAACCGTGCTCGCGGCGGCAGCAGCACAACCGGCGCAAACTTCCGCCACAAATCGAAGGCAGGTGTGGATCATGAGGCGTCACGGCTGAACGGGAAAAGCCGCTTTCACCGCTCCTCAACGACGGAACACCCGGTAGGTCTAGCAACGCCCTTAGTAAAACAATTCACTGTGATTAGAAGCTAGAGCTGCCAGTCAGAAAGCCTCACCCCTCCTCTTCCTGATGATTTCCTTATATGGAGAGCTTGGGGAGAAATGTACAAATTTTCAGAGACACACTGCCTATCTCTCTGTGTTCCTCTGAATCCCAAAACTTCCGGATTCAGTCCTCTTCAGAGAAACCCCACTTTGATTCAGGCATCTTCCTAACCTATCCAAATCAGACCCATTTGGTTGAGGATTCATCTGAATCTGAAGCACATCTGTAATTTGTATGATAGCAGTGTTGTTGTTGCAACACATCTTAGGTCAGTCTGCAACCAAGGAGTGGGTCCTGATGCTCTAGTTGAAGATCAATACCTTAGAAGGAAGCACACACTCTTACATCCGCTTGCCGCCATTGTGGTCAACAATGGAAGCACAGCTCAAAGTCTCTACAGTTAGGAATAGGACCATTTCCGTACTGCTCCCTCTTTACTTACAGCCTACCTAAACAGGTGTACTAAGTAATTCTGTTCAGTAAAGTTTTTAGGATTTGGCATAATTTTAAGATTAGTTTTATTAGTGCTTTATTTAATATAAATTTCATGTATTGATTACTTGGTTGACATTGAATATTTTATGTTTGTTTTAATTATTAAGCCAATTTGAATGGCTCTCCAGGAAAGTGGAACAGAAATTTAACAGCCAGGAAACAACCAAATTAACAGCACCATCCTATGCAAGTTTACTCTGCAGTATGTCCCACTGTGTTCAACTGGGCGTACTCTCAGCTGAGTGTGCATAAGATTTCTGCCTTAATAAACAAACAAATGGGATGTCTTCACTGTGCACAGATACAGCCATATTTGTGACCAATGTGTAGCTTAGAAAGGTCCCATTTATTCCTCCTTTTGTGAAAAATGGGAAATTTAGGGGAACTTTCCTTTTGTGAAACAATGCTGTCCAGAATAACACAGCTAACAGATCCTTGGTGGATTGGGCCCTTCATCTTTAAGGCTGCAATCCTATATGGACTTATGTGAGAGTAAGCATCATTGAAATCAATGGGACTTACTTCTGAGTAGACATGTATACAATTGTTCTGTTAGCCCCTCGTGCTTCCATATTCACTCTCATGTTGACAGCTGTGTTATTTAACCAAGTCTGCCTGCCAAGGATTCTGTACATAGTGAAAAATAACTCTACCAAAAGCCATTTTGATTGGGATGGATGATGTTATTGGGGGCGGGGAGAATGCCAGTGACATTTAAACTGATTTTGTTTCAAAATGGTAATATTTAGAGTCACCGCTCAAGTGAGCCACTACTCTGATAAATGCATTTAATTATGAAAAGTACAAATTGCATCTAGGCATGATGTGACATGCTCAGACGATAGGCAGTACTGAATATACTGCTAGCAGCCTATTTTAAGTAGCTCCGCTTCTTACCATTTGTCTGGGAAATGGTAAAGAGTTTGCGCATGAGGCTGCAATCTTACACACTTTAAAGTAAGTCCTATTGAATGAACTGGGAATGTGTAGGACGGGGCTGTACAACGCCTTGCCATCTCTGTCTATATTTGGTTTATTGTGTTTCTTCTCAGACTTACTGCTCTTATGCCTGTTAGAGTCATTATGGACCCAGAGGGGTACAGAAACTAAATATGTAAAAAGTGTTTATCGCTAACTGGTGCCACTTCAAACTCAATATATTCTCCTACAATAAAGGAGTCAATTCTTCAGTTCTGTTTTAATACACACACACACACACACACACACACACACACACACACACACACTGTGGGCATGTCTACACCTGCCTTTTTTCCTGGGATTGTCCTTGGGTCGTCCCTGTGCATCGAAATGACACACAGGGGATCCCCGGGAGCAGGCAGGGACAATCCCTCCATTTTCCTGGGATAATCCTTAGGTGTAGAAAGGGCCTGTGTGTGTTTTATCAATCTGAGATTTTCCTAAAAGGACATTGGGATCAGAGTCCAATTAAAATGAATGAGAAAAGCGTGGTATTGGGTGTTTAAATAAATTCTCTCTGAGGATCATTGTCCCCCCTCCCCCAATATGAGGGTAAGAACCCTGACCTACCTTGCAGGATTGTTTTTCAGGATTACAATAATATAATGGTTATGAAGTGTTTTCAGCTCTAAAGCACAAGATGCATGCTAACTATTGCAATTATATATTAACAAATCTTGAGATTAATTTGGCACTTAAACTTAACACAATAGGTGTAGTATGTTGTAGATCCTGCAGAAAAGATATGGAGGTGATCGTCTTTCATCATCTTTGCTTATTCTTCCAGGAGGTTGTGAGTGGAAGATCTCACAAGTGGCTCAGAAATGCCTGCTCTTTCTCATAACATCCTCGTTGCCCTCCTCTGAACACGCTCCAGCTTGTCTTCATCCTTCTTGAAGTGTGGAGCCCAGAACTGGATGCAATACTCAAGATGAGGCCTAACCAGAGCTGAATAGAGGGGAACCAGTATCTCGTGTGATTTGGAAGCAGTACTTCTATTAATGCAGCCCAAAATAGCATTTGCTTTTTTTGCAGCTACATCACCCTGTTGGCTCATATTCAGTTAGTGTTCTGTGTGCTCAAATAACTACCTTAATAATCTTTTAGTAGCCTTCTGACAAGCAGAAAGCGTTATTATCCCTGTGCAACCTGACCTTGTGTCTAACACTGAAACTTGCATTGTTGCATTAATTCAGCGTCTCTTGTGTGCAACTGGCTTTAAGGTAGTACTGCTAAACCACTTTGATGTTTCAGGGACTACATTACATCATATCAGTGATTAATAGATGGAGAATGTTATTTTCCTTAGAAGATGGTTAAATATATTCTTTTAAGAGGCCCGTGAAACCTTGCAAATTTTGAATTCTGAACTTCTTTTTTAAAACTCTGACAACTTAATTAGCATCTTCGCTGGAAAAGACAGAGCAAAATGGAACAAGCAAAGTGCATCACACAGACACGAAAGGAGGAAACCTGTCCATAATAATGCATTTTTAATGTCATAGAGCTTCAGAAAAGAAGTGAAGAGTACATTTGTGTCAAATTAGTAATTTGTGCCCAGCAAAGAAAAGAGATGCAACCCTTTCCCCAGTGTCAGTTGTGCTGTTGTTTTTGAAAGCATTTTTTCTTGATGTGCAAAGTGAGATCTGAAAGAATAGTCTTAGGCCTCATCTACACCAAGCAGGATATTGCAGTACGAAAGCGGTATATAAAAGGCAGGAGCCACACCAAGCAGGATATAGCACTATGAAAGTGGTATATGGCTTGTATCAATGGGCCCTAACAGTTGTCAATGCACTTCAATACTCCTATAAAGCAGTATTGTGGCTCCTGTCTTTTATATACCACTTTCATACTGCAATATCCTGCTTGGTGTAGATGAGGCCTTAGTGCCGTACACATAAGGTAGTATCCAACAGTGTCACAGGGCTAATGTGAATTCCACTGCACTAGCATAAGTGAGCTCTAGGTCAATGTCAATAATGTTAGCGCGCAATAGGTTTTCTGGTGGATACGGTCACATGTGCTAACTCCTCTGGCATTGCCTTGAGGTCCCTTAAGCTAGCGCAATGTGGTTTGTGTTAACGCAAATGACATAATTGGAGACTGCCCTATGGGTATTTTGCTTTTAAGCTATTTTAGCAGACAGGTTCACTTATATAATCTAGAAATATGCACAAACTATATACCACTAGCCTCTAACTCAGTGGTGGGAGACTGGCCTTCCTGGGGTCCCAGTGCCCCCCACGCCCCCTTTCCCATGACTGCTGGATGTCTTATCAATTGTTTGGTATGTTTCCAGCTTTTATGTGAGCCTTTTTTTCCAATTCTAAAAGGTTGAAATGCCTTTCCTAAGGTTTGATAACTGGCAGCAAGAGCGTTAAGCTAATATATGCTGGCATGTTTATTTTGGTTTGGTTTTGCCCCTTTTGCCCTTGGCCCCACTCCCCTTTTCTGCAATGTGGCCCCCGAGATCTTCTCTAACATTTAATTTGTCCCCCCCCCCCCGCTGAAAAGTATTCACACTCCCTTTAAATGGTGGTGTGTGATTTGACGTAAGATGGGATGGCGGTGCTGCAATAGACCCCAAACTCTTTTTAAAATTATTATTAATATCTCTTTCTCGCTCATGGTGGATTATTATTATTATTATTATTGTTATTAAAGAAGAAACAAGAATGCAATGGGAAAAACATGCACAGTTATAGTGGAATGAGAGAGAAAGAAGCTGAAATCACTGTTGGACACTCACATAGCGGCAGGCAATGTGGAAATATTATCTAGGCTATATGAGAAAGGCAGCAACTAAAAGTCAAGAAGAGAGAAAGAGAACCAGGAAAATGGTAACAAATAACAATAATTAAAAAGGAAATGAAAGCAGGGGCCATGGTGAAGGTTAGAGTTAAATATCAGCCTATGCCAGAAAGGCTGGATGACCTATCTTATGTTACACACCTGCACAAACTCTCTACATATTTCTGCTGCTATTTTTGTTTCCTTTGTAATTACAAGATTGAGCACACTGAGTTTTCCCTACATCCACACTCAAAAAGGAACATGCCATTCACTTTCCTAATTGGAAAAAGTGGTCCTTAGTGCATCATTTGTTTTGGAGCAGTAAACAGTCAGGTGTCCTTTGATTGGGCTGTTCTGCCATTTCTTCTCCTGGAGAACTGAGTTCCAACATATTTTCTTCTACATCATAGGATGGATTAGTGCTAGAGATGGGCTGTGGTTCAGGTGGGAGGATGTTTGGCTTTCCAGTGGGCATTGGATCCTCTCCATAAAAGAGGTCACGCTGTTGATCACCAGATGGAGCTCCTGTGCTAGATAAATACTGCTTTAACCAGCTTCTAAAGCACGGAGTTCTCTTGAAACCAAGTGTTGCCTGCTGTTCTTTCCTATCAACTTCACTCACAAGAGCCTCACTTCTGACTCCTTGTGGTTGTGGGAATGTTTCAGAAACGAGCATTAAAGGTGCCCTTTCAAACTCTCTTTTGGCCTGATTTGTTCCCACGATCCGTCCAAGGACATTGTGTCCATCTCCTCTGATGCTGCTTCCGTAACAAGGCACATTCCTTTGTGGGAGTAACCCTGATTCATAGTCGGCTTCATGATCATTCCCTTGCCTTAATTGTGGATTGGAGCATGGTGGACTCTTCTCTAGAACTGCTGCTTCCTCTCTGAATGCACCGAGAGGTTCTCTTTGATTAGGTAGCATTTTCCCAGTCTTCAGAGAATTATTAGATTGAATGCTAGCTGCATAGGGGACTTGCCTGGGATTCTTTGCGTGGGTGTCCTCTGGATAGGTTGAGCTTCCTTTGTGTTCCCATGAAGCAAGCCTGAAGTGAGGAGGAGCACTTCTCAGTGGTGCCAGTATGTTTTCTCTTGGCCTTGGGGAGTCACCTGCACAGCACAAATGGTTTTCAGAAGAAGGTGAGATGATTGTTCTGTGTTCTCTTGGGTAGTCATCTGGATACTCCAGTGTCTCAGGATAACGTCTTCTTCCGACAATGTTAACACTGGAAATTGGTTCACGTGCATGTATGGCTCTGCTTGTGTCTTCAGTATATGTTGGGTTTCTTCTGAAGTCTGTGGAGTAGCCATTATAGTAGGGTGAAGTGTCTTTCTGAGTAGATGGGGCCACCCTTGGGGAGACCCATGTGTTCCTTTCAGTGTATTGTGGTCTTCCTTCGAGGAAAGTGGAACTCTGTAGTGGAGGGCTTGACCTTTGGTTCTGCAAATTCCTCTCTCGGTGTCCAAACATATTGCTCATAGGATGTGGGATGTTTTCTGCATGCCTCAAGGGTTCTGTACCATGAACTGGAGACCGCTCTTCTGGCGTCCACTGATTAATTTCCTCATATGGCAAATTATTACCTCTGTCATTGGCTGGATTCTCTGTAGAATATTTTGGATAGGCATGGCGCTGACTCGGATTATATGGAGGATTTCTATAATGTCTGTCACGATCAAGGAAACGGTTTTCATGGGTCCATAGATTTTGCCTGGGATATGGTTCATGTTCCTGCTGCATACTTCTTTGGTAGGTATTCCTTTGCATTTGATTTGAAGGCAAAGCAGGAGAATATGATGGACTTTCCCTTTGGACCTCTGAGCCCATTGTTGGAGAGCTTTCCCCATCCTCCCATGCGCTGGGGGAAAGGGGCTGGGTACGTTGGCCATAAGAATTCTTTTCAGCATAGGCAGCATGTCCCCTCTGATGTAAAGAACCTGATGAATACATTGTGTTATATCTTGGAGGAGCTTCTCGGAATCCCCGTGAATCCTCCTGGTTATTCCACATATGGTTTTGTGAAGACGGAAATTGCTCTCTTTCACGATCAGGATGATTAAAGGACTGCTCCTTCCAATCATACTGATGGGTTTCTGTTTCAGATGGAGTTCTCCTTGTAGCTGAAAATACTCCCTGATGGGAAAGTGTGTTTGATTGGTGCATTCTAGAAGGCTGAAACCTATCAAAGTCTTCTCTTGCATTATAGGCATTCTCAGCTCGTCCTAGTGGATTATACTGTGGATCTAGGGAGTGGCCTTCAGGTGGGGAACTATTTAGACTACTATCTCTGTAAACTGGGTCTTTGTTCCATTGCCCTAGTGGATCAGAGCTAGGAAAAGGCCCTCTTTCTCTCTGGCCTAATGAGTTCCTCCCAGAGTAATGGGGATGTTCTTGTTGTCCATAAGGGATAGGTTCAGAAACTGTTGAGGGATGGTTGATATTGGTATTCTGGAGATTACCTCTGTGGATGGAGTTCTCTCCATAGCCCAAGGGATATGTTGGGTTTTCAGATTGTACAGAGGGATTTCCTCTAGAAACTAAAGTGTTGTGCCTCGTGTCTCCCACATCTGGGTGGGGTTTATAGTCATGTGAACCATGCCCTGTGGGTTGTTGATTACCCAAAGGAAAGCTTTGAATGCCATTGACATTTGAAGACTTTTGCCTATGACTTGATTGATCAACGCCATTCTGTGCTGCTCCATTCACCCCTGACATGAGAACAGTAGGAGAAGGTGTTGGAACCCCATTCCCACTAAGCAATTTGCTTTGAAGGCCTGGAGAATTGACCCCATTGTCCATTGTACTGAGTCCAGAAATGGTAGCATTCCCTGCCTGGCTGGCTGGATTAGAGATGGTTGAATTTGTGTCAGAGACTGTTGAGTTGGTTGCAGGATCAGTTGCTTTAGGGGGATCTTTTTCTTTGGGTTTCTCAAAGTCTTCATACTCTTCAGAATAATAAGGTCTACCTTGGTAGCCATATCCAAAATAGGGATTCTAAAAATACAATGAAGAGAATAAAACAATGTAAATCTTTCATAATAAAATTCTTACCAGTAATAAAGTTATTTTAATTGTTATTTCAGTTTGTTGCAGCATTGCAATGCTGGTGATTTTAATGAGAACTTGACCCCAGACTACGGTATAAGGATCTGGTCTAGACCCTTCTTTATGACACACCAATTCTAGGTATTAGAACCAACAAACATTAAAGGTTTGTAACGTGTGCAGCTTGGATGTAATCAAGGTCTACCTGAAGGTCATGGTAGTCACTAACCTATTATGGCAGGATGGATCCCTCCAGGCCTCTATTCCCCTTTACCTGCAGCCTCATATATGTATTAGCCCACACCTTCCCAAATATATTTGTTATATTTACCCCTTCTTCATTGCTGGCAGGTGGTCGTCCAAATGGCATATGCTAGGGGAAACAGAAAATGAAATATGTTTGGAAGGTTTGGGGCAAGGAAAAGTGCATAGACATTAGATAGCTACAAGTAAGACCTGCAATAAAATGTTGCAGTGCAGAGTGGTCCTGCTGTTCTGGATTTCAGCCAACTCACTACATGCTCTTCCAAGATGATGTATTTTACACCCCATTGAACACACACACACATTTTTCACCTCCCTCCCCAAGAATCAGTCTGCATTCCATGCTGAGTCCCCCATTGGATCGCTGGGCAGGTGTCCCTACTTAAAGGTTGTTGTTTTTCTAAAAACAAAATTAAACTTTTTTTGCACTTTTGTAAACATGAGGGTTCCCCGAAACTGCTGCTATCTTCCTTCCTATGCATTGACGACATTGTTTTAGCTGCATAAAGACTAGGGTTCTTAAGAATTGAGTTAGCTATTAGTATACAAGTGGGATCTGCAACCAGGTTAAACATGGTCAGGCAGCATTGGCTTCTTCTCTCAATGAGTCTACCTTCTTATCCCCATTATCCTTAGATACTATTGTTCCTCCTCCACTTTCGCATCACTGCTAGCATTGACTTGCTTGACAGGCAGGTAGCCAGTGAACAAGCAGGTAGTGGTATCTCCTGCTCTTCCTTCTCACCACTACTGCTGTCTAGACAAAAGGCAAGTAAACAAGCAGGTTGCAGTGGTGAAGAGGTGGAGCAAGTCCAGAGGGCTCTTATCAGTGAGCCCCTGCTTGGGTCTGTGCCCTTCGCAGGTGCCCAACCATGCCTCCTCTTGACTCCAACAAGAGCAAGAGTACAAGAGTGTTCTTTGGTATCATGATGGTGTCTTTACTGTCCTAGAATTAAGAAGAAGCTTTGCCAATCAATCAAGCTATGGGATTGAGCTAAAATGTTTCCTCATTTGACCCCTACCCCTGAGAAACACAAAGCCTTTAAAAATTAAAGTTTCAGTGGAATATCTTACTCCCTGATATGGTCCGAATGATTGTGGTTGGAAGCCTCCATGACCGAAAATCTATGATACAGAAGAAAAAATACGCACATTTTAGCACAATGTTGGTTTTGTTGTTGATATTCAATGTTATCAGAATTCATGCTGCAATGGGTTGAGGCCTGGGTTCATAGCCCTACTAAAGCACTAAGATCATTAGGTGGCTTTGGGCAAGAAATACCCTTCTGGATCTGACCAAAGGCCTATCTAGTCCAACATTCTGTTCATGCGATACTCCAGTGGAAAGTCTACAGGCAGGACAGGAGTGCTGGGTTACAACAAACATCATGGACCATAATCCTCCTGATCATGGGAATCAGGTGATCTCAGAGCACCAATTCCATGTCATTGACCATGTATAGCTCCAAGGCCAGCTGTACGCCTTTAGTTTGTATAATCTGTCCTTAAACAACATACTAGGGTACCACTCTGACTTTTCAGAAGGTTTCCCTGCCTGGCCCTTGCCAGCAGTCACACCTGGGTGCCTGATAATTGTGTAGAAATTTATGGGGGTAGGCCCCAGTTCACACCCAAAATATTCTACAAGCAGTAGTGGAGATCAGCTGAACCCCCATGCTCTGCCATCTATACCTTACAATTGGCCATGTGAAAGGTGTTCATACATATTGCAAGGCTTTAACAGTGACAGATTCCCACCCCCACCCCACCCCCACACACAGATCAGAGCAGATTAACCTTGGCTATTGAAAAACAACTCAAATAAGAAAGCTTCCAAAGGGAGATCATTCCAGAACTTCAGCCCACATGTAGATGTGGAGATGGGAGGAAACCACTCCAGTCTGCCCTGATGCCAATACCCCACTTCCTGCTGATGACATCCATGCATTCAGCAGGATATCTGCAAAGGGACACCCACCTGTATGTGCACAACTGTATGCACTTCATGCAAATCGGAAACTCTATATAATCATGATGAGTAGCTTTACAGATGTTCTACGGACATATGGAGCCTGTTCAGACAACACACTAAGCCATGGTTAGGGCCACTAACCCTCTTGCAGCAAGTGTTTAGTGAGCATGGGTAAATCGTGATTATGTAGCCACCATGGTTAGGAAAAATGCTGTTTACATGATATGCTAAGCCATCATGGTTAACTTAAGCTGCTTAATCATCATGTGTTAGCATGTTGACTGAACAGGCCCTGGACATTAGATTGTGTTGACGTTAGGGGCAGGCCTAGAGTACAGCTATCCCCTCCATGAATTTAACCTACCTATGAAAGCAGCTTATGCATTAGCCAATGAGAACACCTCTTTATGCTCTTTTGTGAGACTCTAGTTCAGTCTTCCTGAACCTGGTGCCCTCCAAATGTGTTGGATTGCAGTTCCTATGATCCCCTAGCCAGAACTGGCTGGGGATCATAGGAGTTGTGCCCTCTAGATGTGTTGGACTACCAGGTTGGGAAAGGATGTTCTAGCTGATATTTATTTATTTATTACATTTCTATACCGCCCAATAGCCGAAGCTCTCTGGGCGGTTCACAAAATATGAAATTAGCAGGGCCATCTTTCAAAGAAATTTATTTATTTATTTATTTATTTATTACATTTATATACCGCCCCACAGCCGAAGCTCTCTTAGAAATCTTAGTTGGTTAATCATGTGAGTTATAATTGGTTAATAAATCACTTAATCCTGCATAAAAGTGCATACTGATTCTACAACAGTTCTGGAAGGGGGGGAAAAGATGCTTTCTTTTTAAAGAAAGTATGAATGTGTCACAGTGGGAACCATTTTCAAAACAGGCTTTTCCTTCTGTGTTGATGTCAAGAAAGTGGATAGGGAGAATTTTTTCTCCCTCTCTCATAATATTAGAACCCGGGGTCATCCCATGAAGCTGATTGGCGGGAGATTCAGGACAGATAAAAGGAAGTATTTCTTCACACAGCACATAGTTAAACCGTGGAACTCATGTCCACAAAATGTAGTGATGGCCACCACTTTGGTTGGCTTTAAAGGGGGATTGGACAAATTCATGGAAGATAAAGCTATCAATAGTTACTAGTCTGGATGGCCAACTGTTGCCTCCACTATTAAAGGCTTTATGCCTATGTACACCAGTTGATGGGAAACATGGGCAGGAGGGCACTGCTGCACTCATGTCCCCCTTGTGGGCTTCTCACAGGCAACTGGTTGACCACTATGTGAACAAAGTGCTGGACTAGATGTAGGGTGACCATATGAAAAGGAGGACAGGGTTCCTGTATCTTTAACTGTTGTAATGAAGAGGGAATTTCACCAGGTTCCACATATATACAAATGACACCTGCTGAAAATCCCTTTTCAATACAACTGTTAAAGATACAGGAGCCCTGTCCTCCTTTTCATATGGTCACACTACTAGATGGGCCCTTGGTCTGATAAAGTATGGTGTTTCTTATGTATTTGAGAGGAAGAAGGGGACGCATGCCTCTCCTAAGATGGAAGTTGACATCCATGGATTTATAAGTACTTGCATTAGAAAAAAATATGTTGTGTATGTTTTTTTTTAAAAAAATAGCTACTACGTGATGAATTAGGAGCACTTTTAATTTATTTTAAAAAATCAACCATAGCCCTAAAAACCACTGTCATGTGCATTAAATTAGAAATATTGGCCCACCTGTGGGAAATGCCAGGGCTGTTGAGGATGTGGAGGAAAGGCCTGGAGGGGAAAGAGAAGGTATCATTACATTTATAAATCATAAAAATTCCTGAAAGGTCACCATGTAATGATTACAATAATACAAAAAAAGACTGTATGATTCACCTCCATGTGCGGCTATCACTGCTGTACCTAAAATGACCACAGTGTCTCTGTTCTGTTTGTTTAAATCTAGAATCATAGAATAGTACTGTTGGAAGGGACCTATAAGACCATCAAGTCCAATCCCCTGCTCAGTGCAGGAATCCACCTGAAAGCATCCCTGACAGATGGTTGTCCAGCTGCCTCTTGAATGCCTCTAGTGTGGGAGAGCCCACAACCTCCCTAGGTAAATAATATGGGCAATGGGGGAAATTATTCCCAAGTGCATATGCATCGCTAAAGTTGCAGTCATATACTTACTTATCTGGGAGTAAGCACCACTGAACCAAATAGAACTTATTTCTGAGTAAACATGTATAGATTGCAGTCTTAATGATTTGCAGGTGAACAAAAGAGCTGCTTGCTAAAGTTGCAATCCTATGTATGTTTAGAGAAGAAGAAGTCCTACAACTCCCAGCATAGCTGGCTGGGGAATGCTGAGAGTTGAAGGACTTTTTCTTCTGTGTAAACATGCATAGGATAGGATTACACCCTAAGAAACACAGGAGGGTTACCAAATCAAAACCCAAACAGTAGCCATATAGCCCTTTATGTTTTCCACTGAAGGTGGATTCAAGGCAACTCTGGCTCCTCCCATCCATTCCTTCTCCAGTCCTCTTACCTGCTCCAGGTGACTGGGCATGCAGACCAACATGTTAGAGAGGAAGCTGAAGAGAATGGGCAGGAGGAAGAATCATAGAATCATAGAATCATAGAATAGCAGAGTTGGAAGGGGCCTACAAGGCCATCGAGTCCAACCCCCTGCTCAATGCAGGAATCCACCCTAAAGCATCCCTGACAGATGGTTGTCCAGCTGCCTCTTGAAGGCCTCTAGTGTGGGAGAGGCCACAACCTCCCTAGGAAACAGCCTCTTCTCCTACTTCAGGAGGGCAGAGATTTAAAGTGCTTTCCATGATTCAAAGTTTTGTTGCTAACATTCAAAGCCCTAAACAACTCAGGACCAGGATACTTAGCTGACTGCCTTCCTTGTATCTACACCAGTTATCTCCAGCGGAGGCCTTCTTGGTCATTCCATAACTTGCCAGGTAACAGTGTGTAAGCAGGCCTTCTTGGTAGTGGCTCCCACCTTCTGGCGATTTGAGAGGTGGAAACTGTGGCCGGCTTTAAATGCCTCTTGAAGATGCATCTGTTTACTCATGCTATCCCTTACTTGTAATCAGTTACGGCACTGCTCTGTTTTACTGTTGTCCCTGTTGGGATGTTTTTAATGTATTTATGATTTTATATTGTTTTCACACTTGTTTTATATTGTATTAGATGTATTCTTTGTGTAAAGTGCTAAGAGATGTTAGGATATCAAACAGAATAGAAGTAAAATAAATAAATAAATAAATAAGCAAGGTATCTGGGGAATAAGGTGGTAACCCTAAAATACAGCATGTTTGAGAAGACATAAGGTGATACTGCAGTTATCAAGTGATGCACGTGTCTGTGTAAATTTGCCCTTGGCCACATCCTTTTGGACATATTCTTAGGATTGGATCTCTTGCTATGTTTCCCAGTTACATGTAGGATTGATGCTGTTGTTTTATTTATTTCTCTGCCATCCCTTCAATATCAATATTCTTAGGGTGGCTTATGCAATCTACAACCAATATGAGATGTTATAATAGCAATAAACAAGCTAAACATTTTAAATAACAAACAAATACTTAAAAGTACTCTTCAAATATTTGAAAGGTTGTCACACCGAGGAGGGCCAGGATCTCTTCTCGATCCTCCCAGAGTGCAGGACATGGAATAACGGGCTCAAGTTACAGGAAGCCAAATTCCAGCTGGACATCAGGAAAAACTTCCTGACTGTTAGAGCAGTACGACAATGGAATCAGTTGCCTGGTAAAGTTGTGGCCTCTCCCACACTAGAGTCCTTCAAGAGGCAGCTGGACAACCATCTGTCAGGCATGCTTTAGGGTGGATTCCTGCATTGAGCAGGGGGTTGGACTCGATGGCCTTGTAGGCCCCTTCCAACTCTGCTATTCTATGATCCTATGAATCTATGATAAAGCCAGGAGCAGTAAAAAAAAATAAAAAAATCACACCCTAAAATTAATAAAATTAGGCTGGCAAAGGTTCCTGTGTCTTTAACATTTGCACAACAAGCTGAAAATCAGCAGGTACTCCTTTCCCTGGCCTGGAGATGCAAGGATGGAAGGAAAAAGGGACCATTTGAAATGCTGATTCCACTTCCTTGCATTGGCAGACAGTGCTTATTTTAAGAGATGCTATAATCAAGTTTCAGGAGAGATTACAACTGAGCGCATGACTTTTTGATCAGCCCTGTTTGTTTACCTGAGGCGGTTGCTGATTCCCCCGCTTGGGTTGCTGAACTGGCACTTGCTGGTGAGTCTGAGTAGGGTGGGTATTCTGAGGCGGCTTCGGTGGCGGTTGAATTTTTGGTTGCGGCTGCTGATATCGTGGTTGCTGTGGTGGCAACTGCGGCCTTGCTTGCGGGCGGCTCTTCGGCTGTCTGGCCACTGGAGTTTGGTGAGGCTTAAGCTGGGGCCGTTGGGCTGCTTGATGTACTGGTGTCTGTGGCCGCCAGAGGTAAAATCCCTGCAGAGGTGATAGAGGCTGCCGGGGGAACATCTGTGGGTAACCTGCAGCACGGTAGCCATACAAAGAAGCTGCCAACTGAGTTAGCTGAAATGCAATTGGGGGGAAAAGACACATGGTGAGACACCATTTTTGAGGTAGCATCGAAGTTTTAGCAAGATACAGACCTTTCCCCTGTTATATGCTCTCCAGTTAAGGCGGTCTCTTAAGAAGGCGTACAAAAGAGGACACAAATCTCCATTAAAATTGCATATGCCAATATATGTAAAGATGCAAATTTAGAAAGAGTTATTAGAATTTGTGTAGAGCTGTAGTTCATCTCTGCAACGTGCAGAAGACTTATGTCCTATGTGGCTGCCTGTTCACTCTGCTGTCCAGGTGCTTACAGTGAATGGGAAACAGTTCCTATATTTATCTTCGTTTTTAAACTGGAATTAGACATGGCAGCCCTTAAAAGAGAGGATGCCATCAAACAGAGGACTGTCCTCTCACAGTGTTTCAAATAGAGGACTGTCCTCTGTAAAAAGGATACAACTTTTTATTTTTATTTTATTGCTTTATTGTGATTTTATGTTTTATGTTTTTTTCTTGATTTCTTTGTGTGCCACCTACTTTAGGCTGTAGTTCTTGGTCCCTGTCATCTGTCTCAAATGTCTGAAGAAGTGAAATGTACTTTTATAAAATGAATAGATTAGAAGCACACACACAGGGTCCATTCCCGCTGGACTGGGATTTAGCAGTGCCGAATGGCCTTCTGTCACAATAAGTGCAGCATCACCTTCCTTACATCCAGTGCAAAGTAAACAATAGTAGAAACTACTGGGGTGTGTGTGTGTGTTGGTGGATTTCTCCCCAATCCCAACAGTGGTGTCACACAAATATTAAATAGAGAGATGGATCAATTAAAATTTGATCGTATGTAAAATTGTTTTGTTCCCAGAACCAAGAAAAGAGTGGACTTACTTGTGGTGAGTTCATATAGCCATATGGGCCAAACTGCATCATCTGTGAGCAAATACATCAATCAGTTTCATTTCAAT
The DNA here is from genome assembly GCF_023053635.1 of Elgaria multicarinata webbii. Taxonomy (NCBI): domain Eukaryota; kingdom Metazoa; phylum Chordata; class Lepidosauria; order Squamata; family Anguidae; genus Elgaria; species Elgaria multicarinata. Next base: position 22,056,282 of record NC_086176.1, read on the forward strand.
TAAGAGATCCATGAAGAATAGTCACCGAACAGAACCGGTGACAGTCTTTTTATTGCTATTAACATGCAAGGGGCATGTCTACACCTGCCAGATATCCCAGGGTTGTCTCTAGGTCGTCCCTTTGCATCCAAACAATGCACCAGGGATCCCGGGGGCAACCTGGGATGAACAGGGACTTTCCCCGGGATATCTGGGACCACAGATTTCCCAATACTTCCATGGACCCAAGACCACCCCGGTGTGGCCACTGCTCCTGGGTCATCCCTTCTTCCCCACAGGTAGTGGGGCTGGGCATAGAGCTGTGCGGGGTGGCTCTGTGCCCATGGGGGTGGGGTGGAAGCAATTTTGTCATCACTGGGATGGTGGTGGTGGGTTGGACAGAGTTTGGTGGGGGTGTTACTTCTTCTTTTTTTTTTTTTTGCCCCGCATGTGCGGCTCCTCATTTTAAAAAATGGTACCTGTGATGTCCCTCTTCCTTTCCAGGACATTGCACGTCTGTGTACATGCTGGGGGAGGATCGCAGAACAGGTAAGCCTGTGATCCTCCCCCCTCCCTCTACACCCTTAGGTGTAGATGAGCCCAATGTATGCCAACCGTCATTGATGCAACTTGATTCCTGTCCCGTTGGCTTCACCAGCACTATGATAATGTAACTCATCGCTGACCCACACCACTTCAGTCCCAATACATGCTGGAAGTCTGTGAACTTCACAGCACTTATTTCAGAATAGTCTAATTGGCTAGAGGGTAAATGAAAGAGTGTGGCTTTACATATTTACATGGTGAGATTAGCCCATTTTAATGAAAGTGGAGCACAAATTTGGCCAGATGTTTAATTTATATTGGGAGAAAAACAAGAGTCTATACTCGAGTATTGCATTACTATACAATCCGTTGGTCCACTTAATGCAGTATTGTCTTCATCCACCTTCCCCAACCTGATGACCACCAGATGTTTGGGACTTCAACTCCCATCAGCCCTAGGCAGTATGGACAATGGTTATTAATGCTGAAGCTGAAGTCCAGAACATCTGAAGGACACCAGGTTGACAAAGGCTGGGCTATATTTACTGACAGTGGATCTCCAGGATTTCAGACTGGGGTTCTTTTAACCCTACCTAGAGATGCCAAAATGAACCTGGGATCTACCAAATGCAAAGCAGGTGCTCTCCTATCAGTGGAGGCTGGTGGCTTCGGTTTCAGTGGGGTGGTAAATCCAGTCTGGTTTTCAGTCAAAACCGGCCAGAACTCTAGAGGAGGTATCCAAGGTGACAGACCCATTTTGGGGGTATGGGTCAGCACTTAGGACAGCTCCTTTAAAGTTTGGTTCTAACTGAAACCCAGAGTGGATTCACTGCCCCACTAAAATAGGAATCACCAGTATCCACTGTCTACTACATGGCCCTTCCCTTTCCGGCATCTCTGGCTTGAGCTATCTCTGACTGTTCGTGCTCCATAACTGTGAAGCAGTGACTACTAGTTGCTACTGGCTGACCACCTGTGAAGAGGCTGGATTGTGGGAGACCAGAGGAGCCCCTGGCAATAGAGAAGTTAGTTGCATTAATAAATTCTAGTATTTCCTTTCAACTTGAAAGAAAACGGGAAATGTACTTACTTCTTCACTCTTACTTCCAAATCCTGCCTTGCGGGGTTTGCGCAGCTAAGGTTAAAAAAAAAAAAGTAGTACTGAGTTATCACACAGAGGCAGATGAAAAAATAAAAAGCAAAGCAAATTGCCTGGTTCTGAAATACTCACTGGCACAGCACAAGATGTGCTCACGAGGCATAGGAACAGGAGGATTAGCTTCATCCTTAACCTTCACCTATTAAATACACATGCACACAGTAAATAGCTCATCACACATGTTGGGCCATTCATTTTAGCACAGTGGTTTCATTACATTGTATAAGAACTTTTGAGTGTTGGTATCTTCAGGTGTTCTTCACCATATCATAGCAACTGCACCTGCGTCCTAGTAACAACCTGATGCTGCAAGTGTGTGCGTGTGTGAAATTTACTAGGCACTCACCATGCGCAAAATATTATTTTTATTTCAATGGTGGTAGACGACTAAGAAATATTTTACCTAGGAAACTATTTTTGGGTATTTGACCCCTGATAACCAACATTAGTTTGCAAAAGCTCTCGAAACAAATGTAAAGTTAATTGATACATTTGGAAAGTCCTGTGTGGTTTCCTTTGCTTTGAACATGGAAGTCAGAACCTTTGTTGCTGTCAATAGCCCTGTTTGCACCTTCAAAACATGTCCACTAGGGCCAAAACAGACATAACATTAAATCTGTATCTAACACTTATGTATGTCCCACTATATTTTTACTCTAGAGTAGGCACAGGGGACCCAATCTGGATTGGGACCTTAGCATGAGACTAGGGGGTCTTTTTAAGATATGGATCAGTCCACCTGCACCTACTTTAGAGTAAAAATGGGGGGACACATAGTGCTAGATACAGATTCATAGTAATGTCTGTTTTAGTCCTGAATGTGTAGAGCAGGACAAGTGAAATTACGATCACTGTCCCATCTCTGAAGATACCTTACAGAGTCCTCCATGCATTCACCTGTATGTACATGTGATCTGAACCCTAACAAAGGTTGGGCACACACAGACATCTGAAGGTGTGAGTGGACCTGATATGGGATGAAAATGCATGCATAAATTCAGTGTAACTGATCGCTATGTATCGGGTGAAGAAGGTTCTTTTCCTTGAGTTTATCTGGCTTGCCATAAAAAGTGGAGATGGTAAGTAAAAGAACAAGAGCACATAAAATGGGCCTCCCTGGATCAGAGCAGAGGTTCATGAAGTCCAACCTTCTCCAAGCTGATGCCCTCCAGTTCTGGTGGGCTACAACTCCCATGTCTGGCAGGGAATGATGGGAGTTGCAGTCTGATGCATCTGGAGGGTACCAGGTTGGGGAAGGCTGGACTGGTCCAACAGCAGCCAGCCAGATGCTTCTGGAAAGCTGACAAGCAGGGCATGTAGGCAACAACCCTCCAAGCAGTGGAGTGGTGGCGGCTCTATTTTGGTGGGTCTGTAAATCCATTCCGGATTTCAGTCAGAACCACCCACAACGCTAAAGGAGATATACAAAGTGATGAAATTTATCCCCAAAATAGGTTCAGCACCTTGGATAGCTCCTTTAAGAGTTCTGGCTGGAATCTGGAATGGATTTACAGCCCCACCAAAATAAGGACCACCAGGCTCTACTACCTCCAAGGGTTGTTTCTTGTCCCCTAAGGGTGGGGGATTCAGGGTAGGGATAGTGGAGGAATTTGTTCACTTTACATTTTCATGCAAACTTATCTGATTTTGCACTTTTTATTTTTATTTTCTTATTTACAATGCTTGCAGAAGTATACAAAAGGTTATCAACAATTTAACCACAGAGGAAATAAACAAATTTATTACCGATCCAACAAACATCACAAGGTTCCTAATAACACAAAACATAGGACATTCTCTTGGTTCTTGTTACACCAATACGTTACATAACTGGTTTTGCACTTTTGAACCACTATACAAACTAAAACTCAATTACCCTTCTAAATTCGTGCTTCTCCAAATTTGGAAAAGGTGTTCTCCAATCAAAACGTGCATGCAAAAATGTGTATTAGGGAAAGTAACATTAAAAATGCATTGTATAAGGAAAATTACTTGCAAAAATGTATTTGACAAAATGCATACAAAAATGCATGTAAGATGAAAAGCTTCTGAATTTTCATGCAAACTTAAAACAAAACAAAATCTCAAAATTCAGGACAGGGTGACTGTAAGATTGGAAAAATTAGAAACTGAGGGCGAAACAAAAAAATCACCCACCCTGAATTCAGAGGCCTCAAACATGAGGTTTCCATTTAAGTCTCATGACCAATATACAGTACATCTACAGCACTATAGTTCATGAATTTGTCTAATTCCCCTTTAAAACGGTCTTAAGCTAGTGGCCATCACTACAACTTTTAGTAGATGTTTTGGACTGTGACTCCCAGCATCCTCCATGGCTATGGGAATGCTGGGAATTGCAGTCCAATATCTCTGGAGGGCACCAGATTGGGGAAGGCTAAGTAGGACATTCTTCTAGAAGACAATGGCCTGGTTCAGACAAAACGCTAAACCATGCTGCTTAACCATAAAATGGTTAATGGGATGCATTGACCTTAATGCAGTCCATTAACCATTTTGTGGTTAAGCAGAATGGTTTAGCGTGTTGTCTGAACCAGGCCTATGTAATCTAAATATGGGTTGGATCAAGGGTAGACCCACTGGAATCACTCATGACTAACTTCAGCCCTATTGATTCCAATGGGTCTACCTTAACTATGTCTAAGTCTGGATCCAACACAGTGACAGCCAATATGGTGTAGTAGTTGAGTGTTGGACTACCACTCAGTATATCTGGGTTCTGGATTTCCCTCTGCCATAAAGCTCACTTGGGTGACTTGGGTCCTCAGTAAGACTTCTAAATAGACATGCATAACTCTAAAACAGTGCCTGGACTGTACTGCTTTAATCTCCAGAATGACTGAATTCTGCTAACGTGTTTTCTCTGGGCAGGGCATCTCTTTGAAAATGAAGCATTCAGTCATCTGATCCTCCATCTGCAGCCTGAAGGGAAAATAGTGCTGGGAACAACTTTTCTCATGATCTGCTCTAGACTAGCTTTAAGACCGGGGTGGACAGAAGATAGATCTCCAGATGTTCTAGATTTCAACTCCCATAAGTCTCTGCCAGCATGGCCAATGGTCAGGAATACTAGAAGCTGGAATCCAAAACATCTGAAGAACTACTTTCTGCCAGTTACAATGGTAGGAAATGAAGCAGGTAGAGAATTTAACATACCTCACTGAACAGATATGGGCATACCTGGTGGTGACTATATGACTACTATAAAGGTTGCCTGCCTTACCGTTAAGCCACAGCACTACAATGGGCAAAGAGGCATCTCACTAGAACTTGGTGACACCTGCAAGAAATTAAGAAAAATGTCTGTTTGACTGGAATTTTCAAGTCAGTAAAACTCTACTGAATAATGTCTTTATATCTGACCCTAAAACTATGCATAGCTGCCATAGCACCTAAAATAATTTTGGTATAAGCCATTATCACAGCAGCAGCAGTTATAACATAAGTAGGACAGGTTAATTCTGCTTAGCCACATCTCACCACCAGTACAATTTATTTATTTATTTACTTACAATATTTATATATCACTCCATATCTAAAACAGATTCCGGAGAGGTGAACATAGGGATAAAACAGTAAAAAGATTAAAACAGCAAATTAAAACTGTTCAATTTAAAACAAAGTACCAATAAAAATGGTGGATGGTCATTTGAGGGATGCTTCCTGGAAAAGAGTTGTTTTCAGGATATGCCGGAAGTAGCTCAGTGTTGGCGCCTACCTGACTTCCAGGGGCAGGGAGTTCCACAGAGAAGGGGCTCCCACACTAAAGGCTCTTCTCCTGGTAGACTCTCATCAGGCCATAGGTCCATGTAGAACCACCAAGAGCATGCTTTGTAATGAGCTCAGTGACTGGGTAGGTTGGTAAGGGAGAAGACACTCTCACAGGTATCCTGGTCCCAAGTTGTTCAGCATTAAACCAATTATAACCAGCAAGCACAAGTTTGCTGTATGAACACTAGTGGTGGGGAATCACTACTTAATTTATTGTGCTATATTCATAAATATTCATGACCACCCATTCCCTACATGCAGTGGTGTAGCAATCAGTTTTGAAGTGCAGGTGCTAATCATGGCAGAGCCTATAGCCACGTCCCCAAGGAGAATCCCAAAAAATCTGGCAGCTGTGTTGATCTGTATCAACAAAAGAGTTTTCATCTGCACCAAGAGCAAGGGATGGATCTTAATTGCTCATTCTGGACCAAGCCATCCCCAAATACGATGCATTACAACAGGAAACAATATATTGTTGCTTGGAAATTTCATTCCCCTTCACAGACACTGTGAAGATTGCAGCTGAGCTCAGAGGCAATGGGGACATCCAAAGGGGGGTGGCAAATGACATCAGCATCCCTGCTAATCAAAAAGTGCCAGCGCCTCAGCCCTGTGAACCCTGGCCCTACTATACCACTGCCCATATGAGAGTCTCCTACATGCACACCAATGATACAGTGCTGAGCTGTCATATGAACAGTGAGACTGCTCTGAGTCTACAATACTTTACTGCTGTTGTATTCGTGTAGCACAACACACACACACACCCCACTACCACTGTGATTGGTTGCTAGTTTTATATAGAGGAGGAGATTGAACATGGTAGGACAACTCCCTCCTCCATTCTAAACAGTGGACTTCCAGAAAGCTCCATCAGTCTACCCACACCCTTGCCTTGAAACTGAGTTAATATCTGGGAGGCCCAACTGAGACTCTTTCAGGGGACAGATAAGACCCCAGGTCCTGCAGTTGCAGATCCTTAATTTAGAATTTTTGAAATGCTTAGTGTCTTTACCATTTATGAAATTGCATTTACAACCAATGGATTACTCCTGCAGGGATTCTTATCATCCAAGCAATGTGATTCCATTTATTTGATTAGGTTATTTTTTTTGTAGAAGTTATTTCCAGGTAAATGTGCTTAGGACACTCAGCTAGATGCAATTTAATACTACACAATCTTTAATAAATGTATTCCCAGAATAGGCATGAGAGGACATGATAACACTGCTATTTCCCACCCCCAAAGCATGAAGTATATCCATAGTTGCAATACAAAATTCCCCTCTCCGATCTGAGAACCTAAGAGCCCTTGTCGTCTTAAATCTTCAGTTTATGCAGAAGAGATTTGCATATGAACCTAGAGAGAATTATCCACAGTTTTCCCCAACAATGCGGGTTTTGCTGCTATGGGACACTCAAGGGAAAATCCCAAGATTACACATATACTTTTCAGGATGGCCTGTGAGAACACGAACATGTTCTTCTAGGAGCAGGATCTATTACCATCTAGAAGTTACATGGTTTTATATATTTTTAAAACAGAATTAGTTTACAAACCTCAAAACACATTTGAAAACCTGAATATATATATATACTTCTTTTTATTATTATTTTGTTGCATTGGAAAGGAAGGGCATTGGAAAGATCAGGCACTATAAAGTAGAAATTCCCAAGAAAGATCAAATCACAAACCATCTGTAACAATTAAAAAGCAACAATTCTGTGTGATCATCAGAGCAATAGCTGATGTTTACTAAATTGATTCAGTATTGGGCAAAATAAACTTGATTAAAGCCACACTTTGGACTTTTAACTTACACATCTCAAGGATCACTGTAAACTCTATTGGCTTCCAATTTTCTTTATTCAAGTTGATACACTAGTAAACATTTGGTGCATGATTCAGCCAAGGTTAAGCACATCTAAGTCCCATTGACTGCAAAGAACACATAGGCTTATATTTCTCCTATGGAAATCTATGGGATTTAAAAGATTTTAACTCAATTATTTTTTAATTGTAAAGCAAAATCTATGTTGTCACACTACATTTGCAAAGTAATGCTCTCTCTCTCTCTCTCTCTCTCTCTCTCTCTCTCTCTCTCTCTCTCTCTCTCTCTCTCTCTCAAGCATTGATCAATACAGGATGCCTTCACTAGTTTGTTCATTTAATATTTTTTAACCATTATGCTCACTAGAAAAGTACAATATAAATTTCAAAAAATCAAAATGAATGGGAGAATACAAGTAATATGAATTATAATTACCTCTTAAATTTGGGAAAGTAGTCTTAGAATCCAGAGATGGGTTAAAGAAAACAACAACTAAGACTGAAAATCCAAGCAATTTGCTCTCCATTCTAAAGTGATCATCAGGGCAATATTTAAATGTTGTTTCACAAGTTTGGAGCCAATCAATGCACATGAGACATTTTACGTCATTCTAGGCTTCAGCCTGACAACTGATACAGTATGTAAGATTTTTGATATGTTATTATAGGAGCTGACAAATCTCAAAGACTCTTATTATGTTTAATAACAAGTCATGGGGGGAAAGCTTACCATGCAATCCAATACAAGTATACTCCAATGTGAATTCCATTAAGTTAAGTGGGACTTACTCACAAGTATGTGGGTAGAGGATTGCAGCCTTGGACAAGAAACATCCAAGTCACATCAGCTTATTTAAATAATACCATTATAAGCATCAAAAGAGGGTTCTCTGATTGCGTTGGAAAAAACAAACTCTGGGAGAGAGAGAGAGAGAGAGAGAGAGAGAGAGAGAGAGAGAGAGAGAGAGAGGTGTTGATCAATGAGTAAAAAATGCAGAACCCGGGGGGAAAATCCAACATGCACAATTAGGCAATATCTTTATTGGGATGAACCAAAATGCCTTTTTATATAGTCAAACAATGTATGTGATATTGATGGAAATATAAATCTAATAAGGCATCGAAATTCTATAGGATGCATAGTTAGCATACAAAATGTACCAAGTGCATTCAAAAACAAGCACATGCAATCCAATGTTACTACACACATTAGTATTCCCAGCTATCAAATCCTTAAAATGACTGAGGTCCCAAAATATATATCTATGTGTATATGTAAGACTTTTTTTTTCCCTGCCACATTTCGGTGTGGGAAAGGTCTAATTTGCCTAAGGAACTAAAACGCCTTGGGACAGCCCTAGCTGGAGAGAGCCCTGTTGCCTCCTTGGCGTGCAATCACTGAATTGCTGGACCTTTCCTGAAAATAGGAGGTCTACTCACGGATGACTGTCCAGCCTCTCCTGCTGCAGGTACTCAAGATGGATGGAGATTAGGTATTGCCCACCCACCCCCCAAAAAAAAGCAGAGAAAAGAGGATGGTAATTTGTATAAAATTTGAACATGTTAATTTATGTGTAGCATTGAACATTTTGAAATTATGACTGTAATTTAAATAGAACTACAGTACATGCTACTATGACAAGGTGACCTATATGCCACTCAGGGTGCCATCCAGGTATTATCTGTGGAAAGGCAACTTCAATGCCCCTGATGACTCTCCCTTGTACTTCTTTATCTTTAATTGGAATTGGGCAGGGTGCCTTCAAATAGAGGACAGACCTCTGCAAAGTAGGACACCTTGCCTTTGAGAGAGTGGAAATGAGCATGGACCTCTCATGCTTAGCAATAGCTAAGTGTGCTTTGAGGAGGCAGTAGGACAGGCTTCAAGAGAACCATATGCTGGTCCCTCTGTTAGTGGCTGGCTGTGCCTGTATGCCAATGAATCTGGCCCTTTTCAAGATGCCCAGTAACATGGGGGAAGTCTGGGGATTCAATTTTAGCATCTTTTAGGCATGTGGATGTCGGAAGGATTTCTTTGATCAACATGGCAACAGCACTATACCCAGCTATCTTTCCATAATTCTGTCAGAAGAAACTAAATAGATAATTATGGGTGAACCTCCAAAGATACAGAGGGCTGGTTTAGCCAAGATTAGTACTTACAGCTCCTATGTTTATCTAAGATCTGAAATTGCGAAGAATAAATCTGTCTACTGAGACACAATCATACAGCATACGATTCTCTTCCCTGTGTAGTGAAGAAGCTCAGACTGCCTGGTGTTCATAATCCCTTTCAGCTTCTAAAATCATCATCTTTCATATGCAGGTGAATTTGACGACAATTTTATTTCATTTTTAAATGGGTCATTTGCTGAAATTTCTCCTGCATGCAACAATGATAAATGTAGTGGAGAACAGGCCGGCTTCAAAACACAGCAGATGTGTTCAGCAGATGCTAGAGACCCAAGGAGGCCCATGGCTGATGATCTGGCAGTCCCTTGTGATCTGGCAGGTTAATTTTAAAACACAAAAACAAACCTCAAATATCCTCCTGCTCCAAGATTATCTTTTAACAGCAAGAGATGTCGTTTTTCTCCTTATGCAATGGCAAACAACAGATGCTGCCAATATGTTTTTGCTCGCCACCACTGCCGTGTTGTTGTTTATTCGTTCAGTCGCTTCCGACTCTTTGTGGCTTCATGGACCAGCCCATGCCAGAGCTTTCTGTTGGCCATCACCACCCCTAGCTCCCCCAAGGTTGAGTCCGTCACCTCCAGAATATCATCCATCCATCTTGCCCCTCTTCCTTTTGCCTTCCACTTTCCCTAGCATCAGCCTCTTCTCCAGGGTATCCTGTCTTCTCATTATGTGGCCAAAGTACTTCAGTTTTGCCTTTAATACCATTCCCTCAAGTGAGCAGTCTGGCTTTATTTCCTGGAGTATGGACTGGTTTGAGCTTCTTGCAGTCCAAGGCACTCTCAGAATTTTCCTCCAACACCACAGTTCAAAAGCATCTATCTTCCTTCGCTCAGCTTTCCTTATGGTCCAGCTCTCGCAGCCATAGGTTACTACGGGGAATACCATTGCTTTAACTATGCGGACCTTTGTTGTCAGTGTGGTGTCTCTGCTCTTAACTGTTTTATCAAGATTTGTCATTGCTCTCCTCCCAAGAAGTAAACATCTTCTGATTTCCTGGCTGCAGTCAGCGTCTGCAGTAATCTTCGTGCCCAGAAATACAAAGTCTGTCACTGCCTCCATGTTTTCTCCCTCTATTTGCCGGTTATCAATCAAGCTGGTTGCCATAATCTTGGGGTTTTTGAGGTTTAGTGGCAAAATATTTATAGATACCCTTGCTGTGGACAGGGACCCCTAGGCTTGGGCTTCAGTGCATGTGGGTAATGTCACGCACCTTGTGATTCCCTGAATCTTTTCCTCAGGATGTTACAGGTCTCAGTTTGAACACTAAGAGCAGAGAAGATTCCTCAAAAGACAAATATTGGTCTTCTGCCAAATGCAGCTCCTAAAGGAATGTTGACCATGTTCTGCAGAACAGCCTCCAAGCGTAATGGGTAATGGCCACAACAGCTGCAAAACTGAACTGTTGGCTTGTTGCAATCCTATATGAGTCTACTCAGAACTAAGACCCATTGAGTTCAATGGAGCTTACTTCCAAGCAAGTGGGTATAGAATTTCAGCCTCGGTTAGATTAACAGACTGACAATATCCATGGATTGTGGATGAATGGCTTGAAAACATTTGATGTAAGCCACTGATTAATTGGCTATTTTTTAAAAAGATACCATATTTTTAATACACGTGTTTTACAAAAGCCGCAGATCAGATGGTGTCTTAGAAGAGGAATCCCTCTTCTACAGTTACAGCTGCTGTAAACTTGAGTGCACCCCCTAAAATAAAAGTAGTTTCCCCCTATTGTCTTCAGCATGTATGCATATTCATGCAGATTTCTTTGATTAAGCAAGTGAAGCTCATACGATTAATCAGTGAAGATGTGTTTAATCAGGTGACAACCCTAACAGTGAGATTCAGCAGTGCCCTACATGCCCTGAGTGCCTTATAGTACCCCCCCAAAAAAAAAATCCTCTGCAACATGCAGGGGTTCCCTGAAGGTAGAAACTTTTAATGATACAATAGTGCACCCTATTATTATTATTAATTATTATTATTATTATTATTATTATTATTATTATTATTTTATTTATATCCTGCCGTTTCCCCAGTACTGGGACTCCAGGCGGTTTAAAAGATTAAAACATGTACAATTAAAACATTTAAATATAAATTACAAAAGTTAAAATAGAATTAAAAACATGTTAATTTTTTAAAAAACCTGTAACACATTAAAATGAGGGGGGGGGGGAAATCCAATACATTAACATAGGTCCAGTATAGTTCCAAAAGCCTGCTGAAACAAAAATGGTTTACGGTTGAACTGGAGCACAGAAGGAGCCAGCCTAGCCTCCTTGGGAAGGGAGTTCCAGAGCCTTGGAGCAGCCACCAAGGAGGCCCTCTCCTGCGTACCCATCAGGCATGCCTGGGATGTTGGTGGGACTGAGAGAAAGCTCAGTGGAGCGTGTTCGGAGGAGGGCAACCAGGATGATCAGGGGTCTGGAAATAAAGCCCTATGAAGAGAGACTGAAAGAACTGGGCATGTTTAGCCTGGAGAAGAGAAGATTGAGGGGAGACATGATAGCACTCTTCAAATACTTAAAAGGCTGTCACACAGAGGAGGGCCAGGATCTCTTCTTGATCCTCCCAGAATGCAGGACAGGGAATAACAGGCTCAAGTTAAAGGAAGCCAGATTCCAGCTGGACATCAGGAAAAACTTCCTGACTGTTAGAGTAGTACGACAATGGAATCAGTTACCTAGGGAGGTTGTGGGCTCTCCCACACTAGAGGCCTTCAAGAGGCAGCTGGACAAGCATCTGTCAGGGATGCTTTAGGGTGGATTCCTGCATTGAGCAGGGGGTTGGACTCGATGGCCTTGTAGGCCCCTTCCAACTCTGCTATTCTATGATTCTATGAAAGGCCTCCCCAGAAGATATCAGAGCACAGGCAGGCTCATATGGGAGAAATGAGCCTGCCTTTCCCAGCCTTGCATCCTCCAGATGTGTTGGACTACATCTTCCATCATTCGCAACGATTGGCTTCTTGGCTGGCGATGATGGGGTTGTAGTCCAACACCTGGAGGGTATTGCCATAATGGATTCATTAATTTTTAGGGTGCTGCTGCAAGGCCCTTTTCTTGTTTTTGCAGCAACAGACTGATATGGCTACTCTCCCAGAAATGGTCAAGTACTAAATACCATTGCATGTTTGTTTTCAAATACTTCTCAAATACCAACTGTCAGATCTCAAATACTGGAAAGGCCAAAACAGGCATCCAGCAAATAATCAGAGATTTCCAAAAGAATGTTGACCACTAAAATTTGCTGAGGATAATTGTGAGGGAACGGTTTTGGAAGCAAATCTGTTTTGATTCTGTCATGAGTGAATCCTCAGATCAGCCCATTTGACATTCTGCCCCGTCTATTGCAACCTGAGCATGACACGCTTTTGTGCTGAGCATACAAAAGAAGACACATGAGTTTAGGGTGATGATTGCAGCTTCTGTCCTAGACCGATACTGTGCTACTAGTATATCATTTTGCCTTGCCTACCTGTGTCAAAAAAAACACCCAAACCCAAACCCTTACATAAACAACAAACTCTCCCTGGCAGTTGAATGTATTGAGAGAAGTCTTTACAGATAATGCATTTCCTGGCACAAACTCCCTTCGGTTTGTTATGCCTGGGTATGAAATTATCCATCTAAGAGCAAAGGAAAGTAGAAAGGCGCTGAACCATAATGAAAGATGAAAGGGGAATACAGAAACCATCAGCAGAACGGGTGTAAACACCATACTTCATGATTATTCCTTTTGGGCTCCGAGGGTTGGCGTTGCTTTCCCACTGTCTGAATTCTGTTTGTCTGTTTTCTTTGTTTCTCTTCTTGCAATATATGTTTACTGCCAAACACCAGGCCCCTTTTTTCCCCTAAGTAAAGCAGTATTGCACTTTGCTGGTAAGGATTTGGAGACCTGGTCTGGGCAGGCACCCTGATGCGCTGTCTGGCATTTAATGGAAGGGTCAATGGGAGTTGTTTTGGGGAGAAAAGAAAACAGGATGCACAGCAAATTCTGATTATAGCTTTTTTGAGGAAGACTGAAAGGGTAATGGAAATCAGTGTGTAAATATTCAGCCGACTAGGCCGGTGGTTTGCAGATGGCATTCTGGGGAATCTGTGCCTCATATGAGCATTTTCTCATATGAATAGCGGACAAGTGATAGTGGACAAGTTTCCCTGAGAGGCAGCTGGCCTACCGTTACTGATATTCTGCTGCAATGTAAAGATGCAGGGGGATGCTGAGTTGGCAGCTGTGGGTTCACAGATTAAAGCCTCAGCTAGACCTACAGGTCTAGTGTGACGGAGGGGTGAGGATCTCACAATATTTTTATCTTGAGACCTCCCCCTCTGTTTACACGTGGCACGCGATGGCCTCAGAAGAACAGGACATCATGCCCGCCATTTTGTTTTTGTTTTTTTCTTAAAGGAGACGAGCACATGAGCACTTGTGCACAAAAGGTGGTTTTTTATTTTTAACAATTTTCCCCTCTCCCCCCCACCCCACCCCCAATGGACACAGAGCTCCTGAGGAGCTCTGCGCCCCATGCGTGGTTCTGGGCTCCTCGTGAGTAACCACGAGGAGCCAGGACAAACCGCGATGCCCGCCCACATGTTCTGCAGTCTCGGGATCCTTTCGAGACTGTGGAAAAAGTGGGCTGAAAGGGTAGGGCGATATCCCAGGGAAAGGGCGGGATCATCCCTCCCTGCTCCCCAGGATCACCCTGGAATATCGCCCCATCTAGCTATGGCCCAAGAAGAAAAACAGGTTTGGCCAATGCCCTGTGTGCACACTGCCCCATAGAACAGCCCCCAGAATCCATTGCAATATACAAAGGTTCAATAGGTACACACTCAAGGGTTCCTTGAGTGAAGAGAAGGCAGTGTAGAAATTGTGTTCCCATTTCACAAACAAAGATTGGACTGGTTGGTCTATTCACAAGAATTATGGGTTACTGATGGAAAATGCTCCAGCATAACTCTTCTCTCTTCATCTCTGTATATTCTGATCTGTTTTCATGTGTGGATAAACTGTACAGAATACCCTGTTTTGCTGCAGACATATCCGATCTATATTATCCCTTCTTTTGGAAGAGGACAAATATCATATGTAGATAATTTCTGGGCAATAGCTCTGCACCCATCTCATTTTAGATCTTTGAGAGATGCTTTTCTCTCCGTCCCAGGACTGACCTTCATTTGTTGTGGACTTGAAAGAGGGACTTTTGGGTTGCAGAACCCAGGCTCTGGAACTCCCTTCCTAGGGAGGTCCATTTACCCCCCCTCTCTGGTGCTGTTCTAATGTGGCTGCTTTTTAACTGGCTGATCTATTTTTACCTGCCTGTTTTATATACACTTTATATGTTAGATTTATTTAATTTCATTATGAAACCTATTACCCACTTTGCATTGTAAAATAATCCCAAAGCAGATTATAGGATTGTTTTATGTTATATTTTATCTTGTTGTTAGCTGCCTTGGGAATCATTGCTTTTACAAAGAATAAACAAATATTTTATTTATTTATTATATTTATATCCCACCTTTTTTCCTCCAAGGAACCCAAGGCAGCATACATAATCCTCCTCCTCCTCCTCCTCACAACAGCTACCTTGTGAGGTAAGTTGGGCTGAGACTGTGTGACTGGCCCAAAGTCACCCAGTGAGTTTCCATGGCCCAGTGGGGACTAGAACCCAGATCTCCTGACTCGCAGTCCAACAATCCAGCCACTACACCACACTGGCTCTCAAATATAAATAAACCATCATACATGGGAGCAATGGCTGAGGTGGGAACCCTATACCTGCCATCACACAGGCCAACTAACCCCATCCCCTACAATGTACATAAATGTCTGAAGGGAAGGCACCTTTGTGCACAATTTTGCAGGGATCCAGATGACCAAGAAACCTGTGGAGAGTTCCAAATGCCATGGAGGTCTCTGTACATACAGTTGTGGTAGCTCATCTCCACCGTGCACCCAATGCAGGCACTCCACATACTCTCTCTCCTGGAGCCTGGGATTTTGCAATAGCAATGTTCCAGCAACGTCGGAACATGTCATTTTCTGGGGCCAATTTGAGTCCTTAACATGGATTAATGCCTTGGAAACTACATCTCTCAGGGCTCTTTGTGTCAAGAATGCTACTAAGGGCTTCCCTGCAGCATAATCCCATGCAAATGAAGCATTTTAAATTCTCATTAACTGGGACAGTTAAATATAAGCTTCTCTTTCCCATTGAAACCAGTGGGATGTGGAACTACTTAACTTTGGCTGGATCGTGCCAAGCTAACTTTATTGTGAAATTGCCATTTATTTCAGTGGGAGACTTTCCCAGGAAATTCTATTTTTCAGAGTTTTTTGCTGGCAAAATGTGCCAAAATCTTTATATGGGCATTTAATCCCATCTATAGTAATTTTTTTAAAAATGTCCCTGTTGTATTTGTTACCAGATGCCTCTTTTTCAAGGACAGTGTTTCTGAATATTCATAGCCTTATGCTTGTAATCTTTCTCCAATTTTTGGTTTTTATTATTAACTGTACATTCATTTAGTTGGTTTAAAAGGCCAGCAGCTTTCACTCAAACTCCATCACACCAGCGTTATAGTCTGCTGTCACAGGGAATTGCATGCAAAAGACTCAGTTGACGTTGACCATGTCCTGCTGTGATTGCGGTTCTTCCCCCACTTCTTAGTGATGTATTTTGGCACGCAGAAAGTCCGGTTCTTCTGGTAATGCGAAAGCACATCACTCAAACTTCAACATGTATTTTCATCCATTGTTTTCAATCCGATGTTCTGTGGGCGTGTTTTCTGTGGGCGGTATTGCTGATGAAAGAGAGGGGAGTGTCTTTCTTCCAGCGGGCTGCATAGCTTCTCTCCCCTCCCCTTTCCTTCTCTCCTTTTCAATAAAAGGGAGTTTTAGTTGATTAATCAATTAATCAATGGATTAAATTTGCATGTGGGTTATAATTTCTAACTTCATTTAGGTCATGAAGATTGATTTGATCTTTGGAGAACATTTTCACCCCACCCTTACAAAACTGGCCCAGCACTAACTGCAAGCTCTAACGTGTTGCGTCAGTCATCGAATGCACGTGGTGTCAGTGTTTTCCTGGGCTTTGCATCTCAGAAATTAAAAAGGCTCTGAGAAGCCACAAAGCTGTATCTTTCTCAAGGGTGTGTAGTGTTGGAATGTAGCCTAAGATGCCGGGATCCACAAACATTTCTGTTTGCTCCTTCATCTCACTTGTCCTTCTAAAATCATTGGGGGAATCAAGGAAGAGTGGGATGCATGGCGAGGTTTGCAAAGGCAGCAAGCATCCCTGCTTTTAAGGGTCTTCAAAGCACAGCACAGAATGAAGCATCTGCTCACATTCTATTGCTCTTTGAGAACGGAGAAAAATAGAGAGAGAAGTGACTGTTGCATCCCGTTCTCTTCAAATCCTGGTACAAAATGAGAGGCTGACTTATGTCCCCCATCTCCAGTGTCCTCTGGGAGTCGTGTTTGTCTGTCCCACCAGGAATAAAGAGGAAGGCTCTCCCTTCGCTCTAGGTTGGGCAACGTGCAGAGAAGGGGAGGGGTCTTCCACGTCATACTGGTGTTGGGCAGATGACCACTGGGATAACAGCTGTGTTTGTTAGTGGCAGCAAAGCAAATGCGTTTGTGCCGCCTGCCACAATGGCGGTGGTTTAAAAAAAATGGTTTTCTTCTGGAGTTCAGAGTGCATAATTATTGATTCTCCCCACAACTCGCCAGACAAAAGTTACCACTGGGCAGGGATGTCAGATGAATCTGTTTGGGGGGGGGGTTTGGAGCTGGAAATTTCACCTGCAAGTTATGCAAATTACACAAGATGTAATTTGTGCAAATGAAAAAGCTGCTGGATTTCTGAGGGGGGGGGGGAAAGAAACCCACAGCTTGGCTTGCAACTGCAAGCTGAATCAGTGGTGCTGTTGAAATCTGACAAGCCCAAACAGGGCTTGATTTCCCAGTGACAGACATCCCTAGTTCAGCGTTTGTGTCTAGGACCTTATATATCCTCATAACTCAAATGTATATGTAATAATTCTGCTCTATTCTGTGTTAGTCAGGTTGCATTTGGATTACTGTGTCCAGTTCTGGGCACCCCATTTGAAGAATGGCATTGACAAGTTGGAACACATCCAGGGAAGGGCAACCAGGTTGGTGAGGGACCTGGAAAGTGGAAACAAAGTCATCTGAGGAACAGTTAAAAGAGCTGGGTAGCTTTAGCCTAATGAAGAGAATTTTAAGGGGAGACATGATAGCACTCTTTCAATATCTGAAAGACTGTCATGAAGAAGATGGAGCAGACTTGTTCTCCATTGCTTTTGAGGCAGGGCTAGAACGAATGGGTGGAAATTGCAAGGCAGCAGATTTTGGCCAAACATTTAGAGAAATTTTCTAGCAGTGAGAGCTGTTCAGGAGTGGAATAGATTGCCTTGGCAGGTGTTGGGTTCTCCTTCACTGGAGGTATTTAAAAAGAGGATGGTTGGACATCAATCAAGGGATGCTGACGCTGCACCCTGTAGGGCAGAGCCTGCATTGATCAGGGGGTTGGACTACATGATCTCTGAAGACCTTCCAACTCTATGATAACCAAATTTTATATTTTGTTATCATACTTTCTGGTGTGCTTGAGGTCCTCCTCAAAACATGGTAAGAATAGTAAAAATACACATTTGCAAATACATCACTTTCTCTACACCGTTTCTGTGTCCGCCGCCTGTTGAGACTAAAACAATTTGAATTTTGAAGACCATGCTTTTTTTGCCCTTGGGAAACTCCTTCAGTACAGCAATGGGAAAGGCTGGTGCAAATGGCAGCAAAAGCTTTGTTTGGCAGAATATTTTTTTTAAAGGCTTAGGTAATGACATTTTCAAATCTTTCCTTAAGTGCTTTGGAAGTAACTGACTTTTGAAGTCAATTATAAATTGACTTCCCATTTTGGTTTTTGTATACCTCCCCCCCCCCACACACACTTAATCTTCCCTTCTGTTTCTAGTATATCTAATCGGCAAGATTAGATGACTGCATATCTGAAGAGAAAGAGCCCCAAGAACCGTGATGCCTCCATCCCCTGCTTCCGAGGAAGCTTCCTTGCCCACATTCCCAGATGTCAGGGACGTTCCCCCAGAAACTTGTTGAGCCCTGAAGATCTGACCTTCATCACCACACTCCCCCCAAAGTCAGAGGAAGGCATCCCACAGCCTCACCAGAATGCTTGCCTCAGTAACAGACGATCACCCCTTTAATTAAAAACAGAGTTCTTACAGGATCTTGGGTTCTTCTGGGACACAAACCTCCCTTGCTAGTTTACTTTGCCATTCAGTAGCGTCAAAATAGTGGCAGATAACTAGCTTTGCTCCTGACTGAGGCCCTTGCTGCTTCTCTCCATTGGTCCTGTTTCCTAGCAGTGTGCTGTCTGAGGTGCTGATTCTGGACTTCCATTCCATGCCCTTCTAGGCTAGTCCCTGCCTGTCTTCCAAGCTACATTATCCATCCTTGGTCAAAACTGTGGGTGCATCTGGTTCTCACACTTGCATGCTTGAGCAATGCCTCATTTTTGGGCACCAGACATGAAGAGCAGTGGTTGAATCCAGCTTTATTCATATATAGAGTAGACCCATTGAAACCAAATGGACTGACCTTAGGCATGATTTACCTATGCCATTAACTTCAGTGGGTCTACTCTATGTATGAATAAATCTATATCAAACCCAAGAATTGTGTAGTCAGTGTGATAATGGCAAGCTGCCATTTAAGCATCTATCGAGAACACTTGAAGAGGCCTGTGGGGACAGCCCATCCCAGAATCCCCCATCCTAGACAAAAAACTTTGTGTGTTTCGTGTGAAGGTCTGGAGTGAAATTCTAAGCATATTCAGGTGAACATGAGTCAGGACTCGGGAGGGAGTTTCGGCAGAAAACCAGCACAAGGCCCCCAATCTGAATTGGGAATTTGTTCTGCACTGGGGCCCTGCAGCTACTTTTTCTCCAAAGTTAATGTGGCCAAGTTCACTATTTTTGTTGTAAACACATGACTAAATATGATGTGCAGTGTGGCCCTCAGTATCAGATGCCAGAGCCAAACAGTGAATGGTTGCCACCTTTATGCCCTGCTTGTGAGTTTCCCAGAGGATTGGCTGGCCACTGTTGGAGACAGAATACAAGGACCTTGTTTTGATCCATCAACACTTGTCCTTATGTGACAGACCCACTGCTGCCCTTAGAATCTGAAGATTTATGGGCTATGCTATGATAGCAAGGTGGCATGAGCAGCCAGTGGCTCTTGGACCAACCCTGGCTTCCCCAGTTGCAAACACAGACAATAAAGAGGGCTATGAAGGGAGTGACAGTAGATCCATCAGCCTTCAACTCCTCAAAACGTTCTTCAGCAAAAGTTACTGCTTTTGCCCCGGCTTACTGTAAGTAAGGCCAGGCTTACTGGGGGGATGAAGAATCCATGGGAGAGAAACCACTGATTACACTGGGCCTGTTCAGAAGACACCTTAAACCATGGCTTTAACCACAGTGGTTAAGCCAGAAAGCCAGGCTGTGTTCAGAAGGCATTTTAAACCTCAGCTTTAACTCCAGTGAATAAGGCTTTTTGCTTTACTCACCATGGTTAAAGCCATGGTGTAAGGTGTCTTCTGAACACAGCCCAGCTTTCTGGCTTAACCACTGTGGTTAAAGCCATGGTCTAAGATGTCTTCTGAACTAGGCCAATATCTCACACATACATTTTACCTCCAGATGCCCTCACCTTCTGCCCTGCCAGTAGGATCCAAGAGCCTGAATCTGCCCATAGTATGCTCTCACATGGCCATTACTATCATGCAAGCACTGATGGCAGAGCAGGTTTCTACACCCTGCAGGTGTGGAAACCTGCTTGCAAGGACAGATCTCACCCTCCACCCACACACCTCCTTCTCATGGGTGGAGAGGGATATCTGCGTTATCCTGTGACATGTGGGCAGGGCTCAGACACAGTGAAGTGGTCACCTCAGGCAGCTGGTGATGGACGATATGGAGGGGGCAATGCTGGCAGTTTCCTGGCTATTCCTCTTTGTTGGAGAACAAAACTGTATTTTCAACACAACTTGCACCATGCCTGCTATGCGAGCCTCACGTGAGGTGAAGAATGAAGCCCATCACCAGTGTTCAGTATAATTCAGCTGCCATTTCAGTCAGCTCTTGCAGGTGGAATGGGGCAGGTGCCATCTTGTCCATTGCCTCCAGAAGAAAAATGTCTTGGGCCAGCCCTGCCCCCACGACACCCTTCATGTGAGTAAAGGGTTGTTGCCAAAGGGGAGCCTGCATTTATTTATTTAGTACATTACTAATCCACCCAATAACTAATGGTCTCTAATTATACACATTCGATCTCTCTCTCTCTCTCTCTCTCTCTCACACACACACACACACACACACATACACACAATCTTTTGGGGCTGGTAGGCACATTTGAAATTTTGACATTGTGTTGTAGGTGTTTCACAAAATGGCTGCCATGGTGGGAATGGCTGGTCACAAAACACCCATTCCCCAGAAGGCAAACTGGTGAGATTGGGACAGGGGGGAAGGAACCAAGTCCAAGGCAGAGGTGGGTTCCGAGCTCCAAACCACAGAACCATTCTAATTAACCCAAATAAAGATGGCACTGCAGGGTAGAACATCCTACCATTTTTTTTTAAAAAAAAAACATTTTAAATTAAAAAAGAAATGAAATAAAAACCGGGAGGAATATGGAGCATGGTGAATACCAAGAGAAGTGTCTAGGGACATCTTGGAGCCCATTGGGTACCATGCTGGAATCCCAAACTTTACACTGGTCGCTGAGGTTATTGTGTCCAATTGTCAGGGAGGCAACTGAAGAAAAGTGTTTGAGTGGGAAGGATGATAGAACCACGAGTTAAAAACTGTTCAGGTCTGTAATCAGCTCTTGCATAGTGCTCTCTCATTTCATCTCTCTGTGTGTGTTTTTAAAAGCCAAGCCACGTGAAACATTAATATGGTTAGATAAAAGTTTATTACATGCTGCCTACGTAAATCAATGCAATACACTGAGCCATCTAATCGGGATTGGACATACACACACCAACCGTAAACTGCAGATGAGTGTAACTGCTTATAAATCTTGAGTGCGTTTCTGGTTTCTAAAGCTGAAAGTTTATAAATCATCATCATTATTTAAAACACCAGTCAGGCAAGGGCCAAAAGCACATGAAAGCTAAAGTGGCATCGACAAAGGAACAGAGAGCCTCAGCAAATTGCTAGTAGAACCAAGTTTTGGTTTTAGCCATTCATCCTCTGCCACCTCCCATGCCTTTCCAGACGTGAAATGTAAAACATGAAACAAAGGCTACGCCATCGCTGCCACAAGCTGCATACATTGATTAGCACATTTAATGCTTTGGTGCTTGTTGCTTGCAGAAGATTAAGACTCCCCCTCAGCCAATGCATCAAGCACAGGAAATCCCTGAAGAGTACACAACTGGCACATGTTTCTTAAGGGCATTCAGGGCTCTTGGAAATGCCAGACATCCTGACCTACCTGTGGCTGGCCAGCCTCATTTACTGCATTGGTTGGGTAGATGGCATCAGGGAACATGGTGGGATCCAAAGGCATGGTAGGGTCAGCAGCATCCAGAGGGATGAAGCTGTCCAGGTACCCTTGTGTCGCCAGAGGGGTTATTGCCGCTTGGGCGACACCTGTTGGTCCTTTGCTTTGACCTGCAGGGTTGAGCAGATTGCTATTGACGTTTGGCACGGCGCCACCCAGGTTGCCATCAAACGGGATTGCATTGTTCTTCTTGCCGGATGGGTTAGCCCCTAGGTTAGCACCTCCTTGCACTTCTGGCTGCTCAGTTATTCCAAGCTGATCATCTTCAACGGTGTAATCACCTGGCTGGCCTCTGTTCAGCGGCATGTTTCCAAACCCAGCGTCCATAGCAAAGGGATTGGGGCCTCCTGCTCGATAGGCTGGCGCCCCAAGGCCACCCCCCTGAAAAGATATGACAGCACGTTCATTATCACGTTTCCCTTGAATTCACTGATTTCCCACTGCAAGAACGTTTTACCCTGCTAGGAAAAATGAGTATTTACCCAAAGTTAGAACCTCTGTTTAGATAGTTGCACTGATAATTCCATTACCACCACTGGTACAACACCACAGTAGTATTAGGAACATTGGCAGCGGCCTTATACTGAAATCAGACCATTGGTCCATCGAACCCAGTACTGCTGACACTGACTGGCAGTGGTTCTACAGAGTTTTGGGCAGGAATTTTTCCAGCCCTACCTGGAAATGCTGAGGTTCAAACTTGGGACCTTCTGCATGCAAAGCAGGTGCTCTACCACTGAGCCATAACCCTTCCCCTGGTCAATATTGGCAGGGAAGTTGTTCTCCAGGGTACATGTGAAATACGCCACTGCTGAAATGAGAACAATGTCTTTAATCCTCCATCCCCCACTGTAAAACAGCCCCCACATGATCTGGTGGAGGGCGCCATCTTGGAGATGGCTGATTAGCCATTTTAGCTGTATATATTTCCCGTATCATGAATAGTCGGAGCTGTGACATCCAAAATGTGCCATCAAAATGTGGGAACGCTTATCCTAGAACCTAGTTGTTGTGGAATGGGAGGCAAGAACTGAAATTGTGGCTGCCATTTTCTATGGCAAGCACATCTTTAATGTAACATGCAGCTCTGCTCTTTCCACTGGACTGGAGTTCCCTTCAACTAGCCTGCAACCCTATACATTGTTTACCTGGGAGTAAGTATAATTAAACTCAATAAGGCTTTCTGAATAGATATACATAGGATTGCAGTGTTTGGCTTAATTAAAAACAGCCGGTGTGGGTGTGCACACGTGGGCATGTTATATATATGAAATGTATAACAGATACATGAAACCAAATCTTTCAAACAGCGGTGTCTCATCTAGGGAGAAATAGCAGGGAATAAGAAAGGAAAGGAACCTCTCGCGCAAGCACTTGAGTCATTACTGACTCCTAGAGGGACGCCTGCTTTCGCTGACGTTTTCTTGGCAGACTTTGCAGCGGGGTGGTTTGCCATTGCCTTCCCCAGTCGTGGCTACCTTTCCCCCAGCTAGCTGGGTACTCATTTTACCAACCTCGGAAGGATGGAAGGCTGAGTTGACCTGAGCTGGCTGCCTGAGAACCAGCTTCCGCTGGGATCGAACTCAGGCCATGGGGAGAGTTTTGGCTGCAGTAACTGCTGCTTACCACTCTGCACCACACGAGGCTCCTAGCAGGGAATAACCACACAGTTATTTTCATACTTATTTTAACATACTTTTGCCTTCACCAATATGTGAATGGCAAAACTCCCAAAGACAGTAAAATTAAGAAGTGGCAACCATATGAGAGCACACAGCTTGTGGACCATTTTTTTTAAAAAAAAACCAATAAAAAAACTAGTGAGCTATTTGTGTCTCATACATTTCAGTGGAAGACGTAAATACATGCTTAGATTTCTCCCATGGAAATCAATGGAACTTAAAAGTACTTACCAGTGGCTGAATTGTTTTAGAAACAACAAGTATAGTAATTCTATTCATGTTTATAGTAGCATAGTTAAATCTATGGACATGTTTGATTTGTAGCATCATTTTACCTATAGCTACTACCCCAACCCCTCCACTTTGGATTACTCCTGATACTTGAATCATTATAAAGTGTATGGCATAAGCCAAGAATTCTCATTTATTCCATAGTGAATGTTTGACATGCAAAGACTTTAGAAGAATATTATATTAGAAGAATATAGTCTGTCCTTCCGTTTGTAATGTGGGTGTGCTGCATGCAGACACACTGGGAGGCTAAGCAAATGGGAGGACAAAGCAAGAGAGGGTCTCTAATATGCACCCCCCTGACCCAACTTCCTCTCCCCAAGGGAAATTTTAAGTGATACCACCCTGCCTGGGAATTATTCACAAGTAATTACTTGCTGCTTGTCCTAATAGCAACCTCTCAATCCACTCTGCATTGGGAACATTGTACCCGAAACTAAAGGCCTTGATCGAGAAACTTGATCTGAGCAGCCAACTCTAGTAAGATTATGAGTGATGGTGATGATCAGTTCTAGAACTAAACATGGAAGCAGAGAGCTGGGTTCAGGACCTTCAATATTCCCCTACAGGTGCAAGGCTGCCTGGGATGTGCTGGGAGTTGTAGGACTTTTTTTTCTGTCTAAGCATGCATAGTATGGCTCCCTAAATAGATAAGTGGTGCTGTTGCTGAGAGTGTAAGCCTATACATGTCTACTCAAAATTAAGCCCCACCGACTCCATTGAGACACATTCCCAGGTCAATGAGTATAGGATTGCAGCCTATGCCTACCCAGTCACAGCTATGGAGCCTAAAGTGGCTAGTGTTGTGAACTACTTGCCCAATGGCACAGATTAGTTTCTTTGGCTTGGGTTCAAATGCTTCATGTCAGTTTAGCAAAGCAAACTGCTTCTTACAGGAAGTACTTTAGGAAGACCCAGTTCTTTTTTAAAAAATCTCCTTGGCACTGAATTAAGGAGACAAGTGACTACAAAACATTAAGTATTTGTTTCCCTCAATACTTCTCTTTTAACATCAGTGATCATTTGTTTAACGATGTCACTTATCATTGATAAACCTGGGCAGAGACAGTCATCTAAACGAGTAGGAGAATTATGGGGATGCATTGACATTACAATACTATAGTCAGTAGAATACCAATTTAAGTGTAATGGCTTTTACTGTAGAAACCTGGGTACTGTCGTTTTGTGTACAGCAGTTTTTATAATAGTGAACTGTGTTTATAGCAGGAATGAGGAACCTTTGGTCCTCCAGGTGTTGTTGTACTAAAACTTTCATCATCCCTGACTATTGGCAATCCTGGCTGGGCCTGATGGGAGTTGGAGTCCAATAGCATGTGTAGGCCAACATGTTCCTCACCTCTGGTTTATATCTAGGGTGACCATATGAAAAGGAGGACAGGGCTCCTGTATCTTTAACAGTTATATTGAAAAAGGAAATTTCAGCAGGTGTCATTTGTATATATGGAGAACCTGGTGAAATTTCCTCTTCATCACAACATTTAAAGCTGCAGGTGCCCTGCCCTCTTTTAAATCTGGTCACTCTAGTATAGCTCCTGCAGCTTTAACTGTGGTGATGAAGAGGGAATTTCACCAGGTTCTCCATATATACAAATAACACCTGCTGAAATTCCCTTTTCTGTGCAACTGTTAAAGATACAGGAGCCCTGTCCTCCTTTTCATGTGGTCACACTACTATATCATAAAGTGCTTTTGGAGAGAAAATTTGTGTATCTTTTCACAAGGTAAATTAATATTACATTCACAACCCACCTGCATTTCTTCTGAGCTTACTATTCCTAATCTGGCAGGAGCACCCTAAGGAACATGGAAGCAAACCTCATATAAGAAATGAATCATTCCAGACCAATACATATCCACTGAAAGAAAAAACAATTTTTGGACTTCCAGACCCATTGTCCATTGGACATAGTAAAGAATTTCTATTCACATCATTAAAAAAGAAAGGCTATGGTACTAAATTATATATTTCCTTTTTCTTTGAAACATTATTGCAGAGTAAACATATTTCTGTGCTCCACTTTCCTCTTATGAAAATGTTTGTCATCTCTAAATAAAAAAATCTGAAATGCAAGACTTCCAATGTTCATGATAATATCCATAAGTGCTCCATCGCTGACATTTGAACAACTTCATTAGAATTAGTTGTTATTATTTTGCAAGCCATACATGGAAAAGTCACATTCTGGATTCGGTCTCTTGGTCATATTTTAGCATAACCTACAAAAGAACGGGGTTGTGCAGAAGAATAGGTGGAGCTATGCAGATAGGGGCCAAGTTAGTTCCACCTGGGTCTCAGTGAATGTTAGGTCACAAAGCAACCAGTCTGCAATCAGGAAAACAGTGGGCAGTGTCATGCCACTGCTGGAGGAATTCTCCTCTGAGGAAGAGCTAGAGCTCCCAGAGACAGACAATGCCAATGAGCCATCCATGTCAGGAGTTCTAGGGGACCCTGGCCTAGGAGATCACCACTAGTCCATCCCTGCAGGAGGAGGGAAGTTCCACCCCTCAGACTGGGCAACCACCTAGACCCTGAGAGTGTTGCCACTTCAAGAGGCAAGGCCAATAGGGCTCCTCTAAGAAGGAGTGCCAACTACAAAGGAAGACTCCTCAGGAGCAAGCCCCTCCTCCTGACTAGGACTTTTGCCAGTCCTAGTCTGCAATGCACTGCAGCTGAGCAACAGGACTCAGAAAGCTCTGGCTATAAAAGGCTTCAGTTTAAGCCTAGCCAGTGTTGGGACAACATTGTTCATCAGCTCCTGTGCCTTTCAACTGAGCTAATGACCCTTGAATTTCTGTTTGACTTTGCTGCTGGACTGTGTGTGCTTAACTCTGCTTTGACTGTTGTTTGCATCTGGACCACTCTTGTCTTTGCCTGATTCCATACTGGACTGGAACACTTGTGTATGACCATTTGCCTGCTTTGTTGCCTTGCCTTTTGGATTGCCCCGTAATTTGCTCTAACACTGATCTGATTCAGCCATGGTGGGATGGGCAGGAGGAACATTGGGATTGGCCAGAGCAGAAGGGCACACTTTGCCTTCCCTTGAGTTGTATCCTTCAGTATATTCCTCTCCATTCTGTGCATTGCAGTGGAGACAAAACCTGTCCCTTAGTGCTGGGTGACCCAATTTCTATGGGGGTGGTGGTAATGGTTGTTCCCATCCGTTATTGTGTGAAGAGCACACAGAGATGTATTGCTCCCTCCCTGTCCCACTCCACATACACAACCCAAGATCATGACTAGAATTATTTCATTAGTTTTAAATGAATGTAAGATACTTACTCCTTGGTTTGCTATGTAAGGCAAGTAATACAAACCGGGATACATCTAGGCAAAAGAAAGAAAGAATTAATGAAGAGGTTTAAGTGTAAAATATATCGTTGTTATTTAATGTAAAACAAAATTAGTATGGGAAGGAAACTGCCTTTTAGATCAGATCAATGGCCCATTTGGGTCCATATCCTCTCCTCAATGGCCACCGTCTGAACTGAGTGCTGGACTAGATAGACCCTTGATCTGATCCAACATGGCTCTTATGTTTTTATGTAGTTGTGTTGAGATGCTTTAAGAGCTATCTACACTACATACTTAAACTGGGTCCCTGAGAACTGTGATGCTATCAGGGGCATAATGGAATGTCTAACAAAGAATTCTCAACACCTGCTACTGTACAATTCCTGGGTTACTTTGGGAGAAGCCATAATAGTTACATTGGGCATAACAATCAATATTTGCTTATTGTAATGTAGATTCACCCTATGTACTACTGTGGTCCCGATATGTTGTGATTTCCCTTCAGCATAAAATTTATGGGTGCTGAGATAAGATTTATCTGTCTAACCATCTTGTCTAAATATTTATCTCTCTAACCATCTTGTCTAAATATTGTGTTATTATTCCTATCTTAGTCCAGTTTTTTTGGAGAACATATTTGTCTTTCAGCAGGATTGTTGTCAACTTTTGCTGTGGACTTTCTGGAAATGGAAACCCCCTGTCTTTACCCAAGCAGATCTGACCTTAAGAGTTTGCAGACCTGGGTCCAAAGACAAAATATTTTTTTTTCAATTTGGCAACTCGATGCTCATGCTGCAATTGACAGCTAGGAGGGGGAAGACCAAAGGAGGAATATGAATACTGCCTTGGATAGAACTGCTAACTTTTTAACCAGCCCCACTGCCCACTGTAAATAATGTGATAGTTATTGTCAGTACTTTCTGCATTTATTATCCTGTGACACCACTGTTTATCATTCTTCCCCCAACCCCACCATTATGTAGTGTATATAAACCTGAAACTCTCCATAATACTCCATGGATCTGCCAGAATTAATGTTAGTCTTTACGATGCCACAAGACTCTTTGTTTTTTTAGCCTAAAACATAGACATGGTAATCTAATGGATGTAGCTAAACTTTGACTTGTTAAATGTATGCGTGCAAGAGAAAGGGACAGAGAGGCAGACTGGCTGCTATGAAAAGCTCAGGAGTACAGTCAACCAAAAGAAGGTTAACAAGCCTAGTTTATGATTGTGCGCATGTGCGCGTGCACACATGCACATCATAGCCTGGGTATTAAGAATCACTGGGGCTGTATAAACTGAGTTTCTAAGCATCTGCCATTGTTTGGAAATTTAGTTAGTACCAAGTCAGCCCAAGGCAAGGATAGGCAACTAGTGGCCCTCCAGATGTTATTGGACCACATGTCCCATTATCCATGACCATTAGCTATATTGCCTAAGGTATAATGGGAGTTGCAGTTCAACAACATCTGGAGGACCACAAGTTGCCCATCCCTAGCCTAAGGGATATTGCAATATTTCTGTGTGAGTCAACTTGAATGTTGATTTCTTTTTCTGGTAGAATCTCAGCAAATGCATGCTAATAGTAATAGCTGAGCTTCTACACCCTGTTGTTGGATGCTCTATTGCCATGCCCAGAACTGGGGTGTGGTGTGGGGAGGAGGCTGGAAGGAAGACACTTGACTGTTGCCTTTGCTTTCGGCCTGTGTGATTCCATGCACTTTTCCTACTCCATGAAGGATGGTACAGGAAAAAACACTATTCACAGAATTCTTGCATAGTAGTACCTATATGACTTCTATCTTCTGAGAACATCCACTTTGGAGAAACGCTCATCTCCAATAAGTAGGTCTGCTTGTTAAGAGAGGTGAAGGGTGGGGAATCAGTGTATTGGCAATAGATTCAACTTACAGATCGTTGTTGTGGTGGTTGTGCTGGGTTTTGTTGAGTTCCATGTAAACCAGGATGGAGCTTTGCAAAAAAAAATGAAGTAGAGAAACATCCAGTGAAATGCAAGGCCAAATAACAAAATGTATAGAGCAGACAATACAATGCATACACCAGGAGAGACCCCTACCAAAAAGTTAGATGTTACGTATTCAAGGGTCGTGGTGGGGAACAATGATTTGTTTGTAACTGACTATTTCTGCCTAAGGTCTTTACTTATAATTTATATAAGGCTTTCTGGGTGCTGAAATCATATACATTACTTGAGTATTCCCTAAATACTTCAGTGGGGGGAGGGGCAATATTTATTATCTCCATCTTCAGGGCTGGCTCCAAGTTAAAGTCCACTGGGTGTACCCCCACTCACTCCCCTGACTGGCTTCTTGCTCACTCCCCTGGGGCATTGTGGGAAACTCAAAATGGCAGACAACTTCCTAGCCTTAGGCCAATGTACAAGGGACCAGGTGGTGGGCAACAGGGTCTCTGTCCCCCACATTGGAGATGGAAAGTGGAGGCTGAGAAAGAGTGGTTTTGCATAAAACCAACTCAGGAGAAAACACACACCCCTTTAGGTCAGGGGTGGCCAGAAATTAGATCTCCAGATGTTTTGGACTTCAATTCCCAGCATTCCTAACCATTGGCCATTTTTGCAGGGGTTTCTAGGAGTGGAAGTCAAATATCTGGAGATCTACCTTGTGCCCACCTCTGCTTTAGATTCTAATAATAGCTGTTCAAGGGGATACAAAAGGAATGTGTATACTTACTGCCTGACCTAATGTTCCTGAGTATTCTTGTACAGCTGGTAACTACATTTATCAAAAGAAAACATTTAAGGCCATTAGATGAGCAGACATGAAGTGAATTAAAGAGAGAGAGAGAGAGAGAGAGAGAGAGAGAGAGAGAGAGAGCTGCAGGCCTAATCCTAATCAGCACTTACAGATGCTTTATTTAACAATCGTGTTTAAGATGTTCAGGACTGGGCTGAAATTTGAAATTCTACAGAAGGGGGAAAAAAGACCTGTATCTTACAAAAACTCAGTAACATCTTGGGTAAGAAAGCAACCTAATGTACTTGGGAGATTAATTTTTATCCTACAGACTTTTTTCACACCCCTTTCCCTTAATCCTTGAAATAAATTGCACTAATAGCACAGGTTCAAGAGTGATATCAAAAGGATAAGCAAAAGCAAACCTGGGGTGATGGTTTTTAAAGTGATGCGTCTTGGTGACTATAAACACCAGGCTTTTGATTTCAGGTCTCCTTTCATTTGTGATACTAGTGAAATTAATATTCCAGGGTTGGTGGGCCCCTGCCACTGCTGTGGGCAGGGCCAGCTCCAGGTGTTTGAGGACCCTTTGGCAAGATACCCTGAATGGGCACCCATTCCTCAGGAAGTCTATTTTCTCACCACCATTGTCACCAGCTCCTGTTGCTCTTCATCCTCTTTCTCATCAATGCTACCACTAGCTTGCTTGACAGGCAGAGAGCAAGTGAGCAGTAGCACCTACTGCTTGTCCTTCTCACCACCCCCATTGTCTGGGCCAGAGTGAGAGGCAGGCGAACAAGCAAATTGTAATGGTGAAGAGGAGCAGCAACTCCAGGGGGCTTTTGTCAGTGGGCCCCTGCTGGGGGGGGTGGTCTTATGGCAGGTGCCCAACCACGCCTGCACTTGACACCAGCCCTGCAATCTCACTGAGGCCAATGTTATACACCCATATTCCTTTCTGTGCCCGAAGCAGGCCTTGTGCTACCACCATAAAGGAAGCTCCTGGTTCAAGCACTGGAGTCTGAGAGGTCCCACCGATGTTAGTATTCATCAAACTGACCTGTTGGGTTTGTCTGTCTGGTGGGGGCAGCTGTTGTTGAAGAACTGGCTGATTTCCTTCTGGCAGAGCATATGGATTCTGCTGGAATGGTGGCTGCATATCATACTGTTGGAGTTGGACTTGTCTTGTAGGATTTAGATTTACGAATGCGTAGTGAGGTTGTTCTATTACTTCTGGCTGTTGAATCAGAATGGGCGTTTGCTGGGAAGGCAGTGGAGGAGGGTGCACTGGCATAGAATATTCATACTGTGGAGCAATGGGAGGACAGTAGGAAGTCATTAATAAACAACTGTGAGGCATGCTAAAATGTATTATATCCATTTATAAAAATCTGTGTCCAATGGATTAGGCTCTTGCCTACAAAATCTTACGTTATTCTACATTCATTCATCTCTGATGTGCCATATAAGTTTGGTTTGGAAGTGGGACATCCAATCCAGCAAAATGAAATAATGACTGAGTTCCATAGACATCAACAAGACTTTAACTATAACTAATTCTGGTTGTATTGCTTTCCATGGGATTTGCCCAGGACTCATTTTCCCCTTGATTGTTCCTCTGTGTTTTTCTGGCTGCCAACTAATTCTGGCATGCTTCTTCCATATATGTTCCCAAAAGTACTTTAAAATTCAGGGAAATATAAAATGACCCGCAGGAGTTTACCACCAGAAAAGAAGCTAAATTATGAGGAAAAGCAATGGAGGAAAGTAACTTCCTGGAGACTTTTCTTCATGTAAATATTTTTGACAAACTAGGAATGTATCAAATATTTTGATACATTTTAAGAAATGTATCTTTGAAAAACTTTGTTTCCTGAGATCACAGTTTGATGCTGGTTTATTTTAACTAACTTTGGTTAGAACAAAAGCTTTCACTCTCTTGTCATCTGCAAAACAAGAAGAGAGGGGAGGAGAACATACAAGCACATGTTCACATGCATTTAAGTCAGTCTTCCTCTACCTGAGACTCTCTAGATGTTTTGACCTATGAATCCCATCATCCTTGATAGTTGACCATACTGGCTAGAGCTCATGTGATTTACATCTGGAAGGGACCCAGGATGGGAAAAGGCTTATCTAAATCACGATTTTTGTCTGGGATAGGCAACCAAAGGCCTTGTAGAAGTCCTGGACAACAACTTCCATAATTCCTAACCATTGGTCAGACTGGCTATGGCCAGTCAGCGTTGCAGTCCAAAACATCTGGAATATACCATGGTATAGAACCAGGACAAAATTAGGCACACCTCTCTGTTTTGGATTGTTTAAAATAATGTCTTGTGGCTTGTTTTCTTTCGTTTTGGTGGAGTTGAGCTTTCAATCAGTATTCAAATTCTATAAGCCATAGAATGACCAAAGTACCTTGGGAAGAGCTCTTCCACAGTGGTATAGAGGTTGTTTGGTTGTCACCATCTACAAGGTAAGGAGAATGATACCACACATCAACTGCTAATGGGTGGTAAAATTATACGAGCTCTATGTTTCCAAGGGACAGACTATTGACTCAAGTGATCTCATAATTTGTTAAGGTGAGTTGCCTCTGTAAACATTAGTTCAGGGATAGGGAACTAGTGGCATTGCAGATGTTATTGGACTACAACTCCCATAATTCCTCATCATCATTGGCTATACTAGCCAGGGCTGATGAGAGCTGTAGCCCTACAACATCTAGAAGGCAGAAGTTGCCCACCCCTACTTTAGTTGATGACCATACATACTAAGGTGTTGACGTACTGATGTAAATAATAAGATACTTGGTGAACATTCCCAAAGACGTACAAAAATAATTTGAAAACTGTCACTATACTTGGAAATTTCCAGAAACTAACAAGCCTAGAAGAGCCATCTTCATTTAAATTTCTTCTTGCTCTGTACAGTTTCTGGACCTTTAAACGCTTGAATGGCTTACCTGTTGAGTTTCGTGTTTGTGAGGTCTTCCCTTTATCCAATAGAATGATGAATGGGATGGAAGGAAATTGTGCATCCACATTGAATGGAATGGATCGTTGTAGGTATAAGGCTGAGCATACTAAAGAAATTGTGAAAGTAGATAACTTTTATTTTGAAGCTGTAATTTCAGTTTTTAAATTCTCAAATGCGCAAGTTTGATTTCGACTTAAAAGGTTGATATTTAGCAGATAAAATTAGTTTGTAAATAATATATATTGTAAATGGTTTTTTGAATTGGTTCGGAGATGTTTACATATCCAGTTCTATTCTGTTTGATAATACAACCCATGAATTTAGTCAGAGAGAAGAAGGTGGAAGAGGAAGAAACAATATTTATTTATTTGTTTATTTATTTATTATTCTGCCTCTTGGAACCAAAAGAGCCCTCAAAGTGTCCTACAAATATGGGAGGGGGGGAATCAACATTAAACCATGTCAATAAAACATAAGAACAGTCTAAAATACACTTGCCAAGGTTCCTTCTCTGTCCTGGACCCCCTGAGCAAATCCTTAAGGATCTCTGCCTCCTTAAGTGTCCCACCTTCCTTCTTTTTACCTTCACCTTTCCAATAATATGGGGCTTAAGCTGTAGATGTACCGTGAGTGACACTCCAGACATTTGTGGCCTAACGCAACAACTTACTAGTATATGAAAACAACCGAACTGCAACTAAAGGTATTTAGTCGACAGAGCTGAGTGCTACAAAGGCATCAAAAGAAAATAAAAGTTGCAAAAACACCAGTTCTTTTATCCTAGCTGCACTGACTTCTTCAGGCCATTATTGCATCTTATCATGGTGATGATGGCGGTGATTTCCATGTTTGACATGCACCTTCCATATGAAATAAGGTTCTGGAATACTATTGTAAGCTTATTCTTGTGATTACATTCATTTAGAACGTGACTTTTTGAAAAGAGAATATTTGGCATTAGTTGAATTACCTGTACATTTGGCATATTAGGTCTACCAAATTGCCTCAATGTCTGAAAAGCAATAAGAAAAAATCTCCAATATGAATATCAACCATTTCTTCTATACAATATTCTTCTTTTTATATTCATTTTAGGACCATTATTTAACATACACAGAACTGGGGCTTAACCCAAAATCTTATTTTGATACCAGAGCTAAAGTTCAGAACAGCCTTCCCCAATCTAAGGGCCTCCAGATGTTTTGGGCTTCAACTCCCAGTATAGGTTATGATCAGGAATTCTGGGAGTTGTAGTCCCAGATCGTTGGGAAAGGCTGGTCTAGAACATAAATAATAATGCCCCTAATGATATTCAGAGTGACATCTCCTGATTTCTGAGAAATCAGCTCTTACACATTGGATATGAGAAGCAGAATATCGGAAGAATATAAGAAGAGCTGGATGGATCGGATTTATTTATTTATTTAACATCTGTCCTTCCATTAAAGCAAAAGTGTTCAAGGTGGCTAGTTCAGCATCTAGTTTCCAAAGATGGCAGCCAGATTCTTTCAGGAGGCCCACAAGCCAAGCATGAAAACCCTAGCCCTGCCCCATGGTTTCCCCGGCAACGGGTGTTCAGAAGTTTTCTGCCTCTGACATGGAGGTACCTCATCACTATCACAGCTAATAGCCCTTGACAGAACCATCATCCATTAAAATGGTCTCATTCCCTTTTAAATCCAGGTTTATACTACCAATATGTACCTCCAGGCTTATACTACCAAGTCCAGGAATCCCGGCATGTTGAGGCAGAATCTGTGAACAAACAAAATGTATATTGGAAGTTCTTCTTTTTCAGCATTTGGGAAGATGTTAATCATTTCTATTTGTAAAGGAGTTGAAGAGAGAAACAAGTTTGCCATTGAGGTTTACCCTTATCACTTGAAATTAATATTTGAGCAAGGTTTAACTAGTTAAAAATGGTCATGGATTCATTTCTGTGCTACTTTGTATAGCTAATACAAAACTGAATGGCTCCAAACCAGATGGGTTGGATATGACAAAATCCTGATTAAGATAATGGGGCATTAGTAAGTCACCAGTAACTTGTTACATAGGTTTCAATGGGCCTTAAAGCCATGATTAGGTTTGGACTGGGATCAAAATTTGCAAAGTAACCCTTTAAACACCTGGGGTTCTTCTTCTTTCTTACTACATCCTCAATTAAAAGAATTAGGAATGAGATTAAGGATGCAGAAAACAGGAGGTCTCTCACAAACTATAAAAACAGCAGTTGGGGGTTTCACCTGAAATGGTCCATACTGATAATTTCAGTAAACACCCCACTTTGGATGTTTCAGAACTGTGCTTCCAGGCAGACTTCAAACCATAGTTTCAATACCTGGTTTACAAAGGAATCATGGATTGCATTATCCATGGCTTTTATTGGTGCTCAAGTACTGCAAACCCATGGTTAATGCTAGGAACAGAAAGGCGAGGGAAACAGCTCTGGATATGGGAGGGGGAGGGAAGGAACCAGTGACCCCACAGCCTGGTCCCAATCTCTTATCCAAGGTTAAGATATCAGCTGTGTTACATGTCCATTGGAGCTTTGTCATATTATTTAACCTACTGGAAACAGTCTTGAGGTTCATGATGTCACAATTCCCTCAGTCGTGAGAAAGAACCAGAAGACCATCTACTCCAGCTATCTATTTATTTATTTATTTATTACATTTCTATACCGCCCAATAGCTGGAGCTCTCTGGGCGGTTCTACACAAAACAAGTCTCCAAATAACATTCTATATTACTATTGATTTAAAACAAAACCAGAACAGACTTTCTCTCTTAACTTCTCTGATGTTAGCAGTTTTAGGTAACATGTTGATTACCGGCAGAGCAGAAGATATTCCTAAGAGGCATGAGACAAGTATCCATTGTTTCATATCTGTGATGCTCTCTGGGACAAAAAGTGCCTAGAAAAAAAATAACAGAGGAAAGTGAAATTCTTTTTATTTATTTATTTATTTATTTATTTATTTAATTACATTTATATACTGTCCCACAGCCGAAGCTCTCTGGGCGGTTCACAACAATTAAAAATAGTAAACATCAAAAGTATACAATTTTTTTAAAAAACCATAAAAACAGTATAAAAACAACAGTATCCATTTAAAAACAACAATTCTGGGGTCCATTAAAAACAAATGTTAAATGCTGTTAAAATGCCTGGGAGAAGTTGACCAGTGGCCTGGTTAATATAAACATCTCATTGACAAAGGTTGTGAGTTTGGCCAGTTCTAACAAATACAGTGAACATGTGGCCTACTTTACAGAAGATAATCCTCTGTTTGAAGATGAAGGGCTGATTGAAGGGCTGTCCAGTTCAAGTCTGGTTTAAAGATAAAAACCATAAGTAGGGAGAGGAGAGGTCTCGAAGTTGCCCATCAACAGTTAGCACCTGGACAACAGACTGAACAGACAGGCAATGGATCACCTGGCCCCAGTCTTCCCCATTATAGTTAGATGTATTGGATTTCTATTTAAATGGCAGTAGTTATTTCCAAATATGCATGTATCCACATAAATTAGCATATGTACATCTTCCTTAGTGATGCATTTCCTCTCTTTTGGCAATGTGTAAAATATCCCCCACCCACCCCTTACAATTAGTCTCCTGTAGTCTTATCATATTGAAAACACATTCAGATCATTTAGAAGAGATCTGGCCAATTAATTTTTAGCGCCCTTCCACTGAAATGCAGTAGGTTTATTTTAAAAATAACAATAATGTCATTATAATAGAGCCAGAGCTATGAATTCCAGAGAAGATACAATTTCAGTCATGATGGAGATTACAAACAATTTTTGGAGTTGCACTTCCATCCTTTCTCAAAGGGAGACTTTTCTGGATACAAACAGAACTGTTGTTAAATGATACTTAGGATTTGTATAGCTGCTTCCCGGTGTTTAAAGCACTTTGCGTGCATGGCTGAGCTGTAATCCTTACAACAACCCTGTAAGGTTAGCCTGTGTTGTTGTCCCCCATATTGCAGCTAGGGAGAGACAATGGCTTGTTTAAAGCCACCTGGGAATAGATCTACACTGCTGCTTTATAGTGGTAGTAAAGTGCACTGGTAACTGTTGGGGCACATGACTGCTTTTGTAGTGTTATTTCATGCTTTTTATTCCACATTTTCCAAAATGCCACAACACATGTCATTGTGTGTCCTACGAGGTATAAATGCACAAGAGGGATATAGCAGTACCCTGATGGGATTGTAATGATTTGACACAAGGTGTAGATCTGGCCCTAGTTAGCTCATGGCAGAGGTGAGATTTGAGCTGGGGACTTCCTGAATCATAGCTCAGAACTCCATCACACCTATTTTTCCCCCTGGTTTGCTTCCACATTTTTTAACCTCCATTTCATAAGCGTGCCAAGCTTTCCTCCCTTTCACAATCTTTGCTGTACCAGTGAACTCCCTTTTCACTTGTTGGCTCTCCCACTGCTATTGCACCCACTCTGCCCCACCCCACCCCTTCTCCTTCCCTCTCCAGTTCATTGGTTCTTGTCGTTGATGTACATTGTGATCAAGTGGCAGCCTTTCCCCCTCACTCATTGTAGCTCCTATGGGAATTAATCCAAATGCTTACTGCTCCCTGCTGGATCCTCAGATCTGGAGATACACAGCTACCCATTATCAAAGTAAAGGCAAACCAATCCACCATTGATGCAAACAGGTGGAATTTCACATCAGTGGACTATCAGAACAATGGCTTAAGGAGAAAAACAGAACTGTTGTTGTTTAAAATGGATACTGTATACTGTTGTTTTTATGTTTTTTGATGGTTTAAAATTTTTGTATACTTTTAATGTCCACTGTTTTTTAACTTTTGTAAACCGCCCAGAGAGCTTTGGCTATGGGGCGGTATATAAATTTAACAAATAAATAAATAAAAATTAATAATCCCTAAAAAAAAAAAAAGGGATGAACTGATCTAATTCAAACTTAGTAGGCCTAAAGCCCTACTTAAGACCTATCACCGTGCTAAGTGTCATCTCTTTATCTTTAATAATTATGCAGATGTAAGCATTTTGATTCATTTTCATTTTAAAAATTCCTAAAACTCAAGGGATGAACCGATCTGATTCAAACTTGGCATACTTAAATCCCTTCTTAAGAGCTCTCAGGGTCCCAAGTTTCATTTCTTTAGCTTTAAAAATGAGGGAACTATTGGCAAGGTGGGGTTGGAGCAGCAAAAGTATGTTAGACCGGAGGAGGAGAACTGCACCGCCCTCCCCTTTCATCAGCAAGCTCTCCCTTCACATCACACACACACACCCAACAAAGGAAAACAGCACTACATGGAGGCTTCAGGGTACATGAAATGCACTTGGGGAAAATAATCCAGACTTTCCCTTTTCTAGGAAAAGACAGAAAAGGCTGGGGTAGAGGTGGGGTGTCTTCAGGACAGGCACGGTGTCATGTCAGTACTGTGCTGCAAAATCGCACACCAGGCATGGCGAGAGTGCATTAAATCGCTGGTGTGATGGAGCCCATAGTCTCTTCCGTGCTTTGCCAGGGGTCCAGAACCTCTCCTAAGACTTAGTAACTGGCAGTAAGATCTTTAAGCTAATATATATATATATATATATATATATATATATATATATAT
Organism: Elgaria multicarinata webbii; assembly: GCF_023053635.1. Classification (NCBI taxonomy): domain Eukaryota; kingdom Metazoa; phylum Chordata; class Lepidosauria; order Squamata; family Anguidae; genus Elgaria; species Elgaria multicarinata. The sequence continues at coordinate 22,095,027 of NC_086176.1, forward strand.
ATATATACACACACACACACACACACACACACACACACACACACACACACACAGAGAGAGAGAGAGAGGCTCTGCCCTTTTTGCCTTCATCCCTGCCCACCACTGTAATGAAGCACCTGAGGGCTTATCCAATATGAATCCAATATGAATTCAATCCTCAGGCGGAAAGCGGTTGTGTGCCCTGCACTATGCAAACTCAGCTCTTGCTACTGCAATCTGATAGATAATTTAATTATTTTGTGGGGTGGCTGCCTTTGAGAAAAGCCCCAGTGCTTTTCTCAAAATGGGGATCCTGTACATTTACGGTGCAATACTATGTGTGTTTAGACAGAAAAAAGTCCTACAACTCCCAGCATGCCCCAGCATGTCATAGAAGAGGGGTGCAGGACCTCATACTGCCTGGGGCATGCTGGGAATTGTAGCACTTATTTCTGTCTAAACATGCATGGGACCATGCTCTTAATTGTGAGAAAGAAGGATTTGGGGCTTTTCTCCAGCATGACATGCACATGCTCAAGTTCCCTCTTCCACAGAACTACATGACTTATTGCCATAACTTGATAGAATGGCAAGAAATGCATGAAACAAATCACGAAAGGCTCCTGCAATGCCTTGGTTTTTCTGCTTTCAATGAGCCTCAGTGTTGCCATCAGGGAAGGGCTTTGGGGCTGGGACCCCCCTTGGCAGAATGAGCAGGAAGCCCCCCAAATGCAACAGGGCTGGCTTATCACATCTTGAAGTAAGGGAAGTAATACACATAACCATCTCAAGAGGGGCCACCCCCATGAAGACCATTAAGCCAGGAGTCTAACATTGTCTAACTGCAGCACTGCTTCCAATAAGGAACAGGTAATTCTGCCCCTGGGGGCAATTGTGAATGACCCAATCCAATCAAACGATACCCAAACTACAGACTTTCCAAGGAGATCACCTGTGGTGCCTCTGCAGTTGTCAATGCTCTAGCCGTACCTCCTTCCAACCTTTTTGGGCATAAGAATAAAGCATGCCTCCAACATTAATTCAGAGCAAGAACAGACCGCAGCAGAAGTATTTTAAAAATAAGCACCCAAAAAAGATTGGAATACACAGAGAGAGAGAGGTATAATAAAGGCCCACAAAAGCCTAGTACTCCGTTAAGATGAGCAACGGCCAGCGAAGCAGTTTGCTCATGGGAATCGCCCGCTGTAGGATGATCAAGAGGGGAGGCGAAGCATGCCTTTACCATCAGCGGAGGTCGTTGAGTCAGCACGGTGCCATTACCCAGCAGCTCGGTGGCACAGGTGCTGGCTCAGGTGCCTTTCTGCTGCTGTGTCTTCCAGCAGTTGTGAGGAAGGAAGAGTTCCCCCCTCCCCTCTCAATTGCCCTTTCATTTTGGAGCAGGGAGAGCCCCAGCAGTTAACCATTTCCTACCATTGTGCACAGTGGTGCAACTGATAAAGGTGGCAGGTGCTGAATGGGATGGTGAGAAGCAGTGGCAGCCCCCCCCATTAATCCTGAGCCCTCCAACCATTTCTCTCTTTTGGACAACAGCCTGTCCTGCACCCCTAAACAATTCTGCTGCCTTCAGGTTCGATGAAAGATGCTGTCCTATTGTCAGTATTAAAGTGGGCTTTAGCTGACAGGTCCACTCGACTTCTCTACCTGGGATGGAAGAAGGCACCATTTTGTATTTTTGCCTGAGGCAGTAACTATTGCTTTTGTATGTTTTCAGGCTTAACCTCATCTTCAGAGAGAATAAACCTGAAGCCACCTCAACAAATGTTATTCTCTACAATATAATGAGGACTTTTGTAAACCGCCCAGAGAGCTTCGGCTATGGGGCGGTATATAAATGTAAATAATAATAATAATAACAATAACAATCACAGTCAGAAGGACTCTATAATATATACCCTGTTCCCAATATTTTCTTCTTCTCTAAATAGTAGCACCTGTCACAAATTCAGAGTCTAACAGCGAAAGCAATTTGAGGCTCTCAGAGCGTATGGAGACATAAAATAGCAATGCTAATCAATCCATCCAAAGCACATTCCCCAGTGCAGGGTGGCCATATTCCAAAAATGACAGAGCTTTGGGGTGATCTACATTCATTGAAAAATCTACTTTACAAAACTGAGCAGATTTGCCACTGTTATTCAGCTACACTGGAACTGGGAGCAAATTTAGTGGTTCCTGTTTGGGCAAAACGTCAAAGGAAACTTAAAGAGTTTCTTTAAAGCTAGCAACATTTCTCAGGGGATTAGCGGTTGGAATCTGTGGCGGCAAAACCAACCAAGAGCCGTATGGCACCTTAAAGACTTAACACATTTATTGTGACATAAGCTTTGTCATATTTCGCAGGGTTATTTTTGCACATACCTAGCTGGAGGCAGAACAAAATTCAGCAGGTGCCAATTTTTTTCCAGTCATTGCAATAAAGCAAAAGGAAAAGCTACACCTGGAAGGCTTGCTTCTTTTTCAGAAGACTTAAAGAGACAGAAGCCCATCTTGAATGGAATATGGTCACCTTAATCCAAACATAGCCCTTACAGAAGATTGAAACAAATTTTTACCTTTGCACTGTCTTGAAAATTTCCCCCCCAAAACCTGCTGAGGCAACTCAAGGAATCTTCGCAAGGTAAAGGTTTCACAGCAATGATTTGTGAACCTTCCTCTCTCCCTCTAGAATATAAACGTTATTGAAATGTCTGGCTAACCAATCAATACTGAGCAAGAGGGCCGGGGGAATTACAGACTTCTCCCTCGACCCCTCCCACCCTTTCGTTGCACACAAAACTCAAAAGTCGTAATATCTCATTATTTATAATTGCATCCTCAACTCTGTATTTATAGAAACCATTTTCTGGCCTATAGAAAATGAGCACAAATACAAAATGTGCAACAAAACAAGACGGAGATAAAGTCTATTTGTGACACTAGGCGTCACCATGGTCACCTTTTCCTCCTGACAGAAGTCTTCTGCCTTCAATACTTCCACAATAGGCAGCAATTAAACAGGTGCAGTTTCCCACCTCCTAGGATCTCTGGAATCACTGCCTTGTTGAATGTCTGCCAGCCCTGCAACTGCTCAAGGCACAAAGGAAAAATGCAATGACCCTACTTGGAGGAAATGCGGTCTTAAATATATAGACTCATGTTCTGCATAGAGGGAGAAATGTGTAGGTGGCTATAGATCATTCAATGTTTTCTTCCTCTAGTTAGACCCAATCCAGGACCATCATAAGTGATATTCTCATTCCAGGTTCTCACAACAGCTAATACTGGATAATAATTACAGGTGGACATCTGGGATCCTTTCTTTCTTTCTTTTTTTCAACAACAACAAAAAAGAACTTAATACATAAACATAAAATTATCCTTTCTAAACACACACAATCTCAGTTTGATTCTTTTCTTCTCCAGATCCCTTTTAAGGACTGAGCTGGTTTACACATGCATGTATCTTGCTTCAATCCCAGGCCAGTTCATATGGTAGGTGCCTCCCTAGGAATGTCCTAGCTGCCAACAGTATTGTGGCCCAGTAAGAATCATGTGAAGATGCCAATGGTATGAAAGGGCTCCGGCCTCCTCCTGGAGGAGGGCCAGTTTATAGCATCATTGCCTTTATGTTATTCCTGCTGAAGTGCAAACCTAGCAACAGACCTACATGATAGCATGTTGGCAGTCAGATGTATGATCTCTTGAATGTCCCATTGAAAAGCATTGTGCTTGTCTGGAAGTGTAATAAAATTAAGATACAGTAGAAGAAAGCCTCCTAAGGCATATAACTCCCATGCTAATCTAAGGCTAGATCTACACCATTGCTTTATAGCTGTATTGAAGTGCACTGATAGCTGTTGGAGCACATGACACATTCCTTATATCGCATCCATAGTTTCATTTTCTGCTTTTTATTCCACATTACCCAAAATACCATAACATTTGTCATTGTGTGCTATGAGGTATAAATGTGCAAGAGGGATATAGCGTTACCATTATGGGATCATAATGATTTGACACAAGGTGTAGATCTGGCATTGTTTTAGGCTTCATGGGAGGTATTGAAGCTACAGAGTTTCATGAGCATACCATTTCTTTAACGGTGGTGACAAACCCTTGAAGTGGACAGCAAAGCAAATGGAAGGACCAACAATAGTTGATTGCTTAGTATAGCCAAGGTATTGTTTACCTAGACATTGATACATCTGGTAATATATCTGAAAAACTGACACCAATTGCCCAATGGGAGGAAAGAAGAGACCATGGCCAGCACACCAAGGCTTACTGGGCATGGCTGTTTTATACATATTACTCCAATGCTGCATCAAATGCACTGATTGGCAGTCAGTTTTTGGGCCTGATTCAAAAAGTGTTGGTGTTGACCTTTAAAGCTCTAAATAGCTTAGGATGAGTCTACCTGAAGAATGCCTTCTCCCATGTGGGCCTTCCTGATTGCCAAGGTCACCAGTACATCTAGGGGTGACCATATTACACCAGCTTTAAAATCACAGCCAATGAGTTTCTGGGTGAAGTATATAGTGTTAGTTATCATCTTTAAAGCCCTACATGGTTTGGGTTCAGGCTACCTGTGGGATCGCCTTCTCCCCTGCAATCCACCCCGCACACTCAGGTCCTCTGGGAAGAATTGACTTCAGTCAGCCAAAAACTAGGCTGACAACCATTACCCAGAGGACCTTCTCTTCTGCTGCTCCCAGACTGTGGAATGGCCTGCCGGGAGAGATACACCAACTTAATAGTCTTTCTGAATTTAAGAAGGCCATAAAGAATTATCTCTTCCTGCAGGCCTATCCAGTTGGATTTTAAGATGTCTGGCTGTTATTTTAATAATGTATTCGTTTTATATGTTTTAATCAGTTTTATGTATTTTATAATATTTTTGTATTCTATGTTGTTCCCTGCCTTCATCCAGAGGGAGAGGCGGGTAAGAAATAAAATTATTATCATCATCATTGGAGACTGTTCTCTGGGTGCTACCACCAACAATGGTGCAACAGGTGGCTATCAGGGAAAGAGCCTTCTCTGAAGTACCCCTCCAAGACTACAAATGCCCTTCCCAGGGAAACCCACCTTTCATCTTCACTCTATTTGTTCAGATGCCAGCAGGCTTCCAGCAGGCTTCCTGTGGGTCTGGTTGTTTCTTTGATGATACCAGACTCTTGAGCTATATGTTTATGTGAGAGTTTTGCTGCATACAAGTATGAAATGATACATTTGATTTGTGTTGTAATGTTTTTCAAGAAATACTCATGCTTAGAATAGAGTCGTTGAAATCATTCAGATGGGCAGAGCAATCCTATGGTCCATGGGAGAATATCCATACAATATTGCGGATTCTGAACCCCACCCACATCCCTGAGGCCCTAATCACTACTATGACCTGAGGAAGGGTAATCTGAGATCAGGCCAGGAAGGGCACAAAGGGGGCAGAACAGTGGGGAGAGCAGAGGTGAAGCAGGAACTGCCAACCTTTCTCAACACCATACCTGCCCATTGCTGAGAAGTCAGCTAGACTGGCTCAGAGGACCAGGTAGCTGAAATTTGGTTTTCCCCACCCCTGGAAGAACGGGAGGTAAAATTGAGTCAATCCTCCTTTTCCCCACCCTGACTGATCCTCAACAGAGCAATCTGCAGGACTGCAGTCTTAATTTAGGGACAACTGATGTCATTCACGGAATCACTTCTTAGTTACAAGAAGCCAAATTCTGGCTGGAGATCAGGAAAAACTTCCTCACTGTTAAAGCAGTATGACAATAGAACCAATTACCTCTCCCACACTAGAGGCATTCAAGAGGCAGCTGGACAGCCTTCTGTCAAGTATGCTTTAAGGTGGATTCCTGCAATGAGCAGGGGGTTGGACTTGTAGGTCCCTTCCAACTCTACTATTCCATGGTTCTATGATTCTAAGAGAGCTAGTGATGGGGGAGGGGTTTTCCGTTGGTTCTGAAGGTCAGGGCAAAATGACAGAAACTAAAAACCAAGAAAAGGTGACTGGACAGTTGTAGGAGCTTGTTGGGCAGACATCTGATGAGAGTGGGCAGGGCAGGAGGAGTAATAGCATGTGGCTCAGCCATCTGTATTCAAGAGGCAGCTGGACAAGGTGGATTCCTGCATTGAGCAGGGGGTTGGACTTGATGGCCTTATAGGGCCCTTCCAACTCTACTATTCTGTGACTATTTTATTCTAGTCTAAGTCTAGATCTAATCCATTGTGTTTGATTGGGTGTGGTGTTCAACCTGTGATGGTTTCTTCACACTTGCAAATCACCACTTGATGCTACTGTGAACATGTATTAAATATCACTGTGAACTGCCCCGTTATTTGGCCGTTTATCCCCCATCCCAAAGTCTGAAAGGTCCTATGCATTATGTAAGTTTATTTAAACCACCCAGAAACCCGCAGATCTAATGTCTAGAAATACAGTTGGCACCCAGATAAAAATCCCTTGAATACCAAGCTACTATTTTACCTTCTTCCACAGTGAAAGTAGGATTATCACATGGCCATTTTTTAAAAAATCACAGAGATGCTTTTAAAGCTAAGATTTATGATAGGCAATGGGAGATTTGAAATCCTCTGTATATTAAAATGGATCGGTATATGCAGATGTGTACTGGCCAAATAATTTCTTCTCAGGCAGAGGTAGTAACCAAAAACGAAAGAGGGCTATTAAATGTCTGGAAAATAAAACTGGAAAATATGCTTCACACCCACTGTAAACATTGACCACCAAATAAGCCATTAATAGCTCGATATTCCTTTCAAACACACCCTTGTGTTTAAATGAAATTACAACAATAAAGCTGTCTTTGTTTCTTGCTCTGTAACCTTTTTTCTTTCATTGCATTCCCAGCCCCCCCCCCCCAAAAAAAATTAGCAGTCGGGCATTTGACTTTCATGGTGATGTGATTTGCTTTGCTTTCATACATTAAATTAAAAGCTCAAAGAAAAACTACTTTGTCACATAGCCAGATTTGTGGGGAGATTTTGAAAACCCCTAAAGAATTTGAAAAATCAATCCTAGAGAATGTCAGTGGAAATTGTATTATTGAAGTACTGAAAGATCTGTTCAAACAAGGCAGTAATTCATGGCTAGTTCAACTTTGCCTCTATCATCTTCTGCTTTTCTTCAGGCTGGGCAGGGGGAGCCTGCAGAATATTTTCCTAGGGTTTGATGCATCTATGATGAAAGGAGGACAGATACAAAACAAACAACTTTAGCAAGGAATTAGTAATCAGACATGAAGGGTCAGCATTGGAATACAGAGGCCTTATTTAGATATGTTAAATTCTGTTCATGTTTAAAGCAAAGCTCTCCACAAGCACTTCAATGGGACATGATTTACTACCCAAAGAACAGATAACGATTAGATGGCACACGTCTGCAACACCTCCTGGATTTCTAGGAAAATGGCAGAAAATGCTAACAAGTCTGTGCATATGTGAATGTACAGGAATTGCAGGGCAGCCTCTACCATTACGCAGAGTGAGGCAGCGACTTCAGGTGGCAGATTCTGGGAGATGGCAGCAGTATGTTGGAGGAGAGAACAGTGGACCACGCGGTCTGCCCGCCACCCCCTAATCTAGCCTGCTGTCTTCAGTTGCAGTGAAAGATGCTGCTGCATTGCCAAGGTCAAAGAAAGATTCAATTGGCTATCCAATCAGATTTTATGTATGGAATGGGTGGTGCTCTGCTTCAGGCAGCAAAATGTCTTGAGTGAGCACTGAGGCCTTGTACTAGGTTCTGCAACCCACTGACTCTGAAGTCTGTTCTGTGGACAATTCCAGGGAGGAAAAATGCTATGCCCACAGAGAAGCACTTGTGTAACCTCAGCGGGGAGCAGTTATGATGGGGGAAAGAACATGCATTACACCTGATTTGGATAAACCGAGGACACAGCAAGACCTGGAATTCCAGAGAGGACTGGGTTCCTGACAACCTGTGCACTTTATTTGGCCCAACCTGACAACTTAAGAAGATGGGTGAAGGCTACAGTCGCAGTTCTATACCCTAAAGTAGGCTAGCCCATGCTTGTACATCTGAGGTTCCTTACGGGTTCCTCTTCCTGTGTGAGGGAGGGGGAACCCACTTCCTCTCAGCTAAGGATGCTGCCTGATGCCCTAATAGCTAGGAAGGCCTAGTTACAGGTTACTTCAAAGTTGTGGCAGAGAGGTAAATACAGCCCCTCAGGGTCAATATGGCCACTATATACAGAAGCATTCCCCAATCTGATTGACCATGCAAGCTGGAATTATGGGAGTTGCAGTCCAATGCACCTGGAGGGTACCAGGTTAGGGAAGGCTGATGTACACTAAATGAGGTACACTAAATTCCCCTGTGAGGAAAGTTTAGCACGAAAGTGAATCAGCTTCTAAAATTCGGCTCAAAAATATTGCTAAATGTTCATCTGATAGTTTCTGAATACTCAAATATTTCCTAGGTATTCACTAACTTTTCAATGTCTCTGTCATTCAACAACAACTGATTTCAATATTTGATCATTGCCAAATAGTGTTTAGTATTTGACAGTATCAATCACAAATATGCAAGGGTGTTTCAGGTTTCACCAGTGACAGCTTCTTACGATGTTTCACATATGCTGCCCACTACATTGTAAGCAGGAAGTCTAAAACCCTCATGCTTTGAAGAAGATTGGCACACTGAAAATGCCAACTTGGATTTTGAATTCAGTCTTTAAAAAAAATAATCTTTTTATTATACAACAAAATATATGCGTACAGCTGAAATATAAAATACATACTATTCAACATATGTGTTACAAACTGAATAAATAAAATAACATATAGGAACATATAAAAAATATTATGCCAATGATTAATAACCAAACTCCCTTTTTCTGTGAATCTATTTGGTGCACACACACCCCTTTTTAACAACATTTATAATATATCAGTTTAATTAGGCTTGCTGTAGTCCAAACCTGCTTGTACCATCTTAAAACAGAGCAGGGTGAGACAACTTAGATGCAATTACTGGTCTCGCCACTGGTAATAAGCATGTAGATAATTTAAATTCTTCCAAGTTAACTATTTAAATATAACCTACTAGTGTAGCCTTTGGTAACAAAACTATTTCATACCCTGTTATACCTTTTATAATTCCTACAACTTTCTTCCAGAATGCATGAAATTTAGAGCATGACCAAAAGACATGTAACCAATCCATACTTAAGGCTTAACACCTCCAACATCTATCTTCCTGAAGGTTATAAATCCTCTTTAGAAATGGTAATAAAATGTTCTTTGGTGGACTTGGATGGTGTGGTGTAGTGGCTAAGGTGTTAGACTGGGAGTCTGGAGATCCGGGTTCTAGTCCCCACTCGGCCATGGAAGCTCACTGGGTGCCTTTGGGCCAGTCACAGACTCTCAGCCCATCCGACCTCACAGGGTTGTTGTTGTGAGGATAAAATGGAGCAGAGGAGGAGGATTATGTATGCCACCTTGGGTTCCTTGGAGGGAAAAAAGGCAGTATATAAATGCAATAAAATAAATAAATAAACAAACAAATAAACCTTGTATCAACTAGTAGATGATGATCATGAGTTTTTGTCATTCTTGGCTTTGTGTGCGAAATACGACTTGCCTGCTATGACTGAATGGCTACACTTGCCACTGCAACATTTGTTAGAATCTAGGTTTGGCCCTGCTGCTATTACAGCTTCAGAGTCTCCTTCACTATTGGAAGCACTCATTCAAGCTGATCAGTCATATCGACCCATGATCCATGTTTATAAATACTTATTATTGGTGAATAAATATGATATACATGTCTTAAGCTGGAACAGAATAGGGAACTCCATTGCAAATCTTGGAGAATTTTGCCACTTTTGTAAGATAATTGAGTTTCAGTTCACTTAGTGTTTCAGAAGTGCAAAATTAGGTACATTTGAATTCAAATGCAAATGGAATGAATTTCTACCCATCCCTAACTAGTCTTAAGGCAAAAGCTAGGTTGCCGGGGGGAGGGGGGCGGACTGGGTGAATGTTGATACATTTGTTCTCTACTGATCTCACTCAAACTCAGGTATATACAGAGACCTATCCTCCTGAACCATCCTTTGATGAAGTCACAGGTAGTGAGATAAATAGGGTGCGGGCCACACACTGACCTCTGTTAGTACAGGCAAAAGAAAGAAACCAGTCAGCCTCAGCAATAGTAATAAAAGAGGATGGATATAGACCAAGACAGACTTTGAGTCATTGGTTGTCTGACATGTAGGCTGCTTCCTATTCTGGCTGTTGGAGATGGCAAAACTGCTGAAAGCAAATGTTTCTGGGCAGGATAGAATGTCTGCTTATTTTGATTTCTTGGCAACTGCTAGAAGGTGGCATCATATATAGCAACTGAAGTAGTGTCTCAGATTAGAATGATGAGGTAAGACTCATCTTTTGTGTTACTTTGTCAAACAAACTGTAATTAAAATGGGAGCAGACAGAGCAGGAGGTGAAATTGCTGGTAATGGATGGTGCCTACCTTGCTGATACAAACAAGGATGAGCTGTGGTGGTTAGAAAAATATCAGTTTGTCTATAACGTGACAAGTCAGGCAAAGTTCTACCTAGTCAATGGGAGGGTCTAAATGCTCTGTGGTGTTTGCGGCTGTCTGGCTTCATGTGCAAAATTCCTAAAAATAAGTGGAAATGGTGGACATGAAACCATCATACATACCAGTAATTAAGGAAGATCTTCAAACTAACTGGTGACGAGCAAGGCCCACCTCACCTCCAGCTCCATGGCTTCAACTGCCAGCATCTCCGTCCTGGTAATGACTCCTGCCTGAAACCCTGAAGAATCACTGCCCTTTGGTGGTAGACAATAGTGAGCTAGATGGCACCATGGTCTGCTTTGGCATAAGGAAGTTCCTTTGTTTTGTGTTTAGGGATGGGGGAGGAATTAATTCAGTTTGCATTTTAATGAGAATTTACCTTACTTTGGACTTCCAAATCGTTCTGCAAATCAAAACTATGCAAACTGCAATTCACACTTGCATCTGAGTTTTCCCATCAAAAATGCAGCCAAAATGCATTACCTTAGGGAACTTTACAAAACTTACATAGTTTTGTAAATTTTAAAAAGTATATATTAGGCAAGACTGCATATATTAGAAATGTGTACAAAAATTCTTGTGAATTTTCATGAAAACTTTTTTTAAAAAACCTCTAAGTTTATGATGAACTGGACTTAAGTCTGGAGAAATTCTTGAAGTTTGAAAAGAACTGAATTTGAGATTGGAGAAATGAGAAACTGAGGCTAGATCTACACTACTGCTTTATAGCAGTATTGAAATGTACTGATAACTGTTGGGGCACATTACACATTTCAGATACTGCTTTCATAGTGTTCCTTCCTGCTTTTTATTCCACATTCGTAATGATTCAACACAAGGTGTAGATTAGGGTGACCATATGACAAGGAGGACAGGGCTCCTGAATCTTTCCCAGTTGCATAGAAAAGGGAATTTCAGCAGGTGTCATTGGTATGCCAGTGAGAGCCAGTGTGGTGTAGTGGCTAAAGTGTTGGACTGGGGGTCAGAAGATCCAGGTTCTAGTTCCCACTCGGCCATGGAAACCCACTGGGTGACTTTGGGCCAGTCACACACTCTTAGCCCAGCCTACCTCACAGTGTTGTTATTGTGAGGATAAAATGGAGAGGAGGAGGAGGAAGATTACGTATGACACCTTGGGTTCCTTGTAGGAAAAAAGGCAGTATATAAATGCAAAAATAAATAAATAAATAAATAAATAAATAAATAAATAAATAAAAGTATGCATGCAGCACCTGGTAGAATTCCCTTTTTATCACAACAGTTAAAGTTGCACGAGACCTGCCCTCTTTAGCTAGAGTGACCAGATATAAAAGAGGACAGGGCTCCAGGATCTCTTCTCAATCATCCCAGAGTGCAGGACAGGATAATGGGCTCAAGTTACAGGAAGCCAGATTCTGGCTGGACATCAGAAAAAACTTCCTGACTGTTAGAGCAGTACGACAATGGAACCAATTACCTAGGTAGGTTGTGGGCTCTCCCACACTAGAGGCATTCAAGAGGCAGCTGGAGAACCATCTGTCAGGTATGCTTTAGGGTGGATTCCTGCATTGAGCAGGGGGTTGGACTTGATGGCCTTATAGGCCCCTTCCAACTCTACTATCTATGATTCTATGATCTGTTGTGCTGAAGAGGGAATTTCACCAGGTGCTGCATGCATACCAATGACACCTGCTGAAATTCCCTTTTCTGTGCAACTGTGAAAGATACAGGAGCCCTCTCCTCCTTTCCATATGGTCACCCTAGGCCTGAGAGGAAACTGAAATTGACATATTTGTCCATCCATGTCATAGGCATTGATTTTTGATGCAGAATCAAGGTCCGGTCTTCCTTCTTTGAGTGGCAAGCAGTCTGAATAGCAACTACCGCTCAATGGAAAGTTTCCCTTGCACTACTTTCTCTGCCAGTGCAAGTCCCAGAGGAACAGTTTCCTCTTGGCTTTGAAATCAAAATACATTTCTCCACTATAGTAGTTCTTTTGCACACTCCCCTCATAGCTCTGCAATACAAGCACAGTGCGGTAGCCAACTTCTGAGGAAGAGCAATTTGTTTAAAAAATGAGTGAATATCACATGAGATCGGTAGGCTCTTTGATCTTTGTAATCAGTATTGATTAGCCAGGGGAAATGTTTGAGCAAATATTAATTAAAAAGGCAAGATTCTAAAGACAGGAAGCTGCCATTAGCAAGCTAGAGCATTAGTAATCACCCAGGAGATGTCTCATGGGTACCCAGTGCATGTAAATGGCTCTCAAAGAGGCCGAGGGGGGTGTTTGAGCAAATTGGAAAACATATTTAGCATTACAAAGTACTCCGAATCACTTGCATCCCAGTCCCAGGAACCACTTTAAAGGCACACAGTTCATAAATCACAATAATATGCAGGTATTTCATCAACACAAGCAGGAGGTTCAGGAAGGAGAAATGAAAATGAAATAAAACAAAGTCATCAGCCCAGAATGGGGGAGAGAAGGCAATGTGCTCATGGAAGAAAAGAAGGAAAGTGGAGGAGTGAAGTATTGTGGAAATACAGGCAGACTTTTATGTCTCTGGGGTTGCTTGAGAGACTGGATCAAACAGCAAGAGTGCAGGATGGGTCTGAGCTTCACGCTGCAGAGGCCACTCGCATATATGATGGGACAGGTGAATCAAAAGGAATGCAAAAGCTGGGGGGGGGATTTTCCACATATGGAGGGTCTTGATGTCAGTGGGGTGGTGGATCTGCTCTGGGTTTCAGTCAGAACCAGTCAGGAGCTATCCACAGTGTGGATGCATTGTAGTGGGCAGTGAATCCACATCAGGGGTCAGGGCAGATGGCTGAGCCACATGCTATTGCTCCTCCTCCTCTGCCCGCTTTCATCAGATGTCTGCCCAACAAGCTCCTACAATTGTCCAGTCACCTTTTCTTGGTTAATAGTTTCTGTAATTTTGCCCTGACCTTCAGAACCAACGGAAAACCCTTCTCCTATCACTAGCTCTCTTAGAATCATAGAATCATAGAATACTAGAGTTGGAAGGGGCCTACAAGGCCATAGAGTCCAACCCCCTGCTCATTGCAGGAATCCACCTTAAAGCATACCTGACAGATGGTTGTCCAGCTGCCTCTTGAATGTCTCTAGTGTGGGAGAGCCCACGACCTCCCTAGGTAACTTCCATTGTCATACTGCTCTAACAGTCAGGAAAATTTTCCTGATGTCCAGCCGGAATCTGGCTTACTGTAACATGAGCCCATTATTCTGTGTCCTGTACAGATCCTGGCCCTCCTCTGTGTAACAACCAAGAGATGACATCTCCCTCGCTCCCACATAGCTGATTGCTGCATTTAGGACACAATCTTTTATCTTTTGACCTGAGAACTGAGAATAGCCCCTGCATCTTTCAAACACAAGGGGCTTGTCAAGCTCCTCTATGGCTTTATTCTACATAGGGGCATGTGACTGGGATGGGTGCAAGTTGTGGGTAGAAACTGGAGGGTAAGTTTCAAAGTCCTTTGACAAGTTAGTTCCCCTAAAGCCATGAAAGAGCATGGTGAAGATAGTGGGGCATCCATTGTCTCTTGCAAAAATCCTGCACAACTCATGGCAGGCCCACCAAATAAATTTAGATGCCCCATGAGACCCTTCTAGCAAACACCTTGGCTGACCATATGATGAGGTAGGCTCTTGTCTGCAAAAGCTCATGCAGTGGCTAGGCTTAAATGTAGGCTTTTCAACAACAGGGAGTGTTGAACCTCTTTCATCCTGAGGCTATTTCCATTTTGGAGAAGCTCATTCCAGTGGTGGGTGGGACCCAAATACCAAAAATGCCAACATATTTTAGTTTAAAGCACTTCCTGTGAATAAATAAACCTTAGGAGTGAAACCATCCAATAGCACATGGTCAAGAGAAAGGGGTGGGGCCACTGGAAGGGCGTGTGACATTCTGGAGATCCTCAGAGGACCCGATTGGGACCCTGGGCAGGTTAGATTTGACTCTTGGGCTTGAGATTGTCCACACCATGCCAACATGGCTAGTCTATCCTTCTGGAGTAAATTCATGGTAGATGTTATCTGGAGGAACAAATATGCTGTTGTGAGTGAGACTGAGAATAGCTCTTGTGAATGCCAGTGGTACTGTTAGGATTCTGGAACTATACAGGGTGTGGGATTTAGATAGTCATCTGTACTTCAAAATGTGATAAACTGCCCCTGCTCAGCTTGAACTTACAGGTCTGTATGGGTGCTTGTCAAAAAACTTTGAATCAAGCCCTATCTCATGCCTGTGCAATTTATGCTTCCTAAGCCAAACGTTATTTATGTCTTTATTATTACATTTATATCCTGCTTTTTCCTCCAGGAAGCCCAAGGCAGCATATATGATCCTCCTCCTTTGCATTTGAAGGATGAGAAAGGCATTTTCTGTTGGGTTGCTTTGATGTGGCTAAATGCTTCTCTTCCATGGGACTGGACCAAGGATTATCCGAAGATGGACATTTGTCAAGTATTCAGTAGAATGACAAATACATAGTAATATTTGCTCCAGTTCTTTTGGGAAATGGACTTTGCCTACCTAGCTGCTATTCAGCATCAGCTAATTAGCATCTTGCTGTGTATTTACACACATACATATTCAGTAACTAATTACAATGTGCTATTTCTCCCCATTTGGTATAGCCATATTTCATGCCTCATTGCATTTCTAGGGGGTGCATAAGCATATGACTGAACTCTGCAAAACCCCTTCCCCACTTGTGTGCTTGTCATACACTAACTTGTTACCCACCTTTCAGGGCTGATGTTGAAGCGATCAGATAGAATCATAGAATAGCAGAGTTGGAAGGGGCCTATAAGGCCATTGAGTCCAACCCCTTGCTCAATGCAGGAATCCACCCTAAAGCATCCCTGACAGATGGCTGTCCAGCTGCCTCTTGAATGCCTCTAGTGTGGGAGAGCCCACAACCTCCCTAGGTAACTGATTCCATTGCCATACTGCTCTAACAGCCAGGAAGATAGAAGTAAGGAAACCAATGATAGGAGGCAGCCAAGCAGTCAAGACAATTATGGATGTAGAAAATACACAATTTTCAATATACACATAGAACAATAATTTATTGTTACATTAAAAGAAGTGCTTGATGATCAGAAGCAACTTGGGCCAAATGCGTTTCGACACTCGGTCTTCCTCAGTGGCCAGTCCACTAAAAATGTGTATAGATAACAATTATAGGTACCTCAGCCGAAGTAAAAGGAATTCTGATTATTGCTTTTACAATAATAAGAAGGCAAATTGACCTAATGTACACTCAAGAATTTCATTAGAAATGTGGCCTGACTTTAAAGTTCCCCAAATAGGGGTAAAAATGTCACTCCCTTCAACGAAAAATATAATGCATTATGTAGGAGTATACTAAGAGTACTTACAGCATTTGAGATAAGCCTCGCGTAAACAGGTTGATAGTGTCTTAGACTAACAGTTTAGAGCAAGGCTTTTATTCATTTGCAAATGCTCCTACTTAATTTTGGTAAATATTTTGCTGCATTCCTGCTGTTTGTTTTAAAATAACAAGCTGTGTGAAAACGTTTTATCTTTTAATTTATTCCAGGATGCACTATATTTTTCGTTGAAGGGAGTGACGTTTTTACCCCTATTTGGCCACTGAGGAAGACTGAGTGTCGAAACGCATTTGGCCCAAGTTGCTTCTGATCATCAAGCACTTCTTTTAATGTAACATTTTTGGGAATCTGTATTTTAAGTGCTTAGTGTTTATTGTTCTATGTGTATATTAAAATTTGTGTATTTTCTACATCCTTAACTTTTCTGCTAGCCACTGTACTATTCCGGTTAAGGTTAACACCAGTTGTTTCTGTCTGTCAAGATAATTATGCCATTTGCCCAATAGATGTGCTGGCTCTTGCTTTTAGATTATCATAAAGCCATTGCTGAAATGTTGGGAAGCTTAACTTTTCCTCTTTTATCAGAAAAGACTTTGAATTAGCAGTCATAGTAGAATGTCTCTAACACGTAATCTTCAATATCATGAGAAAAATTGTCAAAATAGCAAGATAAATTTAAAATAATATTTATTATCATGAAGCATGATCTGAAAAACATTTTTTTTATCTGTACCACTTTGATTTTGTATCCTTTCAGTACTACTGCCCAAATGGTTGATGGTATTTTCCCCAACAGAAACCAAGACAACTGAAAAATTCTTTATAAAAAGTAAAGTTGAGGGTTGCATTCATTCAAGAGACCATGGCCCTGATCCCTAGATCTGCAAGTGCAGTAACATTTCTCTGTCTTATCATCACGTGTCAGCAGAATCAGGAAAGATATACCTATGGGAGAGGTAGGTAGCGTGTTTTGGACTACAAGGCCCATAATCCTGGACCATTATCCATGCTGGCTGGGGCTTTGGGAGTTGTAGTCCAGAACATCTGGAGGGTACCAGGTTGGCTTTCCCTGGCCTATTGTGTACCAATCCTAATGGGAGAAGGCAGAGGGACTAGCTTACAGCCCATTGATTTCAGTGAGTCTACTCTAAGTTTGGACCTAACTCATCAGCCAGGATGAAGGATCCAAGAGATTTGGCTCCCATGGAGCAACTCTTTGATTCTGTAATAGAAATAGCAAAAAATTGTTTCGTTCATATTGTACACAGAAGATTTTTTTCTCACATCTTCAACATGTTTAAGTCCTTAAGTTGGAACAGGACAGGAAATTCAAACCCAATGACATGCCTTTGAAAATATCTTTATTGCTATATCAGTTAGTCTGCATTGCCAACAGAAGTTTAAACAGATAGAATATGCCACACTGAGATTTGCCATTCATATCAAACCATGGAGTATAATGGACATACTTTCATAGACAACCTCTTGTTAACTGATGTCTTCAACAGAATTCATTCGTTTTCCAGGTCATTATAATTATCTGTGGTTTCATGTATAATATATTGAATGGCATTTTGTTCTACATTCTATACCCGACAGGAATACACTGGCATTAGTTATAGCAAAACTATATCAGGGCTTATCAAATGGATGCTTGGACCATGATGCTTAATCTTCTGTGCTGCCAGTAGAAGTGTCAAGTTCCCTACTCTTCAACGCTACTTAACACAAGTTAGTGTAGCAATAAAGATGCAGCTGGAATGAAAGCAACTCCGAGAATGCAGGTGGAGGCGCTATTTTGAAATGCTGAGCTGAGTTGAGCTCTGCTAGTAGAAGTGGGGGAAAGTGGATGGGGGAAAGTGTCTGATGTGGGGGAGACACTTGAAAGCACTGGCAAGGGGGAAGTTTTGACATTCCCCTCTCTGGCCTTCTTCTTGAACTCCATCCCATTTACATGAGACCAGGGCAGACCTGTCTTTAAAGACATAGATTTTCTGCATTTGTGTGTATTTTGGCTCTTGATTATTTAGAACAGATGCGTTGAAGCACTTTCAGCCTGAGGGCCGAATTCAATTTTAGTGATGTTGGGTGGAGCTGAAGGCAAAATGAGGTGGGTCCAAAATACAATAAAAAAATAAAAAAAAAATGCCAGCATATTTTAGCTTGATGCTCTTACTGCAAGTAACTGAGCCTTAGGAAAGTCTTTTCAATCTTTTGAGAGGGAAAACAAGGTCAGGAAACAGCCAAATGATTGGGGGTTGGAGGGAAAGGAGTGGGGTTAAGAGAAGAGGTGTTTGGCTACCTGGATTGGGGCCCTAGGTGGGCCAGATTTGGCCCATAGGCTTGAGGTTCCACACCCCTGAACAAGAGTCACTCAGGCTGCAAAACTACTGAGCTGACCACAGATAGAGTCTCCCTAATAAAGAATCACATGGGATCTGAAAGCAGGGAAGAACAAGAACCCTTGTAGCCCTTCCTAAATGGCACCCTTGAATGTGAATGGACGGGATTTGTATGAAAAAGAATCTCATTGTAAAAAGCACAACGCTAGCAAACTTTTTCAGAAAAATGTGCATCTATGTGTATGAATTGCATTTAATTTCCCATTAAAATCTACAGCCAGAAAATGTGCTGCTGCAAGGCATGGTTATTATAGAGCTGCTGCTCAGCTTTTAAAAATGGTAGCCCTTTCTGAAATGGGAATTCCCACATTTTCAAACTCCAGCCCCAATTTAACAGCTGTTCTCACGCACGTGTTAGCACCCGTACGTGGCGATCCGTGTACCGAAGAGATGGCACTGGATGGTCTTCCTTTATGGCTCTTTCAAGAGCTTGCTCTCCACGGTGGTGGTTGGCACATGGCTGTCTCCTCTCACAAGTGACCGAGACGGGTTGTGATGCTTCTGATTATTGCCCTTCTCGAGTCTTACGAGAGACGTCGGAGGCTCACGGAGTTCCCTTGGCTCCATCTTCATGCCAGCAGTTGGCTCTGCAAACACGCTGTTGGTCACAACACCTGGCTGCCTGAAGCCAGAGGGGGTGGGATAGGAGCCAGTTGCCACCTCGCTTAAGCCCTCGTTCATCGTGGGCACAGCCTTCTGGATGCCCGCTGCTGTGCCCTCTGGGAACGGAGGGTTGCCCTGATTGGATCCTGCCTGCCCTGCTGGAAGAAGTTCCTCCTGACCTTCAGGCAGGGCCTCAGACTGGCCTGAAGGGAACAAGGCTCCTTGCATGCCAGGGAGAAGAAGTCCAGTAAAGACCTGTGACGGTGTCTGCAAATGTGGGACGAAAGCATCAGAACGTTTGTCAGGATGTTGGATGGTTACAGAGAGCAATTTGAGGCTGTTGGCTCCGATTTCGGTGAGAATCCATTCCAGGTTTCAGTCAGAATGAGCCAGAACTTTAAAGGAGCTCTCCAAAGTGCTGAACCACAGCTCCAAAATAGGTTCAGTGCCTTGGATTGCCCCTTTGGAATTCTGCTGGTTCTTATTGAAACCCGGAATGGATTCACAGCCCCACCAAAATCAGAGCCACCAGCCTCCACTGACAGAGCACCACTTTGGACATTTCAGAGCAGGGATGGGGAATCTTTTCTGGTCTGGGTGTCCATATTTCACCCTCAACCCAGACCAATCACTGTTGGTGACTGTAGGAGGATCCAGTTGGACACCTCCTTCGCCTGGGATGCTTCATTGATCTCTTCCATGGTAGAGGCCATAGAACAGGGTTGGGGTTAAGGTTGTAATTCCCATAGTCCCTGACCAACGGCCATGCTGGCTGTAGCTTAAGGAATGCAACAACATTTGGAGGATCACCTGTTCCCCACCCCTTGCACAGAAGTTAGCATGTCTCACCAGCTGCTAGGCTGGAAACAGGTTGGTGTTGATTCTGACCAACCATACTATAAAATGAAGATAGAAAATCAAAGAGTGAACTATTTACCATTTCTTCAGAACTGAGCATTGCGCCCTACAGTCACAACAAAGGAGAAAGAGGGGGAGGGGATAGAATAAATATTAAAGTTAATTTAAAGAATTAAAAAATACACATTAGAAATTGTTTCTAAAACGATCTACATTAACCAGCCATTATAAGTATTAGAAATAGTGCCATGAGACTAATAATAATGACAGGCATGATGATTATAACGATGTCTGATGAGACTAGTAACAGTAATTATGCCTACCATTTCAATACTGCTTTTTGAGCATTCAAAGCATTCATCATACTTACTCATCTGTTATCACAGCATAATAAGATAGGTCAATCTTATTGACTTCACTTTGTAATTGCGGGGCTGAGACTGAGGTGGTGGATTAGTTAGGCTACTGTAGTTAAATGAGTTCATGGCAGACACAAGATCTGAAATGGACTTCCTGATTCACAACTCAGTTTTGTCAGCTACTCCAGTGACTGGCTATTTAGCACAGGTTGGTATCTGTTTTTTGTTGCTTTATCTTGGGAGAAAACACCCTGCCAGGTTTGTAGGTGGAGAAATTATCCCCATGTATAGTACTCCCCTGTGTGTTTCTCAATGAATCCGACAGTGGGGTTGTGAATCCGCTCCAGGTTTCAGTCTGAACTCTAAAGGAGCTATCCAAGGTGTGGAAGCTCCTTTAGAGTTCTGACTATTTCTGATTGAAAGCCAGAACAGATTCACTGCCCTACTGACATTGGGGCCACAGCCTCCACTGACTTTTCTTTCAGGATAAGGCCCATAGGATGGAAGCTGTTTAATACCAAGTCAGGCCATCGGCTGTGTATTGTCTATACTGATTGTCAGAAATCTAATGTTGGAAACTATGGCGGACATAAAGGGCCTTTCTGCAGTTTCCAATATGGATAATAGAGAGCCCCCAACTCATAAAAATGGTGGCTCTCAGGGAGGATGGATGGTTACCAGGCATGAGCAGACCTGTTGGGTAAGTCTCAGCAGGCAGGGGGCAGCGGCTTGCTGGGTTTGGGGGTGGGGTGAGCAGGAGAGGAGGAAGTCTTACAGACTCGCAGTTGGTCTTGTGCCCAGGAAACCGTAACACCTGTCCTGCTTCGGATGTCCAAATCTCGCTTCGGATCCAGATCCAAAGCAGGTTGAACTGGGTCTGAACTGGCCTCTAAAATGCATCGGGGTGGTGAGATCATCTCTCTGTGGATTTCCTGCATCAGCAGGGGGTTGGACTGGGTAACCATTGGGTTTCCTTCCAACTCTATCTTTAATAAATGACGAGCAGATCCGTCTTGAGCAAAAAGGGAGAGATCTACATTTTTAAGACCCAAGCGATTTGTTACATTAAAAAAAACTTTTGGCTCACTTCTTACCTGTGGACCCATTTGTGCAAATATAATTGGAAACATCTGCAAGACAAGTAGTAATAATTACATTTAGCTTATTAAGGTAAGTTTGGGTTAATTATAGATAAATCTGATGGGGAAATTGGCTTTGTATTCATCTGAGGGCATAATTGCCTGCTTTCGCTGCTCTTTCAGTGTTAAGCCTGTTCCTTACGAGTTGCTAAGCCTTTCCTCTTATGAGTTGCTACGATGCATGAATACATGTAGATTTGCCTAATGGAACTGGCACTTCTTTGGGTAAAAGTTAAATGTTATGATCCCCATTAATGTATTTAAGTTAGTATGAAGCTGATTTAGCTGGCACGGAAAAGCTGAGCTTGGAAGTGCCTCCTGGAACCCCTGTGCGACGCCCCCTCTCTGGCTTCATTTGAATCCCACTATTTCTGTGAAGCCTTGGAACTACCCCCTGGTGCCTGTGCCCTACAGCAGTCTTCCTCGACCAGGTACCCTCCAGATGGGTTGGACATTAACTCCCATCATTCCCCAACCTGGGGAAAGCTGCCACACTGCAACTCAGGCTGCCTGTAGTTAAGCCTAAGTAAGAGCAAATGAAGCAACTGCATGTTGCTACCCTACTTACCCCGCCTCTTCTTCCACTCCTCTCTTGTGTCCCTGCCCCATGTCAGTTTTTAGACTGTATGCTTCTTGGGGCAGAGACCTGCTGGTCTCTGTCCACCACTCTGCCGCCAAGATCATCTTCTTGGCCCGCCGCTCTGACCATGTCACTCCACTTCTGAAATCTCTTCATTGGCTTCCAATTCACTCCAGAATCCAACATAAACTTCTCCTGTTGACCTTCAAAGCTTTTCACGGTCTAGCTCCTGCCTATCTCTCCTCTCTCATCTCACACTATTGCCCCGCTCGTGCTCTCCGCTCCTCTGATGCCATGCTTCTCGCCTGCCCAAGGGCCTCTACTTCCCTTACTCGGCTTCGTCCTTTTTCTTCTGCTGCCCCTTACGCCTGGAACGCTCTTCCAGAACACTTGAGAACTACAAACTCAATCACAGCTTTTAAAACTCAGCTAAAAACTTTTCTTTTCCCTATAGCTTTTAAATATTGAGTTTGTTCTGACCCTATACTGTCAGCTTCACCCTACCCGGTGCCTGTTTACACTTCCCTGTGCCTGTTTGCATTCTCTTTCCCTCCTTATTGTTTACTACAACTTTATTAGATTGTAAGCCTATGTGGCAGGGTCTTGCTATTAACTGTGTAATCTGTACAGCACCATGTACATTGATGGTGCTATATAAATAAATAAATAAATAAATAAATAAATAAATAAATAAATAATAATAATAATTGTCCTCTATGGGTTGTGTCCCATGGGTTATATCCAATGACAGCCTCACTTAAGTCCCATTCATTTCAATTATTTTACTCTAAGTAAGACTAATGTTGGATACAACCCTATAAAATTGCCATGCACACTGATGGTGCTATATAAAACACACACACACAACACACACAAAACTTGGAAGTTCAAAAAGAGATTAGGAAGTTGTTTCCATTGACATACCAGTTCCCAACCTGCAGCTGTGCTAGCTTATCCAGTGCTCAAATAGTTCACCAATCTTTTTAATTGGGTATTGTATTTCATCACTTACACCAACAGAAATTCCAAATTCCATCAATTCCAAACTGGGGAAGGGTGGAAAAAGGAAGGACCGATTTTGTTTAATCTGTTCTGTCAGAATTTTGTGAGTTGTCAGAGATCTTTCATTCTGTCATTTGCTCTCTGACGGGATCAGATGTTTTTCTCCGTTTAGAAAAGTACACAAAAAGGTCCGCCGCAATTTACATGACTTTTGTTGCCATGTAACATTTTGCGTATTTTCCTAAGCTCAGCACACAGTCAATGAACAGAGCGCACATAAAAAAGAGTGCTATACAGCAAAGGCTGAAGAGAGATCAGAGATGTATAAAATATTGTAGGGATTTTTTTAACGGCATATGTAATAATAATAATATTTATTTATTTATTTATTTGTTGCAACAGAAATGCAAACATATTTGGTAGCATCTTTTCCAGTAACTTTTATATCAGAAAATTTGCAAACAATTCTGGAAAGTTTTTTTTTAAAAAAAAAAGTCCGCAAGTTTGCAGAATCTGTGCAGTTTATAGAAATCTGAAGTGATTTGAATATAATGCAGATTTCTCTGGCATCCCTAGATGATGGGTACAGACAGATATAAACTGCTAATCTGGACCAGGGTCCTAGCAGTGTGGGTGGGAGGTTTTAAGATCTGAATTGGAGCCCCTGAGCGTACACTAGAGTAAAAATGAAATGCTAACATAACTGCTAGTCACACATTTAACTTAATATCTGTTTTGGCCTTAGGCAGTTAGAAGTGCTATAAAATACTTACTGGTGGTGGTGGCAGCAGCTGCTGTGGTACAGTCATTCCACCGCCTGTTACGGGCAGGGTCTGGGCTGAGTATAATGCCGCTAACAAAGCAGAAAGCTACATGAAAAACAGAGAAGGATTTGAAACTATTAGGAACCAAGACAGAAAGTGATGAGAAAACAACAATGTATCTTTCCACTGTTGGCAAAGAATGTGTAAAAATCTGATTAAAATTCCTAACTTCGGGCAAGAAGAGGAAATCTTTTAATTCCAGAGACAAGCATGGCAGATGGTGCCGTGGCGTTGACCTCTTGTCCAAATGGCTCACAACCCACAAGCTTTGCCACTACTGCGGTTCATATGCTGTCGAATCTCAAGAATATATTTATTTGTCCCATTTTTGGGGCAAGGCAAGGTGGGGTCCGGGGGCTGAAGCTCAGGGAGTCAGGCACTACCTCTTTCTTCTGAACACCAACAGAACAGTGGATAGAAAATGGTAACTGCAGCATATAGAAAGGATCCTCTGGGAAGGAGGCTTCAGTCAGAGCATTGGGCCACCCAAGGGGCATGAACAGGCTTGGCTGTTCTGTTGCCCGTGCACACCTACCTGTTTATACTAAAGGCACTGGGGACCAAATTACATTAATATTCTCCACCCTGGTGCCTTCGAGATGTTTTGGGCTTCAACTCTCATCAGGCCCAGCCAGCATGGTGAATGACTGGGAATACTGGGAGCGCAACAGGGCCAGATCTACACCAAGGCCATGGCTAGACCTAGTGGTCTAGCATGACAGAGGGGGAATGAACTTATGATTGTGAGATCTCTTCCTCTGTCTACATGCAGTGTGTGACATCCTGAGAAGAGGACATCACAGCCACCATTTTGTGTATTTTTAAAGGGGAAAAGGTAAAAAAAAAATACAAAAAAAACCCCTCCCGCTTCCCCACCCCACCCCGATGGGGACAGAGGAGCTCTGTGCCCCGTGTGCAGTTCCCGGCTCCCTGCAGTTACTCATGAGGAGCTGGGACAAAACTGCGATGCCCGGCCACACATCCTGCGGTCTCGGGATCATCTCAAGACCACGGGAAAAAGCAGGATTAAAGGCTATGCCGATATCCCAGGCCTGATCATCCCTCCCTGCTCCCAGGATCCCCTGTCCATCATGTGGACGCACAGAGATGATCTCGGGGCAATCCCCGAGATATCGGCAGGTCTAGCCATGGCCCAAACAGGATGTTACACTTTGAAAACGTTCTGAAAACAGTATATGGAATGTGTTCAGGGCCTGAACAGTTGTCAAAACCATTATAAACCATTATAAAGCAGTAGCGTAGATCCTGCCCAGGTTGGGGAAGGATGCTGTTTGTTTGTTTGTTTGTTTGTTTGGGGTTTTTTTGCAGGGTGGGGGGAAGGTGCCCAATCTGGCCACTTTAATTTTGAAGAAAAAGCAGCCGCAAACTCACAATTCAGAATGCGCTCAACATCCAGATCAGGGGAGGCAGGTGCAGGCTTCCTGCTGAAAATTCCCCCTACCCGGAGCTGTTGCTTGCCCTGACGGCACAGTTTGCTGCAAACAGCTCATTTGGGAGCAAACAGCAATTGGGAGGGGGGTCAGGCAAAGGCAGGAAACTGGAACGGGCCCCCAATGTGGATTGAGAGCATGTTCCAGACTACAGCCCCATGGTAGATTTTTCTTCAAAATAAAAGTGGCCATTTTTTAAAAAATAAAATAAAGAAGGCACACTTTTAAAAAAGGGGGGTCAGGCTAAACTTATGGCGCTAATAAGAGAAAAATCAACAAACTCGTTTGTATCGGACTGGAAACCTCTGATAGAATATTTGCAAGAGTTGGAAAAATGATTTATATGTCTGTGGATTTCACATATAATCTGTGGTCTTAATACACAATAATGAACTGGCTAAAGTAAAATAAGAATGATATAAAGTTATGATATTTAGGGAACTAACTAGTAAGAATAGACAGCCCTTATGCCTGCCATGAGGAATGCCTTAAATGGAATATGGCCTTATATGTTTTGTATGTGTGCTTTTTGTAAGTTGTGTTGTACTGTATTGTTTATTAAGTTTGTGAAGTTTTGTTTCATTTTGTTCTGTAGAAAATAATAAAAATTGAAAATCCGAAAAAAGAGGGGGTCTAGTTAGTGTTGTTAATGTGTGTAGTTAGAGATGGGAGAATGAGCAATGTTTGGTCTCATTAGATTGCTTAATTTTCCACCTCAATGCTCGTCATGCTTCATACTCACTCCTCAACATGAGCATTTGTTCCCCCTGAATAGGAAAACCGTTCCATTTCCGAACATGAAAAATTTGCACTTTTCCAAGCACGCTCCCCAAAGGTGCATTTCTCCCATAGACAAAAGAGTGAGAACGTGGCTTTTGCCAGGAAATCTGCATTTTGAGTGTGCACTTTCGAACGCAAATGCAAACTCACGAAACTGTGAACATTTCCCGAGAATTATGCTCCTGCTTGCATTCATCTTCAGGGTTGTGAGCGGGACATGTTTGCCTGGTTTGTGATCAGGAACAAAATTCTGGTACATCCCTACATGTAGTTTTGCCTTCAGTGAACCACCCAGAGAGTTTTGGCTATTTATTTATTTATTTATTACATTTTTATACTGCCCAATAGCCAAAGCTCTCTGGGCGCTTCACAAAAATCATTACTAGACTATTAGGCAGTCTAGTAATGTAATAAATAAACAAATGAAATAAATATTCAACAGTGTCATTTCACAAACTCAAAAAGCGCCAGCAGGGCTCTACTGAATCTTTTCATCACACAATTGGTTGCGTGTTACGCTTACAAGCATAACGCGCAACTTGTTGCACAACTGCTTATGCATGCGTAATACACAACAGCTTGTGCACCCACTTCTTGCACAACTTGTGCAAATGTAACTTCAGTTACATTGTCCCCTTGTGCATAAGTCTGGAATGACACAGTTGGATACCTGCACAAGATCTGCCTCTTTTTAAGGTCAGCTTCAATTTTGGACAGTGGAAGACTTTAATTTATTTTTCAACAAATCTCATGAGCTGTTTGGTCAGATCTTCTCTTCTCATGTAATTTCATGGCTGCTCTGGTATAATCTCAACTATTTTTTTCTAACTCCTGGACTTTCGGTTTTTCTGCTTGTGCTTTCTCTGTAGTTATTATTATATTATTAGTACGTCTGCACAGTTTATTTACTTATGTATTTATTTATTCATTTCCTCCTCTTATTGTTACTCTTATGGAAATCAATAAAATCAATTAAATGGGTCATTAAAATGAGAGAATGCAAAACAGGAGTCAGCACATTAAAAACGAAAGCAACGCAGCAGTAATCAGGGTGGGATGGAGGTCAGAGAATCAGTTATATATTCAGCACAGGCCTGAAACAGAAGGGGGTCAACCCAGCTTCTCTGGGGCTTGTGAATAATGCTGGGTTGAACGTTTACACCCCAGTTTTATAGAATCATTTATTCCCTGCAAAAGTCTCTGTGTGTGTGTGTGTGTGTGTGTGTGTGTGTGCAGGTTGTGATATTGCTAATTTCCAGGGAACAGAAAAATTCTATGAATTTTCAGAGGGAAAGGGGCTTACCTTTAAATATGAGGTTCCTAAGGGCATTTATTTACAAAAAAATCCTCTCTGCATTTCCAGAACAAAATTTCCCTAGGAATGATGCTGTATTACTTATTTATTTATTACATTTATATCCCGCCTTTTTCCCTCCAAGGAAAAAAGGCAGTGTACATAATCCTCCTCCTTTTCATTTTATCCTCACAACAACGACCCTGTGAGGTAAGTTGGGCTGAGAGTCCGTGACTGGCCCAAAGTCACCCAGTGGGTTTCCATGGCTGAGTGGGGACTAGAACCTGGATCTCCTGACTCCCAGTCCAACGTCTTAGCCACTACACCACACTGGCTCTCTGTATCATGACACAGTATCATTCCCAGATGCATTCTTGAGGAACAAATATGGCTGCCTCCCATAGTCAAGGAAGTAAGAAAAAAAGCCCTCCACCACCGCCTCATATCCAAAGGTGATATATGCCTTCTCCCAATTCTTAGAATCCACCCACCCCTGGATTTTAATCCAATCGTTGGAGATCATTTTGTTTTGTGAAAACAGTGGAATTTAGTTAGTCATGACTGACTTAAGTCCTATTGATATCAATGGGTTTACTCTGAATATGACTAAGGCTGGACCTAACCCATAATCTTAACTTTTCTTTTAAAAAATAATAAAATGCCTTTATTAAGAAGCAGCTGTTTTGGTGTCTTCTTATCCCAGAACTGCAATATATACATCAAATTTAGTCCCAGCCAAGACACATTGAGATGGGAAATATTTCTTTACATTCTTTTTGTTTGTTTGTTTTTTGTTAAGCAACAATCTTGCTGTGAAATCAAATAAAGTGGCATGCTTTTTAAAAAAAAAGCAAAAAAGAACTTACATAATTAATATCTATTGGTAACATCTGGGTTAGTGGTAGGTTGAAGGCAGGAACATTCTGTAACACAAAACATCACTGACTGTTTAAAATGATTGTTGTAAGACCATCAGCACAATCCTATACGTTGTCTATTCAGAAGTGAGTCCCATTTAGTTCAATGGGGCTTACTCAGTGGGTATAGTAGGAATGGGGAACCTCAGGCCTGGGGGCCAAATCTGGACTTCCCAGCATCCTGATCCAGGCCTATGGTGTTCCCCAGAAACCCATGCCCCTACCCCTGGCTCCACCCCTTCCCCCCAACCTCCAGTCATTTGCTGGTTTCCTGGCTCTTGTGCAGTTTTCCCCCATTCCAAAAGGGTGGAGTGCTTCTCCCAAGGTTTAGTTCTGAGTAATAAAGAGCCTTAAACTAAAATCTGCTAGAATTTTTTTGTATTTTTGCCCCCACCACTTTTCCTTAAGCCCCACCCACCACTGGAATGCACCCACACACACCCGAGCTTCTTCAAAAATGAATTCAGTCCTCGGGTTAAAATTCCCCACCCTTGAAATATAGGATTGCAACCTAGAAGTATATCAAAATATTTATATTCTAATATTTATTTATACAGCGCAGGGACAGGAACCTGTGACCCTTGAGATATTGGTGGATTGTAATTCCCATCATCCCTGATCATTGGCTATACTTGCCCATGCTGGGATTTGTAGTCCAACAACATCTCAAAAGCCATATGTTCCACACCACTGATATCAAGTACTTATAATATTAGTTTGTACCAGTTCAGGACACTATGACCATGTTCAGACGACACTATGGCTTAGCATGTCGTGTAAACCATGACTTAGCATGTCTTGTGAACCATTCCTTACTGTAGTGGTACATAACCACAGTTTAAACGTACTCACTAACCAATTGCTGCAAACGGGTTAGCAGCCTAGCCATAGCTTAGCGTGTCGTCTGAACAGGCCCTATGTTTGCAACACTGGAGCACTCTACCTGAGAATATTTACACAGAAGTAGCTCATAACAACAACTCTATATTTTATCTGACTTGGTTTTTCACTTGGTGACTATATCATTTAGACGTCTCATTTTTAAAACTTATTACTGAGTGGCTTTTTGATGCATGGTTCACAGCGGTGAAGAACATAATGTGTGCTTCAGTTTTGTTTGAAAACACTGAAAAAGATAAAAAGAAGCCCTGCCCATCAAAAGATGTCTCATTTTAACAGTTCTATTTATTGAAATAAAATGATGTTAGATCTCTGTCACCAATTTGAAAAGCACAACATATTTCTCTTCTACTTTTAGGATAGGACAAGTGGATCTAAAAAAAAGCCCTTTAAGAAGCTTTCTTACTTGCACATTCGGACTTCCCAGCTCTGATGGAAGTTTTGAGGAAAACACTGGGAAATTTGCAAAAGGCGATTCAAATGGAGTAATCTGAAAAAGGTGACAAAGAATCCTATTGATTAACACTTCCTCTAAAAATATACACTGGCAAGACAGTTATGCTGGGACAAACCTGCTGTACAATCCTGTACATATCTACTTAGAAGTAATCCCCATTGAGTTCAATGGGACTTACTCCCAGGCATAGCAGGAGTAGGTCCTTTTGGGCTATGGGCACATTTAGCAATTTGAGAAACTGTTCTGGGCACCACCGTAAAATGGTTGTCATGGGAGGCATAGCAAAGAACAAGTAACTACACAAAAAGACTCAGTACAGGGCAAAGATCCTACTAAATCTGTTCCAGGATCTGTTCCAGATCCTACTAAATCACACCTTTAAACCCAGAGTTTTCAGCACCAACAGAAACCTATTTCATCGCAATCCCAGCTGCTGATAAGAAAAGTGTCAATTTCTTAAAATAAGTGGGATGGGTAGGGCAACTTGGCAGGCATCAAGAAAAGTGTCAAGGGGCACATTGCTACCATGGGCACCACGTTACTCACCACTAGTGCATAGCATTGCAGCCTGGATATAGATAGCATAGTTAAAATGATCAATGACATTGACTGTGAATTACACAAAACAAATGCATCTCTGATAATGATCAATGCGTTGACTATGAATTACACAAAATAAATGTATCTCCGATATTCTTCATGACAATCAAAGCCATAGTCAGTCATGATGAAAAGTCTTTGGCTGTAATCCTAAATCTACTGCTTCAGAAGTAGGTCCGGTTGAAGCTGACAAGTCTCATTTCCAAGGAAATGAGTTTAGAATCAAGGCATTTAGCTTTAAAAACGCACACACATACGTCCTAGTGCTGTGGTACTGGCAGGGACCTCTAGAGTCTTTCAATCCTAGTTCTGATTCTGAATGAGACTGACCCGATCCACCAGTTGCTGCCATAGGAATGTGTTTGTGTTGCCACAGATCCAGAATCACTATTATTATTTTCAGCCCCTCCATGTGCAGTACAGAGGGAAAGAGCTGGAATGCTTACTTAGACTCCAGAAATCTTAATTTAATTTAGTCCATCTTGTGTCCTCCCTGCACAGCCAATTTAGTAGCACAAATTATAGGGGCATTACGAGAGAGCTACCTTCCCGTACAGCACCTGGTTCCCTTGTCTTGAACCAGAAAGCAGATGTACATGTAGTCAACCATAACAGTAATGGAAGCATCATTTGCTTCCATTCCTCTAGAATTTGAACCAGATGTGCCTGCTGCAGCATCTCGCATCCTCTAACTCAAACCACAAGGATTCTGAACTCGGCCCACCTACGGCATCCTGTTTCATCTACCTAGTCAGGCATGTTCTCCAGGGTCATTCCTTCCTAAGCCAGATGACCTGCTGATTGGAGGCTGGCGGGGGTACCAACTACCATAGCAACATGCTGCACAGCAACGACACCTGAGACGATTTCCCCCCATCTCACTTACCTCATTTGGCAGCTGATTTGTTAATGTATTCTGATCTGGGACCAGTTTCGCTGGAGGCAGTCCAGCCCCAGGATTTGGCCTTGGCTACCATCAAGAAAGGAACACAAATAATGAAATGTATGGTTTATTTATTTGTAAAACAACTGGTTAATATTTGCTCATTAAAAAAAAGGATCCTCTGATAAATATAAGCATCCTCTGACAGATATACAAAACATACTTCCTTGGCCTTTAGAAAGGGTGAGATGCATCTTTTCAATTCAGCCTTTAAAATATGTACTTTAATGTTTTAACATTTTTATTATCTTACGGCTATATTGTTTTAAGTGGTTAAATACTGCCTTGATGGCTTTTTACGAGATAAGGTAATATGTAAAAGTTGATGATCGATAAATAAATACTTTCCTCCAAAAGTGTTGCTCCTGCCACCATTATTTTATAATACTAATCATTATGTATTTTACATTTACTGTTGTTCCCTGCCTTGATCAAAATGGAGAGGTGGGTAAGAATTATTATTATTATTATTATTATTATTATTATTATTATTATTATTATTATTATACAAACACTGGCATCTATATTGCACTGCACTTGAAGTGGTGAAACCAGAGACAAACTAAGTGAGCTAGGGTAACCATGTGGAATATTGTTTGTGACCATTTCAACTACTTGCAATGCAATTCATGTTTACGTGGAAGTAGGGATTTTGTTTGGAATTTTTATAAGACTTTACCAACATTAGCAAAGTTCTCCACAAACTGGATGGAAAGAAGTTGAGATTAAAGACACCCCAAACCAGCAGTTTCATCCATCCAGGTCCAAGGGTACGAATGCTTATTTTCTTAAAAGCCTTGGTTTGAATCCCTGTATATTCAGCCATCTCTATGGTGCTGCATTTGGGTTGCTACCTCTTTTTTCTGACAGGCTCCTTATCTTTAACTGCTACATGGCAGGCAGGTACAACATGCTCCTATCCATGCTAGGAACAGATGCATCCATTGAATTTGGCCAGTACGGATGGGTAAGAATTTCATTCAGTTACTTGTTTCATAAGAACACACCCACTTTTGCAAATTCCTTTGTAAACAGGATGGAAAGATATATTAAGAGAGAGAGAGAGAGAGAGAGAGAGAGAGAGAGAGAGAGAGAGAGAAAGAGAGAGAGAGAGAGAGAGAGAGAGAGAGAAGAATACGGGGGAAAGCAAAATCAACAGATTTGTCCATCCCTACTTGGAAGTAACTCTCTGAAAGTTCAGCGGGTTTTACAATCTTGTATGTGTATAGAATTGTAGCCTGAGGGGGAAATGCATGTCATAAAGAATGTTTGTAATCCAATTTCTGTGAAGGAAGGGGAACTTGTCAGTTTGCTAGGGATTAAAATCTCATACCAGACACTAGGGACAAGAATCGCTTTGTGGATCAGGCTGAGGGAAGAGGTTCCAGTAAGTAGGGAAGATAAGAGATAAGAAGCCTCATGGAAGTGTATATGAGTAGTAGCAATGTCACCAAAGTTCACCTGAAACAAGAATTAAAATCCAAGAGTTCTACTCTTTAGATTGTAAAAATGTAGGAGTATTTTTTCCTATTTGCATAATAATAATAATAATAATAATAATAATAATAATAATAATAATAATAATAATAATAATACATCTGGATTTGCTTTGCAATAGTTTTTATGAGCTTGCTAGGGATGTCGGAGAAAACTGCAATAGATACTGATGAGTCCCAATTTCTATGAATCTAACCTGTGGATTCCACAACAGACCAGCTTTTTCCAAGTTGTGCAGATTCCACAGACTTGCTGACCATTTTCTTTAACATTTGGGGTAGATTTGCACAAATTTGCACTTATGCTGTTGAGCATTAACACTAGTGTGCACATGCACTAATGTGCATTCATGCCAATGTGCTCTTTTGCAAATAGAATGAAATGCTCATACCCCCCTAAAAAAAATCCAGTTGTGTTAAGGAGTGGATGATGGAATGAAAGACACCTGGCAATCCGTGAAACACAAACAAAAAAGATTTAACAAAATCTATACATTCCTTGTTGGGAGAAATTCAGAGGGGGCTTTGTCCACCTCCAAGTGGGCCTTCAATGAGAGGGGGACATTGACATTTCAAGTGCTTCTTTCTTGAACTCTTGACCCATCCCTCATTGTCATATGTGTTGGGTGCTTCTTATGCCCCACCAAACTACCCTTAACATTTCAATGTAGGTGATATTATTATTATAAAGTCATAAATTTTGTTCGATCAAAGCCAGCATACAGGAATACAGAGCAGATCTGGGGAAACAGGTGGGAGGGTGCTGTTGCACCATGTCCTGCTTGTTCATACTTGGCCGATGGCTGGTTGGCCACTGTATAAACAGAGTGCTGAACTAGATGGACCCTTGGTCTCATCCAGCATAGCTCTTCTTATGTCCTTATTCTGCAGCAGTGATTATTATTATTATTATTATTACTATTATTATTATTATTATTAGATATTGTAAATACAATACAATTAAAACATGACTTTTTCTTTACCATCTTACACACCAATATAAGTTATTTTAAAGATGATGACAGTACCTGTGTCTGCTGTGGAATGTTTCCCATGGCTTTGTACCTTTGCATCAGTCGTAATATCTGGCAATTGAATCATAGACAGTTTCATGCATTGCGTAACATGATCTGAATTCTTCATTATAACTGGAGTGATGTAAACAATTCATGCAGTATGATCTATCATTATTTGCATTTTTTCCATTGTACTGTAGCTGTTTTATTATATGCACGTACACTTAAGACTGAGAGACGGCTCATTTCAGCTGAAAATTATCTAGAATGTCCACAGAATAAGCAGTAAAATTAAAACAAATTTTTCGACGAAGGCTTTGAGGGAATGCTCTGGTTGTTTCAAAGCAAGAAAAGAACACATCCACACCATGATTAGCACTTCTGACTATGCAGAATCTTCTTCACCAGTGATAATACATCAAAGAAGTGAAAGATTCTTCAGGAAACAACAATCCTGATGCACTGACTATGCTTTGAAGTACCTATTTTGGCAGCAATTTTACATACAAGTTGCTGAAATCCCACTGATAAAAGTGGGATTGAGGCTGCCATCCTAAACATACTTACTAGGAATTGCATCTAGTGGGACTTTCCTTAGAGTAAACATACATAGATTTGTCCTGGAAAACTGCTTAACTGTGTACCGCAAGATTCCCCAACCTGGCACCCTCTAGATGTGTTGGACGAGAACTCCTATCATCCCCCAGGCAGTGGTGTTAGTGTGACTACCATACTGGATGGGGATGATTTGTGCTGTAGTCCATGTCATCTGGAGGGTGGAAGGTTCAGGAAGGCTGGTGTTCAGCATTGTAGTCTTGATCGCTGTCCTTTTTCTTGATGGAATAGGGCAGAGATGAGGAACCACTGTCTTGCCACATTTGGCCTACCTGGACAGCCCCTCCAGCCCCCCCCCTCCTGAGCCCCAGCCACTTAGAAGGGAGTTGGGCTGGGAGAATGACTGAGCCAGTGCCTAAGTGGACTTAGCTCCGCCTGGGTTTCCCTAGCCAAGGAGAACCCGGGCAGAATGAAGCACCCCAGCTGAAGTGCAGGTTGGAGAAGCTCCAGAGAGCACTTTGGCCAGGGAGTTGAGGACATCAGGCAATGGGGCCCTGCCCCTGGAGTTACAGGTGGGACTGTGCCTCCTCACATTATCTGGCCCACTGGTGACCAGGAGGGGGCAAACTGCCCTGTAGACTGCAAACAGTTCCCCAGCTCTGGAATAGGAGGACCAATAGGAGGATGTAGACGAGGGAGAAAAATCCCATATCTGCAGCTAGCAGTACCATCAGGCAAGTTGAGGCAGAGACCTCAAGCATCTTTACATCAGGACAATTATGGGAGGCAGAAAGGGAGGTGGAACGATCTCTCCCATGGGGCACACTCAACTGGGTTGTTCTCCCACTCGAGCACCACTGTAGCCCCCATTCACTTCCATTAGGCTTTCACAGAACCACCTGGTGGGTTTTGCTCCTTGTTAATTTGGAGGAATCGGAAAGATGCCATTTGGATTTTCTGCCTTGGCCACCAAAAGCTTATGGGCTGGCCTTCTCCTTCTTGCTACTTCATACCCAATTCCCTGTAGGCTTTTTGCACCATGTAGCCTGATGAAGAGTTCTGGAGAACCCGAAAGCTTGCACAGTTTTACTGAAGTTTTGTCAGTCCGCATAAAGCAAGAGTGGGCAATTTGTGTCCCTCCAGATGTTTTGGCCTACAACACCCATCAGCCCTAGCTAGCATAACCAATGGTGAGAGATCATGGGAGTTGTAGGCCCAAACCTCTGGAGGGCCACAAGTTGCCCATTTCTATAATATTGGGGGTGGGTGGGTTCATGAACCAGCATAGCTATCTTATATTTGTTTTATTTGTTTTTCCTTGTATGTTCCATAAAATAAGCATGCATCCTCTATTGCTTACTTCTCTACTGTTGCTTGTAGCAAGGTATCTACCAAATTGTTTGACCTGCAGAGGAAGGAAATAAATTCCAGATGAAGTCTACCAAAAACAGAGCTGAACATTGGCTCTTAACAGAAGTACTTACCATTTAATAATGCTAAATCACTACAATTCATCAAAGTAAGATATGCTGCAGTAGCTCCTAAAACTTACGATTGCTAGGGCATCTCTAAATGAGAGCGGTCACATGGCAACATCCTCCACGTGACATCAGGGGTAGCAACATTACACCAGCATTGCAAAGAGAAATCTCAGAGAGGAGGGAGCTAGAGAAATGGGCACAGCCTTTCTGTACGATGAAATAAATTAAGATCAAGCAGCTCTAGAGCTTTGTAATGCTGTGTCATGTCATGTCCAAAGCGGCTCTCTGTCAGTAAAGGTTGGAGGCCCCAGTTTCAGTTGGGCTGTAAATCCAATCTGAGTTTTAGTCAGAACAAGCCAGAACTCGAATGGAGCTATCCAAGGTGCTGAACCTACTTTGGGTGGTAGGTTTCAGCACCTCAGATAGCTTCTTTAGAGTTCTGGCTGGATTTACAGCCCCACCAAAATCTGAGCCAGCAGCCGCCAATGGCTTTGTGAATTGCAACGTGATGTTTATGGCATAAATTAGCAGATGAAAATCAAGTGCAAACACACAGAGCTGCCAATCAACTTTTTAATGTGGCATTTACAGATGTAAATTGTTCCTAGTCCTGGCGAATTCATATATTTCCAGTTCTTCAAAGGGTGCCTGGTCATTCACAAAGGGAACATGCCTGTATCATTTGATGCTCCTTAAAATGATACTCAGACATGAGCTCCTTGATCCTTTCCTTGTTATTGCCATGTATTTTAAAAGCACTGGTGTAAATAATACACACTTGCATGCCCTTCACAACTGAGGCAGCCTGAGTTTTTACTAAGGTCTCTGTGCCTTAAGACAAAATGTTGGGTACCAGACCTTCATATGCTGAGGAAGAAGAGGAAGGATGAGCACGCTAGCTGTGGCCCTTCCATCCCCAGCCTTGTCACTGTCCAGGAGGAACCTCTGTATCCCTGGAGGCGACCCGGGCAATGTATAACTCTGATTTCGCAGGGTTCCACATCACGCTGAGAACCTCCACAGATAAAAGAGATGGGTAGGAATGGGCAAGAAATCCATTCACCCTTTCAAACCAATTTACAAAACGAAACTCAGTAATCCTTCAAAAGTTGCACTTCTCCAAACTTTGCCGTGGAGTTTCCTGTCAAAGCATGTGTACAAAAATGTGCATAGGAGTGGAAAGTGTACACAAAAACACATATGTTTATGAAAATAAAATTCAAAGGGAAATTGTTTGCCAAATAAATGCCCGCTTTCCTTGGCTGCCAATACATTTCCGAGCCCAATTCAAGGTGCTGGTTTTAACATATAAAGCCTTACATGGCTTGGGACCACAATACCTGATGGAACGGCTCTCCCGACATGAACCTACCTGTACACTGCGCTCAACATCTAAGGTCCTCCTCCGAGTGGCTACTCCAAGGGAAGCTCAGAGGATGGCAACAAGGGAGAGGGCCTTTTCAGTGGTGGCCCCCCAATTATGGAATGATCTCCCCGACGAGGCTCATCTAGCGCCAACATTGTTATATTTTTGGCACCAGGTCAAGACTTTTCTCTTCTCCCAGGCAGATAACAACATATGCTGAGTTTTTAACTGACCCCAGAATAGTTTTTTAAATGGATATTGTTGTTTTTATGCTTTTGATGGTTTTAACTTTTTGTATATTTGTTTTTAACGTTTATGGTTTTAAACTTTTGCAAACCGCCCAGAGAGCTTTGGCTATGGGGTGGTATATAAATGTAATAAATAGATAAATATAAATAAATAAATAAATAAATAAATAAAATGTATCTCAGCCAAAATTATATATTTTGCATGCATGTATTATAAAAAATGTACACAAAAATGCATATCAATTTTCATGTGAACTTTTAAAAAATTTCTCAGCATGCTAAAATCTCGCCCACCTTTCAGGACACAAGCCCTCCCAAGGTGTTGTGCAATAATAAAACATAATAACTTAACAATGGAAAAATGGGAAACTGAGAGAGACCAACACTGACAGATGGTTGCCCATTCCTACACATGCGGAGAGTGATGAGGACAGGGAAGGAGAAGGGGTGGAGCTACTTTGCTTGTCCTTACTCTCCTCCCTTCTGCATTCATTGAGCACTTTTAAAAAACACCTGAATAGGGCTACTGATGTGGTACTATTAACATAGGTGGTGCTTACAAATTAACATAAGCAATAACAACAAAGAGTCAGGGCAGAAGTTCCACCTGTTCTCCCTTTCTGCCCCCGTCTCTAGCTATATTATGTCTGTGTTCATGCACATTCAACACAGGGTGTACCACAAATAAGAGAAATGTGCAAGGAAGTTTCATGTAAAAGGTTTGAAAAGTAAGAAGACAATCCTATGCACATTTAGATAGGGGGGAAAGTCCTACAACTCCCAGCATTCCCCAGAATGCTGGGAGTTATAGGCCTTTTTTCTGTCTAAACAGCCTCGTGTGGCGCAGAGTGGTAAGCGGCAGTTACTGCAGCTGAAACTCTCCCCATGGTCTGAGTTCAATCCCAGCGGAAGCTGGTTCTCAGGCAGCCGGCTCAGGTCGACTCAGCCTTCCATCCTTCCGAGGTCGGTAAAATGAGTACCCAGCTAGCTGGGGGAAAGGTAGCCACGACTGGAGAAGGCAATGGCAAACCACCCCACTACAAAGTCTGCCAAGAAAACGTCAGCGAAAGCAGGCGTCCCTCTAGGAGTCAGCAATGACTCAAGTGCTTGCGCGAGAGGTTCCTTTCCTCCTTTCCTTTCTGTCTAAACATGCATAGGATTGCACACTAAATCATTTATTTATTTGACTTTCCTATTGTTAACTACTTTGCCCATCAATTAAGCAACCAAACTGTCTCTTCCCTGGAGATCTTATTCTTAATCCCTGTCAATCTCTCAAAATTATTATTATTATTATTATTATTATTATTATTATTATTATTTATTTATTTATATAGCACCATCAATGTACATGGTGCTGTACAGAGTAAAACAGTAAATAGCAATACCCTGCCGCATAGGCTTACAATCTACACATATGCACACATGCAAGCACGTACGCACGCACACACGCGCACACACACATACACACACACACACACACACACACACACACAGAAAGAAAGATCTCACCATCTGCCCGATGTGCTGGAGTATAAAAAATGGTTAGGCTGCTTCCTGATGAGCTGGAGCTAAGAAATTTGGTGCATGTGAAGGCACCCTGATTGCAACAAAAGTCTGAAAACAGGACATTTCTACACCTCTCCTTCAGAAGGGGACACACACACACACACACACACACTTGCACACAAATTGTAAGAAGCCATGTGGTTAAGGTATTTCTACACCAGCCAGAAAACTGAAATGTGGTGTAGAAAAGGTCTGAAAGGGAGACACTCACATGATTGCCCTTAGAAACTTTATCCCTTCATTGAGGAAGGTATTTCTGGGTTTTTCCAGAAAGCTGGAATTTTGCACATATAGCATCCATGGTGCTACGATTGCTAGAGCAGTGAGAAATCAAGACATGTCTAAATCTCTCCTTAGGAATGGGGGGGGCGGAGGGGGGAGGAGAAAAGTACCCCCAAATGACTAAAGTATTTTCAAGCCACCCAAAATGCTGACATTTGGGATACACAAACACTGTTTACTGGAAAAGTCTGGAAAATGTGAAATTTTTGCACCTGGCAATACTTGGAGCATGACGTTAACTTTCTTGCACAGAGTGAGCCATGTTGCTTCTGGGGCAGACAGTTTAGGTGGAGGCTTGGATTTAGGGCCAAGGGCGGTTCCAAGATCAGCCAGAAGCCTATGCCATATGATATACCCAGTATACTTTGCTTTAAATTGCTAGGAGTGTGTGTGGCTAAAACACGCAAGCTGAGTAGATTAAAAACGACTTACTGGTAAGGAGAATGTCAGTCCCAGAAGAGAGAGGAGCAGAATTACAATCTTCATATTTCAAATTGGTACCTGCGAGAAGGAATCAGAAATCTATTTTTTTCCCCACTGCCTTTCAGGTATCATTATTCCCAATGCAAATGTCTACCTTGGCATTATTAGCTGTTCTTACCGTGCTGTCGTCTTGCAGGTTCAGAAGAAATAATAATTTTGTCCTTGCTCTTTCGTTGAAGTTCTTTCTCCTCTCGGTCGCCGTAACCTTGTTGAGACGCAGCCGTCCCCTTGCATCCATTTAAACCCTCTTCCAGGTGGGTAGTCATCAGAGCAGAACCCACACGTAATCATCTGTGTTTCACACAGTGCCCAACATCTCATTAGCACTGAGTATCATTATGTCACAGAATGTCTGTGGTATTTTTGAGGGAAATCTTTTCTTACTGAGATGGAACAGCACAGCACATGGAATGGGCTAAACCAAATCATGGCATTGTAACAAATATCAGACCCTGGGCCAGGCTACACAAAACACCATTCACACAATTAGCAATCTAGCCCCAATCTAGACCAGGACCGTAGCGGGAGGCAAAAGTTTAAAGCCTTCCCTTCACCCCATGGCAGGGTCCCAAAAGGATTGGGTCCCCCATACCTGCTATTTCAGGCTCAATCCTGTACATGTTTAGACAGAAAACAATCCTACATCTCTCAGCATTCCCCAGACAGCCACGCTATGCTGGACCTATGCGCTGGCTGGGGGTGCAGGAGTTGCGGGACATTTTTCTGTCTAAATGTGCACAGGACATGTGCTTGTAAAAACCCATTCATGCTGATAGTATGAATGGCGTCATGTCTAGTTTGACCCTCAGGAGCAATCTCATCTCAGTGGTGGACAGGGGTGTCACACAAGGAAGGCAAACCCTGCCCCAGTGTCAGACCAGGGCCTAATCTACACCAAGCAGGATATTGCACTATGAAAGTGGTATGAAAGTGGTATATAGAAGGCAGGAGCCACACTGCTGCTTTATAGCAGTATTGAAGTGCACTGAAAACTGTTGGGGCTCATTGACACATACCACATACCGCTTTCATACCACTGTATCCTGCTTGGTGTGGCTCCTGCCTTTTATATACTGCTTTCATAGTGGCCTTAGCTAGACATAAGATTTATCCCGGGGTTGTCCCAGAGTCGTCCCTGCCTGCTCCCAGGATATCCTGTGTGTCATTTACATGAACAGGGATGACCCCAGGACGATCCTGGGATAAACCTTAGGTCTAGCTAAGGCCCTAGTAATATCCTGCTTGGTGTAGCTTAGGCCCAAGTGTGATTATTCCTCTGTAGGACCTCAGTGGTTCTACAAACGGATGTCCCAACACACTGGGTGGGGGCATAGGAACTCAGAAGGAGGCTTCTGTACACATATTCCTACTATGATGAAGGACTGCATGACTGCTACAGGTGTGGTTCATCCTTTCATCCAGTTTTTCAGTCAGCATCCATATTTAAAGCAAAGGGTTTTGTGCCTTAGTAGTCTGGGAAAGCCCTCTGCATGAGACTTGACGGTTGAAGTCAAATCAAAATTACTGAGTTAACTTGCAAAAAGGCCAACACTGCATGTTACATATTTCTTTCCCCAGATTTTGTTGTTGTTGCTTAAATTAAAAAGTAAAGGAGCTATCAAACTGGATGCATGTGGGGAAGTGTGAGGAGCTCATAATTCTCAGCTGTATCCCAAAGCAAGCATTCCTTGCCCACCTGCCCCAAAGTTCTTCTCTGGGTCAGTTCAAACAGCTTAGCTGGACAGTAGTGATACTGAGTTTTTAGGAGGGTGGAGGGAAGCAAGGCCATTACATGAACTCGGCTCAAGTGCCAGCTCCATCAGGTGTCATCAGTTGCCTCCATTAACTGTCACCTGGCATGAGCCATTCCATCAGTCTGCAGTGGAGGAAGAGAAGAGAAGCAAGGCTCCTGCCCATGGCCAGCCCTAGGATAAATAGTCACCTGGGTGAGGTACACCTTCAGCGCACACTCCCATCAGCACCACAGATCCCCAACACTACCAAGAAGGAGTTCAGGATGGAAGCAATGCAAGCAATTTGCTTCAGGGCCAGGTTTAAGGTTCTTGTACTAGTGTACAAAGCCCGAAACAAATTGGGACCAGGATACCTGGGAGAGAACGTTCTCCCCTATCAACCTGCCCGGTCACTGAGGTCATCTGAGAGCATGCTTCTGGTGGTTCTACATAGACCCATCCTCCGATTGGAGTCCACTATGGGAAGAGTCTTCAGCATGGTAGCCCCCCTCGTATGGAATTCCCTGTCTCTGGAGGTCAGACAGGCGTCAACTTTGTATTCCTTTCGGTGTCTCCTGAAAACATCATTGTTCCAGGAAGCCTTCCCTTGATGACTTTGCATTTTGCTTCTTTTAAAAATCTATCTTAATGTGTTTTTATTCTGTTTATTTTATTTTTTCTCGTACACCGCTACAAAATTTTGAATGGCGAGAAGTATATAAATACTGTAAATAAATAAAATAAATAAATATTTTTACCTGCAACATGTTTTGTAAATTGCTCACAACCTGATTCCACACAGGTTTGGAAGTCTCACAGAACTCAGTGGGATCTGCACCAGAATCATGTATTTCTTTCAGTTTGGGCCTAAAACCCTGTGTCTACCACTAGGTCTTTTGAAGTTGATTGTTTTTCAGCAGCAAAACAGTTCTTGAAAATGCATGTTGACATAATAACTTTTTCTTTTTTTATTTAAAGATTTTATTGATTTTCCAAAACAAAATTAAACAAAAGAAAAGGAAAAAAAACAAAAGAACAAAGAACAAAAAACAATGAAACACATTGGATTTAATTCTAATTACTGGCAGAGAGTAGTGCATTTAACATATACAGTATGTATGTTTTTCCCCTTTACCTTACAAACCAAGATACATGGAATTCAAAGGCTGCT
Source organism: Elgaria multicarinata webbii (assembly GCF_023053635.1). Taxonomy (NCBI): domain Eukaryota; kingdom Metazoa; phylum Chordata; class Lepidosauria; order Squamata; family Anguidae; genus Elgaria; species Elgaria multicarinata. Next base: position 22,137,468 of record NC_086176.1, read on the forward strand.
TGGAGGTTTTCTTTATAATTCTTCACCATAACAGATTATACTTTTCCATAAGCATATTAACTTTTTCTGCTGTCTACAGACATGGTTTGGTGGTCACCTTCTCTGCCTTCTCTTGATTAATCTTTACTTTTTTAAAAAGTGAATATTTTAACGAGTTTCTTCTTGCACCAAACCCACACCTAATTCCAGAATCAGGTAACTGGCCGTCATATTATAATTAATGGTCTAGGCAGGGCTAACATGTCCTTCAGATTCTTCTTCTTCTTCTTCTTCTTCTTTTTTTTTTAAGAAAAAAGTTGTAATAGAGATAAATGCAGCATCAGCAGTGCAGAAAACATGGTTAATTAGTTTGTGATAATACAGTGGAAAATGACAGATCTGACTGATGGTGTATAATTTTACTTCTCCAACTTTTCTCTAGATTGCAAAGAAACTAAACTTTCCCATCTAGGTTAAGAATTACATGTAATAAATGGGCTATTCTCTAGAGAAGTGTGCAGTAAGCAAAAATATGATTCATAACAGACTTAGCATAACTACACATAATGGGCATGAACCCATCCACACATTTGATTCTCAAGAGGCACCTAATCCCATACTGATCTTCTAAAATAGTGTTGGATTTGCGTTGCCAATTAAGGGTTTCCTGCATGTCTAGTGACTAGAAAAGTAGCATCACCTTGACTCACAGCACTGAATGGGCCATCAAAATCAGTTCAGCTAGTCTTGGTACCATAATACATTGCGAGGGGCAGACTCCACATTTGGGCTTTACCCATGGCTGCTCTTGATGAGCTTTGCTGCAGAGGGGAACAGAGAAAGAGATTTCCACCTTCCACCCTCACCGTGGAGATAAAGAGAGGTTGAAAGGAGGTTGGGTCTATAGCAAGCCCATTCTCCTGTGGGCATCTGCTGCTTCACATAGAAGACTCAGTGGTTCAACCTTGTTCTTGACCAGTCTGGGCACTAAAACATTTCTTTTCCTGATCCTCTTCTATAGTATTTTTTCTCCTTGCGTTCCTGCTCTAGCTCTGCCCTGCCCTGACCATCCAGCTGGGCGTCTTCTCTTCTCTGGGCTCATTTACACCAAGCAGGATATTGCACTATGAAAGTGGTATGAAAGTGGTATATAAAAGGCAGGAGCCACACTACTGCTTTATAGCGGTATTGAAGTGCACTGACAATAATTATTATTATTATTATTTATTTATTTATTTATATAGCTCTAAATATATATGTATTGGTGCCCATAACACATACCACTTTCATAGTGTTATATCGCGCTTGGTATAGATGTGTCACTTGTCACTGCACTTCAATACTGCTATAAAGCAGTAGTGTGGCTCCTGCCTTTTATATACTGCTTTCAGACCACTTTCGTAGTGGAATATCCTGCTTGGTGTAGATGAGCCCTCTGACTCCTGGTAGCTCCCCCGGGGTTTAAGGCCTTCCTGGGTTCCCCTGTGCATTTGTAATCACTCCATTCATTTAACCCAGAGGCGCAAAACCTCAGGCCCATGGGCCAAACCTGCTCCTCCAGAGGTCCACAGAAGGCCCTTCCCCTGGCTCCACTTCCTTCCTCCCAATCACCGTTTGGAGGATTCCCAGCTTTTGCGTAGTCCCCCCACCCATTCCAAATGGTTAAAATGCCCCTCCCCAAGGCTGCATTATGGACAATAAGAGCTTTAAGCTAAAATACACATATTTTTCATATTTCTGTCCTTGCCCCTTTGGCCTTTGACCCCTCCCACCACTGGAATGCAGCTCCTGAGAGCTTCTTGGAAATGGAATTCAGCCTTTGGGCTGAAAGGTTCCGCACCCCTGCTCTGCACAAGTGACACCACTGGTCCAAAGTCAGGATTTCAGGACACTAGTTGTTTGATAAAGGGTCTGTTCACACAAGGCCTGGGCAGGTGCATCATACATGAGGCACAATGGCAGAACCAGCCTTGAGCTCACGTGCACCCTGCCATTCTTCACCCATAGGCTTTCATGTGGAAGGGGCTGTGCCTGTGAATACCTGGGCAAGTTAGAGAAATTTGTTTGCTTTGCATTTTAATATGAACTGACTTAGAGCTCCATCAGATGAGTGTTTTATTGCACACTCGTTACTGGGCACTCATGGATTTTTGCGGGTCCCTCTCATGACATCATCTGTGTGCCCTGCCCCTTCTGCCCCTTCTAGCCTTCTTTTCATGACAAAACACAATCCATTAAGTCCAATTTTTTTGTGTGTGTGGCAGAACTTGCTGCTATCTCCTGCTGTGTGCAGGAGAAGCAGCGGGATCAAAACGCCCTACTGAATGGGCCCCGTGTACATTGTTTACTTCCTCTTTCAAAAGAGGAAGTAATGAGGGACAAATGCACGCTATGGTGTAATGTTCTTTTAAGATAAAGTGTGTTCCAGCACAGCTGAATTGTATTTAAGTAATAAAAGTTTGGGAGTCAGTAGTCCTCCTTCTATTCAGAGTGTGCTGCTGTTTGCTTGGCAGTTGGTCTGCATTGGAGAAATAAACATTGTTTTGTTTGCCATATGGGAGCTTTGATTGCTTTGGATTCTTTTCCGTAAATCCCTCATACGAACCCAACGTCACATGGTGTCCAAAGTCAGAGTGGGCTGTGTTTTTTTCTGTTTACAACTGAGAGTTTGTTTGTTTTAGCTGAAGATATAGATTCATTCCAGCCTCTGCCTCCACTGGCCTTGCGAAGTAATTTGGCTGAGAACTGTAGGGTGACCATATTTTGGAAACCAAAAAGGAGGACAACATGGTCGGCCCCCAGGGGGAGTGTCCAGCACTATGGGGTGGGTGTGTGTGTACTCACCCGAACATAGCCTTGGTCACATATCTGATTTCACAGCACACAGTTAAGACAAACCTGTTCTACATAACATCTTAATCTTAAAATCACTGAAATAAAGAACAAGTGAGACATTCAATGTATGTGAAATTAACTTCACTCACTCCTACTTTTGTAGCTTTTTGCTGTACTTTGAAGCTTTTGCTATACACTGCGTGATACATTCTCCAGTTTCTTCAAATATCTTTTCTGACTGTATCTTCACTCGTTGCAAGCTGCTGCTGCTGCTGCTGTAAAATGGGATTTGCTGCCGGCTGGCCAGCTGGCTAACTTTTTTATTTTTAAATTTCAAGTTTTTAAAAAACTTATGTACGATTGTCACAAGTTTCTCTACTCTGAATTAGGGTGGGTGTTGTGGCAGTGAACACTACTTTGCCCATTCACACTTCTCACTTACATACATTAGCTTCTCAAGGCTTGTGCATTGGCACCACTTCACACATCCAGACTTTGATCTCCTGTCTACTTCCTGCACAAACACACAACTCTGAGACCCTCTTTCTAATGCCCTGTGTTGCATGCCAGTACCATGGGGCTAAGTTACAACAGGTCTCTCTGGGTTGTCTGTGCAGCCTCTGTTGTCTCTCTCTCTAAGTCATTGCAGCCAAACCAAAGCTGCAAACCAAAGCCTTAAACAATCTCCCTCTCTCTCTGACAAAGTCTTCCAATGGTCCAGCTTACCTGCCCACTTGTGGCTGGAAATATTGGTCATTGCAGCTTATTGCTTGGTCATGTCTGGTGACTCTTATTTTAAAACTGTCTGCCACCAGCCACCTCCACCTCCTCTCCTCCTGCACAACTGCTCGACTCTGATGCACTCTTAAAGCACTCGGCGGTGGGGAGGATAAGCCAGCCTCTCAGGGCCAAGCTACAGGTGCATCTGGGTTGCCTTCAGCCTCTCTCTGCCTTATGCCAGCCAGCCAATGTCCCAAACCTCAAACAATCCCCCACCCATCTCTCTGCCAAAGTCTCCCAATGATCCAGCCAGGCTGTGCACTTGTACCCTGTGGCTGGGGGTAGGGTGACAGTTTATAGCTTGGTCACATCCAGTGACTCTTGTTTTTTTTTAAAAAAAACTCCTCTTACAGCTGCCTCTGCCTGCACCATCACTGGACCCTGAGATGCTCTTAAAAGGCTATATGTGGCATGCCAGCCTCTCAGCGCTCAGCTACAGCCATCTCTGAGTTGTGTCTCCAGTCTAACTCTGTCTCTAAGAGATATGCCAGCCAAAGCTGCAAATCTATCTATTTTTCTCTGACATGCACTTCAAACATTCTGCATTGCATGCCAGCAGTGCAGACAGAGCCTATCTCACAAGTGAACAAAGTGAAGTGGAAGGGAAGGGGTAGTGAAGCAAAGCAACAACATGCCAGGTTCCAACATCCAGCAGCAACAGGGCATCAGCAGAGATGAGAGCCTCTTTCTCAACTAGCACCTCACTGTTGGTCATGAGAGTTTTTCTCTAAGGATGACCCATCATTGCCCATAACGTGGACCTCAGAGAAAAAGGCCTCTGGCCCATTCTGTTTTGCCCTGTGGGCTGCTTTGACTGACCTCTCAGTTAATTCCCATTAAAGTAGAGCTGCCGTTTGGCTGGGGAGAATGGGAAAAATCTGGATTTTTCTTTGAAATTCGAAATTCGTAATTTCCCCTCCTTCCCGGACTTGTTACCAAAAATCCAGACAAATCTGGGGTTTTCCTGTCATATGGTCACCCACTGGAAACTCTGGTAACAAGCCTTTCAGTTATATTTTACTGCAGCTGGAATAGACCAAGGTTCCAAGAAATGGCAAGTAGCTATTTTGCTCCACTGTGTGGAAGAAGAAGATTTATCAGTATATAATACTTTTGAAATTACTCCCCCAGATTTTATATGGGGAACCTGCCTGGGCCCATGAAGACATTACCTCATTAGAGTCAACGCAGCATAAATTCCTATCCAGAGTACTCGGGGTACCTAGATCCACCTCTAAGGCCATTGTCCGACTAGAAACAGCTTGTCATTCAGTGGGAACACTTGCCCCAAAAGAGGGCATCTTCTTTTGGCTAAAGATAGTGTTCCAACTGGTCTCACCCTTGGTTTTATCAGCATATGAAGATATGGGGAAAGACTCATGGGCAGCCAAGATAAGAATATCTATCTCTGAGCTGGGCTTTTCAGAAACATACCTACTAGCAAGGGGGTACAATACGGCCAGGTAGGAGATCTTTAGAAGGGTACATGATGTTGACATCCAGACAGCAATGGCCATCATTGCTGGGAGTCATTCCAACGTGATCTATAAAAGTATTATTACCTTCCCAGGGAAGGTCCCCCCATACTTAACTTCTGTCACCTCATATGAGCTGAGGTGGCTTATGACTAGATGCAGACTGAATTCACTGCTGCCCCTTCTAGCCTTCTTCCCATGACAAAAAAATGACCCCAGTAAGTCCGATTTAATTTTAGATAACTTGCAGCTATCTCCTGCTGTGTGCAGGAGAAGCATCACAATAAAAGCGGCCCAGTGAATGGACCACCTGCACATTGTTTACTTCCTCTTTCCTCTCCCTGAGAAAGAGGAACTATTGAGCAGCAAAATCGGAGGTGGAGAAGCAGCGCTAGGCAAGGATGATTTCCCCTTCATCTGATGGAGCTCATGTTCTGCATTTTATTCCACATTCGTAATGATATGACACAAGGTGTAGATCTGGCCTCTGTTGCATTTTAAACATCATGTCAACCCCCTGACTCATTTTTAGGGTGGAGCAGAATCTTAAAGTATCATCTTAGTTATTGTGGTTTGCTAATATTCTAGACTGGGTGGGGCTTGTAGCTGGCTGATTTTGGCTCTACACAATAGGTTAGGATAGATTCCTTCTCTGCGATTTCCTGATAGATACAACACAGAAGTACAAGATAAAGCCTGAGATTAACATGTAGCACAGCTCAAGATTCGCATTTGCCTTTTTTCTTACATTCTTCCTGCCACTTTCTCAATACTCCTACTGAATTTTCAAATCATTCCCTTACAATTATTGCTCTTAAAGCAATTCTGTGGAACTCTAAGAAATACTATCGGCTTTTTTAAAAAAATAAAATAAAATCTTACCAGTATTTATCATTTATGAAGAACATTTAAAAAAAAATGACTTTGAGATTATCCTGTAGGTTGTGCTTTTCCTCCCTCTGGTGGCAGTGTTAGGAAATGCAGCTGCCATAACAATGGCAAAGGACTTGATTGCTGCTGCTTTATGCATTATAGGCAGTTCTTGCACACCACATGCCATCCAAAATTTTCTATCAGTTACAATACACATCTCACAGCATTGTTAGCATGCAACATGCTATAAATGTAATATGTGAAACTGAGATGTGGGATCTCTGGAAAAAATGTTTTATTTTATTGTTCAGTTACGAAGGCCATGGCTAGACCAGGCCTATATCCCGGGATTGTCCCGGGATCATCCTTGTACATCCAAATGACACACAGAGGATCCCAGGAGCAGGCAGGGACAACCCCTCCATTTGCCTGGGATAATCCTTAGGTCTAGCTAAGGCTGAAATCTTCCTGCACTGATAGAAGCAAGTACTTTACAAATCAGACACTTTACAAATCTCAAGGAGATCCCAGTTTAAACTTAAGACTTGTTAGGTTCCCCCACCCCCCACCCCCAGTAGTACTTAAAGAAAGCTTTCTTATCATGATGACAATATCATCCACAGTGAGAAGATTTGAGCTTTGAATTAGGGGTGTGATCCGCTTCTCCTCGGATCAGAGAAGCAGAAGCGGATCGGGGTGATCCGCCTCCTCTACAGGTGGAGGAGAAGCGGATTGAGGGGCTGGAGAAGCATGTCGAAGAGAAGCAACCATAAGCAGATCACTTCTCTTTTCGTGGAGTGCTCCACCCGCCATTTTGGATTTTTTCGCCCATAGGATTGCATTGCGGAAAAGATTAGTGGATAACTTTTTTGTTTTTCAAGCTATCTATTTGAAACTCGCTGTGCTTAGAGAGTCGTGGGTGGGGGTCATTTTGAGCCTATTTTCAGCACTTTGCATGCTATAATTTTTTAAAATATAGGGTAAAAAAAGTGGGAGAGGTACCTTTTTGAAGTGCTGAGAGACAAATTCAACTCCCAATCATGATCACCTGATGAAGCATCCTCCAATCCCAAAGTTCGAGGGGGGGGATAAGCAAAATGGGATACTTAGTAACTTGGGATACTGGGAAACTTTTCTTTCTTAGTCTCTGAACAGACTTTTCCCAGTGTTTTTTTTAAACAGTAGCCCCACCAAAGGCACAAACACAACCTGAAATCATATACTAAGCAAATAAATAACATAGGAAACACAGCACTGCTACCCACCCTAACCTTGGTGAACAACTGAATAGATATGGTGCAAGGGGATGAGGTCCCCTAGGGCATGTGGACGTGCCCAGTGCACATACTCCTGTCCTTGGAGGGTCATCAGAACCCTCCAAAGATTAACCAGTGGAGAAGCTATGCCTGTCATGAGTTGAAGTGTCAGGTAGCTTCTTAAAGACTGGTACTTACTTAGGGCCAGTCATATTGGCATAATTTCCCTCCCCCTGGGCACGTCCACTTTCCTCTTACTGGTAAAAGACAGACATAGCCTTTAAAAAAAAATTCTTCCTGTTGTTTATTCAGCAACACTGCTGCTTTTAATTCCACCCCTCCTTTATTTATTTATTTCTTACATTTTATATTTATACACCCCATAGCCCAAGCTCTCCTGGCTTTTCCTCTTCAGTGAAGTCAGGCAGGCTTTCATTGTGGTTCAACTCCTTGTTGTTGTTGTTGTTGTTGTTGTTGTTGTTGTTGTTGTTGTTATTGCTATTAATACTAATTAGTACTGCTATTACTAACATTATTATTTTGTTGTTGTTTAATAATGGCTGTGATCACAATGCAGTCAATCAACTATGAAGCAAGGATCACAAAGCTTTACTCTTATCCTCCTAGCCTCCTAGTTATGGGATGCAAAAGAAAAGGCATCTCTCTGTGCTGCTCCCGCATCACAGGGATGGTTTGCATTACTGGCTTTGAAACAATCCTTGGATCACTTCATTGTGCCCCCAGAAATGTCTGCTCCATGCCTGCCTTCCCACCTCTGCCTGAGTGCTGTTGTGGTGGGGCATCTGCTGGGACTGACTTCCCCATAGATCTATGGCATCTCTGCCTGCCTCTCTGCCCACCTGGTGCCTGAGAGCTGTACTACATGATGGGCTTTGTGGTTCAACCCCACAAGCCTCCGGCGTGCTTGCTCCCAGTGCTGCCTGTCCTCCTCTGTGCCCGCCTCGCAGGGATGGTTGCATTACTGGCTTTGAAACAATCCTTGGCTCACTTCCTTGTGCCCCCAGAAATGTTTGCTCCATGCCTGCCATCCCTCCTCCGCCTGGGTGCTGTTGTGGTGGGGCATCTGCTGGGACTGACTTCCCCATAGATCTATGGCATATCTCTGCCTGCCTCTCTGTCCGCCTGATGCCTGGGAGCTGTACTACATGATGGGCTTTGTGGTTCAACCCCACAAGCCTCCGGCGTGCTTGCTCCCAGTGCTGCCTGTCCTCCTCTGTGCCCGCCTCGCAGGGATGGTTTGTGTGTGTCTTGCTTTGACTCAGGGGTAAGTCCTTCCTGCGCTCACTTAGACTTTTTGAAGTTCAAATCAATTTTTCAAGTGTGGAAGAAGATTCATATTTAGGTTTATCTACTCCCCAATTCATGGCATGTTGGGATTTCCTTTGAAATGGCCATGAATAAAGCCCATTGATCTGTCTGCAGCTTTAAAAATCCCTGAGATACTGGGGTGTCAGATTTTCAAAAAGCCCCCAATAATTAGGGGAGGCTTGGATTTGCTTGAGGCTTGGCATGCATGTGTATACATGGATCAGGTGTCATGGTGCCTAATTTGACATTTCTAACATGAAAATTGACGGAGTTCTAGCATGGGACTTGAATTGGGGTGAGTTAAAAGAGAAAAAACCTGCCAAAAATAAGGGGATGATGGGATTTGCTTGAAACTTGCTATGAATGTGGATCTAGATGGCATCTGTGAGGGTGCCCACTTCAACGTTTTTATCTGTAAAAATGTCAGAGTAAATCCCATTTCTGAAAATGGGGTGTCCAATTTTCAAAAATCCCCCCAAAATCAGGGAATACTTGGATTTGCTTGATGCTTGGCATGCATGTGTATACATGGATAAGCTATCATGGTGCCAAGTTTGAGGTTTCTAACATTAACATAAAAAAAGTTGTAGGTGTTTTTGGATTTCAATGCAAGTCTATAGGGGGAAAGCGGAGCTCCGATCCGGATCCGGAGCTCTGCAGCGAAGCGGAGCGGACCATAGGCAGATCGGAATGGAGTGGAGCGGACCCAATCCGGAAGTTGTGAATCTGGAAGAGAAGCGGATCGGGGGGTCCATGCAAACCTCTACTTTGAATATAGGCTGTTTTTTGACATGGTTTACCATCTGGGAACTTTTATTATTATTTTTAAATTGTAAATTGTATTCATACTAGAGGTTAAGTCTCAGTTTTAAAACTCTATGTTTGGAGGAATCAGGACATACTTTTTCTAATCTTCCAAAAATCATGTTTATGCAACATTGCTCTTTTACTTTCTACCAGTGCAGGTCATTTATGTGGGTAAGTGTGGGTAGATGGGTTTACATATCCCTAAAGGTTCATGGCTAATTGGGGAAGGTTCCTCTGTGATCTGCACATTTGAAGCCCAGTTAACTGCTGGAGAAAGATCTGAAGACAATCTCAGGGCTTGCTTTTGAACTTATTTTTATTGAAATATTTATAGATGATCTTACAGTCTTAGAAAAGCCTTAACTAGGCTTCAACCAACAAAAGACAGCAAAGATAATTTATCAAAATACGCAAAGGAAATAAATGATTGAAATGACAATACTCAATTATTTGAAGAGGAATAACAGGAAAACAGAAAGAAAAGGAAAGACAGCAAAGGTCAAAATTCACCCCTTCTATTTTTTTCCCTTAAAGCAAAGGATAATAAGAGAAACAATAAAAAATTATCATTATCTTCCTACCTTTATATCAAGGGTGGGCGATTTGTCCCCTTCCCGATGTTTCGGCCAACAACACCCATCATCCCTCACCATTGGCTCTCCTACCTAGGACTGATGTAGTCCAAAACATCTGGACAGCCACAAGTTGCCAGCTCCTGGTATGATGTGGGATCTCTGGCATCCACCAGGACTTAGACTCCAGTGTTATAACAGGTGAATCTAGTGAGGTATCAGTTTTGTCCAGTTTTCTTGGATGAGTTTCAGTTGGTACAGCTCGAGGAAGTTGACAAGGGGCTTGGACAAGTTCATGCAACCACCTCTGTATTGGATCCTTGCCCCTCTTGGCTAATAAAATCTAGCAGGGCTGGATCAGCTAGCTGGGCCAAGGAAGTGATTAATGCCTCTCTGCGAGAGGGAGTGGTCCTGGGTTGACTGGAAGAGGTGGTAGTGAGACTACTCCTGAAGAAATCTTCCCTGGACCCAGAAAATCTTAATAACTACAGGCCAGTGGTAAATTTGTGGGCAAAGTCCTCAAGTGGGTGGTTGCGGGCCAGATCCAAACCCTCTTGGATAAGACTGATTATCTGGATCCATTTCAGTTGGGTTTCAGGCCTGATTTTGGCATAGAAATGGCCTTGATCGCCCTGTATGATGACCTATGCCGGGAGAAAGACAAGGGGAGTGTGACTCTGTTGATACTTCTTGATCTCTCAGTGGCTTTCGATACTATTGACTATGGTATCCTTCTGGAATGACTGGCTGAGTTGGGAGTGGGAGGTACTGCATTGTAGTGGTTCTGCTCCTACTTGGCCAGTCGGTTCCAGAAGGTGGTGCTTGGGGGACATTGCTCGGCTCTGTGGATTCTCCAGTATGGGGTTCCACAGGGGTCAGTCTTGTCTCCCATGCTGTTTAACATTTACATGAAACCACTGGGTGCGGTCATTCCAAGTTTTGGAGTCAATCTGTAGGCTGATGACACACAGCTCTTTTTCTCCTTTTCATCTTCAACAGGTGAGGCTGTGGATGTGCTGAACCAGTGCCTGGCTCCAACAATGGACTGGATGAGGGCTAATAAACTGAAACTCAATCCAGACAAGACTGAGATGTTATTAGTGGGTGGTTCTTCTGACCGGATGGGGTGGGTGTTCAACCTATTCTGGATGGGGTTGCAGGAGCAGGTTCATAGCTTGGGGGTTCTCCTAGAACCATCTCAGCCACTTGAGGCCCAGGTGGCCTCAGTGGCATGGAGTGCCTTCTACCAGCTTCGGTTGGTGGCCCAGCTACGTCCCTATCTGGACAGGGATAACCTAGCTTCAGTTGTGTATGCTCTGGTAACCTCCAAATTAGATTACTGCAATGCACTCTATGTGGGGCTGCCTTTGAAGACAATTCAGAAGCTGCAGCTTGCGCAAAATGCAGCAGCCAGATTGATAACTGGAACCAGAAGGTTTGATTGTATAAGACCGACTCTTGCCTGTTTGAATTGGCTGCCTGTATGTTTCCGAGCCCAATTCAAGGTGCTGGTTTTAACTTATAAAGCCTTACATGGCTTGGAACCACAATACCTGATATAATGCCTACCTGTACACTATGCTCAACATTTATGGTACTCCTATGGGTGCCTAATCCAAGGGAAGCGCAGAGGATGGCAACAAGGGAGAGGGCCTTCTCAGTGGTTGCCCCCCAACTGTGGAATGATCTCCCCGATGAAGCTTGCCTGGCACCAACATTGTTATCTTTTCGGCACCAGGTCAAGACTTTTCTCTTCTCCCAGGCATTGAACAGCATAGGCTGAGTGGTGTTTTTTTTTAATTGACCCCAGAATAGTTGTTTTAAATGGATACTGCCTGTGTGGGTTTTTTGTATTTTAAGCTTTTTATGGTTTTAAATTTAGTATATTTATTTTTAACATTCACTGTTTTTAACCTTTGTAAACTGCCCAGAGAGCTTTGGCTATGGGGTGGTATATAAATGTAAATAATAATAATAATAATAATAATAATAATAATAATAATAATAATAGCATGGTGGGGCAAAACCTACAAGTACTTCATACGATACTTGCATGTGCATCCCAGATGAGCCATAAAACCAGAGCTTTTCTTCATGAGGCTGTATCTATCTTTGGTTTTGTGGGAGAATTAAGATCCAAGCCCTACACAAAAAGCTTTTCCTTTCCTGATTTTCCACTAAATAACTTCTAGATGGAGCTGTGCTATCAAAGAATAGCAGAAATACACAAGTAGGAACAGTATTTTCAGAAATAATACCCCATTTTCCCCAATCTAAAAAACAAACAAACCTGGGTGGAAAATGCTCTGGGAAAAACAGGCAAAACAGGAGGATCACAATGTTGTCTAAAGAACCATGGGTAAGGAATCACAAGTGGACCATAGCTGCCTCATGTAGAAAACCTCCCAGATTCCCAGCTATTTTTATTCCTTTAAAAAAAAAAAGCTTTTAACTCTTGTAGAACACAAAATATAATGCTAAATGTGCAGTCACTATTCTGCCCATTCATTTTGTGAGACGCTTACTTGCTCCCCACCTTTCAGTCTGGTTCATTGAATAATGAATGAAGTTATAGCAATGATTGACATACCCACTGTCTGGCTAAAGTCCATTTTAAGCCCCTTTCCCCCTGCACCCTTTTCTTTTCAGTCTTCCAAGTTGGGAAGTGATTGCTATCCCATACAGAAGAAAAATCAGGAATCCAGGACTATAGTGTAGCTATGATTGGGCAATGGCGTGTCTACCAAAAACACAACAATAATAAAAACAAAGCCTAGCAGCAAATATAGGAGTTTAAGGTATTTGTAAGTAAGGTTTTATTTTTAAATGTTTTCTGAACCTGTAAACATTTTTTAAAAATCCCCCTGCCAATGCAAGCAGAGAAAGTCTATCATTATTTTAGCCATAATGAAAGAGGAAGGGCTTTAGCAGAAAGACTGTGGTTTACGCCAGTCCTGTGAAGTAACTAGGGTGACCATATGAAAAGGAGGACACGGCTCCTGTATCTTTAACAGTTGCATAAAAAAGGGAATTTCAGCAGGGGTCATTTGTATATATGGAGAACCTGGTAAAATTCCCTCTTCATCACAACAGTTAAAGTGCAGGAGCTATACTAGAGTGACCAGATTGAAAAGAGGGCAGGGCATCTGCAGCTTTAACTGTTGTGATGAAGAGGAAATTTCACCAGGTTCTCCATATATACAAATGACCCCTGCTGAAATTCCCTTTCCAATACAACTGTTAAAGATACAGGAGCCCTGTCCTCCTTTTCATATGTTAACCCTAAAGTAACCCAGTGTTGTTCTATATACTTTGCATGACGGAGGGGCATATGGCAAACCTGCAGTGTAGTTTAGTGTTATCATCCAGACTCACGATGTGTTTGGAGGGGGGATTTGGGGGGGGGGGGTTGCAGGAGTTAATTGCAGCACCAATGCAATTTCTCAAGGGGTAGAGAGGGTTGTTGTGATGTTTTGCTGTTTAATGCCTGTTTTGTAATGTAAGTGTTTGTACTGTTTGAATCATGTTTGCGGTTTAAAGATGTATTTGCTGTGTGTACAGCTGGAACAAGGTTAAGTAGTTAATTGTAGTGGGTGAGGGAGGGAGTGACCCAGATCTGATAAAGAATGCTGATTGGCTGGTGGTTCAAGGGTTAGGATTGGTGGTTAGCAAGGAGCAGGAGGAGTTAACAGAGAAGCAGTTAGTGAGAAGTGTGTGAAGAGTGGGGTTGGGGTCTGTCAGAGAGAAGGTCTAGTTATAGTGTAAGAATGTGTTTTATTATTTTGGGGAACAAAGTGAAGGGAGGACAGCTAATGTAGTCCAGAGGATAGAGTAGGCAGGGTTGTATGTGGAACTGTACTGAAACAGGCTTGAACTTGATGAAACCATTATGCTCTTTAATTGCATAACCTTACTTGTTGTTAATAAACATTATTTTTGATTCACATTGGAGTGTTTTATGAGATACTTGAGGTAGGGTACAGGATTCAGTGGTGGCAGCAGAAGGGAAGGTGTGAGTATAGAGGGCTGGGCTGCTGTGAAGCCAGACAAGGGTGGCGAGTCGTAGAGACAGTGAGTAGCACTCTGATGCCCATTCCATTGCTGGGATATTTTGATTTATAGGAAGAGTAAAGGAGGACCAGAAGGGATGGCATCACAGTTGTATGTGTCTGTATAGCCATAAAAGAGGATGCAAGTTTTAATTTCGCTTTCTTTTTTAAAGCCTGTGGTGGGGACAAGAGCGCTCCCTTTCTCTCTTAGTTCAGGGCTTGAAGCTGAGGCAGTCTGACATGCGGCTCCTCAGAAGTTACATTTTGCTCATGTACTGCAGTAAAAAAGAACCCTGCTAAGAAGATACCCGAGTTTCTTGTATGTATGTTGCCTGGAGAGCAGAGCCTAGAGATGGACTGCAAGTCCATGGCAAAGTAATCATACCCAAACGCCATTTCAGGAATTTAGTGAGCCAGGGAATGAATTGAGAGATTACGTTGTAATTGGAAAGACATTGTCCAGACATAAGGGCCATCCAAAGAGAAACAACTGAGGCTTCAACCTGGTATGTAAGCTTTTCAGAGGCCAGGCCTACCGACCTTGGTAGACTTGAAGCTCCATCCAATGAGCATTTTACTGCACGCTCATTACTGAGCACTCACATGACGTCATCTGCCTCTCTCGCAACTTCCGCCCCTTCTGGCCTTTGATACGCCGCAAAAAACCCCAGAGAAAGTCTGGTTGCTGCTCTCTTCTACTGGACTGAAAGCTTCATCCCACCTACACTTTTGTTCTGGTTCCCCCTCGAATTATCCCACTTTGGTCATATAGCGTTTATAGAACATATGAAAGCTTGCAAACTTACACCTCTGCTTTGGTGCTTTGCTGTGATCTGTTGAGGTTCACTCGCACACCATGTTGTTTTCGCCCATTGATCTCCTTTGTACCTCCCCTTACAGTTCATTGGTTGGTGGTAGTTGGACACCATACCATGCCCTCCCTCCCTACATTTTTATTACCTTTTGCCTAGGCTACAGCCGTTTCCCTAACCCTGCCTGGAGGCTTCCCCCCTTCCTCCATGGCTCCTCCTTAGGAAAAGCTCCCAGGTTCAGAAAGAGGAGAAATCTTTCCAGACCCCCCTCGCCGTTTCTCTCCCCTCCAAGCACAGACCAAAGGGCAGCATGTCATGTTAACAGTTGAAATCAATAGGATTTACTTTTGAGTAAAGTAAATCCCATTGAAGATGCACAGCTTCGTATGTTCAAAGGACTGGAAGTACGATCCTACATTCCATTGCACTAGCAGACTATAATCTCCAAAGGATTGAGTGAGGAAATTTAAAAAAATCAATGGATGACCAAATTTGGCATGCTGAAAGCCCTCATAAAGGCCTACCACTGTGCCAATTTGGATCACTTTATCTTTAAAACTTACAGTTGTAAGCATTTGTTTAATTTCCATTTAAAAAATCATAAAAGATCAATGGATGAGCCAATCTGATGCAAATTCGGCATGCTGAAAGCCCTCCTAAAGACCTACCACTGTGCCAATTTGGATCTCCTTATCTTTAAAAATGAGGGTGCTGCTGGCAAGGAGGTTGCATTACTGTTTACTGTTGTTCCTCACCTCGATCAAAATGGAGAGGCAGGTAAGAAATAATTTATTATTAATTATTATTATTATTATTTCCCACATTTGTTTTAAGGTGAAAATGGACAAGTTAAGATGGAAGAAGCAGGAGGCAGAAGGATTTGAATTGGCAATTTAAAACACCCGCTGGAGAAAAGACACCCCCCTTTCTTTCATCAGCAATTCTGCCCCTTGAAAACACACCCACAGAACACCGGATTCAAAACGAGGGATGAAAGTACATGTTGCAGTTTGAGCGGTATACTTTCGCACTACCGGAAGAACTGGACTTTCCACGCACCAAAATATATCGCTATGAGGGGGGGGGGAACAACCGCAATCACAGCAGGACATGGACTGTGGCATCGGAGTACTTCGCCGTGTAAGCAGATTATAAGGTAGACAACATCGGAGTCCTTTGCATGCAATTTGCCGTGATGGCAAAGTATAATGCTGGTGTGATAAAGCTCTTTATGGGGTTAATTACTTCCTGTTTTCAGGAAGCAATGTCAGAGCAGTGACAGAGAAGTGACGGGAGCTGTGCGTTTGACCTAGATGTGGTGGGGCTTTTGGTGCCCAGGCCTTGTTCCTGCTCAGACATCAGATCTACTAGAAATTTTAGTCCTGTTCTATGATGCTACTGATAATAATGTGAAAAGTGAGTAGTCCAGGGGTTCCTCAAGGGCCCCAAAACTAATCAAGCGTATTCATTTCACCTTCCTCTAGAGACTCCACTTCTACTCTCTACAGAATGTTCACCAATGTTTCCAAGGTGAAGGAAATAATTCTAATCTAGAACAGAGAAACCACTTTCATGCCTAGTCAAGTGAACCTGTCAATGTTATAATAAAGGAGATGATATTAGAAATGTATCCAATACATTATTAGGACTGCAGAACTTTGTTAGTGCTGTCAAATTCCCAGGATATAAGTAAGCACACACACAAAGAAAATGTGCAGGTGTGTTGTAATAGCACATGTTATGAATGTAAATTGTAATTACCTATCACTGTGCTACCATCAGCACCCTGGAAAAATTCCTGGGGTCACTCCACCCCCAGAGCTGGGTTCACACAACGTGCTAATGTACCCAGTGTTGTTGAAGCATGACTTACTGTGTTGTCCAAACACAGTATGTTTTCTAGATTGTGGATTATTGTGTTGTCAGAACACAATGCTTTTTCCGCAGGATGGCTTTTTAACCACTCTGAACAACCCAACAACAAGCCATGGGTTTTCAAGATGGCTTGTTCAAGAAAAATAAACCACAATGTATGGTTAACAAGCCACCATGCGGAAAATGTGCTACATTCAGACAACATGATAACCCACCCTGTGGAAAAAGCACTGCGTTGAAACAACACAATAACCCATGGTGGGTTAGCATGCAGTGATAGCTTCAAGGAGCAATGTGGCCTGAGAAAATGGCATTAGGAAAGAAATTTAACCCCCACCTCAGCACCATAGCCCCAATCTGAGTCACCCACCCACCCACCCAAAGAGCTGTAATTACCTTTCTAAAAGCAGAAGGTCTGAATGTGGATCAGACAGACTGGTCTTGTTTAACTGTGCCCTACATAGTTATCTTAATAGTCCGGGGTCACTATCCCCTCTTCCTGTGATCCTGTCTCCAGATGCTTCACCACCACTTCCTTCATCTGGAGCTTCTGTATCCATTGGAGGTGTGGCACCATCTGGGGACTTTGTAACCTTCGGTGTATTAACATTTGGAGGCCTTGCAGCTAGTACAGGTTTCTTTGGTGTAGTGGTCACTGGGGGGTTATAGAAAGGAATGTAATAATAGTAAAAATAATATTGCTGCCCAGGAACGGCTGGGTACCCCATGCTGTAAAATCCAGGGGCTAGCAGGTAGCCATTTCTAGGATAGTGCTGTGAAAACAAAACAAGATATAGATTTTCCCCAATATAATTGTAATTCATTTTCATAGAGAAAACCGATAGTAATACCTATGTTGATCTGCCAATGCTTGTGTTACGATTTTGAGTAAAGCTACCTGATTCTTTAGAGAAAAGGATAGAGAGGTGTCGGAGAAAGAGACTGGGTTCTGAAGGCTCAAGAGCAGTTCATCCAACAGAGACATCACCAGCTGTTTTGGGGAGGGGACTCCCCTTAGCCGCTAGCCTTGCCAGCCCAGTTTTTGTTTAGCTAGTAGCAGCAGTGGCGACAACAACTCCTCCTCTCCTTCTCCCTCTCTCTACTGCTGGCAAAGGAAAGTGTGGCAGTGGTGTCGGCTCTCTGGTCAAGGCTGCATCCCCACAGCATCCCATTTTAAAGCAGAGCCTTTTCCTTTCCTAACTCTAGGAAGCAACAAACTGAACCAATCAGATTCTGCCTTTGTGGGTACATGGCCAAGGAGGGACCCAGAGTAGCAACAGGACACTTTTGTTGTTACTCCAGTGCTCTCATTGCTGCTACTCCAAGTTAAGAAAGGAAAAGTCTCTCATTAAAAGTGGTGGAGGGCTGCCAGCCATGGAAATGCAACACGGCAACACCTTCCCTTTTAATACACTGTGCCTTCACTGTCTCAGGGGGTGGTGTGGGGGACCTCCTGTCTTGAAGGGGCCCAGACCTGCACCCTGTGTTCTGGTCCTGGTGGTGGCATCATTAACTATTGCACCACCGGCCCACCAAAAGCGACCGTTCCATGTGTATTTCCCAATGCCTCCGAACTGATGGATCACATTGGAAATGACAGCGTGCCTGTCTCCAGGGAGTGCTGCTGGCAGTGCCACTCTCCTGGATGGTGCGGCTGCCACACATACTAATATGCATCAGCAGTTCTAAAATTCTTTCTCATCTATCAAAGGCCATCCATGCTTATGCAAGACTAGGAATGTACGTCGCTGTGAAAACTGGTTTTTGGTTCGATGGAGTTCCATGGTATGAACCACTCACTTTGCAGCTGCAAGCCAAGCTGCAGGCTGTTGCACAAACTCTGGGAACCTTTTTGTGCATTGTTTTTGGGAGGTTCCACAAATCACACAAATTTGGGCATAATTTGCACATGTTCAGCTGTAATTTGCGCAAATTGCTTGGGGAATTTGCACAAATTGTAGAACCTTCACCCCCTCTCCAGAAAGCACAATATGCCCATAAAATCTGCTAACTAATTCACTGCAGATTGCATTGGGTGCCACAGCAGAAACTGAAACGAAATGTAGGGAGGGTGACGAGCCTAGGAAAATTCAATAAACTCCAGCTCCCAAATGTATTTCTCTGACATCCCTATGTAAGATAGAGAGAATCAAACTTGTTGCCAAATGTAAGCTAGAACTTGGGCATCTGGCCAATATTCCCCTTTGGATTGGCATCCTTGATGCATGATCTCACGGATCACCACTATCACTATCATTTATTTATTTATTGCATTTTTTTATACTGCCCAATTGCTGAAGCTGTCTGGGCCGTTTACAAAAAATAAAACCATGAAAACCATTCAAAATATAAAACAAACAGTACAAAAGCATAGTATAAAATGAAATATAAAAACACAACCAGAATATAAAAACTACACCAGCCCTCCCCAACCAGGTGCCCTCCAGATGGACTTCAAATCCCATCAGCCCCAGCCAGCATGGCCAATGGTCAGGGGATACTGGGAGGTGTAGTGCAAACGTCAAGCTGGAAAAGACTGTGCTACACAGAAGAGCACAAATTCAGCTTCTTAGGTCAATTCATTATACAGACAGATCAAGCTGTTCGACTGTGAATACTGCAAAGTAATTATACTCACACGCTGCAGCCACGCAGAGGCACCCATGGTGACAAATGAAAGCAGCAGCCACGTGACATTGGGCATAATCTGGTACAGATATTTCTGTAGGGAGTAGAATCATCTCAATGACAGCACTGAAGTACCACTTGCACTCCATGATAGAATCATCAACTCTATCACATGCCCAGCTAATATACAAATTAGCCAGAACCTGCAGCTTTTGGAAAGCTGCAAGTTGGCCTTTAGTGCTAAGCCAGTTGCCCAATCCTGTTCCAATCAATGGAAAAAGAACATGATCTTTACCTGCAATCTGGAAAGGGGGAAAGAGTGGCTCCTTCAATCAGCGCTCGTAGCAAAACGGCTGATATTTCAGCTTTGAAGGGAGATGAACCCTCCTATAGGGATAAGAGTGGTCTGGAGATTCTCTAGACCTGTCAGTCAAAGGTAAAGGAAAATCACCATCTCTAGGAGAGATGCAACAGAGATCGGAGAAGAAAGAGAGTCTCAGGTCATGAGCATATATGCCAGACCTCCCCAACCTGGCAGCTAGTGTAGTGTAGTGTAGTGGTTAGAGTGTTGGGCTGGGACGTGGGAGATCTGGGTTCTAGTCCACACTTGGCCATGAAGCCCAATGGTTGACTTCAGGCCAGTCACTGACTCTCAACCTAGCCTGCCTCACTGGGCTGACGTGAGATAACTCACCTTGAGTTTCTTGCAAGAGGAAAAAAAGCAGGATATAAATGTCAACATCATCACCATCATCTGCAACTCCCATCATTCCCAGACAGGATAGACAATGGCAATCTCAGTCACTCTTGCAACACCCCTGTAAGGTAGGTGACTATTACAATCCTCTAATTGCAGATGGGCCGGGCTGAGGGAGACTGGGAGAATAGTAGGGATGTGCTCCGCTCCGATTAGAAGCGGAGAATCAGAAGCGAATTGGCCTGCTCCGCCTTGCCCAGAGGCGGAGTAGAAGTGGACCAGGGACCCGTAGAAGCACGGCGAAGAGAAGCAGCCATACGTGGAGCGCTTCTCTTTTCGCGGACCGATCCGATCGCCATTTTGAAAAATTTCGCCCATAGGATTGCATTGTGGAAAAGAATAGGGGATAACTGTGTTGTTTTTTAAGCTATCATTCTGAAACTTCTTGTGCTTAGAGAGTCGTGGCTGGGGGTCATTTCAAGCCTACTCTCAGCTCTCTGCGTGCTGCGGTTCGCTTGCTAAAATTTTTGGAAAAATCGGGTAAAACAGCGGGAAAATACCTTTTTCGAAGGGCTGAGGGGCAGAGTCAACTCCCGGTCATGATCACATAATCCCAAAGTTGGAGGAGGGGATAGGCAAAACGGGAAACTTGGGATTCTGAGAACTTCTCTTTCTTAGTCTGAACTGACTTTTCCCAGTGTTTTTTAAAACAGTAGCCCCACCAAATGCACAAACACAACCTGAAATCATATACTAAGCCAATAATAAGAGATAGAAAAAGCACAGCACTGCTACCCACCCTAACTTTGGGGAACAACTGAATAGATGTGGTGCAAGGGGATGAGTTCCCCTAGGGCATCTCATTGTGGACGTGCCCCCACTCTCTCCTGTACTGGAAGGCCAACAGAGCCCTCCAAAGGTAAATCACTGGAGTGAATGCCTATCATGAGTTAAAGTGATCGTTTGCTTCTTAAAGACTGGTACCTAGACAGGACCAGTCAAATTGGCAGATGATTCCCCCTCCTCTTGGGCACGTCCACTCCCCTCTTACTGGTAAAAGACAGATATAGCCTTTTTTAAAAAATTCTTCTTGTTGTTTATTCAGCAACACTGCTGCTTTTAATTCCACCCCTCCTTTGTTTGTTTATTTATTTATTTATTTATTTATTCCATTTTATATGCATTACTGGCTTTGAAACTATCCTTGGCTCACTTCCTTGTGACCCCAGAAATGTCTGCTGCCTGCCTGCCTTCCCTCCCTCATTCCCTGCCCGCCTCACAGGGATGTTTTTTGTGTGTCTTGCTTTGACTCAGGGGAGAAGTCCTTCCTGCGCTCAAGTTCCAAATCAATTTTTCAAGTGTGGAAGAAGATTCATATTTAGGTTTATCTCTACTCCCCAATTCATGGCATGTTGGGATTTCCTTTGAAATGGGCCCATTGAGCTGTCTGCAGATACTGGGGTGTCCGACTTTCATAAATTCCCCAAAAATCCGGGGATGATGGGATTGGCTTGAAACTTGGCGTCCATGTGGACACATGGATTAGCTGTCATGGTACTGAAGGTGAGGTTTCTGACATGCAAATTGATGTAGTTGTAAAATGGGACTTGATTTGGGGTGAGTTAAAAGGTTTAAGCCCCGCCAAAAATCAGGGGATGATGAGATTGCCTTGAGTCTTGGCATGCATGTGTATCCCTGGATAAGCTATCATGGTGCCGAGTTTGAGGTTTCTAACGTGCAAATTGACGGAGCTATCGAAAGGGGTGTGAAAGGGGTGCCAGATTTTCAAAAATTCCCCGAAAATCAGGGGATGATGGGATTGGCTTGAAACTTGGCGTGCGTGTGTATACCTCCATGAGGTGTCATGGTGCCAAACTTGAGGTTTCTAACTTTAACAGAAAAAAAGTTGTATACTTTTTTAGCTTTCAATGCAAGCCTATGGGGAGAAAAAACGGAGCTCCGATCTGGATCCGGAGCTCCGCAGCGGAGCGGAGCGGACATAGGTGGAGCAGGGGCGGAGCGGAGTGGCCCGATCAGCAAATCGCAGATCTGGAAGAGAAGCGGAGCGGGGGGTCCGTGCACACCCCTAGAGAATAGGGGCTTCCTTAAGTCTACCCAGAGAGTTTATGGCTGAAGCTACATTTGAACTAGGAAAATGCCCCAGCTTCTTGTTCACAGATTGGCATGAGCACAGGGATTGTTGTGATGCAAATTGGGTGGGCAGAGCCCTGGGAGAGGAAAGTCTAACATCTTGCTAAACCTGTCTGTGCCTACCCTTGAATAGCAATGGCAGAAGGCTGAGCAGTTACATTTTGCACCCAGTTCTTTTCTGCCACCCCACCCCAATTCAGGCACCACTTCTGTGTTAGCTAGCTCTGTGTCTGTGTGGTTGCTGGCAACCACAAGGGCTAGTACACAAGGGAACCACGAAGGTTAGTACTGAAGTGGTGTCAGCAGTTGCCACCCATTTTGTATGCACATTGATTGGTAGCAGGGAACTCATGCTGCTGCCTGTGAACCACAAACAGCCCTCACTGCCCCCCTCCCAAGTTGTAGGAAATATATACTTTTAAATGGCATCTGGAGCAGCCATTTTGGTCCTTACTTTACCCTTTAAGTAATGCTTCCCGCACCTCCCACCCCACTGCTCAGCGTTCCATCGTTTTCTGGCTTTCACACAGGTTTTACACACCCTAAAAGGTTGAAATGCCTTTACTAAGGCTTAGTTACTGTCAGTAAGAGCTTGATGCTAAAGGAGGTTTAAAATATCGCAAGGATGTCTGTTTTTTTAAGCATGAAAGGGGTCACACTTTTCAGTCTTAAAAAAATAATCTACATTTAGTCACTCATTCACCATGAGTTCACCGTGAGTTTACTCCCAGCCATGCTGACAGTCAGAGTGGAGAAAAAGTGCTTTTTTCAGTATCACTGGGGCATGATAAGGGTGGAAGGGATCTTGAAAAATATACCCAGAACCAGGGAGAATTTTGGGTTGGCTTTGCTGGGTAGGTTCTGGTTCAAGCAGTAATAATTTGGGTTGAGGGTGGACAGCCATGGTAAGCTCCTTCAAGGAAGGACTGGATAGAAATTATTATTATTATTATTATTATTATTATTATTATTATTATTATTATTATTACTGTTGTTGTTACATTGAGGAGAAATGAATGCTAAGGGGGCAGAAAAATAACAAATTCAAAATGTTACTCTTAATAAAGAAAACCAGCACTATGTTGGAAAGGCAGACAGATATTTATCAAGAAGAGCCAAGCTTTTTTGTTTCTGTAGGTGGTGGCATAAGTTTAAAGTTAGAGAATTTCACAGGTTCACATCTTATGAAATCTGATATTTTATTTTATTTTTTTGAAAAACATATTGTTTCAAGAAGCCCTGATTTACCACTAATTTAAAGTGATATTTATTTATTTATTTATTTATTATTAATTACATTTCTATACCATCCAATAGCCGAAGCTCTCTGGGCAGTTCACAAAAATTAAAAACATTCAAAGTATAAAACAACAATATAAAACCATAATATAAAATACAATATAAAAGCTCAACCAGATAAAAACAGCAGCAATGCAAAATTACAAATTTAAAACACCAAGTTAAAATTTATTTATAGACTGTTAAAATGCTGGGAGAATAAAAAGGTCTTCACCTGGCATCTAAAAGCATATAACGTAGGTGCCAAGCGAACCTCCTTAGGGAGCTCATTCCACAGCCGGAGTGCCACAGCAGAGAAGGCCCTCCTCCTGGTAGCCACCTGCCTCACTTCCTTTGGCAGGGGCTCACGGAGAAGGCACTTCTTCCCCAATTTATTCATTTTAGGACAGGCTTTCCGAACCTGAGCCCTCCAGTTGTTTTGGACAACAGCTCCCAGCATTCCTGACCAAAGGCCATGCAGACTGTGGCTGATGGGAGTTGAAGCCCCAATCATCTAGAGGGTTCCAGGTTAGGGATGATGTTTTAGGATATTCTTCATTCCACAGAGCCCTGATTAATTCCACCTTCCACTTAGCAAAATGAGCAGTGACGCAGAATTAGATCATGAACAACACTGTATAGAGCAGGCAGAGGTATAAGCCAATTTTGATTAGAAAACAAAAACTTACCTTCCTAAACGCACCACTCCTACAAAAACCGAATACGGCACTGTGACTTGGGTGTCCCACAGCAGTTCTCATTATTTGTACCTTACACTCTTTACCATTCAGCCTATTGGCTTGTTCGAAGTGTGATGCATCATTTCACGTGTCTTAAGTGCAAACCCGTTTGCTACATTTTTTTTCTAAGCCCCAAACCACACTTCAGAGTCCCAGAAACAGGCCCATTCAGTTAATGCCCTCGCTTGTAGGTGTGAAGACCAACAAGATAAGGCATTAAGTCTGAAAGGTCTAGAAATAATTCCTCATCAAGATGAGCTTGAGGTTTGGCAGATATGACTGGGCATAAAATGAATGAGTGCTGTGTATGGTGATAATCCCTGAATTTGCTTTGGTTGCTCAATGGTTTACTCTGACAAAGGGTTAATCACTCAGAGACTGAAATGAGAGATGGCGTAGATGTTGCTTTTGCCAATGGAATTAACGTTCCTGTGGTGAAGAGTTCCTCCTACACACTCTCCCAGGCCATGGCAGGAGTCATCCTCTGAGCTAGACATAGAATCATAGAATCACGAAATAGTAGAGTTGGAAGGGGCCTACAAGGCCATCGAGTCCAACCCCCTGCTCAATGCAGGAATCCACCCTAAAGCATCCCCGACAGATGCTTGTCCAGCTGCCTCTTGAAGGCCTCTAGTGTGGGAGAGCCCACCACCTCCCTATGTCATCTAGTACTTTCCCAACCTGGTACCACCAAATGTGACTTCAATGTACGTGATTCCCAAATGACTGCTCCCAACTGCCCTGGCCTCTTTTGTATCTGGTTAGCAGCTTTAACTGTTGTGATGAAGAGGACATTTCACCAGGTGCAGCATGCATACAAATGACACCTGCTGAAATTCCCTTTTGTATACAACTGTTAAAGATGCAGGAGCCCTGTCCTCTTTTTCACATCATCACCCTAACATTGGGAAAATCCGAAATTAGACCTGAGTTTCAGCCTAGGTGGCCAGGCAGGTAACTGGAGAGTTGACAGCAATGTTTCTATTCTGCTAGCGCTGTTTTCATCCTTTGTCATCAAGTACTCAAGAAAAAGAAGATAAAATAGCCACTATGATTGGAGTACAGTGAGTACAGTACAGTGAGACTTACTTCTGAGTAAACATAGAAACTTTTTTTAAGTCTAAAACAGCAAACTGGAAAGAAGTATTCTGCAACCCTATGCTTACTGTTAGTGGGTGGTTCATCTGTCCGGCGAGGTGATGTTTGCCCTGTACTGGACGGGGTTGCACTCCCCCTAAAGGATCAGGTCCATAGTTTGGGGGTGCTCTTGGATCCAGAACTGTCACTTGAGGCACAGGTGAACTCAGTGGCAAAGAGCACCTTTTATCAGCTTAGGCTGATATACCAACTGCGCCCTTATCTGGACAGAGATAGCCTAGCTACAGTTATCCATGCTCTGATAACCTCTCGTTTGGATTACTGCAATGCGTTATACATGGGGCTGCCTTTGAAAACGGTCCGGAAACTTCAGCTGGTACAAAACAGGGCAGCACGTTTACTAACAGGGACTGGCTGATGAGACCACATTATGCCAGTCCTTTTCCAGCTTCATTGGCTGCCGGTCCAGGTCCCGGCCAGATTCAAAGTGCTTGTATTAACATTTAAAGCCCTAAACGGCTTGGGGCCAGGTTATCTGAAGGAACGCCTCCTCCCATATGTACCTGCCCGGACCCTAAGGTCATCCTCAGGGGTCCTTCTCCATGAGCCCCAGCTGTGGAATGAGCTCCCTAAGGAGGTTCGCTTGGCACCTACATTATATGCTTTTAGATGCCAGGTGAAGACCTTTTTATTCTCCCAGCATTTTAACAGTCTATAAATAAATTTTAACTTGGTGTTTTAAATTTGTAATTTTGCATTGCTGCTGTTTTTATCTGGTTGAGCTTTTATATTGTATTTTATATTATGGTTTTATACTGTTGTTTTATACTTTGAATGTTTTTAATTTTTGTGAATAGCCCAGAGAGCTCCGGCTATTGGGCAGTATAGAAATGTAATTAATAAATAATAAATAAATACTTCTGAGGTCTTACTTCGGTTTACTCAGAAATAAGTCTCTCTCTGTTCAATGGGGTTTACTCAAAGGTAAACATGCATGGGATTTTAGTATGACTTGGATGTAAATGAAGTTGAAAGCAATGGGATTTACTTTTGAGTAAGGGAACAGCAGATCTCTATTTTATGAACTTGGAGATGCACAGCTTCGCATGATCAAAGGAAAGGAAAATCAATCCTTCACAAATGCAAACAGCTATTCGCACTGGTGGACTACTAGGAAAATGGTTTAAGGGGGGAATTAAAAATTCCTAAAGAATCAAGAGATGGATCGATCTGATTTAAACTTGACATGCTGAAAACTCTGCTTAAGAGCTATCACTGTGCCAAGTTTGAACTCTTTATCTTTAATTTTTTGCAGATGTAAGCATTTTGTTAATTTCCATTTTAAAAAATCCTTAAAATCAAGGGATGAACCAATCTGATTCAAACTTAGGGTGGCTAAAGCCCTCCTTAAGATCTGTCACCTTGCCAGGTCTTTATCTTTAAAAATTACACAGATGTAAGCATTTTGGTTACCTTGGAGCAAAAGGGGGGACATGACCACCTTTACAAAAGAAATTAGTTAAAATAATTGTTCATCTGCTCACCCTTTGAAATGAGGAAAACAAAACAAACCTTTGCTCCTCCTCCCCTGTAAACCTTTCTCAAGCCAAGGCACAGCAGAAAACTCAGCCCATGCGTTTCCTCCTGCTTCCTACCTTCCTTGGAGTTTGTTTTTCTTTTCAGAATCACTAAGTAATTACAGGGTGATGGTGATCATGAAAATTCACCCTCAGTCAGAAAAGGCCCTGCGTGAGCTGGCTTTGGGGGGCTTTTCCAAATTAGGCTTTTGTTACGCCCCCATCCCACCTTCCCCACAGAATTTTTCAGAGCATTCTATTCTTAAATTGCTTCTGTTCTTAAAACAAGCTGCATTGAGCAGGGCGTTGGACTTGACGCCTTATACGCCCCTTCCAACTCTACAATTCTATGATTCTTTAAATGGAGGCTGTCATTTTCATGTTACAAATTAAAAGGACAATTTTCCAAATAAAAATCTGGGGTAGGGCCCTCTGAAGCAAAGATTTGCACAGTGAGAAGTGCATCTATTTAACTATAGGACTGGACTAGCAGGCATTGGAAGCCTCTGACTACAACACTGGTTTATTTATTTATTTATTTTATTACATTTTTATACCTCCCAATAGCCGAAGCTCTCATACTAGTAGGCATTGAAAGCCTTTTCCTCCTTGAATTTGTCCAATCCCATTTTACAGCCACCCCAATTGGTGGCCGTCATTTAGGGTGACCATATGAAAAGGAGGACAGGGCTCCTGTATCTTTAACAGTTGCATAGAAAAGGGAATTTCAGAAGGTATCACTTGTCTATATGGGGAACCTGGTGAAATTTCCTCTTCATCACAACAGTTAAAGCTGCAGGTGCCCTGCCCTCTTTTACATCTGGTCACTCTAGTATAGCTCCTCTTTAACTGCTGTGATGAAGAGGGAATTTCACCTGGTTCTCCATATATACCGATGATACCTGCTGAAATTCCCTTTTCTATGCAACTGTCACCCTACATCACTACATCTTCTGGAAGTGGATTCCACAGCTTAACCATGGGCTGTGTGACCTCTCCAAACACTACTCTCTGAGACTGACCTTGTAAGTAGGAACTGAACCACTCGAAGTAAAATGCCCCCAACACTCATCCAACAGAGCTGGTTCAGTAGGACAACATGGATGATGGTATCAAAAGCCGCAGAGAGGTTGAGCAAACATGCACTTGACCTGTCCCTCTCTTGATAAAGGTCATCCAACAGGGTGACCAAGGCCAACTTGGTCCAAAACCAGGCCTGACCCCAGACTGGAACCGGTCTAGATAACCAGTTTCAACCAAGAATGCTTGCACTTTCCCTGCCACAATGTACGATTCCATATAAAATGTTCAGCAGTGCTGAACTAGGGGTGTGCACGGACCCCCCGCTCCGCTTCACTTGCAGATCCGCCATTTTCCGGATCGGGCCGCTCCGCCCCGCCCCCGCTCCGCCCACTTCCGCTCCGCTCCGCCCGGAGCTCCGGATCTGGATCCGGAGCTCCGTTTCCCCCCCCCCATAGGCTTGCATTGAAAGCTAAAAAATTATACAACTTTTTTTCTGTTCAAGTTAGAAACCTCATGTTTGGCACCATGACACCTCATGGGGATATACACATGCACGCCAAGTTTCAAAGCAATCCCATCATCCCCTGATTTTTGGCGAATTTTTGAAAATCGGGCACCCCACACACAACATCCCTGCGAGGTGGGCAGGGGAGGAGGGAGGGAAGGCAGGCAGGCAGGCATGCAGCTGGCATTTCTGGGGGCATAAGGAAGTGAGCCAAGGATAAGCCAGTAATGCATATAAAATGGAATAAATCAATAAATAAACAAAGGAGGGGTGGAATTAAAAGCAGCAGTGCTGCTCAATAAACAGCAAGAAGAATTTTTTTAAAAAGGCTATATCTGTCTTTTACCAGCAATAGGGGGACGTGCCCGGGGGAGGGGGAAGTAGCTGCCAGTTCAAGACAGCCACCGACAGCTCTGAGAAGAAGTAAAACGCTCACTTCAACTCATAACAGGCATTGCTCCACCACTGAGAAGTAAACGCTCACTTCAACTCATAATAGGCATCGCTCCACCACTGAGAAGTAAACGCTCACTTCGACTCATGATAGGCATTGCTCCACCGTTTTACCCTCTTTGGAAGGCTCTAATGGCCTTCCAGTGCAGGAGAGAGTGGGGGCACGTCCACGATGAGATGCCCTAGGGGAGCTCATCCCCTTGCACCACATCTATTCAGTTGTTCACCAAGGTTAGGGTGGGGAGCAGTGCTGTGTTTTTATCTCTTATTCTTGGCTTAGTATATGATTTCAGGTTGTGTTTGTGCATTTGGTAGGGCTACTGTTTTAAAAAACACTGGGAAAAGCCCGTTCAGATGAAGAAAGAGAAGTTTCCCAGAATCCCAAGTTACCCGTTTTGCCTATCCCCTCCTCTAACTTTGGGATCATGTGATCATGACCGGGAGCTGACTCTGCCCCTCAGCCCTTTGAAAAAGGTATTTTTCCCGCCGATTTTTAAAAAACTTCTAGCGCGCGACCCGGACAACGCAGAAAGTTGAGAGTAGTCTCAAAATGACCCGCATCCACGACTCTCTGTGCACAAGAATTTTCAGAACGATAGCTTAAAAACCAACCCAGTTATCCCCGAGTCTTTCCCTCAATGCAATCCTATGGGCGAAAAGCCGAAAACGCCGTTTGAGCCGCGCGGTTGACCCGATTTTCACAAAAATATAGCACGCGACCCAGACAACGCAGAGAGGTGAGAGTGCTCTCAAAATGACCCCCATCCACGACTCTCTGTGCACAAGAATTTTCAGAACGATAGCTTAAAAACCAACCCAGTTATGCCCGAGTCTTTCCCTCAATGCAATCCTATGGGCGAAAAGCCGAAAACGCCGTTTGAGCCGCGCGGTTGACCCGATTTTCACAAAAATATAGCACGCGACCCAGACAACGCAGAGAGGTGAGAGTGGTCTCAAAATGACCCCCATCCACGACTCTCTGAGCACAAGAATTTCTAGAACGATAGCTTCAAAAAGAACGTAGTTATGCGCGATTATTTGCCGCAATGCAAGCCTATGGTGAAATGTTTTCAAGATGGCGACCGGAGCGCTCCGCCTGAACTAGGAGCTCCGAAAAATGGCCGCTTCTCTTCACCTTGCTTCTAGGGGGTCCGCGGTCCGCTCCTACTCCGCCTCTGGGTAAGGCGGAGCAGGCCAATCCGCTACTGCTTCTACGCTCCTAATCGGAGCGGATCACACCCCTATGCTGAACTAATTGGATAAAATTCGCCTGTAAATGGCTACTACAAAAATGAATCATGAGATATGCAACTTATCCCTGACATAGGTGGCCTGAGGGATACCGGCGCCTACAAATCACCTCACAGGGAGTTCCTTTCCTCTCTCCTCATTCACCCACTCTCTCTTTTTGCAGAGACCGCTGCAAAAGGGCTCCCTGGCTTTGCCTTGCTGTTTGCTTTGTTTTTGAAAGAGTGTTAATTTTTTTTGTATTGTTTTTCCAATGTCCCAGGTTTGATTATGATGTTAAAGTCATAAACCATAAACACTTCTATTTCAGTCATTTTAAATGATGTGGCAAGTAGCCTTCAGTGCTCAGTTCTGAAGGTAAAACTCTGAAAAATCTTTCCCTCGTCATTCACAAACACAACATAACACAACACACACAAAACAAAGAAAGAAAGAAAACAGAGGAAATATAAGTGTATTCTTGACAAGTTTATTCCCAAAAAGACTGCAAAGCTTGAAATGAGCCAGTGGAAAACGTTCAAGTTTTCTACGAAGATCAATTCAGATGATTTATATTGTATTGCAGCAGTAGCAGCAGCAGCGGCAAAAAAAAAAGCATCTCACAAGACCTGTAACACAACAGAAAACAACTGATCAGTAATAATACAGTAATTATTTCAGTATCCCAGCTCATGTAATCAATTCTAAAAGCTTGAAGTGCTTCTCGCTTTCTTAGCTTTATAGAAAGGGGAAATGTTGTCTCAAACTCAGGTTATTTAATCTCCGTGACCATCCCAGATCCTGCAACTGTTATTCCCGCTGAGACACATCCAAGGAATTTGCACGGAAGTTCTGTGCAGATCTCATTTAGCTTGTCCCTGTTATCCTCTCTAATGTAGAGTGATAAGGGACTACAGGGCAAAATGAAAGCACACTCTAGGCCAGTCTGCACGTAATGACAAGTCAGTGTGGGCTAGTTTTTCTGTGCAGCTCGTCGTGCTCCAGCTGACATTTTTAAAATGCAATTCGTGGCAGGGATTGTGCCAGGCTTGGTTGTTGGATTGGTTAACAAACCACCCACAAGCCTAAAACAGCCCATCCATTCTGGTTGGTTTGTTAATTGTCTCAACAACCCCACCCCAGCCGAGTTCGCACATAACGACAAGCTGTGGCACAACCCTGGCTGCAGTTTACATTTTAAAAATGGCAGCCGGTGCCTTAATGACAACCCCTGTGAAGAAATTAACCCACTGTGGCTTGTCTTTATGTGCAAACCAGGGCCCTTTCTACACCTCAGGGTTATCCCTGGAAAATGTAGGGATCATCCCTGGCTGCTCCCCGGATCCCCTGTGTGGCATTTGGATGCACAGGGACGATCCCGGGATATAGGGCTGATGTAGACATGCCTCAGGCCTCTGCCGGGTCAGACACAATAACTCTTTCCACGTAAGACCACCAGCAAGGGAAGATTGGCCTGGCTCTGACTGGATTTAAATGCCTGTTTGCAATTTACCACTTTGTTCCATCATTAGCAAATGGACCTCCTTCCTATACTTTCCCCTTCAACTCCTCTTTCAGGATTGGCTCAAAACATTTTACTGTGTGACAGAATAGCAAATTGCATATCACCCCACCACCACCCCATCATCAAAGAGGCATAGTTCCCAAAGTCAAAGAAGCTATTTTGACATCTGGGGCTCTTGCCCGTGGTGCCAGCTGCCTTGGGGTGTCATAAAAGGGCAGCACAATGTCACTTTTGAAGTGGTTATTAAGATATGTGAGTAAACATATCTTAATAATCACTTCAAAAGTGACATTGTGCTGCCCTTTTATGACACCCCAAGGCAGCTAGTACCACGGGCAAGAGCCCCCCAGACTTGCTCCTTGTCTTCATCATTGCAACTTGCTTGCTCTGGCCCAGACAACAGTGGGGCTAAGAAGCAGAAGCAGGAGATGCCACGGCCAATTTGCTCACCGGCTCTCTGCCTCAAACAAGTAATGCCAGTGAGAAGGTGCACCCACTGCGGAAAGGGGCCCATGGAGGGAACCTTGCCCAAGGGCCCTGAAAAACCTGGAGCTGCCACTGGCAACTAGAAATTGTCCACCTCCATGTGCAGGGCCGGTGACAGATTATTTTGCGCCCTAGGCAGGTGAGCTGTTTCACTCACTCCCACCCCACCCCAGCATTCCCCACACCCACCCCAGCATTCCCCACCCCCACCCCCGTGTATCTGCGCATGGGGCACCATCTCGTCCGCCCAGCCGAAGTGAAGCCAGGATGCTGTGGGGGGTGTGTGTGGCTTCAACAAGGCGCACCCGGAAGCCGCTCTCCCAGAGCGGCTTCCAGATGGGCACACCGTTCCGAAGCCGCCCACCCACTCCTCCACCCCAGCGTCCTGGCTTTGAAGCCAGCGCCAGGCCGGAAGCTGCTCTTGGCTTCGAAGCCAGGATGCTGGGGTGGGGGTGGGGGGCGGGAGGCTGGCCAGCTTCAAAAAGGTGCACCAAGAAGCCGGTCTCCCAGAGCGGCTTCCAGACAGGCGTGCCGTTCTGAAGCCGCCCACTCGCTCCCCCACCTCAGCATCCTAGCTTCGAAGCCAGCACCCGGCCGGAAGCCACTCCCGGCTTCGAAGCTAGGACACTGGGGTGGTGGGGCGGGCAGGCAGCTTCAGAACGGCACGCCCGGAAGCCGTCTTCTCAGAGCAGCTGTGGGAGAGCGGCTTCCGGGTGCACCGTTCGGCGCCCCCCTTACCTTGGTGCTCTAGGCAGCCGCCTGAGCTGCCTAAAGGGCAGCGCCGGCCCTGTCCATGTGCTTTTGGGCGCAGCTGTAGTGAATGCAGTCCTGAGACATTGCAGCAGACACTTACCAGTTAGTAGTTCATTATTGTTCAGTCGCCGCTGCAGTAGTTGTCGCTGCAGTAGTCGTCGCTGCAGTAGTAGTCGCTGGCTTTGTAATAGGGATGGGCAACCAATAAAACATCACAGGTGAATGATTTGGCATAAGCATTGGGTTTTGTGGTAGAGGTGGATAGTATTGATTTGATGGATAGTA